>NC_059214.1:30477758-31077758 GCF_020615455.1 Coregonus clupeaformis
AGTGTTACCGGTGTGGGGAGATGGGACATATCTCCTGGCAGTGTGGGAAACCAGCCGATGAACCTATGCCCACTGCGGAGTCCTCCAGCTCAGCACCCACACACCGTTTTGCCTCGCTCTTGGGAGTCGTAGATGGCGGCCCAGATCGACCCCCCACCTGCCCGGTAACTGTGAATCACCATGATGTGGAGGCCTTACTGGATTCTGGTAGCCGGGCCACCCTGGTGCGTAAGGATTTGGTGGGCCCAACGTGTCGGGCCCAACGTGTCTGACCCCGGGGAAAGTCCTCCCAGTTTCCTGTGTCCATGGGGACACCAGAGAATACCCCATTACTGAACTTACAATGACCAGCACACGGGGAACCATACACACGACGGCGGGGGTGGTTGATTCCCTCCCCGTCCCTGTCCTAATTGGACGAGACTGCCCAGCTTTTTACCCACTCGGGAGAGAGTCTCAGGAGAGGATAACCCGAGTACCTCGGAAACGGAGAGGCAAGACTCATCCTGGGAAGGCTCCGGTGCAATCCTCCGAGTTACTCACTCCCGCCCGGGCTCTGATAGGGATGGCAGGTGCCCAGACCGACACAGAGACGGAGCTACAGAATCTGGACAAAGAACTGTCTGGTCTGAAGGGGACCGCTGAGAGGTATCGTTTGTTAAAGCAACAGTTAGACATGAAGACAGAAGAGTTAGATATCCTCCAGGCTAAACTCCAACAGAGCTCCTTCCATAAGCAACAGGAGGAGCTGGAGAGGCTGCGCAGGACCATCGAGGAGTGTGAGGAGACCCTGCGCAGTAGTAAGGAGGTCCAGAAGAAGGCAGAGGAGAAGTACAAGGTGTTGGAGAACAAGATGAAGAATGCGGAGGCAGAGAGAGAGAGGGAACTGAAAGCTGCTCAACAGAAGCTAAACTCTGCTAAAACCAAGGCTGATGCGTTCAGTAAGAAACTCAAGGAGAGACAACAGGAGGCTGAGTCCCTGGTCCTAGAGTTGGAGGAGTTGAAGAGAGAGCAGTCTGGCAAGCACCACGGCAATGCGGACGCCCTCTCCCGGCGTGATGCCTTCTTCGCTGCCTTTACCCCGACGAGGACGTCGGTCCCGAGGAGGGGGATGTGTGATGTCACGAGAGGCTGTGTCCTGGAGGGACGTTACATCCCCCTGAGGTGGCTGCAAACCCAGACAGCTATGGCTCCATCTGCTGGTATGGTCGGGAACTCCACCCCTCTATGGCCAATCTTCCCACGCAGCTGAAACAAATGAGGAGCTGATGAGCTGAAGGTTTGGGAAGGGAAGAGACACAGTCTCCAACCGGGGCTCTCTGGAGGACAAGAGTGCTGCACGTCCACTTCCATGAGGAATATAAGGATTTGGAGATACTTACCTTTGGGAAATACTCACCTTTGGATATATGCACCTGTGGAAATACGTGAGAGACATTTGGAAGGACTTTTTTGCTGGGTTGGCCACTAGCTGCAACGTGGACTACAGTAAGGCTGGGGAAAAGTTATCTGAGCGAGTGAGAATTATGATTTTGGATGTGGAAGAGACATCCCTGAACTGTTAACCCTTAAAGAGCCACAAGAGAACAGAATTTTGTTATATTTTCGTTAATTTCCCAAGACCTATAATAAAATCCTTGTTTTGTTTGAACCTTGTCTCCTTGCACTACTTGAGCAATCCCGCTGAAAGCTGTGTAGCCTCTCGTGACGTCACAACCTCTTCCCCACTCTGTCAGCTCCGGCTACGCATATCTTGTTTTCTTCCCATTTCCTGCTTCCCTACAATTCCTCTCTTCTGCTTCCAAACTGCTGGGAGGCTGTGTGTGCCAGATCCTTGTCGAAACCTTCAAAGGCCTCCTTTTATCTCCCGACCACAATCCAGGCCCCTGCAAAGGGCCAACGACAGCATAACTCAATTATTAATCGGAAAAGTATAATTTCACATCGGAACGCACACAGCCGGATGAATAATAATTCCAGTAAAATAACGGGGCAATGGGAGCATAAACAGCACTGATTAGTCAATGAGGCACTACTGTGTAGTAATGAAGTGAACTGGAGCTGGGGTTTGGGATAGGGCTGGGGTTTGGAATAGGGCTAGGACTGGGGCTGGTTCACCATTGCTGAGGGTAGGCCGTTAAACAAGGCCACTTTCTGCTGATGAGATGGTTAAACAAAAGTATCTACTTTTAGCTATAAATAAGCTTTCTTTTATTATTCCATTGTCCTCCAAGTGTTGCTGAATCTCCTCTACGTCAGTTTGCACCTCAATTCATGCACCTTAGTTGAAAAGCGAGGTAGCGGCAGTGATCCCTTCCCTTTTGAGATGGTTAAACAACACATTTACGAAAAATATTTAAATGTACGCACGTTTAGTGAAATTCAACCCCCCTTTTTATTTCTAATTTTATTATTTTGACATGAATCTAATGTTGATTAGCCTTTAGAAGCGTGTTTTACTGCATTACACCAGATACCATATCAGAGGATCTGTTAATGCCTGATAAGATCAGACTGATGGTGTGACAGTAATAGAGAGTACTCAGACAGTCTGACTGGGTGTTATTGTAAGATCATTTATTATAAGATAAGATCATTTTATCCAACAAGCATGTATCATGTCTGTGTCATCGGATCCTTTGTTGTCGTTTTGGCCCCAGGTCAGTGACCTCCTCTTCTCTCTCTCTTCTCTCTCTCCTCTCTCTCTGTCTTCTCTCTCTCTCTCCTCTTCTCTCTCTCTCCTCTCTCTCTCCTCTCTCTCTGTCTTCTCTCTCTCTCCTCTTCTCTCTTTCTCCTCTACTCTCTCCTCTTCTCTCTCTCTTTCTCCACTTCTCTCTCTCTCTCTCTCCACTTCTCTCCTCCTAGACCCTCTGGTGAGTCGTTACCATGTCCAGTGGATGCCTGAGTACTGCAGCCATAACGAGACCAGAGGAGCAGAGAAATCAGTCACGCAGGTTAGTCCCATCTCCCAAATCCTTGTTCTATCAGAGTAAACCTCATCAGTCCAAGTGTCGGTGGCTGCGTAGACCCATGACTTGATGTGTGGCTCAGTGGTATGCAAATCGCCTGCCAGCCTCTTTTGTCTGGCGTTATGAAAAGGCATGTTGTCTAAAGAAAAGGACCCCACTCAGCGCCTCAGTCCCGTTGTGTAGCTTTGCAGCAAATCAAAGATTATTATGGTGGGGGATTATAATACTGTTTTAAATAGCTCAATGGACCGAAAAGGAAATCACACCACAAACAATCACCCACATGCTCTTAAGGAAATTGTGAATGTCATGGATACATTAGAACTAGTAGATATATGGAGGCTTAAATATGCTGATCTAGTGAGATATACATGGCGGAGACTGAATCAAGCTAGTCGTCTTGACTTCTTTCTTATCTCATTCTCGTTGGCACCAAAAGTTAAAAAAGTGTTGATAGGGGACAGAATGCGGTCGGACCATCATATAATAGGCATATACATTACTCTGACTGAATTTCCACGTGGGCGAGGATATTGGAAATTTAATCAAAGCCTATTAGATGATAATTTATTTATAATTAGAACAAAGGAATTTATAACTAACTTTTTCCAACATAACATAGGTACAGCGAATCCCCTTATTGTATGGGACACCTTTAAATGTGCCTTTAGAGGCCATGCAATTCAGTACTCATCTCGAAAACAAAAGCAATTTAGGTCAAAAGAGTTTATACTAAGAAAGGAAATAGAAAGTCTAACAGAACAGATAGATGGCAATAAAAACTGTAACATAGAGGCTCAGAATAAATTAGAGGAAAAACAAAAATAAATGGAAAAACTTATTCAAGAAAGATCAAGTGTAATATATTATAAAAATAAAGCAAACTGGATGGAATATGGGGGAAAAATGCACAAAATTCTTTTTTAATCTTCAACATAGGAATGCTACCAAAAAGAACTTAATGAAACTGGTTACAATTGACGGAGTCACCCATAATTCACCTAATGATATTTTGAAGGAAGAAACAAAGTATTTTAAGCATATGTTTTCTTTTCAGTCGCCTCCATCTCCTCTAACTGAAGCTTATTGTAGAGATTTATTTTCTATTGATAATGTCAAATTAACAGCCACACAGAAAGACTCATGTGAAGGTGAAATTACAGAGGAGGAACTTCTGGATGCAATTAAAGACTTTAAGTCCGGGAAAACTCCAGGGTTGGATGGCATACCAATCGAGGTATACCAAACCTTTTTGATATACTAAGAGGACCGTTATTAGCATGTTTTAACCACTCCTATGTAAATGGTAGATTATCTGACACTCAAGAAGAAGGTCTGATCTCATTATTACTGAAACAGGATACAAGTGGAAAATATAAAGATCCAGTCCATTTACAAAATTGGAGGCCCCTTACACTTCAGTGTTGTGATGCAAAAATCCTAGCAAAATGTATAGCGCATAGAATTAAAAAGGTATTGTCGGATATTATTCATTCTAATCAGACAGGTTTTTTACATGGAAGATACATTGGAGATAATATAAGGCAAGTATTGGAAACAATAGAACACTATGGAAAATATGGGAAACCAGGCCTGCTATTCATAGCAGACTTCGAAAAGGCATTTGATAAAGTTCGACTGGAATTTATATATAAATGCCTGGAGCATTTCAATTTTGGAGAATCTCTTATAAAATGGGTCAAAATCATGTATAGTAACCCTAGGTGTAAAATAGTAAATAATGGCTATTTCTCAGAAAGTTTTAAACTGTCAAGAGGAGTGAAACAAGGTTGTCCACTATCGGCATATCTATTTATTGTGGCCATCGAGATGTTAGCTATTAAAATCAGATCCAATAATAATATCAGAGGATTAGAAATACAGGGCTTAAAAACAAAGGTGTCATTGTACGCAGATGATTCATGTTTTCTTTTAGATCCACAACTAGAATCCCTCCACAGCCTCATAGAGGATCTAGATACATTTTCTAACCTCTCTGGATTAAAACCAAATTATGACAAATGTACTATATTACGTATTGGATCACTAAAAAATACAATTTTTACATTACCATGTAGTTTACCAATAAAATGGTCTGATGGTGATGTGGATATACTCGGAATACATATCCCAAAGGAAATAAATGATCTCACTTCAATAAATTTTAATAGAAAGTTAGCAAAAATAGATAAGATCTTACTACCATGGAAAGGAAAATACCTGTCAATTTGTGGAAAAATCACCCTGATTAACTCTTTAGTATTATCCCAGTTTACCTATTTGCTTATGGTCTTGCCTACGCCTAGCAAACAGTTTTTTAAATTATATGAGAAAAAAATATTAAATTTTATTTGGAACGGCAAGCCAGACAAAATTAAAAGAGCATATTTATATAATGAATATGAATTCGGAGGACAGAAATTATTAAATATTAAAGCATTAGACCTATCACTAAAATCTTCAGTCATCCAAAAGTTATACTTAAATCCGAACTGGTTCTCAAGCAAATTAGTAAGATTGTCTCACCCACTGTTCAAGAAAGGCCTTTTTCCCTTTATTCAGATTACAACCTCTCACTTTCAGTTATTTGAAAAGGAAATAATCTCCCAAATGTCACTATTTCTAAAACAAGCCATAGAAAGTTGGTTGCAATTTCAATTTAATCCTCCAGAAACGACAGAACAAATAATGCAACAAATATTGTGGTTAAATTCAAATATACTAATTGACAAAAAACCTTTATTTTTAAACAGAATGTTTAAAAAAGGTATAATCTTCGTAAATGATATCATCGGTAGGACTGGTGGAGTTATGTCGCACATGCAGCTAACAAAAACATATGGAAATGTCTGCTCTACCCAAAATTACAACCAAATAATTGCAGCCTTACCGCAAAAGTGGAAGAGGAAAGTTGAAGGGGGAGAAAGTAAGGAACTTGTCTGTCGGCCTTGCATTAAAGAACATAATTGGTTAAGGAAAACAGTGATAAATAAAAAAGTATATCAGTTTCACTTAAGGACCAAAGGATTGACAGCCGTCCCATATAGATTGCAAAATAGTTGGGAAGAGATCTTTGACGTACCGATCCCATGGCATAGTGTTTATGAACTGACACGCAAAACGACACCGGATTCAAAAAATTAGAATCTTTCAATTTAAATTATTATATAAAATTCTTGCTACCAATAGAATGTTATTTATATGGGGGATACAATCTTCCCAGCTCTGCAGATTTTGCTGTGAAGAGATAGAATCATTAGATCATTTGTTTTGGTTCTGTCCATTTGTAGCTTGTTTTTGGACACAGGTCCAGGAATGGCTAAAGGATTGCAATATTTACCTGGAACTAACCTTGCAGATAGCATTACTGGGTGATCTGAAAAGTCATAGTCAATCAATCAATAATATAATAATACTTTTAGCAAAAATGTTTATTTTTAATTCACAATCTGTAGAAGCAATGAGAATAGAAAGGTTCAGAACTTTTGTAAAACATCACAGTACGGTTGAAATATACAGTGGGGAAAAAAAGTATTTAGTCAGCCACCAATTGTGCAAGTTCTCCCACTTAAAAAGATGAGAGAGGCCTGTAATTTTCATCATAGGTACACGTCAACTATGACAGACAAATTGAGAAAGAAAATCCAGAAAATCACATTGTAGGATTTTTAATGAATTTATTTGCAAATTATGGTGGAAAATAAGTATTTGGTCACCTACAAACAAGCAAGATTTCTGGCTCTCACAGACGTGTAACTTTTTCTTTAAGAGGCTCCTCTGTCCTCCACTTGTTACCTGTATTAATGGCACCTGTTTGAACTTGTTATCAGCATAAAAGACAACTGTCCACAACCTCAAACAGTCACACTCCAAACTCCACTATGGCCAAGACCAAAGAGCTGTCAAAGGACACCAGAAACAAAATTGTAGACCTGCACCAGTCTGGGAAGACTGAATCTGCAATAGGTAAGCAGCTTGGTTTGAAGAAATCAACTGTGGGAGCAATTATTAGGAAATGGAAGACATACAAGACCACTGATAATCTCCCTCGATCTGGGGCTCCACGCAAGATCTCACCCCGTGGGGTCAAAATGATCACAAGAACGTTGAGCAAAAATCCCAGAACCACACGGGGGGACCTAGTGAATGACCTGCAGAGAGCTGGGACCAAAGTAACAAAGCCTACCATCAGTAACACACTACGCCGCCAGGGACTCAAATCCTGCAGTGCCAGACGTGTCCCCTTGCTTAAGCCAGTACATGTCCAGGCCCGTCTGAAGTTTGCTAGAGTGCATTTGGATGATCCAGAAGAGGATTGGGAGAATGTCATATGTTCAGATGAAACCAAAATAGAACTTTTTGGTAAAAACTCAACTCGTCGTGTTTGGAGGACAAAGAATGCTGAGTTGCATCCAAAGAACGCCATACCTACTGTGAAGCATGGGGGTGGAAACATCATGCTTTGGGGCTGTTTTTCTGCAAAGGGACCAGGACGACTGATCCGTGTAAAGGAAAGAATGAATGGGGCCATGTATCGTGAGATTTTGAGTGAAAACCTCCTTCCATCAGCAAGGGCATTGAAGATGAAACGTGGCTGGGTCTTTCAGCATGACAATGATCCCAAACACACCGCCCAGGCAACGAAGGAGTGGCTTCGTAAGAAGCATTTCAAGGTCCTGGAGTGGCCTAGCCAGTCTCCAGATCTCAACCCCATAGAAAATCTTTGGAGGGAGTTGAAAGTCCGTGTTGCCCAGCGACAGCCCCAAAACATCACTGCTCTAGAGGAGATCTGCATGGAGGAATGGTCCAAAATACCAGCAACAGTGTGTGAAAACCTTGTGAAGACTTACAGAAAACGTTTAACCTGTGTCATTGCCAACAAAGGGTATATAACAAAGTATTGAGAAACTTTTGTTATTGACCAAATACTTATTTTCCACCATAATTTGCAAATAAATTCATTAAAAATCCTACAATGTGATTTTCTGGAATTTTTTTCCTCATTTTGTCTGTCATAGTTGACGTGTACCTGTGATGAAAATTACAGGCCTCTCTCATCTTTTTAAGTGGGAGAACTTGCACAATTGGTGGCTGACTAAATACTTTTTTTCCCCACTGTATATGGCAAATAGAAATCCTATATGGATGGTGTTAAGAGATAGATGGGAGGTATTGAATAGAGTTGAAGGATGGGACTAATAACAAATAACAACAAATAATAACAAAGATAGCTAATAATGTAAGCATACTGTGTCCATAATAAGTATATAGGTTGTATGTTGGGAGCTTTTGGGAAAGAGCACAGTTAGAAAGATATGGCATTTAGAAGCAAACCGGATGGACATCATGAAAATGATCGGAGAGGTTGAGAGTAGAAGAAGTTCAGGAGCAAAAAAATAAATAAATATATATGTATATATATATATATATATATATATATATATATATATATATATATATATATATATATATATATATATGTATATATATATATATATATATATATATATATATGTATATGTGTATGTGTATATATATTGTGATGTCACGAGAGGCTGTGTCCTGGAGGGACGTTACATCCCCCTGAGGTGGCTGCAAACCCAGACAGCTATGGCTCCATCTGCTGGTATGGTCGGGAACTCCACCCCTCTATGGCCAATCTGCCCACGCAGCTGAAACCAATCAGGAGCTGATGAGCTGAAGGTTTGTTGAAGGGAAGAGACACAGTCTCCAACCTGGGCTCTCTGGAGGACAAGAGTGCTGCACGTCCACTTCCATGAGGAATATAAGGATTTGGAGATACTTACCTTTGGGAAATACTCACCTTTGGATATATGCACCTGTGGAAATACGTGTGGGGATTTTGGAAGGACGTTTTGCTGGGTTGGCCACTAGCTGCAACGTGGAATACAGTAAGGCTGGGGAAAAGTTATTTGAGCGAGGGAGAGTTATGATTTTGGATGTGGAAGAGACATCCCTGAACTGTTAACCCTTAAGAGCCACCAGAGAACAGAATTGTGTTATACTTTCGTTAGTTTCCCAAGACCTTTAATAAAATCCTTGTTTTGATTGAACCTGGTCTCCTTGCACTACTTGGGCAACCCCGCTGGAAGCGGTAGCCTCTCGTGGCATCACAGATGGTGGAGAATACAGGCACGCTCAAGCGTTAATAGTGCATGTCAGAGGAGGATACCGAAGGTTTGATCACCCAGTTTTCCAAGTTGGCCGTAGGCTCCCCGCCGACTGAAATGGAGGACATATTGAAAGCCCTTGTTGCTGGCCAGCAAGCCCAGATGCAAGCAAACGTGGCTCTCTTGGAGGAGCAAAAGAAAGCCAACCTTCTGAAGGCAGAGGAATTGCAGTTGCAGAGACAGAGGGTGGTCCAAAATACCCGCCCAATAAAGGCAAGTGACTTTATATCTAAGATGGGAGCTACCGATGACATTGAGGCATACCTGCATGCATTTGAGGCCACGGCCACTAGGGGAAGCCTGGCCCAAGCAACAGTGGGTTGGTCTGTTAGCCCCCTTCCTAACCGGGGAAGCGCTGAATGCTGTCCGGGACCTGGGCCCTGACCAGGTTACTGACTATGATGCCCTGAAGTCTGAGATCCTCAGCAGATATGGACTCACAAAATTTGGTATGGCCCAGCGCTTTCACAGTTGGACCTTCCAACCAGACCAACCTCCTCGGGCGCAGATGCATGAACTTGTCCGAATCGCAAGGAAATGGCTGGATCCGCAGAGGAATACAGCAGCGGCGGTGGTGGAGGCCGTTGTGGTGGATCGTTACCTCACGCGCCCTGCCTTATGAGGCAAAACAGTTCATCAGTCAACAGGCCTTGACCACGGCTGATCTGACCGTGGAAGCTGTGGAAAAGTACCAGGCCACAGCGGAGATGCTGAATGCTTCCGAAAAGACCCCAGGAGTGCGGCCCCACCACAAATGGGAAGGACCCGTCCAAAGGACCCCAAGGTCTCGAACCCAGCCACGTCAGGACTTATCCCGGCTCCAGGGGGAGCCAGAAACCAGGCGGGTCCAAGAAGAGTACACCAGGAGGGGAAACTCGACAGTGTTACCGGTGTGGGGAGATGGGACATATCTCCTGGCAGTGTGGGAAACCAGCCGATGAACCTATGCCCACTGCGGAGTCCTCCAGCTCAGCACCCACACACCGGGTTGCCTCGCTCTTGGGAGTCGTAGATGGCGGCCCAGATCGACCCCCACCTGCCCGGTAACTGTGAATCACCATGATGTGGAGGCCTTACTGGATTCTGGTAGCCGGGCCACCCTGGTGCGTAAGGATTTGGTGGGCCCAACGTGTCTGACCCCGGGGAAAGTCCTCCCAGTTTCCTGTGTCCATGGGGACACCAGAGAATACCCCATTACTGAACTTACAATGACCAGCACACGGGGAACCATACACACGACGGCGGGGGTGGTTGATTCCCTCCCCGTCCCTGTCCTAATTGGACGAGACTGCCCAGCCTTTTACCCACTCTGGAGAGAGTCTCAGGAGAGGATAACCCGAGTACCTCGGAAACGGAGAGGCAAGACTCATCCTGGGAAGGCTCCGGTGCAATCCTCCGAGTTACTCACTCCCGCCCGGGCTCTGATAGGGATGGCAGGTGCCCAGACCGACACAGAGACGGAGCTACAGAATCTGGACAAAGAACTGTCGGGTCTGAAGGGGACCGCTGAGAGGTATCGTTTGTTAAAGCAACAGTTAGACATGAAGACAGAAGAGTTAGATATCCTCCAGGCTAAACTCCAACAGAGCTCCTTCCCTAAGCAACAGGAGGAGCTGGAGAGGCTGCGCAGGACCATCGAGGAGTGTGAGGAGACCCTGCGCAGTAGTAAGGAGGTCCAGAAGAAGGCAGAGGAGAAGTACAAGGTGTTGGAGAACAAGATGAAGAATGCGGAGGCAGAGAGAGAGAAGGAACTGAAAGCTGCTCAACAGAAGCTAAACTCTGCTAAAACCAAGGCTGATGCGTTCAGTAAGAAACTCAAGGAGAGACAACAGGAGGCTGAGTCCCTGGTCCTAGAGTGGGAGGAGTTGAAGAGAGAGCAGTCTGGCAAGCACCACGGCAATGCGGACGCCCTCTCCCGGCGTGATGCCTTCTTCGCTGCCTTTACCCCGACGAGGACGTCGGTCCCGAGGAGGGGGATGTGTGATGTCACGAGAGGCTGTGTCCTGGAGGGACGTTACATCCCCCTGAGGTGGCTGCAAACCCAGACAGCTATGGCTCCATCTGCTGGTATGGTCGGGAACTCCACCCCTCTATGGCCAATCTGCCCACGCAGCTGAAACCAATCAGGAGCTGATGAGCTGAAGGTTTGTTGAAGGGAAGAGACACAGTCTCCAACCTGGGCTCTCTGGAGGACAAGAGTGCTGCACGTCCACTTCCATGAGGAATATAAGGATTTGGAGATACTTACCTTTGGGAAATACTCACCTTTGGATATATGCACCTGTGGAAATACGTGTGGGGATTTTGGAAGGACGTTTTGCTGGGTTGGCCACTAGCTGCAACGTGGAATACAGTAAGGCTGGGGAAAAGTTATTTGAGCGAGGGAGAGTTATGATTTTGGATGTGGAAGAGACATCCCTGAACTGTTAACCCTTAAGAGCCACCAGAGAACAGAATTGTGTTATACTTTCGTTAGTTTCCCAAGACCTTTAATAAAATCCTTGTTTTGATTGAACCTGGTCTCCTTGCACTACTTGGGCAACCCCGCTGGAAGCGGTAGCCTCTCGTGGCATCACAATATATATATATATATATATGTATATGTGTATGTATGTATATATATATATATATATATATATATATATATATATATAGATATAGATATAGATATAGATATAGATATAGAATTATTGTAAAATTAACTCTGTCCATAAGGTGTAGATAGTAAGTATAGACCGGAAGTAGAGGCCTGGGCGTTGTTGTTCACTAATTTACTCCAAGTAGGGGAAAGGATGGTGGGGTTGAAAAGTAATAAAAGGGAATATATATATAAAAAAATAAAAAAAACATGGGGGATTGGAAGTGATGCAGACAATTACATTGATAGAAGATACAATCTATCTGCAATATTAAGCTGATCCATCCCCCAAAAAAAAAAAGACTGTTGTTTTGATTATGACTCAGTTGGTGTGGTCAAATGTGGTGCGCTGCCCAATTAAACACATTTACTAAAACAATGTTTCCGGGAATGGGGGACCATGCACCCCAAGAATGAGAACATTGGGTGCAGGGACTGGGTGCGTGTGCGTGAGTGAGGTGGGGGTTGGGTGGGGTTGTGTGGCGCTGGTTGAACTCAGGGCTGTTCCAGGATGGCATAGGCCTGGCAATCAACACATTCTTCACAGAGCCCTTCTCTGGTTGCTTGGAAATACACATCCTTTTTCTGTAGATTCCTGGGAAGGATTCCAGCACAGCGTTTGTCTTCGTCTCATGTGCGAACATGGCGCCTTGGTTTATTTTTAATCAGAGCTGTTGCATATAAGAGAGAATACTCACACACCCTCTGAGTTACCGACTACTAGTGTAGAACGACATTATTACAAATTAAAGATCTAATTCCAGCCACTCAGCAGGAAATGTTCACGTTTCCTGGATAAAGGGACACAGGAGATGTTTTTTAGGGTCAATTGTTAATTCATGTCTGAAACAAGTCTGCGGCATTAGAATGCAGCTAAGAATTCATTAACATTGAGTTGACATGTCATCTTCATTTCCAATTACCCCGAAATGTACTCTGGGTCCCTTGTTTTTATTAAGTTTCCCCATTATATTTGTGTTAAACTTGGAACCCATAAAAAGGATATCATAATTTTGCATTGTAGTTTGAATGGAGGACTAGTGGGTTAACCCCTAACACGTGCCTGTTCAAAGTGGTCCAGTAATGTGGGCCATGTTCCGTGGCATAGGGAGGGAATCTGATCCTCTCTTGTGTCCATGTATTTCATTATCTGTGGTGGTTCTCAGGGACGTGACCTGGGCGACATTATGTCAAAGTCACCAAGGCTCTGAACGTTTAATGTGTTTCTTGGCTCAGGAGAACTACATCAACCTCCCGGGCCTGCTCTTCTCCTGCAAGTACAAAGTCACCGTTCATATGCTCAAGTCCAAGAGGCGCGCCAAGGACGAGAGCACCACCTTTCTCACCCCGTCCTGCTCCACCATCAGGAACAAGAGCCACAAACACATCCCCTGTCCTGGGGAGGGAGGTGAGTCAGCTGCTCAGTACAACCAGATCATGTTATGCTGATACGCTGATTCTCATTTAACATTATGTGTCTGACTACAAGGCTCTCCACACGCTTGTTGAAAGAGGCTTCTTCTCATGTTATGGTACAAGTAGACAATTGCCTTTTTTGATTTACTGTGACAAATTTCTTACCACACCATACCATTTTTATTATGCCAAGAACACATATCCATCAGACGAGTATTTTTCAACATATTTATTCCCATCTCTCTCTGCAGCCCCAGTTCTCAAAGTGTTGGCTAAGCCGGAGAATCTGACGGCATCCTTCTCCATCCACGAGGGAAACATCACGGGCAACTTCCTGTGGCGGGTGTCACGGTTCCTGGCCCATCAACGAATCACAGGCTTTCAGGTCACCTGGGCAGAGGTCACCACAGAGAGCCGACAAAACAGCCTGCCCAACAGCATCATCTCCCAGTCGCAGATCCTGCCTCCAGTAAGTCTATTAAATTAAATTATATTCAAATAAAACTATTGTTCCTGTGACGGAACTTCTTATTTGGAAAGTTACATGCAGTCCCTTCAGAGTAGGTTATACCAGGACATAGCTCTTTGCTTTTGCTGTAGGACACAAAAGATTAGCAAGGAAGGGATATATTGTATTTTTCCCAAGCGAATGAATAAGCGCTATCTTCAGCATTTCATTATACAACGCCTGCCAGGAGTGGAGGTATTTTAGGGATACAACTGTGTTGCTCTCTTTACATGAATAACCAGATAAGCAGTGGTGGGCAGAGAGACAGAGCAAGATCTGAGGGAGGGGCGTTGTGTCCCGTTAGAAGTTCTCCTCCTCCTGTGTATCATCTACCTTCCCTGCTTCCTCTTTCATCCTGCGTGACCGCGCTGAAAAACCCACTGTTTTACATCATCTATCAACAACACGTTCTGTCTGTCTTCTCCGCCCAGCGAGCTGCTAGCAGCTCTGAAAATAAAAACACCCATCGCTACACTCAGTTTATCAGGAAGGGAAAGAGAGAAAACAGGATATATCTTTATTTACCTGAATAGAGAGCAGAGGGTAGATGGGATATAGCCCAAGTTTACCCAACATCTAATTCAACATGTTAACATCAGAAGGGACTAACACTCTAGACTTCTATGTGAAAAAAAGGATCTGGGGAACAGAACGGTTTACTACCTTGAATTCCTAACAAGGTGAATGCAATGAACAACAGTCTGTATGTGAGAAAGGTGTTCAGACAGTCTTGGAGGACAAATCGAAGTTGATACAACATTGCTGTTCAAATCCTTTACAATTGTAGAAAAGGTTTCACCCCCCAAAAAAACGTCTTCTTTAGTGTGGGTTCTTATGAAAAATAAGCAATTTTCTATCAGCTTCGATTTGTCCTTGGAAGTGGCTGAATACCTCTCACATACCGAGTGTTATGTGAAATAATGTTTTCTACAGTGGCACCAACGATGGTTAATTGTCTTTTCTTGTGCTGTTAACCCTGTCAGGACCATAATCTGCTGGTGGTGTCCAACCTGCGATCAGCCACGTACTACAGACTGGAGGTCCAGGTGATAACGTCAGGAGGGGAGGGTCCTGCCACCGTCAAGACCTTCCAGACCCCCAGTGTGTTACCAGTCCTGCAACACCGTAAGTACCAACTCACTGACCACTGATCACAGCTGTTGCTCTCCTCTAGTTAACCACCAGGCTGTGTCCAGGTGGTCTTAATACCGTAGCTCATTGGAGCGTATCTGTGACTCTTCAGTGACATCTTTTGAGGTCATCTGATGAGTATATTCCTTACATGAGCACATAATACTTTTGATCATTATTCTGAACTTTCATTAGGAACTGATATTGACATGTTTTTTGTGTTTTGTAGGACCCAGACTCAGGCAGCACCATCCACACCAGAAGCCCTCAGCAGAGAGACATTGAGACCCCTTGGCCCATCAGACCCAGTGTGGCCAGAATCAATGTCTCACAGCACCTTCACCCAGGGAGGGAATTCGGTGTGGAACCAAACAGCAACACAGCAAACACAGCAGACCATGAACTTTGACCCCAACCCATGTGGTATGGGTTCACCTTCAGGCTGCACAGAATATGCTTTCCCCTCACAGTCCTTTCAGATTCAATCCACTGACTGGGCTCTCTGCACCATACAGTCAGATACATACTCTTACGTAGGACTTTTCATTAGGACAGGTTGGTTCATTCTCCCGTTATTTCACTGAAAGTTTTGTGGGACTAAGATGGTTAAGGAGTTCCCAAACTGTTTTCATCCAATATAACCAATTACAAAGCAACAGTATATTACCAATTCCAATTGTATTTCATTAGATAAAATAGGACACACAATCATTTTTTTACCATGATATTCAAGCATTTCGTTTGAATATCATGGTAATTAATAGAGTTGGGATGTATACCGTATATACCACATCCCAGCTTATTTCAAAATATTATCAGTATGGCTTTCCAGTACCGTCAATACCGTTTATTTTTTATTTTTTTAAATGCATTTGAATATTGATACTTTTTAAATACCTGCAGTCAACTTGTGCACTAGGTAATAGATAAAGCAGATCGTGTTCATCATTTCACCTGTTATATGATTTTCCATTATGAAGCTTAAGGTACTAGTTTCCCAAAACAGCTGTTTGAGCCAGCCATGTGTGTCTGTTTACAAAGAAGCACAATGAGCAAAATGGGAGCTTCTTGAGGTGAGTCACTCCTGCAGCACAACTTAAGTGAGGTAATGAAGTTATTTTTTAAAACATTTTAGTCATTTAGCAGACGCTCTTATCCAGAGCGACTTACAGTTAATGAGTGCATACATTTTTCATACTGGCCCCCCGTGGGAATCGAACCCACAACCCTGGCGTTGCAAACGCCATGCTCTACCAACTGAGCTACACTTATGAAATTCACTAGTAATGTTTGCCAGCTATATATCTTATAACTATTAAGTTAACTATCTAAGATGTGCCAAATAAATTCTCTCCAGCTGGGTTTTGCTAACTTGCTAATGTTAGCTAAGTGGCTAACGTGAGTTTGCAAGATCAAGCTTCTTGGTAACAGCAGCAGAGACAATCCCTTCCTGGATTATAACCCCTGCTGTCTAATATTTGTTTTATGCGTGCTGCAAACTGCGTTTTGCGATACTTGCATAACTTTGTGAGCTGGGTTGTCTGTTTTAGTAGTAAATGTTCGCATGCGCTCATTAGCATTTGCCCAGGATCCGCTATGAGGATTCCTTAGTACTTGTTAGCATTTTGTTAGCATTCTGTTAAGTTACGTGTTTGGGCTTTTTTTTTAAGTAAAAAAAAAGAAATGGTGGCCCTTGTGTGCACTACCGGTTATACTATATATCCCGGGATGGCACAGGCATGGTATTGAAATCTGGATACCGCCCAACCCTAGCAACTAAATTGAAGACAATGCTATACAATTGTAAAACACAATCATGTATTCGTTGAGAAATGTCACCTATTTATTTTGTTTTACCAAGTAAGTAAAAAGATGTCCCTTAGGCATACCGTATGTACTGATGAATAATGTAACTAAAACCAGTGTAGTTTAACCCAGAATATTTCTCATAGTATGTTGCATGTACATTCAGTGCTTGACTTGGGCAGGAGCTCACTGGAGCGGAGTACTGGCACCTCAAATTTTCTACTGCTTGCGCTCCTGTTCTTCTTATAGAATATTAGCTCAAAAGTATTGTGGAGCTCCTGCATTAATATGGAGTTTGTCCCCCCTAAAATGAGTATCGGCACATATTTCCATCCAAGTCCAGCACTGAGTAAGTTTGATTTTAAACTGTAAATAAATTACTAGCTTCAAATTGAATGCTTGTAATGGTTTTGCATGTCAAACATTAGTGTTCTGTA
Source organism: Coregonus clupeaformis (assembly GCF_020615455.1). Lineage (NCBI taxonomy): Eukaryota > Metazoa > Chordata > Actinopteri > Salmoniformes > Salmonidae > Coregonus > Coregonus clupeaformis. The sequence continues at coordinate 30,494,855 of NC_059214.1, forward strand.
GGCATAAATACATCTGTGTTACCTCTTTAATATGTTAGCAATATTTCAGTAACAGAGAATTATATGGGGAATAATATGTCATGTTTATTAATGAAATTATAACTGTGTGGAAATGATCGAATTGTATATGTTATTGTCTGTAGAAATATTTGTTGTGGAACAGTCAGTGAATGTCTATATTTATTTATATGTGTATTACAACGTTTGATTTGTGTATGTATGTGTGTGTTTTGAGTGTTTTAGTCTAGAGTTTTTGATCCGGCAAAACATCTTGTAAAGACATTTTGTAAAAATTAAATTGTAAATATAGTCTCATGTTACATGTTATTTTTCCATGGTAGAAACTGCAGAAACTGTTAAGTAATAAAATAATCCTTAACCTATTCCTTATGCTTTTCCCACTTAATTGAAATTACTATGAATGAGGAGTCAATATGAAATAGTGTATATTCTCTAAACGTTGAACTATTTGGCAGATGCTGGTGCTTATGTTGGCTGTGTAGTCCATAATGCCAGACTCCAACACAGCATATTCACTGATCTACCCAGGAGCTTGAGACATGCACTCAAACAGTCCAAATAAACAGATCATTCAGAGCTTACCAGCAAGCCATGGCTGGAGTTTTATGCCCTGGACATAATACTCTCCTTTAGGCTGCAGTATTGTGCCCTGCCAGTTAATTAAAGTGTACTGTTAGTATTTGAACAGCTTTAAAGCCTTCTTTTCGCAATCCCTTCACTTTTCCAATACACTGTGGAATGTTGACATTATTGTGAGTAAATAAAGGCTGGTGTGAGAGAGAACACAGTATATGAAAGCAACCAAAATGAGGATGGTGTGCCAGAGGTTTGAGATGTTTTCCTTTTAGTGTTTTATATTGATCATACCTCACAGATGCTATTGATACTTAATGCTTTTTTGTTGGTTGTGATGTGTCAGTCATTCATTGTCAGCTGCCTGCGGCTTGTATTTTAGCCGTGACACCCTCGTACCCTCTACGCCTGTTGTGCCAGTAACACCCTTACAGAACCATGGAACACTAACTGTAAGTTGCTCTGGATAAGAGCGTCTTCTGACTAAAAATGTATATACATATATATGTTTTTTACATGTAAACACCTCACAGGACTGGCCAAGTGTGTGGCCTGATTTAAGTTTTACATAGTCTGGACATTCTGACGTTTGTATTGGACGACCCAACATGTTACACTTGGCTAGCCCTTTTGCCCCTAGAAATGTCTACACTGCTGTTTTAAACCACATATTCTAGTTTTCTTTTCATATACACAACAGACAGACAGTCTATTAGCTCTCCCAAAGAATGCCAAGTGTTCTGTGCACATGGGTTTTATAATGGCATGGTCTTAAGCTACTATCTATTACTGTTTATTAACACAATATCATGAATCTGTAAAAAACGTATGATAATTCCACTGTTTTGTGGTATATCAAGATTTGTGTACATTACAAGATTAATGTACTGCGTATTGCCAGGTATTCAATCTCCGTTGCCATGCCTGTGTGTATTTCCAGTTTTATTTGTCACATGCAAAAGTACAGTGAAATGCTTAACTTGCAAGACCATCCCAACAATGCAGTGTTCAATATCAAAATAGTATAACTAAACCAGGAGAAATAAGAGCGAAAGCTATATACAGGGTCAGTGCCAGTACCACATTTACAATGTACAGGGATACTGGAGTAGTTGAGGTAGATATTTACATGTAGGCAGGGATTAGGAGTTTGTGTGTGTGTGTGTGTGTGTGTGCACTGTGTATCTTTAACCACTTCCTCTGTGCCAACCGAGGCCCTAGAAGTCTAGACTGTAGACGATTGGTCGCTGTCCCTCTAAGGACGTCCACATTTCCAAGTGGACAAGACCCAGCACTTTCTACAGTCAGCAGCTAGCTAATTATTGCGAGCCCTGCCTTAAACCCATTCAGGCCCTCTCCCCCTCTCTCTGCAGTAGGTCAGTGGCTGTGGCTATGTCAGTGGCTGGCCTTTCAGCTCTCATGATGTTGTTTATGTACAGCTATAGTATATCACAAGAGATTAGTTCCTATATCCATGGATGCTAATCCTCCACTGTGTTGCTCTATGCTTCAGGACCCTGGCCAGTGTTTAGCCAAGGCCTCCTTTCTCTGTGAGCCAGACCAGCTCCCTTTCAGCTTGTCACAGTCCTCTCTACACACACACCAAATACCACAGCGCTCAAATGTGAAAACCTCAAAACAAAAGCATCCAACCTCCTTTGAGCCATGCTGCACTAAAGTCCATGTCTCCGAGGACATAAAAGGAAATAAAAACTGCAACAACTAAATAAAAGTATTGTCGTTGGGCACAAAAGCTTAGTCTCGACCACTACAAGCCCAGAGAGAGTTTATTCACTTTGTATGACATTACCAGCCCATTGTTCCAGGCTGGGGGATATTGTGCTCCAATTCAAACATATTTTGGTAAACAATATTGCCCTTTTGGACTGCTTGAATAATCACGGTCAGTCAAATATTTACCCTTCTGTTTGCTGACATTTGTCTTTTTGATTAACCCATCAGAGTCTAAGCCCTGTCTAAACTGGGGGGGGTTCTACTAAGCTATACAGTGGGGAAAAAAAGTATTTAGTCAGCCACCAATTGTGCAAGTTCTCCCACTTAAAAAGATGAGAGAGGCCTGTATTTTTCATCATAGGTACACGTCAACTATGACAGACAAAATGAGAAAAAAAAATCCAGAGAATCACATTGTAGGATTTTTTATGAATTTATTTGCAAATTATGGTGGAAAATAAGTATTTGGTCAATAACAAAAGTTTCTCAATACTTTGTTATATACCCTTTTTTGGCAATGACACAGGTCAAACGTTTTCTGTAAGTCTTCACAAGGTTTTCACACACTGTTGCTGGTATTTTGGCCCATTCCTCCATGCAGATCTCCTCTAGAGCAGTGATGTTTTGAGGCTGTCGCTGGGCAACACAGACTTTCAACTCCCTCCAAAGATTTCTTATGGGGTTGAGATCTGGAGACTGGCTAGGCCACTCCAGGACCTTAAAATGCTTCTTACGAAGCCACTCCTTCGTTGCCCGGGCAGAGTGTTTGGGATCATTGTCATACTGAAAGACCCAGCCACGTTTCATCTTCAATGCCCTTGCTGATGGAAGGAGGTTTTCACTCAAAATCTCACGATACATGGCCCCATTCATTCTTTCCTTTCACGGATCAGTCGTCCTGGTCCCTTTGCAGAAAAACAGCCCCAAAGCATGATGTTTCCACCCCCATGCTTCACAGTAGATATGGTGTTCTTTGGATGCAACTCAGCATTCTTTGTCCTCCAAACACGACGAGTTGAGTTTTTACCAAAAAGTTATATTTTGGTTTCATCTGACCATATGACATTCTCCCAATCCTCTTCTGGATCATCCAAATGCACTCTAGCAAACTTCAGACGGGCCTGGACATGTACTGGCTTAAGCAGGGGGACACGTCTGGCACTGCAGGATTTGAGTCCCTGGCGGCGTAGTGTGTTACTGATGGTAGGCTTTGTTACTTTGGTCCCAGCTCTCTGCAGGTCATTCACTAGGTCCCCCCGTGTGGTTCTGGGATTTTTGCTCACCGTTCTTGTGATCATTTTGACCCCACGGGGTGAGATCTTGCGATCGAGGGAGATTATCAGTGGTCTTGTATGTCTTCCATTTCCTAATAATTGCTCCCACAGTTGATTTCTTCCAACCAAGCTGCTTACCTATTGCAGATTCATTCTTCCCAGCCTGGTGCAGGTCTACAATTTTGTTTCTGGTGTCCTTTGACAGCTCTTTGGTCTTGGCCATAGTGGAGTTTGGAGTGTGACTGTTTGAGGTTGTGGACAGGTGTCTTTTATACTGATAACAAGTTCAAACAGGTGCCATTAATACAGGTAACGAGTGGAGGACAGAGGAGCCTCTTAAAGAAGAAGTTACAGGTCTGTGAGAGCCAGAAATCTTGCTTGTTTGTAGGTGACCAAATACTTATTTTCCACCATAATTTGCAAATAAATTCATTAAAAATCCTACAATGTGATTTTCTGGATTTTTTTTCCTCAATTTGTCTGTCATAGTTGACGTGTACCTATGATGAAAATTACAGGCCTCTCTCATCTTTTTAAGTGGGAGAACTTGCACAATTGGTGGCTGACTAAATACTTTTTTTCCCCACTGTATATAATTTTTTTAAGAAGGTTAAACCAAGGATCATTTAGCTATTTCATTTGGAATTTTAAGACCCTTGAAGTATCAAAAAAAGATATAACAAAGTGATTTGATGAAAAATTATTTTTGGCCTTACTGCTATTAGCCCATACAATTGAATAACAGATAGTCCCAAAAAAATATCAAAAGGAAGTTTGTTCTGAAGTGTCTATCTGTGACACTCTGGCTCCATGGACTTTGATATTTGAGCCAGGGTGTATTTTGTTTTGTTGGGTATGTGGGTGTATTTCGATGTTGGTAGTTCTGTTGTGTGTATTTCTAGGTTTGCCTTTCTGTTGGGTTCATTTCTAGGTTTGGTCTATGACTCCCAATCGGAGGTAACGAGTGTCAGCTGTCGGCTCGTTATCTCTGATTGGGAGCCATATTTAATCTGTATGTTTTCTTGTTGGTTTTGTGGGTTTTTGTTCCTTTTTGTCAGTGTACCGTGGACTTCATTGAGTCGTCTTTTGTTTGTAGTCCGTTAACGTTTATTTAATAAAGTCATGTTTCTTGGACACGCTGCGCCTTGGTCATACTTGGACGACATAGACCCTCGTGACAGAAAAACCCACCATAAAGGGACCAAGCGGCGTGTCAAGCGGCAACAGGATCCACCTACACAGGATTTATATCCACCCATAAAGGATTCATGGACATGGGAGGAGATTCTGGATGGTAAGGGGCCTTGGGCACAACCGGGAGAATATCGCCGTCCTCGTGAAGAGCTGGAGGCAGCTAAAGCCGAGAGGCGGCGATATGAGGAGGCAGCACGGAGGCAAGACTGGAAGCCTGTGGGTACTACCCAAGAATTTCTTGGGGGGCTAAGAGGGAGTGTGGCGAAGTCAGGTAGGAGACCTGCGCCTACTCCCTGGACTGACCGTGGAGAGCGAGAGTACGGGCAGACACCGTGTTACGCAGTTGAGCGCATGGTGTCTCCTGTACGCAGGCATAGCCCGGTTCGGTACAGTCCAGCTCCACGTATCGGCCGGGCTAGATTGAGTGTTGAGCCGGATGTCATGAAGCCGGTCCCACGCAGCTGGTCACCAGTGCGTCTCCTCGGGCCGGCGTACATGGCACCAGCCTTGCGCATGGTGTTCCCGGTTCGCCCACATAGGCCGGTGCGGGTTATTACACCTCCCCGTACTGGTCGGGCGACGGGGAGCATCAACCCAGGGAAGGTTGGGCAGGCTCAGTGCTCAAGGGAGCCAGTACGCCTGCACGGTCCGGTATTTCCGGTACCACCTCCTCGCTCCAGCCCAGTACCACCAGTACCTACACCACGCACCAGGTTTCCAGTGCGTCTTCAGAGCCCTGTGTCTCCTCCACGCACTGGCTCTATGGTGCGTGTCTCCAGCCCTTTACCACCAGTGCATACACCACGCACCAAGCCTCCTGTGTGTCCCCAGAGTCCTGTGCGTCCTGTTGTTGCTCTCCGCACTAGCCCTGAGATGCGTGTCCTCAGCCCGGTACCTCCAGTTCCGGCACCACGCATCAGGCCTACGGTGCGTCCCCAGGGTCCAGCATGCCCTGTTGCTTCTCTCCGCACTAGCCCTGAGATGCGTGTCCTCAGCCCGGTACCTCCAGTTCCGGCACCACGCATCAGGCCTACGGTGCGTCCCCAGGGTCCAGCATGCCCTGTTGCTTCTCCCCGCACTAGCCCTGAGATGCGTGTCCTCAGCCCGGTACCTCCTGTTCCGGCACCACGCACCAGGCCTACGATGCGCCTCAGACGGCCAGAGTCTGCCGTCTGCCCAACGGGGCCTGAACTGTCCGTCTGCCCAACGCCGTCTAAGCCGCCCGTCTGCCATGAGCCTTCAGAGCCGTCCGCCAGACCGGAGCCGCTAGAGCTCTCCGCCAGACAGGAGCAGCCAGAGCCTTCCGCCAGACAGGATCAGCCAGAGCCTTCCGCCAGACAGGATCAGCCAGAGCCTTCCGCCAGACAGGATCAGCCAGAGCCTTCCGCCAGACAGGATCAGCCAGAGCCTTCCGCCAGACAGGATCAGCCAGAGCCTTCCGCCAGACAGGATCAGCCAGAGCCTTCTGCCAGACAGGATCAGCCAGAGCCTTCCGCCAGCCAGGATCCGCCAGAGCCGTCCAGCCAGGATCCGCCAGAGCCGTCCAGCCAGGATCCGCCATTCAGTCCGGTGCTGCCCCTCAGGCCGGTGCTGCCCCTTAGTCAGGTACTGTCCCTTAGTCCGGTGCTGCCCCTTAGTCCGGTGCTGCCCCTTAGTCCGGTGCCGCCCCTTAATCCAGGTGGGTTTAGTTGGGGGGTGGTCATGTGGAGGGGGCTACGGAAGCGGATAGTGACTAAGGTGGGGTGGGGACCACGACCTGGGCCAGAGCCGCCACCATGGACAGACGCCCACCCAGACCCTCCCCTAGACTGTATGCTGGTGCGCCCGGAGTTCGCACCTTTAGGGGGGGGTACTGTGACACTCTGGCTCCATGGACTTTGATATTTGAGCCAGGGTGTATTTTGTTTTGTTGGGTATGTGGGTGTATTTCGATGTTGGTAGTTCTGTTGTGTGTATTTCTAGGTTTGCCTTTCTGTTGGGTTCATTTCTAGGTTTGGTCTATGACTCCCAATCGGAGGTAACGAGTGTCAGCTGTCGGCTCGTTATCTCTGATTGGGAGCCATATTTAATCTGTATGTTTTCTTGTTGGTTTTGTGGGTTTTTGTTCCTTTTTGTCAGTGTACCGTGGACTTCATTGAGTCGTCTTTTGTTTGTAGTTACGTGCTTTCTTTATTAAAGTCATCATGTTCACTCAACGCGCTGCGTATTGGTCTGCTCCCTTTATAGACGATCGTGACACTATCCTATATCTAAGATATATAAGATCAGGAAACATTTGTTATTTGTATTTATCCCCATATTTTTGGCATTAAACATTCTCCATATATACACAACATGGCCAAAGGTATGTGGACACCTGCTCGTCGCACATCTCATTCCAAAATCATGGGTATTAATATGGAGTTGGTCCCCCCTTTGCTGCTATAACAGCCCACACTCTTCTGGGAAGGCTTTCCACTAGATGTTGGAACATTACTGCGGGTACTTGCTTCCATTCACCCAGAAGAGCATTAGTGAGGTCAGGGATGTTGGGCGATTAGTCCTGGCTCGCTGTTGGCATTCCAATTAATCCCAAAGGAGTTCAATGGGGTTGAGGCCAGGGCTCTGTGCAGGCCAGTCAAGTTCTTCCACACTGATCTTGACAAACCATTTCTGTATGGACCTCGCTTTGTGCACGGGGGCATTATCATGCTGAAACAGGAAAGGGCCTTACCCAAACTGTTGCCACAAAGTTGGAAGCACAGAATCGTCTAGAATGTCATTGTATGCTGTAGCGTTAAGATTTCCCTTCACTGGAATTAAGGGGCCTAGCTAAAACCATGAAAAACAGCCTCAGACCATTATTCCTCCTCCAACCAAACTTTACAGTTGGCACTATGCATTCAGGCAGGTAGCGTTCTCCTGGCATCTGCCAAACCCAGATTCATCCGTCGAACTGCCAGATGGTGAAGAGTGATTCATCACTCCAGAGAACGCGTTTCCACTGCTCCAGAATCCAACAGAGGCAAGCTTTACACCACTCCAGCCGAAGCTTGGCATTGCCCATGGTGATCTTAGGCTTGTGTGCAGCTGCTCGGTTATGGAAACCCATTTCATGAAGCTCCCGACTAACAGTTATTGTGCTGACGTTGCTTCCAGAGGCAGTTTGGAACTCGGTAGTGAGTGTTGCAACCGAGGACAGACGATTTTTACGCGCTGGGTGCTTCAGCTCTCGGCGGTCCAGTTCTGTGAGCTTGTGTGGCCTACCACTTCACTTCACGGCTGAGCAGTTGTTGCTCCTAGAAGTTTCCACTTCACAATAACCGCACTTACAGTTGACCGGGGCAGCTCTAGCAGGGCAGAAATTTGATGAACTGACTTGTTGGAAAGGTGGCATCCTATGATGGTAAGACCATTCTACTGCCAATGCTTGTCTATGGAGATTGGCTGTGTGCTCGATTTTATACACCTGTCAGCAACTGGTGTGGCTGATATAGCCGAATCCACTAATTTGAAGGGGTGTCCACATACTTTTGTATATATAGTGCACTTCCATTCATTTTTTCAACTGGTACCGGGGGACCTTCAGATGAAACAACCAACATGTACATGTTCGTGAGAGTCTCACCTTTGCACAGAGTGGTCATAATAATTTATAGGCCAAACCGTGCGGACGCTACAGATTATTTTTTGAGAAGACCAATTTTCAGGATGTCTCATGGTCTGACAAACACAGCTCTAGCTCTGTCACCTTTCACCGCAGATGTGGAAGTGCTACATAGGCAGATGCGGTGGATGAAAGATATCTCTAGCTTAAACTGACAGATTTGTTTTATTATTATGCTAATTAGATTTACACACGGGTGCGGACATTGAGTTTAGGCGGTTATTAAAATGGTGGTATATAAAACACTAACTCCTTTAATTGGAGAGTAATAATTTCCAACACATTTCCTCTGACCCCTCGGCACCCGTTCTGCAGATTAGCATTGCACTGAGCCATGCTTCGCCACTTATCAAACCTTGCACGCTAGTTCTGTCTGTTTGTCTCCCCTTTTCACCTACCATAGAATAACCACGTCGTAATGCATGCACACACTCTGCCCAAAGAATATCAGCCGTACCTCATAAGGAATGAATGGACTTCAGATGGTTTTTATGCCCTGCAGTATTGGGGCTGGGGCCCTCTAATATAGTACTCTTGCTAAACAGTCATTTCCCATTCATTGTCACTCGTCAAGTTACTAGTTATGATTGGTAATCTTAATGATTTGAATGCTCACATGTCTATTCCCATGTGAGTTCCAGGTCATTGATGGAGCACGGTATTCTTTTTAGATCACAACCATCTGGAACTATTCCATTTCCATTGGATGGTTATGAATGGTTGGACTGGAATATATTGTCTGAGTAACTTCAATGTTGTTCTTTCTCCATTAGAGAAGGCAATGTTGCTGTAATGTTGCGTGCTGGTGGGAACTCTGACCTTGCCCAGGGCTGTGGGGTGTTTTTGGTTAGACTCTGGTTGAGCAGGACCAGGCTGGGGAGTTGCAGATGAAAAACCTTCTGTCAGGCCGGGAGGATGCTCAGCCGTAGTCTAATGAAGACCAGAACAGGTATGGACGTATATGGAGACTTCACTACATGCATGGCAGACATTGTACAACTGTAGGACAAAATAATATGTCTGCGGAGAGGGTTATCACAAATACCAAGAGTGGGCTTATTACCAGGCACTTAAGAAGTAAGCTTAAGAATGTATTGTGGTCATGCCAGGATTCGATGACCTTCCGATTTCAAGAGTTTTCGACTCTGTCACTGCAGAAACACACAGAAAATAACTCTGTTACACACAGAATACTCTATGGATCCTCAAGGACACATGAAAAGACACAAATAATGGTAACACAAGTCTATCTGAATTCCCTTGGCCCTTGGATAGCTCCAGATTCAGAAATCAGCACACTTGTTGAGAAGGGTACTGGTTTTTGTTGAGACTAGCTACATTTTACAAACATTTTGGGAAAGTTATCGGAGTTGTGCAACCCTATTCTATAATCACACAGGTGATCCACCTCCTTGTGGATGCAACACTTCTCACATTTAATCTACTATCCTAATGTGTCGAATTACAAACACACGATGTCAGGAGGACCTGCCATTGAGTTTCTCAGGGTCAAAGGTAAACAAGAGGTCCATTGAGTTCCTCAGACTTAGGGTCAAAGGTAAACAAGAGGTCCATTGAGATCTGACTATGTGTTTACTAAGAAGGCCTCCACTTAGAAATCATTATCCATATCCCTCAATTACCTCGTACTCCTGCACATCAACTCTGTACTGGTACCCTGTGTATAAAGCCAAGTTATTGTTACTCATTGTGTACTTATTCCGCAGGTTATTTTTTTTCTATTATTTCTATTTTTTTATCTCTGCATTGTTGGGCCCGTAAGTAAGCATTTCACTCTTAGTCTATACCTGTTGTTTACGAAGCATCTGACAAATACATTGGATTTGATTCTCTCCTAACCAAACATCCTTCTCCGCTAACATACAGCACATAGTGGAGAGAGACCAGTTTGAATACTATCATCCAGCCGAGTTATAGTTGTTTATAATCTCCTTTGATTAGGACTAATCCCTTTAATGCTCCTTCCTGGGAATAAACAAATATTGACCTAAGTGACCTGCTCATCATTAATGAAGTTAGTAAGGCCCTATTGGCCTATTAGCTTAGTATGCTCATATCCGCTTCAAACATTCGTCACAGTTGCATTCAGATATTGCCAATAAAGTACATACTGTAAATTCCGAAATGTGTAATGCTATGTGAAAATTAGGATTATGTGTAATGCTATGTGAAAGTTAGGATTATGTGTAATGCTATGTGAAAGTTATGTGATACAAATACTATACAGTTGAAGTCGGAAGTTTACATACACTTAGGTTGGAGTCATTCAAACTCATTTTTCAACCACTCCACAAATGTCTTGTTAACAAACTATAGTTTTGGCAAGTCGGTTAGGACATATACAAGTAATTTTTCCAACAATTGTTTACAGACAGATTATTTCACTTATAATTCACTGTATCACAATTCCAGTGGGTCAGAAGTTTACACTAAGTTCACTGTGCCTTTAAACAGCTTGGAAAATTCCAGAAAATGATGTCATGGCTTTAGAAGCTTCTGATAGGCTAATTGACATCATTTGAGTCAATTGGAGGTGTACCTGTGGATGTATTTCAAGGCCTACCTTCAAACTCAGTGCCTCTTTGCTTGACATCATGGGAAAATCAAAAGAAATCAGCCAAGACCTCAGAGAAAATATTGTAGACCTCCACGAGTCTGGTTCATCCTTGGGAGCAATTTCCAAACGCCTGAAGGTACCATGTTTATCTGTACAAACAATAGTATGCAAGTATAAACACCATGGGACCACGCAGCCGTCATACCGCTCAGGAAGTAGACGCGTTCTGTCTCCTAGAGATGAACGTACTTTGGTGCGAAAAGTGCAAATCAATCCCAGAACAACAGCAAAGGACCTTGTGAAGATCTATATCCACAGTAAAACGAGTCTTATATTGACATAACCTGAAAGGCCGCTCAGCAAGGAAGAAGCCACTGCTCCAAAACCGCCATAAAAAAGCCAGACTAGAGTTTGCAACTGCACATGGGGAAATTTTTGAGAAATGTCCTCTGGTCTGATGAAAAAAAAATAGATCTGTTTGACCATAATGACCATCGTTATGTTTGGAGGAAAAAGGGGGTACCTTGCAAGCCGAAGAACACCATCCCAACCGTGAAGCACAGGGGTGGCAGCATCATGCTGTGGGGGTGCTTTGCGGCAGGAGGGACTGGTGCACTTCACAAAATAGATGGCATCATGAGGAAGGAAAATTAGGTGGATATATTGAAGCAACATCTCAAGACATCAGTCAGGAAGTTAAAGCTTGGTCGCAAATGGGTCTTCCAAATGGACCCCAAGCATACTTCCAAAGCTGTGGCAAAATGGCTTACGGACAACAAAGTCAAGGTATTGTAGTGGTCATCACAAAGCCCTGACCTCAATCCTATAGAAAATGTGTGGGCAGAACTGAAAAAGCATGTGCGAGCAAGGAGGCCTACAAACCTGACTCAGTTACAACAGCTCTGTCAGGAGGAATGGGCCAAAATTCACCCAACTTATTGTGGGAAGCTTGTGGACGGCTACCCGAAAACGTTTGACCCAAGTTAAACAATTTAAAGGCAATGCTACCAAATACTAATTGAGTGTATGTAAACTTCTGACCCACTGGGAATGTGATGAAAGAAATAAAAGCTGAAATAAATCATTCTCTCTTCTATTATTCTGACATTTCACATTCTTAAAATAAAGTGGTGATCCTAACTGACCAAAAACAGGGAATGTTTACTAGGATTAAATGTCAGGAATTGTGAAAAACTGAGTTTAAATGTATTTGGCTAAGGTGTATGTAAACTTCCGACTTCAACTGTATTACTTATACAGTATACTCAATAAGCCTGCATTACTAATAAGTTTAGGTCAAGGGAACTGTGATTTGATTTCAACTCAGGTTACAGCCACGAGTCATGGAATCCTTGACCCTTGTCACCATGTAACAGTTACCTAAAGCTTTAGGAGTGACTAGTGGCCAGGGAGTCAACTTTAGATCTAGTGTTTCCTCTCTCTCCTCTGAAGTCAGTAACCAGACCCCGGTCAGAGAGCTGGATGGTAGCGGAGCCTCAGAGGCAGGTCAGAGGTCACCGTCCCCCCAGAGGACAGACACTGCAGCCGTGGAGCGGGGAGGGCAGGGGGTAGGGAAGGACCTGGGCTGGGGACTCTGGGGCTGGGGGCTCAGTGACAAGGAGCCGGTCAGGGTTCGGCTTCAGAAGGAAGGAATCCACCCAGAGGATGTTAGAATGGTTAGAACCTCCTTCTCAGTTCCACCGGAATCACATAATAATCATCTCAATCAGATCATTGTACATAAGAGGTTGTCTTGTAAGGTTTAAAGATTTGCTTGTGGGAATATATTATTTAAATGATAAGTAATTAGATTAGAAAGATGACTGATGGATCAAGGACATCTGTTCCTCTCTGCTCTCCTTTTGATCAAATAATGAATCTGGCATTGTGTCATGCAACTGGAAACAGGTAATACACTATATTAACATCTGGTTGGTTCAAAGAGAAGTGTGTTTCTGTTAAGTAAGAGAGAGTAAGAAAAGCTGTTCTATTTGGTTCTGATTGTTCCTGACTGGTACAGACTGTCTGTCTTTCAGAATGTACAATCCATATGTCTTCTCTGCCTGGCATTGGGTGTTCCATATGTAAGGTCTGCTAAAGATCAGGTCACATCTGGTTCAAACCCAGTCAAATTAATGTAACTTATTTATGTTTATGTGTAATAAGATGCCTACAGAAGTCAATATTACTCATAAAGTAGCCTTTGTTGTGCATTAACCTATACCTCTGCTAAAGTCATTTTCCCTTCTGAAAACCCAACAGGAGGCAGGACCAGAGAAGGTGCATGAAATTGATGACACTGTAAAAGAACAGCATGGATGTTAAAACTATTCGCCACTTAAACTATTAATGCCATTGGAAACAGGCCTCTAAAATGATTGACTTCTCTAATAAAACATCATCAGGGTAAGTTGACGTGTTTTATATTGTACCGATACACTGCTGCTTCTAAATATAAGACATGCTGCAGCTAACACATGGCTCTGGCAAACCACAGTGTTTATAAAATGAATCCCCAGTCTGAGGCTAGAGTCTTGCGCCATGTGCGTGTGTGTATGTGCATATGCAATAGCAAACGATCATGTGTGTGTTCCTAGTCCAGGGGGTGCACATCCACACATTTGTGCGTGTGTGTGTGTGTTTGTTTGTGCTCCTGGGCTGAGAGCTCATTTCCACCCTGATGATCACAGGCACCATTGATTGTAATCACAACGAGCAGGCTGTTCTGCCCCATGGCACACATAGGAATCTGGACATGTTTAAAGCACTAACTTTTATGTTTTTTCAATACTTGTATGAAGTTCAATTCTGATGTTGTTGGCAGTTGGCTCTCATTAACAATAAATGATGTCAAACATGGTGGTGGGGGAGGGGCAATTATTTGGATAATGGTGTCAGTAATAACACCCTATCATAGAATGTAAATGAAATGATAATGATTCACACCCTGCAGGCTCTGAAGCCCATTGAAGTGAGTTGTTGGGACCTGGCCTTGCCTCCCATATCATCCTGCCAACTGCCCTACTCTCACACTGTCACATTATTGCATCACAATGTGGTTAATAAAACCTTATTGGGTCCCTGAGATACGGTATTTAATGTAAACTTTTAGAGAAACATTAAATTTATGAAGTACAAGTCAGTAGCGCTGATGATCACTATTTCGGTCTTTTCCTAATCCAGTGTGGTTGGAAAATACACAGTGGGAGTATCACCCAGTGTGAGTTTTCCGATCTGACATTTCTCTAACTTGATTTCAACTCGCGATATTGGTCAATTTGGGTCTACTGTGGTCAAATCAAGCAGCATACCGTGTGGCTCTTGGTGTGCTCTGAGGCAGACTGGGCTGGTGTTTGTGTCAGAAAGGTTGGAGAGAGTAGCATTCTGCTACAGTATAACTCACAGTGAGTAGAGTACAGTCTTCAGAATGGGAGCCCATGTGTTCTGCATCCCAGCTGTTTGTGCAAAGTCAAACTGCCAAACCACACAACCACTTAATACTTCATTTCGCTAATATTAATGTTAATAACTGATAAGAAAACATTGGCACTTGGCCAACATGTTAAAGCAACACTAGCAACATAGGAACAGTACTGTATTTGACGTTTCAATTATGAATATACCTGGACATATACATTGCATTTGGAAAGTATTCAGACTTTTTCTAAAATTGATTAAATTGTTTTTTTCTCTCTTCAATCTACACACAATACCCCATAATGACAAAGCAATTTTTTTTTCTTATATAGACAGTTGTGTGCCTTTCCAAATCATGTCCAAATCAATTGAATTTACCACAGGTGGACTCCAATCAAGTTGTAGAAACATCTCAAGGATGATCAATGGTAACAGGATGCACCTGAGCTCAATTTCGAGTCTCATAGCAAAGGGTCTGAGTACTTATGTAAATAACGTATTTCAGTTATTTATTTGTACTACATTTTCTAAATGTTCTAAAAACCTGTTTTTGCTTTGTCATTACAGGGTATTGTATGTAGATTGATGAGGAAAATGTTTTATTTAATCCATTTTAGAATAAGGCTGTAACATAACAAAATATGGAAAAAGTCAAGGGGTCTGAATACCTTCCAAATGCACTATACAATGGCACTCAATCTTGGTTCTAAATCAATTCTAAGCATAACAGCTATGGTCAGGTAGAACATATATCCCTCTTTTTAATGCATCATTTCATTTATGCCTTTCCTGGGGGCTGCTCATAGCAACATAAACAGTTCAGTTTGTGTAGAGGTGCTGAGAGCGCCCCAGATTTAGGTGAGTCATGGGAGTGCTGTGATTTGGTGTCAGGATGGGCCACAGTGGCAGCGCTGCGTGTAACACGTTTATGACACACACAGGACCGGAACATATGTGATATGTGTTAAGGAGCTTTGCACTGCTGCACAGCTAGGAGGAGAAATGGTCGCTCTTTTTCCACACTTTGATGATAAGTGACTGTTATCCACCTGGGATGGATGTCATTACTAACTACTTATCTAGCTAATACTTTTCAGGACCAGCTTGCTCTCAATGACATTGATTTAACGTTATACCAACATTTAGCTGTTATAAAACGTATACAGTGCCTTCACAAAGTATTCACACCCCTTGACCTTTTCCACATTTTGTTGTGTAACAGCCTGAATTTAAAATTGATTAAATTGAGCTATTTTGTCGCTGGCCTACACACAATACCCCATAATGTCAAAGTAGAATAATGTTTTTCGAAATTATTACAAATTAATTACAAATAAAAAGCTGAAATGTCTTGAGTCAATAAGTATTCAACCCCTTTCGTATGTCTATCCTCAATAAATTCAGGAGTGAAAATGTGCTTAACAGGTCACATAATAAGTTGCATGGACTCACTCTATGTGCAATAATAGTGTTTAACATGATTTTTGGATGACTACCTCATCTCTGTACCCCACACATACAATTATCTGTAAGGTCCCTCTGTCATGCAGTGAATTTCAAACACAGATTCAAGCACAAAAACAGGAAGGTTTTCTAATGCCTCGCAAAGCAGGGCACCTATTCGTAATTGGGTAAAACATTTTATAGCAGACATTGAATATTCCTTTGAACATGGTGAAGTTATTAATTACACTTTCGATGGTGTATCAATACACCCAGTCACTACAAAGATACAGGCGTCCTTCCTAACTCAGTTGCCGGAGAGGAAGGAAACCACTCAGGGATTTCACCATGAGGCCAACTTTGACTTTAAAACAGTTTAATGGCTGTGATAGGAGAAAACTCAGGATGGATCAACAACATTGTAGAACTCCACAATAATAACCTAAATGACAGAGTGAAAAGAAGGAAGCCTATACAGAATACAAATATTCCAAAACATGCATGCTCTTTGCAATAAGGCATTAAATTGAACATTTAAAAAATGTGGCAAAGCAATGAACTTTTTGTCCTGAATACAAAGTGTTATGTTTAGGGCAATTCCAATACAACACATTACTGAGTACCACTCTCTATATTTTCAAGCATAGTGGTGGCTGCATCATGTTACAGTGAGGGAAAAAAGTATTTGATCCCCTGCTGATTTTGTACGTTTGCCCACTGACAAAGACATGATCAGTCTATAATTTTAATGATAGGTTTATTTGAACAGTGAGAGACAGAATAACAACAAAAAATCCAGAAAAACACATGTCAAAAATGTTATGAATTGATTTGCATTTTAATGAGGGAAATAAGTATTTGACCCCTCTGCAAAACATGGCTTAGTACTTGCTGGCAAAACCTTTGTTGGCAATCACAGAGGTCAGACGTTTCTTGTAGTTGGCCACCAGGTTTGCACACATCTCAGGAGGGATTTTGTCCCACTCTTCTTTGCAGATCTTCTCCAAGTCATTAAGGTTTCGAGCCTGACGTTTGGCAACTCGAACCTTCAGCTCCCTCCACAGATTTTCTATGGGATTAAGGTCTGGAGACTGGCTAGGCCACTCCAGGACCTTAATGTGCTTCTTCTTGAGCCACTCCTTTGTTGCCTTGGCCGTGTGTTTTGGGTCATTGTCATGCTGGAATACCCATCCACAACCCATTTTCAATGCCCTGGCTGAGGGAAGGAGGTTCTCACCCAAGATTTGATGGTACATGGCCCCGTCCATCGTCCCTTTGATGCGGTGAAGTTGTCCTGTCCCCTTAGCAGAAAAGCACCCCCAAAGCATAATGTTTCCACCTCCATGTTTGACGGTGGGGATGGTGTTCTTGGGGTCATAGGCAGCATTCCTCCTCCTCCAAACACGGCGAGTTGAGTTGATGCCAAAGACCTCGATTTTGATCTCATCTGACCACAACACTTTCACTCAGTTCTCCTCTGAATCATTCAGATGTTCATTGGCAAACTTCAGACGGGCCTGTATAAGTGCTTTCTTGAGCAGGGGGACGTTGCGGGCGCTGCAGGATTTCAGTCCTTCATGGCGTAGTGTGTTACCAATTGTTTTCTTGGTGACTATGGTCCCAGCTGCCTTGAGATCATTGACAAGATCCTCCCGTGTAGTTCTGGGCTGATTCCTCACCGTTCTTATGATCATTGCAACTCCACGAGGTGAGATCTTGCATGGAGCCCCAGGCCGAGGGAGATTGACAGTTCTTTTGTGTTTCTTCCATTTGCGAATAATCGCACCAACTGTTGTCACCTTCTCACCAAGCTGCTTGGCGATGGTCTTGTAGCCCATTCCAGCCTTGTGTAGGTCTACAATCTTGTCCCTGACATCCTTGGAGAGCTCTTTGGTCTTGGCCATGGTGGAGAGTTTGGAATCTGATTGATTGATTGCTTCTGTGGACAGGTGTCTTTTATACAGGTAACAAGCTGAGATTAGGAGCACTCCCTTTAAGAGTGTGCTCCTAATCTCAGCTCGTTACCTGTATAAAAGACACCTGGGAGCCAGAAATCTTTCTGATTGAGAGGGGGTCAAATACTTACTTCCCTCATTAAAATGCAAATCAATTTATAACATTTTTGACATGCGTTTTTCTGGATTTTTTTGTTGTTATTCTGTCTCTCACTGTTCAAATAAACCTACCATTAAAATTATAGACTGATCATTTCGTTGTCAGTGGGCAAACGTACAAAATCAGCAGGGGATCAAATACTTTTTTCCCTCACTGTATGGGTATGCTTGTAATGGAGCTAAGCACAGGCAAAATCCTAGAGGAAATCCTGGTTCAGTCTGCTTTCCATCAGACACTGGGAGATGATTACACCTTTCAGCAGGACAATAACCTAAAACACAAGGCTAGATCTACACTGGAGTTGCTTACCAACAAGATAGTGAATGTTCCTGAGTGGCCGTGTTACAGTTTTTACTTAAATCTGCTTGAAAAGTCTATGGCAAGACTTGAAAATGGTTGCGTAGCAATGATCAACACTAATTTGACAAAGCTTGAAGAATTTTGAAAAGAATAATGGCCAAATATTGTACAATCCAGGTGTGCAAAGCTCTTAGAGACTTACCCTGAAAGACTCAAAGCTGTAATCGCTGCCAAAGGTGATTCTAAATGTATTGAATACTTACACTACCAGTCAAAAGTTTGGACACACATACTCATTCAAGGGTTTTTCTTTATTTGTACTATTTGTTACACTGTATAATAATAGTGAAGACATCAAAACTATGAAATAACACATATGGAATCATGTAGTAACCAAAAAAGTGTTAAACAAATCAAAATATATTTGAGATTTGAGATTATTCAAATAGCCACCCTTTGCCTTGATGACAGCTTTGCACACTCTTGGCATTATCACAACCAGCTTCATGAGGTATTCATCTGGAATACATTTCAATTAAAAGGTGTGCCTTCTTAAAAATTAATTTGTGGAATTTCTTTATTTCTTAATGCGTTTGAGCCAATCCGTTGTGTTGTGACAAGGTAGAGGGGATATACAGAATAAATACCTACAGTGGGGAAAAAAAGTATTTAGTCAGCCACCAATTGTGCAAGTTCTCCCACTTAAAAAGATGAGAGAGGCCTGTAATTTTCATCATAGGTACACGTCAACTATGACAGACAAATTGAGAAAAAAAAATCCAGAAAATCACATTGTAGGATTTTTTATGAATTTATTTGCAAATTATGGTGGAAAATAAGTATTTGGTCACCTACAAACAAGCAAGATTTCTGGCTCTCACAGACCTGTAACTTCTTCTTTAAGAGGCTCCTCTGTCCCCCACTCGTTACCTGTATTAATGGCACCTGTTTGAACTTGTTATCAGTATAAAAGACACCTGTCCACAACCTCAAACAGTCACACTCCAAACTCCACTATGGCCAAGACCAAAGAGCTGTCAAAGGACACCAGAAACAAAATTGTAAACCTGCACCAGGCTGGGAAGACTGAATCTGCAATAGGTAAGCAGCTTGGTTTGAAGAAATCAACTGTGGGAGCAATTATTAGGAAATGGAAGACATACAAGACCACTGATAATCTCCCCTCGATCTGGGGCTCCACGCAAGATCTCACCCCATGGGGTCAAAATGATCACAAGAACGGTGAGCAAAAATCCCAGAACCACACGGGGGGACCTAGTGAATGACCTGCAGAGAGCTGGGACCAAAGTAACAAAGCCTACCATCAGTAACACACTACGCCGCCAGGGACTCAAATCCTGCAGTGCAAGACGTGTCCCCCCTGCTTAAGCCAGTACATGTCCAGGCCCGTCTGAAGTTTGCTAGAGTGCATTTGGATGATCCAGAAGAGGATTGGGAGAATGTCATATGGTCAGATGAAACCTAAATATAACTTTTTGGTAAAAACTCAACTCATCGTGTTTGGAGGACAAAGAATGCTGAGTTGCATCCAAAGAACACCATACCTACTGTGAAGCATGGGGGTGGAAACATCATGCTTTGGGGCTGTTTTTCTGCAAAGGGACCAGGACGACTGATCCGTGTAAAGGAAAGAATGAATGGGGCCATGTATCGTGAGATTTTGAGTGAAAACCTCCTTCCATCAGCAAGGGCATTGAAGATGAAACATGGCTGGGTCTTTCAGCATGACAATGATCCCAAACACACCGCCCGGGCAACGAAGGAGTGGCTTCGTAAGAAGCATTTCAAGGTCCTGGAGTGGTCTAGCCAGTCTCCAGATCTCAACCCCATAGAAAATCTTTGGAGGGAGTTGAAAGTCCGTGTTGCCCAGCGACAGCCCCAAAACATCACTGCTCTAGAGGAGATCTGCATGGAGGAATGGGCCAAAATACCAGCAACAGTGTGTGAAAACCTTGTGAAGACTTACAGAAAACGTTTGACCTGTGTCATTGCCAACAAAGGGTATATAACAAAAGTATTGAGAAACTTTTGTTATTGACCAAATACTTATTTTCCACCATAATTTGCAAATAAATTCATTAAAAATCCTACAATGTGTTTTTCTGGATTTTTTTTTCTCATTTTGTCTGTCATAGTTGACGTGTACCTATGATGAAAATTACAGGCCTCTCTCATCTTTTTAAGTGGGAGAACTTGCACAATTGGTGGCTGACTAAATATTTTTTTTCCCCACTGTATTTGGTAAAAGTCCATATTATGGCAAGAAAAGCTCAAATAAGCAGAGAAACAACAGTCCATCATTACTTTAAGACATGAAGGTTAGTCAATACGGAACATTTCAAGAACTTTGAAAGTTTCTTCAAGTGCTGTCGCAAAAACCATCAAGTGCTATGATGAAACTGGCTCTCATGAGGACCGCCACAGGAATGGAAGACCCAGAGTTACCTCTGCTGCAGAGGAAAAGTTAATTAGAGTTACCAGCCTCAGAAATTGCAGGCCAAATAAATGCTTCACAGAGTTCAAGTCACAGACACATCTCAACATTAACTGTTCAGAGGGGACTGTGTGAATCAGGCCTTCATGGTCGAATTGCTGCAAAGAAACCACTACTAAAGGACACCAATAAGAAGAAGAGACCTGCTTGGGATAAGAAACATGATCAATGGACATTAGACCGGTGGAAATGTGTCCTTTGTTCTGGAGTCTGAATTTGAGATTTTTGGTTCCAACCCGCCATGTCTTTGTGAGACGCGGTGTGGGTGAACGGATGATCTCTGCATGTGTTTTTCCCTCCATAAAACATGGAGGAGGAGGTGTTATGGTGTGGGGGTGCTTTGCTGGTGACGCTGTCTGTGATTTATTTAGAATTCAAGGCACACTTAACCAGCATGGCTGCCACAGCATTCTTCAGTGATACTCCATCCCTTCTGGTTTGGGCTTAGTGGGACTATCATTTGTTTTTCAATAGGACAATGACCCAACACACCTCCAGGCTGTGTAAGGGCTATTTTACCAAGAAGGAGAGTGATGGAGTGCTGCATCAGATGACCTGGCCTCCACAATCCCCTGACCTCAACCCAATTGAGATGGTTTGGGATGAGTCAGACGGCAGAGTGAAGGAAAAGCAGCCAACAAGTGCTCAGCATATGTGGGAATGCCTTCAAGACTGTTGGAAAAGCATTCCAGGTGAAGCTGGTTGAGAGAATGCCAAGAGTGTGCAAAGCTGTCATAAAGGCAAAGGGTGGCTATTTGAAGAATATAAAATCTAAAATATATTTTGATTTGTAAAAAAAAAAATTGGGTTACTACATGATTCCATATGTGTTATTTCATAGTTTTGATGTCTTCACTATTATTCTACAATGTAAAAAACAAATGTAATCCATTTTAAATTCAGGCTGTAACACAACAAAATGTGTAATAAGTCAAGGGGTATGAATACTTTCTGAAGGCACCGTAATTGTCACGATATCATCTGTCAGGTCTTATGTAAGGGTTCACAATGCTGGACACTGATCACTTCGACATGGAAGCAAATGTTATATTGGGTAGCTGTCTGAGTTATTTTATGAAGAGAATCAATCTTTATACAGACACAATCAAACCGGTCACAATACATGTACTGTTGGCCTAATTCATACCATTGTGCTAATGCAAGGGTGAGCTGCATGTCAGATTTCTCATATCTTGACTTCAAAACAGCATGTCAATTCCAGGCTTCGAGGGGATCCTCCATGCCTCATGAACCACTGAGTCATCAGGGTAGAGTCCCCATAACTCAGTGTGTTTCTCAGGTCATCAGGGCAGGAAGTAGGGTCCCCATAATTCATTATGCCTTCAGATTCACATGAGATGAGCAAATTCATATTTTAGCCCTTTGATTCGGATTTGATTGACTATTTCATATTTTACATGTATAGTGTATTGGCAGTGTTGGCTGCCCTCACTTTTATGAGTATATCATGTTATTATGATGTTGCCATGACCCCCCTCCTCAGCTCATCTCAACTCCACCCCGTTGGGTGGAAAGTAGTTTAAAGCAGCAACGCTCCAAAGACAAGTGAAATATTGTGCGGTTTGAGGAACTGATTCAAACCAGCTCCCCCGATGTGAACCTTGAGATCTCTCAGACATGTATCATTTCACGTTTCAAAACAGACTGTTTAAAATAGCTGCGTAATTAGATTAAAATGGATTGACAACCCACCTAGTTGATGTCAGCATGGCTGGCAGTGGAAAGAGAATGTTTTCGATTTCTCCTGAGGGGAATCCTTCACCTCCTTGATAGCTAGTTGCTTTAATTTGATGACAATGCCTTTCATGTTGTCTTCGAAGGCTTAATGCATCACAGATCCTTTTCAACTCTCACAATATTTCACCATCATCGCTTTTCGGTTGTTTGGAATGGGCTCTATATTATTCACCTTAATGATACTTAAAAGCACAGTCACTACTTTCTGTACTTTGATGAAAGTCGGTCTAGTTTCTGCCTTGAATGTCAGACATACACTACTTTGTTAAAACCCTCCTACACCCTTTGAGAGCCAAGTTAGCCATAGAGTATTAGTTGGAAAGTTCACTGTGCCACACGCACTCAAACGTATGCAGTTGGCCTTGCTGTTTTTATTTTTGTTGTCTTGATTGTTGTTTTCTGTTGTTGTTTTCCTTAGTTTTTCTCTTTTGTTCATTTTGTTGGTTGTTGCTGCATTGGGGGACGGTGGCTTGGGGGGGGGGGTCTCGGATGGTTAAGGGTCAGCTCTCGTGGAACTGTGGGGGGATCTTGTATGGTTGGTGGCCTGGCGGTTGGGAGCTTGGGCCGATGGCTGATAGGTCGCTGGTTTGGGTCCCCGTTTTGACTTGGTGGGAGATCTGCCGGCATGCCCTTGGGCAGGGCGCTTGACCCTGGTTGCTCCTGTGGGTCACTCTGGATGGAAGTCTGTTAGATGACTGAATGTAATGTAAATGTTGAGCGGCTTCACTGCAGGTAGATTGTATGTTTTAACATTCAATAAAAAATTTTTTTTAAAATAAAGGAATGTTCACTGTACTTTAGTGCTTACATATGAAGCTATGGTCAGACATGAGACATTCCCAAAGCTGTTGAGCACCCACAACTAACTGGTGTGGTCAATCAGGTTAATCTGAAGTTCATTTGGTACTTTGACTGTCATGTAGCCTACATCATATCACCTTTCTGAACATCTTCATTGACATTAATTATATTTTTCCACAAAATAAAAGTAGAGAGGAGTGATTTTGGTCTAAAAATTACTTAATCTGTGTAAACTTTCTCTCACGGCACTTGAATGGGAGTAGGTCCTGAAAACAGCAGTTTGGATTGAGGTCCTCATGTGGGTGAAGTCTTTGGTAGCTGGACCAATGATCCTACATTATCCCACACAAACAAATCATTCCATGTAGCTAATTAAAGCAGTGGTTTAGCTGAATGTTGTCTTTCCCTCAGCCCTACACTCCATCCTCAGGGTCCCCATTAAAATCCCCACAGTGGTTATGGTATTTCATAGGGCTGCATTACTCAGGCCCATTGAACTCCATGCACGGTACACTACATCAATCTAGACTGATTAACTTAACTAAGGCCAAATCAGAATCAGGGCGCAATAATACGTAAAGAAAATAGGAAAGCCAAACATCTTATTTACTAACCACTCCAGTGGTCGCTCTGAAATCCCTGTGGTATATGGCTGGTCTTGCAGCGATGTCTGTCTTTCATAAAGGAACCAACGCTGGCTGCCAAGAATAGCACTCTGGCTGATGTGTCTGGCTCTTGTTAGAAGTGGATAGGTTCCTCTCAGACTTTCCTCGGGCTGTGTGTTGTTGTGGTTGTGAGGAGTGTGTCCTATTGTGTGCGATCACTCACTGACAGAGACGCCAGGACCACTAAATGACACACCTCCTATCAACTGATTCCTTGCCAATGAGAGTCAATGTGAGTCATATTTTTCCATTTGGAGGGCCCCGTAAAATGCTTTTTAACAGGTGTCATAAAGTATTGTCTTTGTTTCGTATCTTCTCTCTCTCACACACACACACACACACACACACACTCTCTTTTTTCTCTATCTTCATCTTCTCACACTCTGTTTATCTTCCACCTGACTACATAACCAGATAAAATATTCTGGCTACCTCATATTACTGAGCAGAGATACACCATATCTTCACTAGATTCTGTTCCCTTACAATTTATGTGCTCCACTTCTTTTGGACAGAAATGATTGCTTCAGGGGTTACCTTGTCAAAGATTGAATCCGCTCAATAAAATGTAATTGTGTAAAATGGCCTCTGTATTCTAACCAAGTCAGAGTTATGGGAGAAGATTGAATTTAGTCTCATATTCATGCATGGATACTGAGGTTCTCCTCAATCAAAGAGATTAGTCTGACTTTCTGCCCATTTCTGCCTTTTCAGTCTTATACCTTGATGGTATTATGATGCTCTTTCAATATAGAGCTGCCAATTATGTATTTCTTACATGTCATTGGATTCTATATGAGCAGGGAAATCGTTGTCTTGAAGATCTGCCTGGCAAAGTCTGTTTTGTATTGACTCATTGTCCACATGGTTGGAATATTCATTCGTTTTTGCCATGGGCACTGCTAGTATTTCTTCTCATCAGGAGCTGCTGACAACGTACGGGTGGACCTCAGATCTAAATCATGTAATTTAATAGATGGGTTCTGATTGATGTTTTAAGAAAGTTTATTTCCTATTTAAAGATTTATAGGCTTCTGGGCCTGCAGGGAAGAAGAGAGAAGCCAAAGCAAACCTGTGGACAACAATAACAGCAGATGGACTGAGTCCCCCCCTACAAAGTCTGCTTCTCATTACAGACATTCTCAGGGCTACCATCCCTCCCTGCATTCCATTACCCCTCTCCCTCTCCAAGATAGACGCAACTAAATGGGAAGATATGTGGTCTCTGGAGTCAAATCTAAGAGGGTGAAATAGTTTTATTTTTCTATTGTTATGGGAAACTGTTGACCATTGGACCAGCAGTATTGACTGAGCTTTCAGTGGAACGTGGAAATGCTTCTTAGAGAGAATGTGAGAATGCACTTGTTTTATTATTCCGCTCATTCCACACCAAGTCCTATAGACAGACTGAGATTGACTGCTGTAGTAATGGCATGGCAGTCCTTATTCCACACCAAGTCCTATAGACAGACTGAGATTGACTGCTGTAGTAATGGCATGGCAGTCCTTATTCCACACCAAGTCCTATAGACAGACTGAGATTGACTGCTGTAGTAATGGCATGGCAGTCCTTATTCCACACCAAGTCCTATAGACAGACTGAGATTGACTGCTGTAGTAATGGCATGGCAGTCCTTATTCCACATCAAGCTCCACTTGAAAGCTGTCCATTGAAACAGGCCTGTCAGTTCCTCCAACACACACCCTCTCTGATGCAGGCACCCTTCTGGCATAGCCCATACATCACATCATTAATGGTGTGGAATAAAACAAAAAGCTGAACAGCTTTTAGGCAGGATTTAGTCAGAATGCCATAGCTGTTCACACTTACGAGGGCCCCTTTATGCCAAATATGAATAATGCTGTGATGAATGTGTTATGAGTGCATACTAGAAGTTTCCTCCACTTATTTGGTCCACAGTAACAGCAAGTGGTAGGTTGACAATTGAAGTGTTAACTACCATTTGGAACTCGTTCACTCAAAGTTCTGGTATGGTCAAATCAACCCCTGGCTTACCAGTGAGTAGCGTGTGGAAGGAGTAGCATGCAAAATCTTGTCATTGGTCGGAATCTGCATGCTCATGCAAGAACACAATCCAAGACATGAAGAGATTCCTTCAAGGTGCTCCATACATACAATACATTTTAGTCATTTAGCGGACGCTCTTATCAAGAGCGACTTACAGTTAGTGAATGCATACGTTTTTTGTTATTTATTCTTTTTCATACTGGGAAACGAACCCACATCCCTGCCGGCCAAACCCTCCCCTTCCTTGGACGACGCTGGACCAATTGTGCGCCGCCCATGTGTCTCCCGGTTGCGGCCGGCTGCGACAGAGCCTGGACTCGAACCAGGATCTCTAGTGGCACAGCTAGCACTGCGATGCAGTGCCTTAGACCACTGCGCCACATTGACTCCCACCATGCAGAGTCAATGGAAAACCCAGAGACATATTGAATGTTTATTCTGACACCCAAAACAATGAAGAGGACATAAATAATAATGAGTGGTGAGAACTACCAAAAGGGAGGCACTGTTGTTAGAGGAAACCCACCATAACCCTCATCACTGACGTGTCATGGGTAGTAAGGTTTCCTTCTTCTCCTCAGCTTCCCCAAATCCCACCACAATATTTGGGAGGCGCAACCCTGGATGTGTAACAACTTTAATTAGGATAATAAACATTAATTCTATTTGTCTGTCAGCTTGTAACAATAAATTAGTACTAAACGCACTCCACCCAGCTTTTTGGTATTTTTTGGTATTTTATTAGGCTCCCCATTAGCTGTTGCAAAAGCAGCAGCTACTCTTCCTGGGGTCCACACAAAACATGAAACATTACATAATACAGAACATTAAAAGACAAGAACAGCTCAAGGACAGAACTACATCAATAAAAAAAGGCACTCACAGCCTTTGACTTTTTCCACATTTTGTTACGTTACAGCCTTATTCTAAAATTGATTTAATTGTTTTTTGTCCTCATCAATCTACTCACAAAACCCCATAATGACAAAGCAAAAACCGGTGTTTAGACATTTTTTCAAATGTATTACAAATAATAAACTGAAATATTACATTTACATAAGTATTCAGACATTTTACTCAGTACTTTGTTGAAGCACCTTTGGCAGCGATTACAGCATTGAGTCTTCTTGGGTGTCACGCCCTGGCTCTGGGGACTCTGAAATGTTGAGCCAGGGTGTGTAGTTTCTGTGTTATATTTTCTATGTTGATGTGCTAGATCGTTTAGATCTATGTTGGCCAGGGTGGTTCCCAATCAGAGGCAGCTGTATCTCGTTGTCTCTGATTGGGGACCATACTTAGGCAGCCTGTTTGGCGCTAGTCGGGGTGGGATCTTGTTCCGTAAAGGTTTGTTTTGTGTAACCTAGGACTTCACGTATCGTTTGTTTGTTGTTTTGTGTCATGTTAAGTACTTAATAAAATGTACGCTTATCACGCTGCGCCTTGGTCCGTCTCATCAGTAAACGATCGTGACAGAAGATCCCACCAAAAGAGGACCAAGCAGCGTGTCCAGGAACAGACAGCCTGGACCTGGGAGGAGATCCTGGACGGGAAGGGATCCTGGACTTGGGAGGAGATTCAGGCCGGAATGGATCGCCGTCCTTGGGAGGAGACTGTGGAGGCGCGCTATAGAGAGGAGCAGCGGCAACGCAGAGGGTACCGGCCGAGGAGGAAGACCGAGAGACAGCCCCAAGAAAAAAATTTGGGGGGGCTAAAATGGTGGTTGGCAGGGCCTAGGGTTAGAGCAGAGCCAACTCCCCGTACTCAGGCTAGGAAGCGTGTGACTGGGCAGGCTCCGTGTTATGCGGAGCCACGTACTGTGCCGCAAGTGTTCCGGCACAGTCCTGTACGTCCTGTGCTAGCACCACGCACGTGTCGTGCAAAGATGGGCATTCAGCCAGGACGGGGTGTGCCGGCTCAACGCTCGTGGTCTCCAGTACGCCTCCTCGGTCCCGTATATCCTGCGCCAGTGCCACATGCTGTAGCGCCAGTACAAGTGCACAGGCCCGTACGTCCTGTGCTGATGCCTCACACATATTGTGTGGAAGTAGGCATTCAGCCAGGACGGGTTGTGTCAGCTCTCCGCTCCAGACCTCCAGTCCGCCTCCACAGTCCGGCCCGGCCTGTTCCTGCTCCCCGCACCAAGCCAGTGGTGCGTGTTCCCAGTCCGGTCCGGCCTGTTCCTGTCCCTCGTGCCAAGCCAGTGGTGCGCGTCGCCAGCCCGGTCCGGCCTGTTCCTGTCCCTCGCGCCAAGCCAGTGGTGCGCGTCGCCAGCCCGGTCCGGCCTGTTCCTGCCCCTCGCGCCAAGCCAGTGGTGCGCGTCGCCAGCCCGGTCCGGCCTGTTCCTGCCCCTCGCGCCAAGCCAGTGGTGCGCGTCGCCAGCCCGGTCCGGCCTGTTCCTGCCCCTCGGCCCAAGCCAGTGGTGCGCATCGCCAGCCCGGTCCGGCCTGTTCCCCCCCTCGCACCAAGCCAGTGGTGCGCGTCGCCAGCCCGGTCCGGCCTGTTCCTGCCCCTCGCACCAAGCCAGTGGTGCACGTCACCAGCCCGGTCCGGCCTGTTCCTGCCCCTCGCACCAAGCCAGTGGTGCGCGTCGCCAGCCCGGTCCGGCCCGTTCCTGCTCCCCGCACCAAGCCAGTGGTGCGCGTCGTCAGCCCGGTCCGGCCCGTTCCTGCTCCCCGCACCAAGCCAGTGGTGCGCGTCGTCAGCCTGGTCCGGCCCGTTCCTGCTCCCCGCACCAAGCCAGTGGTGCGTGTGTCCAGTCCGGCACGGCCCGTGCCTGTTCCACCAGTGCCTGGTCCGGCACCGGTCAGCTGCTCCACTCCGGAGCCAGAGCAATCCGCTCCACCGGGGTCCGGTCCAACTCCAGTCAGCGATCCACTCCGGAGCCAGAGCAATCCGCTCCACCGGTGTCCAGTCCAGCTCCGGCCAGCGGCTCCAGTCCGGAGCCTGTACGGTTTGATCCACCGTCGTTGGGTCCAGCTCCAGTCAGCGGTGCCAGACCAGATCAGGGGCGCAACGGGGAGGTGGAGAGAAAGTGGTGGTCACGCCCGGAGCCGGATCCGCCTCTGAGGCGGAATGCCCACCCGGCCCCTACCCTGTTGTGTTTGTGTGGCGCGGTCGCAGTCCGTGCCTTTGGGGGGGTACTGTCACGCCCTGGCTCTGGGGACTCTGAAATGTTGAGCCAGGGTGTGTAGTTTCTGTGTTATATTTTCTATGTTGATGTGCTAGATCGTTTAGAACTATGTTGGCCAGGGTGGTTCCCAATCAGAGGCAGCTGTATCTCGTTGTCTCTGATTGGGGACCATACTTAGGCAGCCTGTTTGGCACTAGTCGGGGTGGGATCTTGTTCCATAAAGGTTTGTTTTGTGTAACCTAGGACTTCACGTATCGTTTGTTTGTTGTTTTGTGTCGTGTTAAGTACTTAATAAAATGTACGCTTATCACGCTGCGCCTTGGTCCGTCTCATCAGTAAACGATCGTGACATTGGGTATGATGCTACAAGCTTGGCACACCTGTATTTGTGGAGTTTCTCCCATTCTTCTCTGCAGATCCTCTCAAGCGCTGTCAGGTTGGACGAGGAGTGTTGCTCCACTGCTATTTTCAGGTCTCTCCAGAGATGTTTTATCTGGTTCAAGTCCGGGCTCTGGCTGGGCCACTCAAGGACATTCAGAGACTTGTCCCGAAGCCACTCCTGCGTTGTCTTGGCTGTGTGCTTAGGGTCGTTGTCCTGTTGGAAGGTGAACCTTCGCCCCAGTCTGAGGTCCTGAGCGCTCTGGAGCAGGTTTTCATCAAGGATCTCTCTGTACAGTCGTGGTCAAAAGATTTGAGAATGACACAAATATTAATTTCACAAAGTCTGCTGCCTCAGTTTTTATGATGGCAATTTGCATATACTCCAGAATGTTATGAAGAGTGATCAGATGAATTGCAATTAATTGCAAAGTCTCTCTTTGCCATGAAAATGAACTTAATTCCCCAAAAACATTTCCACTGCATTTCAGCCCTGCCACAAAAGGACCAGCTGACATCATGTCAGTGATTCTCTCGACGAGGACAAGGCTGGAGATGACTCTGTCATGCTGATTGAGTTAGAATAACAGACTGGAAGCTTTAAAAGGAGGTTGGTGCTTGAAATCATTGTTCTTCCTCTGTTAACCATGGTTACCTGCAAGGAAACACGTGCCGTCATCATTGCTTTGCACAAAAAGGGCATCACAGGCAAGGATATTGCTGCTAGTAAGATTGCACCTAAATCAACCATTTATCGGATCATCAAGAACTTCAAGGAGAGAGATTCAATTGTTGTGAAGAAGGCTTCAGGGTTCCCAAGAAAGTCCAGCAAGCGTCAGGACCGTCTCCTAAAGTTGATTCAGCTGCGGGATCAGGGCACCACTAGTGCAGAGCTTGCTCAGGAATGGTAGCAGGCAGGTGTGAGTGTTACACCCCTGAAAAAGGGGAGAAATAATCACGAACGTGACGCAGTTATGTTTCCTCACTGACAAATTTAGTGTAAATCTTTTTACAAAAATACCACATTTTACAGAACAACAGATCTACAGGAACCAGAGTTTTGTAGGGTACAAAGCTTATTCAAGTCACAACAGCATAAACTGTAATTCACTAAAACATACAAATGTTTCAATATAACTGTCAAACACAAAGTAGCTTTAGCTCAGTAACCCATAACTACATTTATCAACCATGTCAACAAAGTATTCGAAACACATTATACAAATAACCCCAAATATATTATTAACAACGCACATATTCATTCACAATTAGCATAAAATGGCAGCTACTCTCAGTACGAAGCTATATCGCTGCAACCAAGCAGATTACAGTCACACACGCACCTAATAACTCTCTTCAACTTAACTCTAACTTCCTCAAGATGTTACTAACACATACCTTAAACTCTCTTGACATGTTAGCAAGTTATTACATTCAAATTAACTCGTTTTATATCAATAACGTACCTGAAAAAAGGGGAGAAATAATCACGAACGTGACGCAGTTATGTTTCCTCACTGACAAATTTAGTGTAATGAGAAAAAGACCGCGATTCCCCCAGGAAGTTGGGTGGAGACCAGAGCAATCGATCTCAGGCTCATAGATTAAGAGCATTTAGTAGATCACAGATGAACACTTTTACCCTTAAATTAGGCACCACAAAATAAAGTAGTCAATATAACATTTACACATTCCTCTTACAATATTAACCCTTTGACTCTTGACGGATTTTAAACACATTTATGCATTTTATCAATCTCTATGAACTAGTACTGGATGCATAATCTTTTTAACCTTAGATATTTTAAGATCCTTACATACCATGAACTTACTAATACTTTTTAGTGTATAACAGGCTATGAATATGTCCTTTAACCTGTCACACTCTCCCCGACAAAATAAATGTTGTCCCAACATTACCAACATTATCTTCTTAAACAGTCTATAAGCACTGGACGTAGAAGATCCTCTTCTGTAAGATAGTCCTTGAGCAGAGGTCAAAGTTCACAGTTCAAATAGAACCAAGAAGTTATATTCACAGTCCATATCTGTTGACCAGCTGTATAAACAGTCCATAAGCAGTCTTTTCTCATACTATTGTCAACAGTCCATCAGTTTTAATGATCTATATGCATAGTCTGCTAATTGTCTTGTGAAAGTCTGTGAAATCAGTCAGTAGTCCATGGTCAAACATGTCAACTCTGTCTGTGGCCTCAAGTTTGCTGAAGTCCATACATGTAGGGTGGCTGAAGGTAATATCCCTGTAGTGATGGCAGCCATGGAACCAGTCCTGGTGCAGGGTAGACAGGGAACAACTGTGGCTGTGGCTGGATACTGTAGCAGGAAGGGATACCAAGCTGATCATAGGTGATACGTCTTGGAGGGTGTCTCTCTCTCTTTGTGGCAGCTGGTAAGCTGGTTCCTCCGGTTCAGCAGCAGCAGTTAATGAAGGAAAGGCACTTAGTGGACGATCATCCAGCACATTTTCAGCAGGCAAGTTCATCTCCTCAGCAGGCAGTTCTTTAACTGTTGTTTTCTCCTCCAGCTGATTTTCAACAAGCGGCTGTGCTGGTAGCATATCAGGAACTGGCACCGCAACTGTTTGTTTCACTGGTGGGGGCCTGTTTTCCGACTCTCTCGCTGGTTCAGCATACCTCTCAGGTACTGTAGGAGATGTGGGGACCTGTAGCGGCTCATGATGAAGGTCATATTCATCCCCGCTGTCTTCATCAGAATCTAGAGGCTGTGATCCAGGCTGATGTCTCTTCTTCTTACTTTTGTCATCTTTAGTCATTTCTGGTTGTCTCTCAAAAGGTAAGTGGTCACAGGACATGAGCAGGTTTCTGTGCAGGACCCGGGAGCGTCCCCTACCCTTTTCTGGTCTCAACTCATAAATCGGCAGGTCTGAACCCATTTGTCTCACTACTGTGTGAATTTGATCTTCCCAATAGTTACGGAGTTTGCCTGGTCCTCCTCTTGGTGTCAGGTTTTTAATCAGAACTCGCTCGCCAGGCTGTAGCACTGAACTCCTAACTTTAGTGTCATAGTACTTCTTACTTCTTTCAGCAGCTGTCTGAGCATTTTCTTTTGCAATGGCGTATGCTTCTTCCATTCCTCGTTTCCAGTTCTCCACGTAGTCTCGCTGGTTACTGGAACCTGCCTCTGTGCACAATCCAAAGAACATATCAACTGGAAGCCTGGGTGATCTCCCAAACAGAAGATAAAATGGTGAATAGCCAGTCACTTCGCAACGGGTGCAGTTATAGGCATAAACCAGTTTGTTTAGAGACTCCTTCCAGTTTGACTTTTGTGTCTCAGTTAGTGTCTTTAGCATTTGCAACAATGTTCTGTTCATTCGTTCCACTTGACCGTTCCCCATCGGGTGGTAGGGTGTTGTTCTGGACCCCGCCATGCCACTGAGTTTCTTTAACTGATGGAACAACTGATTTTCGAATTCTCCCCCTTGGTCATGGTGGATGCGGGAGGGGAACCCAAACTTCAGGGCAAAGTCATTGAAGATGAGATTTGCAGCAGTTTTTCCTGACTTTGATGTGGTGGCGTAGGCTTGAGTGAAACGTGTAAAATGGTCAACAATCACGAGGATGTACTCATATCCCCCTTTGCATCTGTCGAGATGGAGGAAATCTATACATACCAGTTCAAATGGCTGTGTTGTCACAATGTTTGTCAGAGGAGCTCTTGTTTCATGGCCTGGCTTTTTCTGCTTGACACAGCTACAAGTTTTAGTCACATAGTGCTCAATGTCAGATTGCATATAAGGCCAGAAGAAGCGGTCACGTACTAGTGATACAGTGCGGTCAGTACCTTGGTGTCCCATGTTATTGTGCAACTCTTCCATCACTTTACCTTTGTACTGCTCTGGTAGAACTAACTGCTTGCGGGCTGTAGTGATTCTGTAAAGAATACCATCACTGTCGATTGTCAATTTGTCCCATTCTCTGAATAGGCATTTTGTCTTTGGACTGAATTCCTTTTGCTCTTTAACTGGCGGTTTGGAACCAGACAGCTTGAAATCGAGCACAGGACGGATGACCGGATCAGACTCTTGTGCCTCTCTTATCCCCTCTTTTGGGATCGAGCTGATTGTTGCTGTAGTTGGCTCACCTTCAGCTGATACTGACATAGATGCAGCTGAAATTGACCAAGGCACAAAAGGCTCTTTCTGTACCTCTACTGCTTGTATAGTGGCGGCAATGGTGTCTGGTGGAAGCTCCTCAGAACATTCTCTCATCAGTGACTCTACATCCAGTGGCATCCTTGACAAAGCATCTGCATCACCGTTCTCTCTGCCTGGCCTGTACTTTATTGTAAAGTGGAAATCAGCCAATTCTGCAACCCACCTGGAAGTGGTTGCGTTCAGTTTGCAGTAGACAGAATGTAGCTCAGCGGGTTGTTATCACTGTATACAGTGAAGGTCGGAGCATAGTACAAATAATCATGGAACTTATCAGTGATTGCCCATTTTAGAGCTAGAAATTCTAGCTTGCCAGAGTGGTAGTGATAGTTCTTCTCAGCTGCTGTTAAGGTTCGAGAGCCATAAGCAATGACCCTAAGCTTCCCATCTTGCT
Organism: Coregonus clupeaformis; assembly: GCF_020615455.1. Lineage (NCBI taxonomy): Eukaryota > Metazoa > Chordata > Actinopteri > Salmoniformes > Salmonidae > Coregonus > Coregonus clupeaformis. Next base: position 30,529,015 of record NC_059214.1, read on the forward strand.
CTTGATAAAGAACTGCTCCCAAGCCTTGATGTGACGCATCAGTGTGTACAACAAATGGCTGAGTGAAGTCAGGGAAACCTAAGACTGGTGGGTGAAGCAGACACTCAATCAGCTGTTCAAGTGCCTGTTGATGCTGGTCAGTCCACAGGATTGGCTTGTTTGAGGGCACCACATGACTTACTTTCTTTGTTTTTGCTTTCCGTGGGTGGTCAGGTAATTTCTCTGAATCTGCTTTCAGGAGGTCATACAGACAGCTGGCCCTCCTAGAAAAGTCTTTGATGTACTGTCTGTAGTAAGTGAGTAAACCAAGCATTTTTCTGAGCTGGCCCACAGTCTGTGGTCTGATCTCTTTCAATGCTCTTACTGCTTCAAAATCGGCTGGGTCAACTTTGCTGCCGTCTGCAGACACTATTCTGCCCAAAAACGGACCTGGGGTTTAAAGAGATCACACTTACTTGGCTTGAGTTTGATGCCATACTCTCTGAGACGCTGCAAAACCTTTTGCACATCATTCACATGGCTGTCGAAAGTTTTACTGAAAACTAGCGTGTCGTCCAGATAAGGAATGCAGATGTTGTCCCGGAGCCCTTCCAAACATTCCTCCATACAACGCTGAAAAGCTGCAGGAGCGTTCATGAGGCCGAATGGCATACGTATCCACTCATATAGTCCCCATGGGGTCACAAATGCTGTCAGTGATCTGCTTTCTTCAGAGATGAACCCTTGGTGATATGCTTTTCCCTGATCTAAAAGGGAGAACCAGGAATTACCACCTAAACTGTCCATGATGTCCTGGACCCGAGGGATGGGCTGGCGGTCGGGATGTGTCTTTCTGTTCAGGTCTCTGTAATCTATACACAACCGGAGGGTCCCGTCCTTCTTCCTAACGCACACGACAGGTGAAGAATATGAAGAGTTTGACTTCCTAACCCAACCCTGGGCTATGAGGTCATGAAGGTAACCCTTCATCTCCTGATACAGTGGCCTGGGCACTGACATGTATGTGCGCTTGACTGGTTCAGAGTCCTTTAGAGAAATAGTCATTTTCAATCGTTCAATGCAGCCAATGTCATTGTCTGATCTGGAGAAGGAGTGACACTCTTCTCTAAGCATTTTCCTAACAACCTCTCTCTGTTCTTCGGTTAGGTGACTTAAACCTACTGGTGGATCCCACTGTTCAGTAGCAGTACATGGAGTTTGAACACTAGTGTGATTCACTGTGGCTGGGGTGACAGCTTTTTCAAAGACTTGGGCAGGTAACACAGTCATAATGGTTTGTACTGTACCGATTATGGTGCGTCCTAGCAGGGCAATGTCGTGGTCAGTGGGGTTAGAGACATCAAGCATGACAACTGGAAAAACACCTTTCTTAACTCTGACTAGTGTGTCAAAGAACTCAAGTTCATCTGGCCACTGCGGGTTCAGGTCTGGCTGGAAAAGCATTGTCATGTCGTCTTTGAAAGGCTGGGAAGCTACACGGCACTCAATCTGAATGCTACTGTGTTTTGGTACAGCAACCTTCTCTTTCTTGGTTTTCACTGCGTATTCATCTGTCTGTTCTGCGCTAACAGCCTGTATAAAAGCCCTCACCTTATTTCTTTTGAGGCTTGGGAAAGCTTTTTTCACTGTGCTGTACCGTTTAGTCTTTTCGGTCCTTGTCAGGATGTGCTCAATAACATTGAAACCTATGATGGGATGAGATAGGTGACAGCCTTTCATTACCAGCACTGGGATGATCAGTTCCTTCGTTTGGTCAGTTTCAGAGGCTAACCGAAAAGTTGTTTCAATCCATCCCAGGTACGGCATTTCAGTCCCATTTGCTGCCGTCAATCTTAGATCATCAGGTGAGTCCAGAATTTCTGAAACATCCCTCAGCCTTGCGTTTGGGAGAGATTCCGCTTTCCATCGTTCATCAATGACCGATACCTGAGAGCCTGTGTCCCATAGAGCTTGGAGGTGGTGGCGATTCAGGTGACACTCAACAAGGCACTGTCTACCGACTAGCGAGGTGACCTTATGGGGGGTGGCAACCTTGAGCTAGGGATGGTAAAGAGTGGGCATTTTCTTCTGTACAGGAAAGCTTTTCACAGGTAGAGTCCATTTTCAGGTGAGTGCATTTTTCCTTATGTTTAGTCCAATGTTGGTTTTGACATCCTTTGGAACAGTACAGTGTCTCTTTACATGATGAACATTGTTTCAGGTTCTCAAATGAATCTTCTCTGGCACAATTTGCACATTTCTGGGACTTTTTGGTAGCTACGGTTAACACTTGTCCCTCAGCGGTAACCCTTCCCCGTTTAAAGGGGCCTCTTTGGATGGTCTGACTCCCGGATTTTACATCCAGCTTGAAAATGTTCCCCACTCCCACATCGGAAGCAGTGTGTGCAGCGTGCATCTGTTCTGGCCTGCTGGCAGACAAAACACCTCCTTGGAGCTTGAGCAGAGCGGTTGGTATACAGGTTAGGTGCATATTGATACTGCGCAGGGTCAGGTGCTTGGGGCTGACTGTAGTTGCTGTAATACTGCTGCTGGGAAACAGGTGGCTGGGGGTCCCTATCTGGCCTCCTAACTGGAAGTGGGGCATGGGCATAAGGCGATGACTGAAACATAGGCTGCTGTAATGTCTCCTTAATCTGAGCAATCTCTGCACTGAGACCTTTTAGGAAGCTACACCTGTCTTAAGTTCAGCTAACTCTGTTAACAGTTCTGCGGGTATCTTAGCTTTGGCTTCCTTCACAGGACACTTTGCAGATGGCGTATCTTCTAACTGAGCTACACTTACAGTTGTAGCAGGCTGTGGGGGCATTAAAACGCTTTTTGTTTCGTCTTTCTAACTCATTAGCACAAGCAATGTTAAGCTTCTCTAGCAAAACCTCATCTGATGTTTCGCTATCAAGCAGGAGAGGCTGCATGTCTATCCTGATACTGTCACTCTGGAGACCTGTAAGGACTGTGTGTAAACACATGCGCTGGACTAGAGCAGGGTCATACTTAAGCCCTGATTCTGACTCCTGGGACGCAAATAGTACTTTCTGCCTCAAATCTAAGACGCGCATCAGGAAGCTTTGAGGGGTCTCCTTGCTATGCTGTGCTTCTGAAGCTAGCTGTTTGTAAAGCTCTGTTGCACTCTTCTCTTGGAAGTGGGAACGCAGGATGCATCTAAGTGTGGGAAGAGTTAGCTGGGGTTTACCTTCCAAGTAGCTGCGTAGCTGTGAGCCTGGAGAAATAGCCCTGATTACTGCGTCTACTATTTCTACCTCAGGATAGCCTCTGTTAAGTCCATTCTCAATCTGATGGGCAAGGCTGGAAAAAGTCAGTTTATCTTTCTGGCCCGGTTCACCTATCTGACCAGAAATTTTTAACTCTTTGCGCCAGTATGAGCCGGGCTGTGCACTGGGTGAGAGCTGCATGCTCCTCTGAAGATGGGCAGGGGGTTGGGGCTGGCGCAGAGAATCACTGGCTTGGTCTGCAGTACTCTGCTCAGTTCCCACCCCTTGTTGTGGGGTTACAGTTCTCAGTCCCTCTATTCTGTGATGTGTTCTGGCTGTTTCAATATCATGGTCAGTTTGCCCTGTCTTGCTATCTATGCCACTGATCATCTCTGTCATTTTGTCTTTAAGTAACAATAATTCCGACATGCCGCCATCTTCTAACTCTGCAACTTCCTCTCTTTCAAGGAACATCATAATGTGAGTCATCAGTGATATGCGGGATTTGTCTTGAACATCTCTTCTCTGTTCGCCTGATATGTCAAGGAAATCACATACGTCTAGTAACTTGTCTTTAGTCAGGGTTTGCAATTCTCCTACTACCTCTTCCTGTAGTTCTTCCAAGGCGGTTGTCATGTTGACAGGACAGGAGGAACCTTTACTGTGCAGGAGTTGACTCTGAATTAGGTGGTCCTTACTGTCTCTGATGGTCTCTCAACGGCCTCAGTCGACACGTACTTAACCCCCAACTTCCAGCTCCCCTCGAACAGCAACACTTTCCTCACTGCAGCCTGCCTGGGTTGTTATGTAGGGATTTAGCTGGCTCGGAATTCAGCGACCAGGATGTGGAAGCCGGACATCTGAGCAGCAATCTCAGCGGAGCCTCCAAAATGTTACACCCCTGAAAAAGGGGAGAAATAATCACGAACGTGACGCAGTTATGTTTCCTCACTGACAAATTTAGTGTAAATCTTTTTACAAAAATACCACATTTTACAGAACAACAGATCTACAGGAACCAGAGTTTTGTAGGGTACAAAGCTTATTCAAGTCACAACAGCATAAACTGTAATTCACTAAAACATACAAATGTTTCAATATAACTGTCAAACACAAAGTAGCTTTAGCTCAGTAACCCATAACTACATTTATCAACCATGTCAACAAAGTATTCGAAACACATTATACAAATAACCCCAAATATATTATTAACAACGCACATATTCATTCACAATTAGCATAAAATGGCAGCTACTCTCAGTACGAAGCTATATCGCTGCAACCAAGCAGATTACAGTCACACACGCACCTAATAACTCTCTTCAACTTAACTCTAACTTCCTCAAGATGTTACTAACACATACCTTAAACTCTCTTGACATGTTAGCAAGTTATTACATTCAAATTAACTCGTTTTATATCAATAACGTACCTGAAAAAAGGGGAGAAATAATCACGAACGTGACGCAGTTATGTTTCCTCACTGACAAATTTAGTGTAATGAGAAAAAGACCGCGATTCCCCCAGGAAGTTGGGTGGAGACCAGAGCAATCGATCTCAGGCTCATAGATTAAGAGCATTTAGTAGATCACAGATGAACACTTTTACCCTTAAATTAGGCACCACAAAATAAAGTAGTCAATATAACATTTACACATTCCTCTTACAATATTAACCCTTTGACTCTTGACGGATTTTAAACACATTTATGCATTTTATCAATCTCTATGAACTAGTACTGGATGCATAATCTTTTTAACCTTAGATATTTTAAGATCCTTACATACCATGAACTTACTAATACTTTTTAGTGTATAACAGGCTATGAATATGTCCTTTAACCTGTCACATGAGTGCATCTGCACACAGAGTGAGGCGAAGACTTTTGGAGGATGGCCTGGTGTCAAGAAGGGCAGCGAGGAAGCCACTTCTCTCCAGGAAAAACATCAGGGACAGACTGATATTCTGCAAAAGTACAGGGATTGGACTGCTGAGGACTGGGGTAAAGTCATTTTCTCTGATGAATCCCCTTTCCGATTGTTTGGGGCATCCGGAAAAAAGCTTGTCCGGAGAAGACAAGGTGAGCGCTACCATCAGTCCTGTGTCATGCCAACAGTAAAGCATCCTGAGACCATTTATGTGTGGGGTTGCTTCTCAGCCAAGGGAGTGGGCTCACTCACAATTTTGCCTAAGAACACAGCCATGAATAAAGAATGGTAGCAACACATCCTCCGAGAGCAACTTCTCCCAACCATCCAAGAACAGTTTGGTGATGAACAATGCCTTTTCCAGCATGATGGAGCACCTTGCCATAAGGCAAAAGTGATAACTAAGTGGCTCGGGGAACAAAACATCGACATTTTGGGTCCATGGCCAGGAAACTCCCCAGACCTTAATCCCCATGAGAACTTGTGGTCAACCCTCAAGAGGCGGGTGGACAAACAAAAACCCACAAATTCTGACAAACTCCAAGTATTGATTATGCAAGAATGGGCTGCCATCAGTCAGGATGTGGCCCAGAAGTTAATTGACAGCATGCCAGGGCGGATTGCAGAGGTCTTGAAAAAGAAGGGTCAACACTGCAAATATTGACTCTTTGCATAAACTTAATGTAACTGTCAATAAAAGCCATTGACACTTATGGAATGCTTGTAATTATACTTCAGTATACCATAGTAACATCTGACAAAAATATCTAAAAACACTGAAGCAGCAAACTTTGTGAAGACCAATACTTGTGTCATTCTCAAACCTTTTGACCACGACTGTACTTTGCACCGTTCAAATTTGCCTCGATCCTGACTAGTCTCCCAGTCCCTGCCGCTGAAAAACATCCCCACAGCATGATGCTGCCAATACCATGCTTCACCGTAGGGATGGAGCCAGGTTTCCTCCAGACGTGACGCTTGGCATTCAGGCCAAAGAGTTCAATCTTGGTTTCATCAGACCAGAGAATCTTGTTTCTCATGGTCTGAGAGTCTTTAGGTGCCTTTTGGCAAACTCCAAGCAGGCTGTCATGTGCCTTTTACTGAGGCGTGGCTTCCGTCTGGCCACTCTACCATAAAGGCCTGATTGGTGGAGTGCTGCAGAGATGGTTGTCCTTCTGGAAGTTTCTCCCATCTCCACAGAGGAACTCTAGAGCTCTGTTAGAGTGACCATTGGGTTATTGGTCACCTCCCTGACCAAGGCCCTTCTCCCCCGATTGCTCAGTTTGGCCGTGCGGCCAGCTCTAGGAAGAGTCTTGGTAGTTCCAAACTTCTTCCATTTAACAATGATGGAGGCCACTGTGTTTTTGGGGACCTTCAATGCTGCAGACATTTTCTGGTACCCTTTCCCAGATCTGTGCCTCGACATAATCCTGTCTTGGAGCTCTATGGATAATTCCTTCGACCTCATGGCTTGGTTTTTTCTCTGACATGCACTGTTAACTGTGGGACCTTATATAGTCAGGTGTGTGCCTTTCCAAATCATGTCCAATCAATTGAATTTACCAAAAGTGGACTCCAATCAAGTTGTAGAAACATCTCAAGGATGATCAATCGAAACAGGATGCACCTCAGCTCAGTTTCGAGTATCATAGCAAAGTGTACGAATACTTATGTAAATACGGTATTTCTGTTTTTTACTTTTTAATACATTTGCAACAATTCTAGAATAAGGCTGTAACGTAACAAAATGTGGAAAAAATCAAGGGGTGTGAATACTTCACCAAGGTTCCTCTCAAGTTCTTGGCTCTTTCCAGAACAGATACCTGTCCTTGAACCTCAGGAACTTGAACACTATCGGCCTGGGCCTGTCACCTGGGCCTGTTGTGGGTTTTCCAGTTCTGTGGGCGCCCTCCACCTCAATCTTCCTTTGGTCCATCTTCAATTTCTCAGAGATCATTTCCCTCACTTTGTCCTCAGACTCCGTCCAGGTCTCATGTGGAGATTCTGGAATTCCGTCCACAACCATATTGTTCCGCCTTGATAGTCCCTCGAGATAATCAGATTTATCTGTGATTGTTGTCATGGATTCACACACAGAACTGATGTCCTCTCAAAATGACTTACATATTTCAGTCATCTTGCCATTCTCCTGTTTAAACTGATTGAGCTGACCCTGGGAGAACTGCAAACTGTTCTTCAGGTCCTGGACCTCTCTGGTCAGGTCGTCCATTATTTTATTAGTTGACTCCACCAGTATTTGGACAACACACTTGAAACTATTTTCTTGTTGTTGTAACAACTGCTTGTAGAACTATTTTTGTTCATTTAAAAGATCCTTCACCTGTGATAGAGAGACACCACTGTCCTCAATGGTACTCCCACCAGCTTTGGTCTTTGTCATGGTAGCTAGCAACTAACAGCAGGGATCTAGACATCCACAATCCCGGGACAATCCGTGGTCCCAGCCACAATGGCTAACCGTGTCGCTGGCTGCGTTCAAGGCCTCAAGAAAACCCTGATAGCTTGATAGGCAGTTAGCTGCTATGCCAAATAGCTCCTCAGACTCGGCCTTGGTCGGCAAGATCACTGGACAGAGAGTAGCAGTCCCAGCAACTGATGCCAACTGTGTCACGGGATCCAAACTCAAAAGTTAGCTAGCTACTAAGAAACTTTTCAATACACTTTCAAAACAACAAACTTTCCAAAACAACAAACCGAGCTCTCCCTCGTTCCGCGTTCAACAGGCAGTGTTGCAAACACACTCATTACTTGTTTTTGGATGTTTTCCCCTTGATGGAGTGAAAGTAGTCTCTGAAAGGACCTGAGACCCATAGATTATTGTGTGCAATAATATTTTCTGCACCAGACTACAGATGTAGGTAGTTTGAGCCAGTTTGCTACAGCAGGAACATAATCCTGCAGCAACAGGGCATGTGAATTATTATGTGGATTATAATGAATGGACATTTTTGTAGGGGTTGATACATTTTTCGTAAGAGAAAATCCAGTCAGACATTTCAAAGTGGGAAATTGCAAACTTCAGAAGCCTTTTTAAACCGCAAATACACTACAAGTTTAAAATGTCCTGCATTGCAGGGAAGTTCTCCTGCAACAGGGTGATCAAATTAAGATTCTACATCTGTATTTGCTTTCTATCCATAAACACGTTTTGAATGGAGGATTTAATAAAGCAAGTGTGAGTTTGTTTGGGGAGCCTGGGTAGGCAGCATGAAAGTAATACCTCTGTTATCCTGCCAGAGAGTCAAAATGGCGTGCTATTAAATACACAGCTCACATTTCTGTCGTTCAAGTGTTTGCCGTCATGCATAATTTATCTACACATCTTTATTTATGAAGTCTGTAGGTACGGGGCCAGAGCATTCCTCTCTGATGTTGATGCAAAGCAACAAGGCTTGGCCAATAGCAGGAAAAATCACGGTAATATAAACCATAAACAAAAACACAACCCAGTTCAATATCATCCAATACTTTTTCCTAGATTTAAAAACTGTCACGATTCAAGAGTTGTGCTCTCCTTACCATAACATTTGTGCATGGTTTTAATATTTCAGTTATTGGAAATTGCTTTAGGTGTGGTATTTTGTGTGATCCTTGTGAAAATACATATAGGATAATTTGACACACTGTGCATGTGAGTATACATAGTTCCTGAAACCTGAAACCACCAAATTAAATAATGTGTATGGTTTGATTCATTGCTCTCTACCATATTGCATTACATATCCAGCTATTTTGAAGTTTTTTAAAGAAGTGACAAACTGATAAGAGATATTCCATTGTTATGCATCAACATGTCTCTTTGTCTCTATCTCAGTGAGGAACAGCTCCTCTCTGTGATGAACAGGGCTCTATTCCTGAATAGCAATATGACTCAATCGATTCCCAGCAGAGCCTTTGAAGTCAGAGATAAAGTGTAATGAACCATAATATCCTCAGGCTTCCATTTAGTATTTGGGAAAATAAACAGTTGTTGGCCAAGCCTGATCTTGTGTAACTGATTGTGAACATAGAAGTCTGGGAACAGTGCCAGTGGTATTTCTACAACATAATTAAATTGATAGGTATTTAGAGATGAGCTTGTTGTGGAGTGATGGTGCTCATTGCGTAACCCAGTCTGGGTACATTGTGAATCAGGTTGAGGATACTGGTGGATACAAACATGATGCACAATACGTAGTACTGTATGTAGATTGAGAATTTCACTTCAAACATCTACTCCAAAACCTTGATGAGTTTCTCAGTCACTGAATGTTGTGTATCAATAAAAGCTTGAATGCCAAACGGACAACACATACAGTACATTCTGTATTATTGTTACATGGTCTGGCTCAGTTACATGAAATTACAGAATAGAACCATCTCTGTAGTTTCTAGAATCAGTATAATGAATAGCAAAATAATGAATGCTATGCACTCCCGAGTGGCGCAGTGGTCTAAGGCACTGCATCGCAGTACTAGCTGTGCCACTAGAGATTCTGGTTCGAATCCAGGCACTGTCGTAGCCTGCCACGACCAGAAGACCCATGGGGCGGCGCACAATTGGTCCAGGGTAGGGGAGGGAATGGCCGGCAGGGTTGTAGCTCAGTTGGTAGAGCATGGCGTTTGCAACGGCAGTGTTGTGGGTTCGATTCCCACGGGGGGTCAGTATAAAAATTATGTATGCACTAACTGTAAGTCGCTCTGGATAAGAGCGTCTGCTAAATTACTAAAATGTAAATGTAAACCTTGGGATGTCCCTACCATTTTACATTTCAACTTCAATGGGGTAGGGACCCAAGGACCCCAGATAGCATGAACCATAGAAAAAGTGTGATTTGAGGCAGCCCCCCCAAAACACATTTGTATCTAATTTTCAAATCCCCTCACATCTCAGTCTAACCGCCCATAATCTCCTATACAATGTTCTGGTTCATTACTTCTTTAAGTTTCACGATCTGGGGACAAATTGTCCTAAAAAAAAGCTTAGATGAAAATCAATTCATAATGTTATCGACTGTCAGAATGTGGGCATCACTGTGTCATTTCGGATTAGGCCAGATTTTTAAAAAATATGACCTGTAATACTGTTGCAAATTAGTGGAGATTTGATATGGTGCATTTCATTAGCAGAGACACAAACAGAGAAGGCCCTCTCCACGTGTTTGAAGTGACAAAGACACACTCCCGCTGAATGGCTGGGACAAGACTCTCCCCAAAACAAAAGCATTGTGAGGCAAAACAGGCCACTGTGCCAAAACACTCTTAAAGAGGCATGAACTGGCAAGTCCCACATTTCTGCATGTTGATAAATAATCACTCCCTTTTGGATGGGTTTATGAGGGTAGTGTGGCCTCGGCTATGACGCTGGTGAAATACACTAGGAAGAAGACACACAACTGAACCCCTTCAGATAGGAGGGACCAGGCCTTCAGTGAGTTAGGAGAGGGGACATGCTAAAATTGAGGCTGTACTATCAAAATATATACAGTACCAGTCAAAAGTTTGGACACACCTACACATTCAAGGGTTTTTCTTTATTTTTACTATTTTCTACATTGTAGAATAATAGTGAAGACATCACAACTATGAAATAACACATATGGAATCATGTAGTAACCAAAAACGTGTTAAACAAATCAAAATATATTTTAGTTTAGATTCTTCAAATAGCCACCCTTTATCTTGATGACAGCTTTGCACACTCTTGGAATTCTCTGAACCAGCTTCACCTGGAATGCTTTTCCAACAGTCTTGAAGGATTTCCCACATATGCTGAGCACTTGTTGGCTGCTTTACCTTCACTCTGCCGTCCGACTCATCCCAAACCATCTCAATTGGGTTGAGGTAGGGGGATTGTGGAGGCATGTCATCTGATGCAGCACTCCATCACTCTCCTTCTTGGTAAAATAGCCCTTACACATCCTGGAGGTGTGTTGGGTCACTGTCCTGTTGAAAAACAAATGATAGTCCCACTAAGCCCAAACCAGAAGGGATGGCGTATTGCTAAAGAATGTTGTGGTAGCCATACTTGTTAAGTGTGCCTTGAATTCTAAATAAATCACAGACAGTGTCACCAGCAAAGCACCCCCACACCATAACACCTCCTCCTCCATGCTTTACGGTGGGAACTACACATGTGGAGTAGCTCAGTTGGTAGAGCATGGCGTTTGCAACGCCAGGGATGTGGGTTCGATTCCCACGGGGGGCCAGTATGAAAATGTATGCACTCACTAACTGTAAGTCGCTCTGGATAAGAGCGTCTGCTAAATGACTAAAATGTAAAATGTTCACCCACACCGCGTCTCATAAAGACCCAGCGGTTGGAACCAAAAATCTCAAATTTGGACTCCAGACCAAAGGATAAGCGGTCTAATGTCCATTGCTTGTGTTTTTTGGCCCAACCAGGTCTCTTCTTCTTATTGGTGTCCTTTAGTAGTGGTTTCTTTGCAGCAATTCGACCATGAAGGCCTGATTCACACAGTCCCCTCTGAACAGTTGATGTTGAGATGTGTCTGTGACTTGAACTCTGTGAAGCATTTATTTGGGCTGCCATTTCTGAGGCTGGTAACTCTAATGAACTTATCCTCTGCAGCAGAGGTAACTCTGGGTCTTCCATTCCTGTGGCGGTCCTCATGAGAGCCAGATTCATCATAGCGCTTGATGGTTTTTGTGACTGCGTTTGAAGAAACTTTCAAAGTTCTGACCTTCATGTCTTTAAAGTAATGATGGACTGTCGTTTCTCTTTGCTTATTTGAGCTGTTCTTGCCATAATATGGACTTGGTCTTTTACCAAATACGGCTATCTTCTGTATATCCCCTACCTTGTCACAACACAACTGATTAGCTCAAATGCATTAAGAAGGAAAGAAATTCAACAAATGAACTTTAAAGAAGGCACACCTATTAATTGAAATGCATTCCAGGTGACTACCTCATGAAGCTGGTTGAGAGAATTTCAAGAGTGTGCAAAGCTATCATCAAGGCAAAGGGTGACTATTTGAATAATCTCAAGCATAAAATATATTTTGATTTGTTTAACACTTTTTGGTTACTACATGATTCCATATGTGTTATTTCATAGTTTTGATGTGTTCACTATTATTCTACAATGTAAAGAATAGTAAAAATAAAGAAAGATCCTTGAATGAGTAGGTGTGTCCAAACTTTTGAGTGGTAGTGTATATTCAAAAGCCAGTATTGAATGTTATATGTCATTAATTATGTGCAGTATGATATATATGGATTACATTTCATTCCAGGTACTCTACAGAGACATTCTCTCTTTCAACAGTAATATAATCAGTATTTTTAAGGGTAGCACAAAGGTAACATTTTCAAGTAAATAACTTATATCCGTTTTATGATTGAAGAGAATAAACCTCCTACATTATTCCACTTTACAGCTATTGCTTCATACACTGAGCGTATGAAACATTAAGAACACCTTCTAATATTGAGTTGCACCCCCTTTTGCCCTCAGAACAGCCTTAATTTGTTGGGGCATGGACAAGGTGTCGAAAGCGTTCCACATGGATGCTGGCCCATGTTGACTCCAATGCTTCCCACAGTTGTGTCAAGTTGGCTGGATGTCCTTTGGGTGGTGGACCATTCTTGATACACATGGGAAACTGTTGAGCATGAAAAACCCAGCAGCATTGCAGTTCTTGACACTCTCAAACCGGTGCGCCTGGCACCTACTACCATACCCCGTTCAAAGGCACTTCAATCTTTTGTCTTGCCCATTCACCCTCTGAATGTCACACATACACAATCCATGTCTCGATTGTCTCAAGTTTTAAAAAATCCTTATTTAACCTGCCTTCTCCCTTAACAAGTGACAACCATAAGGGATCATAGCTTTCACTTGGATTCACCTGGTCAATCTATGTAATGGAAAGGTGTTCCTAATGTTTTGTACACTCAGTGTATATCACAGGTATTCCACCACACATATGCTTCTGATCAAATCATAACAGGCATACATTCAATTGTGCTAAAATCATTTATTCTGGCACATGCAAGCTTATATAAGTTTCGCAGTAAAATATAATATTTGTCCCCTGGCACGGAGGGATTGTTTTGTCCAAGGGAGAAGAGAGAGAGAGAGAGAGAGAGAGAGAGAGAGAGAGAGAGAGAGAGAGAGAGGAGCAGAGCACCATCCAGAGAAAAGCACATTCTTATTCAGATCATTGGAGCCAAGCCTGGAGCCAAGGAAGCTTACACAGCAGACTACATGCAATCACCTTTCAAAGCAGTGCAGGACGCGTGCATTCATACAAGACACACTAACAGGCCACAAGGAACCCTGAGCAATGACGGAGGAAAACCACAACTCAAAGAGCCCCCACTGAGTTCTCTGCAGAAGGGAGAGTGGGGTAAGTTGAGTCATTTTATATTCAGCATCACTCCGGAAATATAGTATTCTTTCTAACAAAGATGTCTACATATATTTCAGGATGTTGTGTATCCCTGGAAATAATCAGAATTAATGTAAACATTATAGTTTTGAAACCATAGCTTGTCCAAAAAAAGTAGTCTCTTGGCACAACTTACCCCAGGTATGGGGTAAGTTGAGCCACCTACAAATGTCTGTACTGAATAAAATATTACGACTACCTTTTTAAAACCATGTCAATTTTATTCAACACAATCACAATCGCTATTTTGTCTTTTAATAATTTTAAGCATATTTTAGGCTTAACACCTAACAAACACTTTGTACTTTTTAAAAACACTTTTAACATAGGCTCTGTTGTTACCTCATATCCCAGCGATAATGTCTTGCATTACACCTGGGAAGAAAATACTTCAATATGCTCAACTTTAATATTTAAAATTTTAATTTAATTTAATATGCCATTTAGCAGACACTTTTATCCAAAGCGACTTACAGTCATGCGTGCATACATTTTTTTTTGTGTATGGGTGGTCCCGGGGATCGAACCCACTACCTTGGCGTTACAAGCGCCGTGCTCTACCAGCTGAGCTACAGAGGACCACTGGCTCAACCATAGGCTCAATTTACCCCATGGCCATTGGTTCAACTTACCCCAAGGCAAACATTTGAACTATTTTAGCCCACACAGCTATAAGGATGCACTTTAATGCTAGGTTTAGGACCTCATATTAAAGCTTATAGAGATCCCAACTGATATATAGAACAATCTTAAAAGTGTCTACTTTGGTTTAGATACAACAATCATTAAACCTCTAACAGAATACATTCATTTGACTTGGGGCCCCGATTCCGATTCCTTATTTAGGAAATTAGGCCTTTCTTACATACGCCTTTCCTACGCACTTCTCAGTAGTTGGTATTCAGACTTACCTTATGAAGGTGCGTAACGGGCTTTGCAGGCTTGGTTTCCTTGCGTGCGCTGAATAAATGTAATTCAACTGCTGAAAACCCTCCCACTTGCTGGCCAACAGATTTTCTTTTGGAGTTTTCATTCAATAGGGTTTTCAATAAATGTACCTTAAGCCATCCCTTTAAATATGGTGTACCTTTAATTAGAATTTTGTTGACAGACTCAATAGAATATATTGAGAGAACGGGATCAATGAAAGAAAGCCATCTATGCATATTCATCTCAGTTTCAGCACCAACTGGTAGATTACAATCTGATTTTGAAGATTATTTAGGCACATTTTGGGGTAAAACAGTATGTTTTTGCAAAAATATATTGATTAATAAAAGATACTGTGGTTTGATCCATCCTGAAAGTTGTCATATTCAAGTTCAATCCACAAAATATTGGAAGGTGGAAAAAAGTGTACAATAGGGGTTGAACAATAGTCCTATAAATCTACCCTAATTCTCACTAATCATGGAACTGTATGACAACGGTCCAGTCATGATGAACCGTGTGCCAGGCTCCAGGTTTAACCTGCTACGTGTGTTCTGAGTTCCATAATGATTCAAATAGGCTACATGTCCCAAATTATTGCACAACGTTAGCCTAATATGATTCACTAATACTAGCGACCATAGTGACCCTCAGGAACAATTTACACGGACGTGACAGAGGAAAGAAAGGTAAACGGAATGGAATGATGCAAAATGTAAGCTACAAATTGAAGAAAACTAACACTAAAGTGACAGTTATAAATGTATGTGGATATTACTGATGGTGGCTCCCGATAGTGGCTAATATTTAACATGATACAAATTGTAAAATAAAATGGAGAAAAGCCTATAGGATATCATTAAAATATTCTAAAGTGCGTACATCAACTCGGCAGGTTCAGCCCTACAGAAGCCTATAGATTGGGTGTCAAAATTTCATCCACGCAAATGATGAGGGCACACAATAAAACATTTGGAATAACGGCACAGCTATTTATAGCCTATTTCACTGTGGAAAAGGGGCCGCAATACATCATGTTGATATGATTTTCAATTTGCTTCCATATGGCGGGTTTCAAATTTGTCTCCAGGGATCATAAGGAAAAATCATCTAAAACAATTGCTATGTGTATTTACAATCCCCTTCTCCAAACGGATTGCTCATTTATTTACCTAGCTCTTATCAATAGTTCTTATCCATTTATAAATTACATCTGCATGGAGAATGCTGTTATTTCTATCAGAAAAAAATAAAGTAGATGCTTTTTCCACTTGGAACCGGCAGGTTCGCTAGACCTTATTCATGTTATCCTCACTCGTAAAGGTGGTGGAATTATGAGGGAATTAAGAATACGGTGTATCTGTAGACACCTCCGCCACACCTTAATTTCTTAGCTCTCAACCCCGAGCAAATAGCGGGTGAATAGCATGCTATTCTCATGCTTAAGTTCAAGGTCAGAATACGCATAGAGAGAAAAGGGCATTACATTCCATTTATGCGCGCTTAACTCAAGTCAGAATCGGGACCTAATTTGCTTACCACTTTTTCCATGTGGTTTCTTCCTTCACAGACTTCATGAAATTATGACCTCTTCCTAAATATTTGGTCAAATTATACATTTTGTGTATGGTTTCCTATAAACAAAGAGTGGCTCAATTTACCCCACTGCGCCCTACTTTAAGGTAGAATTTAAAGTGTGATATTGTATTTTAAATTAGATAAAGACAGCGACGTTCAGGAAACGGTGAAAACGGGGTGTGGATGTTATTCGAGCACTGGGTTGTTTGTTTACAAGTTACAGACATATTAAGATTGAACAGGTATATAATTTCTAGCTGAGGTTCAAGTAATTCCTCTTCAAATCCAGAGAAATATGTTTTTTCCCCCATTTGAAACAGCTTTTTCAAGCTGATGGTGATGGTGAGAGCACATGCCATAGAAGGGATTTGCCTTTGACTTTTAAGATTTGTGTCATTGTTTATTCCTAAGCCCCATGATCCCCTAAGAAGCTCAATGAAAGCCTGGCATTTGTTTGTTTGTCAGAAACCCATTTCTAACAGATCCATATTTCAAAACAAAGACCACCATCCCAATGTTTATTTTCGTCATTATATTTCTCTCAATGCTTTTGTATCACGTTGCAATAATTATATATGCTGAGGAGCATCAAATAGATGAGGTGACTGATTGGACTCTTTGAATTCACAATTACACTGTTGTCAACTGACATGTCTTTAGCTTGGAACATCACAAATATGTATTTAATCCACTCAGAGCCTTGTCTAGCTTTTAGTCTACCAATCAAAATACATGTATGTAGAATGCCATGTAATACCTAAATCATTGGATCCACTCTGATTGGTTTGGTTCTATGTTGTTTTGCATTGTGGTGAGATCCTCTGCAGCAGCACAGGATGAAAGAGCTGGAGCTGCGTTGGTCGCAGAGTCTACCCTGTGTCCACACGGAGTCCACACCGAGGGCTTTCTATGTCTCTGTGAGCTTGTTAAGAAGCTATGGGGAATGTCATGGAAAGAAACACATGTGGATATACCATTACCAGAAGAGCAGAAGTTTAACAGACAAATGTGCTCAATGGCCTTTGCCAAGTTTTCGTGAATGGCTGTAGCTATCAATACATTTTATTAAAAATGAAAATAGTTTTAGAGCAGACATTGCCAACGATGTGAGCTGCAGTAAAAAAAAACTTTCCTGGAACACAATTCGGAAGTGCAATAAAATTGTGTTTGTTATTGTTAAGTGTTGAGAGTCTTGGCTATTGTGTTAACACACAGTGCCATTGACTTTGCCATGGCTGAAAGCTATCTTTCCAAATTGGCTGCCAACCAATAGTTTTGTGTTGATTTTGATTTTAGTGATGATTTGTTTTTAACAAATCATGTTGGCACATCAAGTCAGGTCGGGGATAAGGTTACAGTAAATAGGACTAGCTAAAGTTATCACTGATTGAGGCTATGTAACAGAGTTTCATCTAAGGCCTATTCTTGTTTAGGTTGGTCTTTCTAGAACAGTTCCCATGTAGACATTTACAAGACCTGTGATGAATGGATGTTTCTAGCTGGCCTCATCACCACCACACATGGGGGGTATTAGGATGTACTGTTGCCCCGTCAGCTGTTTGCAACAACCTCCGTACAACCTTACAGGTTCCAGTGGCAGATACTGGTGACAACACATCAGCCCATACCAGGAAGTCTTCAAGCCTTTGGCTCCAGGCTGCAGCCTCACATCACCTTAGGTTCAACTTCTCCAATTAGATTATCCATTTATCATTGAGCCACTCACCGGTATAGCATGAAGTATGGTCTAAGAGAGTTATGAAACCAAGAGCAATCTTTTTGATGTGGAAATAACTAAACACATCACGCCCAGGTGTTCCCATGGTCTCCGAACAGCACAACTTGTGCAAATGACATTGATAGTAATTTACTTGCCATGTGAGTGTGTTGCCTCATGTTATTTCAGATGTTATTTTAATTTGGATCTAAAGTTGTGATCACAAACAGGCCGGGAATCAATGGAACATCACACATGGGTGTGTCTGGATCCAATTTGGCCTGTGTCTGACCCTCTGTTCTTAGGTGCCGATGGGAAACGAGAGCCACCACTGTAGTCTCCACGGCAGAGAGCAAATCTATCAGTCTGCTGACTGTCTCTCTTCATCCATCTCTCTCCATACATACATCCCTCTGTTTCTCCATCCATACATCCCTCTGTCTCCATCCATACATCCCTCTCTCTCTCCATCAATACATCCCTCTGTCTCTCCATCCATACATCCCTGTCTCTCCATCCATACATCCCTCTGTCTCTCCATCAATACATCCCTATGTCTCTCCATCCATACATCCCTCTGTCTCTCCATCCTTTCCCAGGCACAGCTACGAGCGTTAAGTGCTTTAACCTTGAGGGCAAGGCAGCATAGGAACATGTGCAAGCAATTTGTTTAGAATAAATAAAGGGATGATCTTCTGACAGTCGTTTCAGAGCAGCTGCTCTGGAGGCTTTGTTGTGAAGGCTGGAGGAGGCAGCAGCTCTCAGGAGGCGTCAGTGGAGTGGCATTACTCTACTGCCAACGTGGTGGAGACACTGTGGGGTCTAACACAAGATCAATGCCACTGACTCATTGGACAGGACCTGGAACATTCTGTCTTTGTCCATATATTGTTCTTTCATTCATGCCCACTACTTTCATTTTCCAAGTCTTCTCAGGTCAAAGGTCAAAAAGGAAAGGAGTCATGGAAAGACTGTATTTGGGACTGTCAGCCAAAGACAGTAGGCCCACCATGTTTTATAGTCATACTGTGGTATGGGCCTAGTTTTTACTGTCCACAGGAACTGACCAGGAAAACCCAAAGAAATGCCTATCTTCTGTGTATAGTCTATTGACATGCTTACAGACTGAACAACAAGCAGAATGACACGTATGGAAGGCCTTTATGTGGGAGCGGAACCTGCTGTCTTAAATACTCACCCAGTCACATATCAATCAAATTTCAATCAAATGTATTTATAAAGCCCTTTTTACATCAGCAGTGCTATACAGAAACCCAGCCTAAAACCCCAAACAGCAAGCAATGCAGATGTAGAAGCACGGTGGCTAGGAAAAACTCAGTAGAAAGGCAGGAACCTAGGAAGAAACCTAGAGAGGAACCAGACTCTGAGGGGAGCCAGTCTTCCATATAGGACATATGGACTTGAACACTCGCCCAGTCACATATGGACTTGAACACTCCACCAGCCACATATGGACTTGAACACTCGCCCAGTCACATATGGACTTGAACACTCGCCCAGTCACATATGGACTTGAACACTCCACCAGCCACATATGGACTTGAACGCTCCACCAGTCACATATGGACTTGAACACTCCACCAGTCACATATGGACTTGAACACTCCACTAGCCACATATGGACTTGAACACTCCACCAGCCACATATGGACTTGAACACTCCACCAGCCACATATGGACTTGAACACTACACCAGTCACATATGGACATGAACACTCCACCAGCCACATATGGACTTGACCACTACACCAGTCACATATGGACTTGAGCACTCCACCAGCCACATATGGACTTGAAAACTCCACCAGCCACTTATGGAGGGTGGGGAGCTATGTGGGGAATGTCTAACAGTGTATTAGCAATGAATCATAAACTTTTGCATCCATAGCCTATCACAGATCTTTTGTCGAGTTGATGATTAATACCAGCTTGGAGAGCAGAGCTGGAGCATTTAAAAAAAATAGCTGTCAAATCTCTCATGCCATTGAGATATCGAAGGCAAATAAAAACGTATTGTAAAAAGATAATCCGCGGGCCAACACCGAATCACTCATTCTCCTCGCAAAGTCAAATAATCTTGCCAGTGCAGGTATGGATTATTGATTTCGTAAAACTATGCCCCAGAGCAGATAGATTGCACATTCAAAGAGCACAGACCTACCAATAACCGTCTATAAAATGAAAAAAATAGGGACTTTGAGGGATCGTACCTTTACAAAGGTGATAGATTTAGAGTGCTATGTTTTCCCATAGGACTAGATGACCTCGAGGAACTCAGAGAGAAAGGACTGATGAGGAATAACTGTCTAGAAGTTGTATGCATGTCAGGGAGAGTCATGGCAGGATCTTCAAGGACATCGTATGATAATAGCTATCTTTGTGGCTAATGGAAGGAGGATTGAAGTGGTTGCAGCATTATTCATTCTTAGATTTCAAAAAAATGTTTGACACAGTTGTTATTCTACTGAAAGTACCCCAAACAGTTCTCCCAACCACCAGTACCCTCACCAGTACCCCCAACAGTAACCCCACCAGTACCCCCACCAGTACTCCCAACCACCAGTAACCCCAACCACCAGTACCCCCACCAGTACCCCCACCAGTACTCCCAACCACCAGTACCCCCACCAGTACTCCCAACCACTAGTACCCCCACCAGTACTCCCACCAGTACCCCCACCTGTACCCCCACCAGTACCCCCAACCACCAGTACCCCCACCAGTACTCCCAACCACCAGTACCCCCACCAGTACCCCCACCAGTACCCCCACCTGTACCCCCACCAGTACTCACAACCACCAGTACCCCCAACAGTACACATTTGTATTGTAGCCCTGGATAAGCACACCTGATTCAACTTGTCAACTAATCATCAAGCCCTCGTTAAGTTGAAGCAAGAGAGTTTGTCCGGGGCTACAACAAAAATGTGTGCTGTTGGGGGTACTGGAGGACTGGAGTTGGGAAACACTAGTCCACAGACATCTGCAACAAATAGAGCTGTGAACTGCATTCAACACCGCTTAGTGACTCGCGACTGACTGTCATCCAAGAATACCACATAAAACAAACTATACTGAACAAAAATATAAGCGCAACATGTAAAGTGTTGGTCCCATGTTTCATGAGCTGAAATAAAAGATCCCAGAAAATTTCCATATGCACAAAAAACGTATTTCTCTCAAATTGTGTGCACAAATTAGTTTACATCCCTGTTAGTGAGCATTTCTCCTTTGCCAAGATAATCCATCCACCTGACAGGTGTGTCATATCAAGAAGCTGATTAAACAGCATGATCATTCATTACACAGGTGCACCTTGTGCTGGGGACAATAAAAGGCCACTCTAAAATGTGAAGTTTGAGGAGTATTTCTGTCTGTAATAATGCCCTTTTGTGGGGAAAAATGTATTCTGATTGGCTGGGCCCTACCTCCCCAGTGGGTGGGCCTGGCTCCCAAGTGGGTAGGCCTAAACCCTCGCAGGCCCACCAATGGCTGCGCCCCTGCCCAGTCATGTGAAATCCATAGATTAGGGCCTAATGAATGTATTTCTATTGAACTGTAACTCAGTAAAACCTTTGACATTGTTGCATGTTGCGTTTACATTTTTTGTTCAGTATAGTTCTCATAAAACCCCACAGTCCCCATGGTTTTGAGGTGGGGCAGTAAAGGGCATACTAAACCCCCTTTAAGAGACTTGATGGCCTCTGGGGTTAAGGTAACAGCTAATAGCTTTGCTGGTGTCCTGAAGATATCCATACTGAGCTCATGAAGTCAGCATGTGACTTATGCATCCAAACACATCCTCTCTCACTCCTTCCTCCAGCAGCAAGCCTCTGATTTACGGCTGGACAGTGGCCTGAAGAGGTGTTGGATTAAATGAAATACAAGGGAGAAGAACATCTGGAAAGGCTATTGGGTATAGTTTAATATTAATGGCTGATGGAGGCCTATAGGCCTAGGAGGCCTGGAAGGGAGATGACAGAGCACTTCCAGGGACACTCTGTGGTTTCTTGCTCATCACAAAGCAATGCCTGAACAGAGATTATTCACACAAATTATTCTCAGTGTTCCACATCAAACCAGCAGGTGGGCTAACGAGGTCCTAAATGGGCTTTATCAAGTATTTTATTGACTCGGTTAAAATGTCATAATGTGTCCCAGATGTACCTCACTAGTGATGCTGGTGTCCTTGATGAAGAGAGAAAGATGCTTGAGGACAAGAATCCCAATTAATCAAAATAATATATCATATTCTGTTCTGTAGCAGTAGCTGTATACAACTTCCAGTAATGTATCATTCTCTATTCAAGGAGCCGCGGGAAAGAAATCAAGCCAGTGGAGGAGTGTCTGTCTGGAATATCCCCTGAAATCAGAGCACAGCACAAGAGCTGTGTTGAAATATTCCACAGTAAACTACCATTAATACTTCTTCTCCCCCTCGGTGCAACAATGGCTAGCATGCGGTCTGCTTTTCATTTAGTGGATTACCTATGGTAGGTTGAGACAGCCGTCTCTGGAGTGGCTCTGTGTGTGTTCTCCCCATCATCCTTCCATCTCTTCATCCCCACAGAGAGCTTTCTCTCATTAACACAGCTCTATACCAGGCCGGTCTCTGTCCTCCTCCTCTCCTCCTCCCCAACGGAGCCCTGCAGACTGCAGACTACCTAGCCTGCAGTAATGACTCACACATTACACAGTCCCAGTACCATACTACAGCACCCCAGGTTACTGCTGACTGCACAGCACCAGCCCCAGCAGCACCCCCAGTCACTCTAATGAGAGCTCTGTTATGTCTACAGCACTTAGAGAGAAGAGAGAGGGGGAGAGAGAGAAGGGGAGAGAGAAAGAGAGAGAGAAATAGAGAGATTGAGAGAAGGGGAGAGAGGGTGAAAGGTGGTAATAAAGAGGAAAGGGAGAAGTAACAGTTCAGATTCCTTTGCTAACCCTTCCGTACCAGCTAGACCAACAGCAGTCTGACACCATACAGTTATAATCAGGTTATCGTAAACAAAAAAGGAAGGCTGACGTTAGAGTTTAACATTAGATGCACAGAAACACACACACGCACACAACCACACCCACACTCTAGCATTCAGTGTATGTTGTAAGACAATTATTAGTCTCTTTCATCTTTAATGAAACCATTCATTGTCATTAAACAGACTAATTAATCAGTCATCAGTGGGGTGAATACTTATTGCATGGCACTCACAGCCACCACAAATGTCATGAAGTAAGGGTGTGCCTCATATCATTTACATTTCATTAAAGGGGCTCTGTGTGACATCATTGATTTCCAGCAAACCTGGGATTCCATCCATCTGGCCTGCTTGGGGAGGCCCACGACAGGTGGAGAGAAACAGAACAGATCTCACGTCACATACACACACACACACACACAGGAATACATGCATGTTCACACAGGAATACACGCACACACACAAGTTCACACACACACACACACACACACACACACACACACACACACACACACACACACACACACACACACACACACACATGCCTGTTCATGTGCACCACACTGAACAAGGCTATTCTGGGTGATCACTGAGTCAATCTCTGGCCCATGTCCAGACGAATCTGCTCTCGCTGAGAGATCTGGGAAACAGGACTGACACGCTGCCATCACTGCCCAACGAACATAAACTAACAATAATAACATATGGACCGAATGGTCTCCCTCAAGTAACTCCCACTGCCTGCACTGAGCTTTTAATTCTACCAATTTCACACACTGCTTTTTACATAAACCTATAGGCTGTTAGCAAGTACATAAAAGGGCAAGGTTCACTTGCTAATGGTGCACAATTTGGGATACCGATTCACCGATACACATGTTTAGATACGACTGCCTCGGTTCGCGGACCCCAAACTGATCCAAATTAGCAAAACATGTTATTGAATTGGTGATTCATAACGTTTTAATCGATTTTTTGACCTATGCATGTTAGGCCTACTTTTTTTATATCTTCTGAAAATACCTAATCTTCTGTGACAACTGATGCGCGTTCACGTGCTAGTCGGAACTAGGAAACTCAGAAATGTCCGACTTGCTAACTGGTTGAACCAGCGGCAAGTGTATAACTACAACCAGTTAACAAATCGGAAAGTTCATAGTTTCCTAGTTCCGATTAGCACCTGAACGCGGCATTAGCATGTAACTGTGTTGACAGTCATTGATATACAAGTCATTTTGCATGCCGAATAACCCTATGGAATATCCGTAGTCTAGTCTAGTCAAACTGCGCACTGTGCCCAGTTTCGCGTACTGTCGCGCACTGTGCCCAGCATTGTTCGCTGACCAATGCGTGGTAGGAGGCCTGTTCCTGATCTTGCACATCTGCCTGGCACCTTCAGCATTCAAATGCTAAAATGTCTTGCTCGATATTAGGCTTTATTAGTTTCAGGTTCACCATCAGCCTATGTAATTTGCTAGGTTATTGTTATCTATGCGCTGTTGAAAATTGTGTTTTACCGGAATAAAAGTCAATTACTGAAGACAACTCTCATCTGGCAATACCTGCTGAACGGGGCTTACAATATATTTTCAGGTTCACCATCAGCAATAGTTTTGGTAGTTTTGCTTTAAACAATCAGTACATATGGTCATTTTAGATATACAGGGTAAAGTTTACATTTACATTTTAGTCATTTAGCAGACACTCTTATCCAGAGCAATTAGGGTTAAGTGCCTTGCTCAAGGGCACATCGACAGATTTTTCACCTAGTCGGCTCGGGGATTAGAACCAGCGACCTTTCGGTTACTGGCACAACGCTCTTACCCACTAAGCTACCTGCCGCCCCCGGCAGTTGATAATTTCATTACAAGGAGTCACTTTTGCGAGGCACACTGCATGGCCAAAACGGGAGGAGAAAATAAACTCACTAAAAACATCAAAACGGTCAAAACCATTAGATTTTGAGATGGGGGGGGGGAATCCAAAATTGTGCTATATATTCATTGGCTATGTCATAGCTAATTTGTAAACAATACATATTGATTCATTACTAGCTCAAACACTTAATCTTAAAATATGACAATTTAATTAGTGTTTGATGGTGATTTCAGAACAAAAGCAGAAGGACAAAAAACACAGGCTACATGCCCCCCCTAATCTGATAGTGGTAGTGGTAGTGGGGTGGAAGATGCCTAGTGTCCCTTAAGGCTCATATCAACTGCCTACATAGTATACACCATAGACACACGTCATTTACCCACACAAACAGCTAAAACAGATCGAGCTCAGAGAGGCCCAGCACATGAGCTCCATCAGCAGCAGATTTTAAATTAGAATGGAAAGTGAATGTGTTCATGCAACAAATGTTTGAAATGAATCACATCGATTCGTTCTCTAATCAAACCGAATCGCACCAAATCGTTTCAAACTAAAACGCATCGTTCCTGTATCGTATCGGAGCGTATCGGAGCTGGTAGCAGGATTACCATTAAGTGGCTACATTTAGACAGTAGGTCTGTCTGTCATATTTCTTGTGCTATATTCACCATTCCTTCTCTGTTCACCGTATAGTTGTTTAACAAAAACATGCCAGACATGATTCGTTTATTACAGAGTACATCTAACATGGCGTTTTACAGCAGAAGGGTAAGTGGAGGTCCCTCACATATGGAGAACGTCCAGATCTCAAACCACAAGAAAGCCAGACGGTTTGTTTTGTCTCCTCTTTTGGGTTTGATATTTAAGACCTAATTAGTGAGGGACATACCACAACAGACTTCTAGCCAGGTCTTCCTCTGTATCCACTCATAATGGAATGTAGCTACCCCATTGATTAGAAGAGTAGATCAGGCATTGAAATGAAAATGGGGTCAAATGAATCCCTTCAAGTCATTAATACTGTCTCAGATAACCAATTACAGCAATGCACCAAGGAACTGTGTCATATTTGGATGACCTCTTTATCACAAAAGGTGATAAGAGACTTCAGTTATCTGGTATTGTATACCGTGTGTACTAGATATCGATTCAAAAATGAAATACTTTTCTACCTAAACACGAACAGATTTCTACCTTCTGAAACTATTTCAGAGTTTTCAAGTATTTCTTGGCCATCCTAAAAATTATCCTCCCACAGACAGTGTATCTCATTTTAAAATCTGGCAACTGTGTGAGCAGGCTCTGGAAATGTTTATTTAATAATAGCTGTGCACAATGTCCCTTGCTGTCCATAGAGGCTCTACAGTAGGTCGTAGTGACTAGTCGGTGAGAGCCATGCCATCCTATTGGTGTTAAGACAGCTGTCGTAAATACACCAGATTGTCTACAATTACCCAGAGAAGGGGGTGCCAACACATTTTTTCCGGCGATTATCAGCAGGGATGCCTGCTAAGTATTAAAGTCAAGTGAAGGTGATGTGTTGTTTTTCACAGTCTTGGACAAAGACCCTCATTGTTGTGCAGTTTGTGGTATAAGGGAAGTAAAAGCAGAGCAGGCACCGTTGGGCTTTCCTGAGCTCTGGCACGACTACTACAGTCGAGACCCAGTCTGAGTCTCCTTATCGGAGCGATTTGATGGGGGGAAGAGTGAGTAATGGGAAGTGTGTGAGAGAGAGGAGTACAGGATGAAGGGCTCAGAGAGAGAGAGAGAGAGTGAGTGAGTGAAGGAGAGAGAGAGTGAGAGATAAATGATAACTTGTCTGATGTCATAGACAAGTGAGCTGTTTCCCTTGGTGGCCTTCCCATCTACCAACTCAGAAATGAAGAAAGTGTACTTTGTTTGGATTGGCTTTAATCTTCCCATCGAGCAGTATGAAGGAGGCAGTACGCAGCGAGAGTGTTTTCCATTTTGTCACATGAGAATCGTGTCAGGTCTGTGAGTGCACAAGCAGAGATCTTTCAGTATGGCACATTGACAGGCAGCTTGTTCAAATAAAGGACCCACAAAGCTCTGAACGAAAGCAACTGCGCTATTGAGAAATGTATTTACACGAATACACACGCATGACAACACAAAACAAAAACAGAACCATTTCCTCTGTTGTCACACAGGATATTGTCTCTATGGGGTGTTGAGAGGATACATATTCAATTGTTGAAAAGAGTGCATATTTTCCTCCAAAAAGTTAATTACAAATGGTTACAGTGTTGTTTAAAAATGTGAGCAAATTGAAAACATGAGCTCTCTGTGACATCTTAACCCTTTTAATAACTGGGCTCCGGGGAATTGAACAACATGCGCAGAGCTTATCTATGACAAATTGAATCAGATGGTCTCATTGTCTTCAACAGAATAGTGTGAAACCAGATGATGAGTTTGTGGAAAGCTAGTGATAGCGTGGGAATATGTAAATTAGATATATTTTTTCAGTAAAACTCTGTTGTCTATCTGTCAGAGGGACGTCTGTCCTGAGTAGGTTTTCATTTTCTCTTTATGACACTGATTTCCCTCACGGATCAACTTAAAGCACATAAACAAATTCGTATGGGCCTTAGTTGAATTCAAACTCATAAAAGAGTTTCCAACCACTTGCCAAAAGCCGTTATGCCTCTTAGATATTAAAGAGAGTCGTGCTTTTACATGGTTTCGTAATCTGTCTGCCTTGTCTGTTTGAATGGACTGGACAAATTATGAGATGCTCTAAGTCCCTATTGGTATAGCAGTTAATTAAAAAGAGATTGCACACATGGAAAGATGTATTGAAATGAATCCCAGTGTGAAACCGACATGAAAACACGCAAAGACTTTGATTTTGCCGGTCTCAAAGTCGGTCTAAAAATGTTTTTCAAATTGGGTTCACGGTAAACAATTCCTCTTGCAGAAATATTTCCAGGAGGTTGTCTGACAGCGAAAGTAGTCCTGACACAAAGGAGTCTCCACAACTTCAAAGTCCAGCCAAAGCCACAAAGGGATGTTTTGAGATGGGTTAATTGGGTTAGGGCTGGTCCTTGGATGGTAAAGGATCTGCCATGAGGCTGAGGCTCTTGCAAAGTGGCTTTATCAGTCTGGGATATCACCACACCGTTGTTCAACCTGGAGGTCTGATACACACTGTTTACATTGTGGTTTTCAAAATATGTCTCCAAATATGAAAATGACAACAGAGTTTTACTTGATAGACAGTGTGTGATTCAAACATAACACATCTTCCGTTAACATCCTCAACTTAAATGTCCTATTATAGGAGTCATGAAAACATCATGCAGCAGGAGAAATCTGCCCAACAAGAGTCAGATCAACAGAGTAGGAGAAACCTGAGAGGTTTGCAGAAACAATGAGAGGAAAGTGTTGAAAATTATTTTTGTCTTTTTATCTAGTTTGTCTCCTTCAATGGCTGCCAGTGTGAAAGGTTCAGAAAAACTGGGCAAGTCAGTTAAGAACAAATTCTTATTTACAATGATGCCCTACCCCAGCCAAACCCTCCCCTAACCCGGACGACGCTGGGCCAATTGTGCGCCGGCCTATGGGACTCCCGATCACGGCCAGTTGTGATACAGCCCAGGATCGAACCCAGGTCTGTAGTGACACCTCTAGCACTAGCAATGCAGTGCCTTAGACCACTGCACCACTCGGTCCCCTCTATCTATCTTACCAAATAATCTAAATGGTTTTCAAGGAATGTATTATTGCATCCTAAAGGAAGTGGCTTCACCTGTAAAAGCACAAGTGTAGAAGCACAATAACACCAACACTGTCTGTGCCTCTCCTCTCCTGGTGGACAGGAAAGTACACAATGTGTGTGCCTTGGGCCCTCTTAAATGTTGCATGATGACCAAATGTTAGCAGCAGAATGGAGTGTACAGATTGGGCCTGGTTTACAGTAATAAACCTCCACAGCATCCTGGAAGACAGACAAAGTGATAACAACTCTGCTGAACAATTCCCTCTTAGTCACTCCTGGTATTCCCATTAAAAGGGGATCTGGAGACAAACCAGGCCTTAATTGAGGTACGGGACAATAATTGCAAAGGAGTCTCATTCATTATTTCATTATGGCGTCTTGGCCACGCTAAATTATTCATCCACATAATGACCGTGGGCACGGAGTTTGTTCTGTCACCATAAACCGTGGCACAAAAAGAGGCATTCTTCCAGCCACTTTTATTGAACTGATATTAATTGATTCATCATAAGCCACCTGGATCTGTCCTCATTGGTCTCAGCAGCCAGCGAGGCAGCTTCCCCAGTGGAGTGGTGCCAGGTAGGCCTCTCTATCTTAACCCTGCTGCATGAAAATAAATGAGAAGCTATGGGGCCATGGGGCTATGGAGTCTAAAGCCAGAGGATATTGTTATTTTCCACCTCGGCACTCCAGGAGGCAATTTAAACAACCCAGCATTCTAATCAACCTGTTATAAAGAACAGTCTTGGAGGGTGGCCCACTCTCTTTCTCTCTCTGTCTCTCTCGCTTCTCTCTCTCTCTCTCTCTTTCAAGTAGCAGAGGAGCCAAACTGGACCCAAACAATCTAAAGGGGAAACTCAAATTGGCTCGTCTTTACGAGAATGAATGACTGTTAATGCCAGTGGTAACAGTCAGGAATCTTCCCTGAAACAATGAGTGTTAAAGTAAGAGGTTGGATGTAGAAAGGGAGGCATGGGGTGTTGAACCTCCCAGCCAGCAGAAGGAGAACAGGACCAGAGCTCTCCTGCTGAAGCGAGACATCAACACCATCGCTGAGGAATTGCATTATTATCCCCATACCCACCCACCTCCGCTCCTCCAGAATAATTCAATATATTAATATTCCCCCGGTATTTGTTGTGACCACAGAAACCGATAGTGTTCATTCTCCTCTGGTGCTCTGGACCCACAGGTCAGCTGGTAGCAGATCAGAGGCCCCTCTCTGACTCGGGGGTTAAACTAACCAGGTCTATTCCCTTTGGAAATCTAGGCCAGCTTGGCATTTGGTTTATTAACTTGTTCTCTTGTTATTTTTTGTACTCTCAGTACTCTTTCATTAGCTACTGAGATGCAGTTTGTCTTTGTGTATTGTTTGTAGGAGCCAATCTGTGGATTAGGAAGGTCAATTATCGTGCTAAGGAAATACTAGACTAAGAAAGTACTATGTCAGTGTATCAGTATTTGGTATGAAACTCAAACAGAAATGCAGTATCTGCAAGGTAAAATCAATTAGTGAACCAACAATTAATTAGCTGTGTCTTCTGGTGTCATAATCATTGATCAGCTGTTGTTTATCTGGTTGTGTCTTACTTGCGATGACTGTGATGCATAGTTGAGTCACTTACTTTAGATGAATGTACTTATTGTAAGTCTCTCTGGATAAGAGCATCTGCTAAATGTAAATGTAATAAGCTGTAGAAGAAATCCTCTCTCTAATGTAAACGGTCTGGTCAAATTTGCCATTGGTCTATAAACAAATGTGGTATTGGTCTATGACACAGCTCAAACAGGATCACATCAACACATAGACATATTTGTAAATTTTTGTTGTAATGTATGTATTCACAACAACTATGACAAAGACAGCGTTACCACACTGAAATAAAAATGGCCCCTGCAAGGGAAGTAGTAGATGGAAATGCTAAAGTACACTGACCCCTACTGGTACAAAGAAGTGTTACAGTTTGTGGATAATCTTCAATACAAATCGATTGTAGATTCCTGAGGGATGCATTTCTTTGTACTTTCTCTGTGCCCTTTCCCTTGGGGGTCACTGGTCTGCCCCTGTAGTGCACTGTGGATAATGTGCTGCTCATTGGGGTCTGTGATGGGTGTGTCATCAATCTTTTCTGAGTCTTCTATGGAGTCACTGGACAGCCTATGTGGTGTACTATGGGTAATGTGCTGCTCCTTGGGGTCTGGGATGGGTGACTCATGTTCCATCTCTTCTGGGCTCTCTGGGGATGCTGTGGAGTCACTGGTCTGTCCCTGTAGTGTAGTCTGGGTAATGTGCTGCTCATTGGGGTCTGGGGTGGGTGTGTCATCCATCTCCTCATCACTCTGGGTGGATGTCTGGTTGGTATCATCTAATTATTTATTTGTGCTGGCTCCTTCTCCTCCTCCCCTTCCTCCATCTCTCCTTCATGTCCCCCTCCTCTGTATTCTGTTCTCTTTTCTCTTATCTTTCTCCTCTCAGTCTCTTGATTACTTCCTCTTTGCCCTTTCCCTTATTCTTCCACCTCATTATTCTGTCTCTACTCCCCTGGCTGGTTCCCCTGACTGGGTGTCCTGGTTTGGACTCCTGCAGGTGTTGATTTGTCTGGTTCTTGTATTTGTGGTTTACTGTGTACAGGTCCTGGTGTCTCTCCTGGTTGGGCTTCGTGTGCAGGTCTGTTATTGTGCAGGTCTAGTATTCCTGGTTCCTGGTTCTCAGACCTGTCCACTTCTAGCACTGTCTCTTGACATTGAAACACAGAATGGCAAGATAAGTACAGCATACAAAATAATTGAATGAGAGAGTGAAAAATGATATTACTTATTGCAACCTGGTCTCAGACCATTTCATATTATTCTGTACGAAAATCAAATCAAATCAAATTGTATTTGTCACATGCGCCGAATACAACAGTTGTAGACCTTACCGTGAAATGCTTATTTACAAGCCTTTAACCAATAATGCAGTTCAAGAAATAGACTAAAGAAAATATTTACTAAATAAACTAAAGTAAAAAATAAAATGTACCACAAAAAAATAACAATAACGAGGCTATATACAGGGGGTACCGGTACTGAGTCAATGTGCGGGGGTACAGGTTAGTCAAGGTAATTTGTACATGTAGGTAGGGGTAAAGTGACTATGCATAGATAATAAACAGAGAGTAGCAGAAGTGTAAAAACAATGTAAATAGTCCGGGTGGCCATTTGATTAATTGTTCAACAGTCTTATGGCTTGGGGGTAGAATCTGTTAAGGAGCCTTTTTGACCTAGACTTGGCGCTCTGGTACCGCTTGCCATGCGGTAGGAGAGAGAACAGTCTATGACTTGGGTGACTGGAGTCTTTGACAATTTTTTGGGCCTTCCTCTGACATCGCCTAGTATATAGGTCCTGGATGGCAGGAAGCTTGGCCCCAGTGATGTACTGGGCCGTACGCACTACCCTATGTAGCGTCTTACGGTCGGATGCCGAGCAGTTGCCATACCAGGCGGTGATGCAACCGGTCAGGATGCTCTCGATGGTGCAGCTGTAGAACTTTTTGAGAATCTGGGGACCCATGCCAAATCTATTCAGTCTCCTGAGGGGGAAAAGGTGTTGTCGTCCCCTCTTCACGACTGTCTTGGTGTGTTTGGTCCATGATAGTTTGTTGATGATGTGTACACCAAGGAACATGAAACTCTCAACCCGCTTCAGTACAGCCCCGTCGATGTTAATGGGGGCCTGTTCGGCCCTCCTTTTCCTGTAGTCCACGATCAGCTCCTGTGTCTTGCTCTGACCTCCTCCCTATAGACTGTCTCATCGTTGTCGGTGATCAGGCCTACCACTGTTGTGTGGTCAGCAAACTTAATGATGGTGTTGGAGTCGTGCTTGGCCACGCAGTTGTGGGTGAACAGGGAGTACAGGAGGGGACTAAGCACGCACCCCTGAAGGGCCCCAGTGTTGAGGATCAACGTGGCAGATGTGTTGTTGCCTACCCTTACCACCTGGGGGTGGCCCGTCAGGAAGTCCAGGATCCAGTTGCAAAGGGAGGTGTTTAGTCCCAGGGTCCTTAGCTTAGTGATGAGCTTTGTGGGCACTATGGTGTTGAACACTGAGCTGTAGTCAATTAACAGCATTCTCACATAGGTGTTCCTTTTGTCCAGGTGGGAAAGGGCAGTGTGGAGTGCAATAGAGATTGCGTCATCTGTAGATCTCTTGGGGCGGTATTTGAATTGGAGTTTCCTGGATGATGGTGTTGATGTGAGCCATGACCAGCCTTTCAAAGCACTTCACGGCTACCAACGTGAGTGCTACGGGGCGGTAATAATTTAGGCAGGTTACCTTATCTTTCTTTGGCACAGGGAAGGTGGTCTGCTTGAAACATGAAGGTATTACAGACTCGGTCAGGGAGAGGTTGAAAATGTCAGTGAAGACACTTGCCAATTGGTCCACTCATGCTCTAAGTACACGCCCTGGTAATCCGTCTGGCCTTGTGAATGTTGACCTGTTTAAAGTTCTTACTCACATCGGCTACAAAGAGCGTGATCATTATTCTCAAATGTCCCCTCCTTCATCTTCACATTTCCTGTAAAAAAAAAACTGAGAACAATAATTCTCTGAACAACTGGGAATGTTCCATATTAGATTCCATAATGTAGGTAGCACACGTTACTGACCTGGAGGAACCTCTGGGGTCTTCATGAACTGGTCTGGATGATTTCTATCTCCTGTCAAATTAAAACATAAACAATGAGTCTAATTTGGGTTCAGGTTCATTATGTATTTGACAGTAATTGTAAAATAATATAGAACAACAGAAACCATTTAAAAATGACTACAGGTAAAGAAACCCTCACTTTAAGAATTAGATTTCATAGGAGATGCTGTTAAGATCAAACAGAAACAATGGGTCATTCATTAACACATCATTAAGTATTTTTCTGTTTAGACAAAAGTTCCCTGTAGCAGTATTCAGAAACTAATGTGCTGTATAATCATGTGACTTGAAGAAGTAAAGTGCATCATCTTACTGTACCTTCTTCCGGTTGCCTCTCCACATCAGATCTTCTCTCTGTAGATAGCTACAGGTAAATGCCAGTCATCCACAACAGAATGGAAAATGCGAGAGGAATAAAGGACAGGATTTGACAAAGGGGAGTGATAGCGGATACACTTTCTACAATGTTTGTTGTTAATATTGTTAATAAAATGTTTTATATGAAATACTATTTGGTGTTGCTGTGTATTGTTCTGAGTTGCTCTCTGTTCTCCCTTCTTTTCTATGTATTCTTTCTATCTCTGAATCCAGGTCAATGACCTTGTAGCAAGTCAGCTGGCGTCACTAGGACAGGGACTGACTGAGAGGGAGGAAATGGATTGATTCTGGTCTACCCAGATTATAAGAATGAAGGGCTTTCCCTACAAGAACACCACATTTATGTAATAACTCTCATACTATAAATTATAACACAAAACAAAACAAAAAGAACATTGAGGTCTGTATACATATATTTTGGAGGCTATCTATACAGAAAATGTGTATAAAACTTGTAAACAGCATTTACAATCATTTGACAATATTTCTATTGCACAATTTTGGATATATCACATGCCTAACTTTTATTTTCCTGCATAAGTAAAAATGGAAATGCAAAAAAATCAAATAATAATATTGTCACATTCAGTACACCGGATAGTTACTGGGAAATGTGTTGTTTTACAGAGTCAGTCATAGTAGTACAATGCCCCTGGAGCAAATTAGGTTGAAGTGCCTTCCTCAAGGGCACATCGACTGATTTTCAGCTCAGGTATTTGAACCAGCAACCTTTTGGTTACTGTCCCAACGCTCTAACCGCTAGGCTTCTCGCCGCCCTACACTCTTAGAAAAAAAGATGCCATCTAGAACCTAAAAGGGATATTCCGTTCTCCCCATAGGAGAACCCTTTGAAGAACCCTTTTTGGTTCCAGGTAGAACCCTTTCCACAGAGGGTTCTACATGGAACCCGAATGGGTTCTAACTGGAACCCAAAAGGGTTCTCCTATAGGGACAGCCGAATAACCCTTTTGGAACCATTTATTCTAAGAGTGTACCTACCATTACCTTTGACTCCAATGCTTTTCATTCCAATTAGACTGGTTTGGACTTCTCCTTTACCAAAATGGCTGCCATTATAAGCTAATTCTAGAATTATGAGGGTCTATGACCCCTATGATCACCTCTGGTAATTTAGTAGGATCTCTGTGGTCTTACCTTCCTTGGCTTTCCTGAAGTACAAGATGGCCCCCACAATAAGGACTATTAAAAGGAGAATGAAGAGCAGGGACAGGCCAACACCCAGCTAAGTGGACAAGCCTTTCTCTGCACAGAAACACAAGAAAAACAATAAATAAATAAAACAATAAAAACACCTTAGCACTTCCACACTTGAGAATGCATTTATTAAACATGTAAGTGACTGTTACATATGAATGTTCTGGATCTTCAGACAGCAAAGACATAGCATCCTAACCGTAACATTATGCTCACCGTAACATAAAAGTGAAGCAATAGTAGCAGCAGCACTATAGCAGTGTTGTCTTACCAGTGTTGCAGTCCTTCAGGTTGAACTCTGCTGTTTTCTCACTAACAGGGTTTTTCACCACACATGTGTAGACAGACTCCTGGTTCTCCCCCCCAGGTATGAACAGTTCAGGTCCTGGACTCTCTGACCTCCCAGGACTCCTCCAGATGAACTGGGTCAGGGGCTGGAGGTCAGCTGAGCACAGCAGGGTTCTGTCCATGTTCTCTGGGGTTGTGTTGTTGACCACACAGGTTATGTTGGGCTGTGACACAACATCTAAACATACCCAGCAAAACTGTTTGTCTTAAAACAATAGACGGTGATATATCACACCTGCACAAGTAAACATTAATGATGATAGTTTTGTGACAAGACTAGAATAGGAGTGTGGTTATAAGAGTAACAGTAGTGTTAGTATAGGGGGTTGAGAGTCTTTAAAAACACTGAGTGTGGGGGATAGCATTGTCAGGTATTCCTTTTTCTGTCTCTCTCCAGGTAGACTTCAGAAAAGTGAGAAGTAGTTTTCAGCTCTGCTAATCTGATTGGTTAATACAACCAATACTTGGCCGTTGACTAGGGCTTGGCCTAATGATAAATGCACACTTACTGACATACTGTACACACACTGTAACATACACTTCACTTGTAGACCTATACAAACACTTAACTATTACCTTCACATCATGGTGTGAGTCCTGTAGCTTGCCGTTGATGACTGCCTCTAACAAGTAGGATCCACTGTCTGCATCTGTGAGACCACTGATAGTTAGCTCTCCAGTGTGCCAGTCCAGGATGATCCTGTGTTTATACCTGCCATACTCCCTGTTCTGGCTCCCATCGAACACTACCACCTTGTTTCCATTGTGTTTCCACAGGATGTCTTCAATATATCCAGACAATGAGGGGGTCAGGGTGATCTCTCCTCCCTGACCACCATACTGCTGTGCACCTGTTACTTCCAATGGGCACAGAAAATCAAAAAATATTTTAGAAAAGCTTCTCTTTGGAAACACACAGTAGCCTACCACCCCCAGATATTTTTGGTAAAATATTAGCTACAGATTGTTACACCAGATAAAGTGGTTTAACCAAAGATTTTTGGTATCAATTACTGGGAGTTAGCCATTACTGGGAGAAGACTTGAAATAGACAAGATGGCGGCGTACACATTGTTGGATTACTTCATGGAGAAAAAAAGTATTTATTTTAATAATGGAGCATTTTCTAAATTCAAAACAGACGAATGACGATGAAACAAAGGTATGGTTGAATTTATTCTGCCACTGTGTCTTCTTAATGTCTCGGCCTTAGGCCTATACAGTGCCTTGGGAAAGTATTCAGACCCCTTGACTTTTTCCACATTTTGTTACGTTACAGCCTTATTCTAAAATTGAT
Source organism: Coregonus clupeaformis (assembly GCF_020615455.1). Classification (NCBI taxonomy): domain Eukaryota; kingdom Metazoa; phylum Chordata; class Actinopteri; order Salmoniformes; family Salmonidae; genus Coregonus; species Coregonus clupeaformis. The sequence goes on from NC_059214.1 coordinate 30,565,343, forward strand.
TAAATCGTTTTTTTGCCTCATCAATCTACACACAATAACCAATAATAACAAAGCAAAAACTGCTTTTACAATCTTTTGCTAATTTATTAAAAATAAAAAACGGAAATGTAAAATGTACACAAGTATTCAGACCCTTTACTCAGTACTTTGTTGAAGCACCTTTGGCAGCGATTACATCATCAAGTTTCCTTGGGTATGATGCTTCAAGCTTGGCACACCTGTATTTGGGGAGTTTCTCCCATTCTTCTCTGCAGATCCTCTCAAGCTCTGTCAGGTTGGATGGGGAGCGCTGCTGCACAGCTATTTTCAGGTCTTTCCATAGTTTTTCGATCAGGTTCAAGTCTGGGCTCTGGCTGGGCCACTCAAGGACATTCAGAGACTTGTCCCGAAGCCACTCCTGCGTTGTCTTGGCAGTGTGCTTAGGGTCGTTGTCCTGTTGGAAGGTGAACCTTCGCCCCAGTCTGAGGTCCTGAGTGCTCTGGAGCAGGTTTTCATCAAGGATCTCTCTGTACTTTGCTCTGTTCATCTTTCCCTCATTCTTGACTAGTCTCCCACTACCTGCCACATCCCCACAGCATGATGCTGCCACCACCATGCTTCACCATAGGCATGGTGCCAGGTTTCCTCCAGATGTGACACTTGGCATTCAGAACAAAGAATTCAATCTTGGTTTCATCAGACCAGAGAACCTTGTTTCTCATGGTCTGAGAGTCTTTAGGTGCCTTTTGGCAAACTCCAAGCGGGCTGTCATGTGCCTTTTATTGATGAGTGGCTTCCGTCTGGCCACTCTACCATAAAGGCCTGATTGGTGGAGTGCTGCAGAGATGGTTGTCCTTCTGGAAGGCTCTCCCATCTCCACAGAGATACTCTAGAGCTCTGTCAGAGTGTCCATCGGGTTCTTCGTCACCTCCCTGACAAAGGCCCTTCTCCACCGATTGCTCAGTTTGGCCGGGCGGCCAGCTCTAGGAAGAGTCTTGGTGGTTCCAAACTTCTTCGATTTAAGGATTGATGGAGGCCACTGTGTTCTTGTGGACCGTCAATGCTGCAGACATTTTTTGGTACCCTTCACCAGATATGTGCCTTGACACAATCCTGTCTTGGAGCTCTACGGACAATTCCTTCGACCTCATGGCTTGGTTTTCGCTTTGACATGCACTGTCAACTGTGGGACCTTATATAGACGGGTGTGTGACTTTCCAAATCATGTCCAATCAATTGAATTTACCACAGGTGGACTCCAATCAAGTTGTAGAAACATCTCAAGGATGATCAATGGAAACAGGATGCACCTCAGCTCAATTTCGAGTCTCATAGCAAAGGGTCTGAATACTTATGTAAGTAAGGTATTTCTGTTTTTTATTTTTAATACATTTGCAAAAATTTATAAAAACCTGTTTTCGGTTTGCCATTATGGGGTATTGTGTGTAGATTGCTGAGGAAATGTTTAATTAATCCATTTTAGAATAAGGCTGTAATGTAACAAAATGTGGAAAAAGTTAAGGGGTCTGAATACTTTCCGAAGGCACTGTATATCACGGTCACAAGGCATATGAACTAACACATTATAGAGCAAGCACCGCAATTATCACAACACATTGGTTGTAATATGGCTTTTTCTTCTGGCTTGCCTTCCCCAATGATTTTACCCACACACTGCTACTGCCAATAATTGGGCAAAATACAGAATTGGATGCCTGTGTAAATGCAGCCTTTGTAAGATATATGTAACAACTCCTTCAATAGTAGGCCTAGTAGTGGTATTTCCACCATACAAATCAAGGCCATGAAGAGATAGATAGCCTACTATACCAGCAATAGACCTTATCTTGTGATACAGTAAATCATTAACATGGCATAGACTAGTCAGTTCTGCTTGGGTATGTTACCTAGGCTAGAACATAGGTAATTTCCCCTATGTTAAACGTTTCCCAGATAAAGACAAGCCAACACAGTGCTATTACCGTCCCATTAGGCCTCTAGCAAAACCTATGTGCTTATTCTAAGCCCTACTTGTAACATTGCTGAGTGACCCAATAACCTCCTAAAACCCATGTAACCAGCCTCTGTGCTGAAAAAGACATGGGGCACCAGCCCGTGTAGAAAGACACTGAGCAATACACTATTTTGTTAAGGAATAAGAAAATGTGCACACTTACCAAGACAATGACTCTCGAACACAATTATTGTGAAGAAAAAGCGAGCTGCCATTGCATTTGAACAGCCTTCTCCACTCGTTGAAAGTGAACATTTCCAGTTCGCAGTTGGTTGAGTCACTCATTCCTCAAGCTGATTGAATCGGCCCGGAATCGGGTGTCGGACTCGGCCCGGAATCAAAATGAATGACTGCCCAGAATCGGCCCAAGTACATCGGGCCGTTTCCGTCTACCGGAATTCAGCCGACTTTGCCGGCATCTTACCAGAATCCCCCCAGAAGCGGCCCAATGCAATGTTAATAAATGTATTTTATAAATATTACTATTATACATTTTGTATATACAAATAATACCCATCCACAAATCTTTTAATGCTGATCAATTGCCTTGCACAAAGTATAAAAATACTAAAATTTAAACAGGAAAGACTCAAATAATTTCATTTAAATGTTCATTTAATTTTTTGATCACAGAAACAATGAGAAGTAGTTTGATTTTGTCTATTTAAGGTTTCTTTCTATTTAAGCTCTGGTAGGCATTCAGTTTTCTCCATCACTCCTCCAAGGTCTGGTCACTTCTCACTCGCACTCTCCTTTTTCTCGCCCCATCTCTGTCAGGGGCTAGCTGCATCCATCGTTTTATGTATTTTTCTATCTCCACATCAGGAACTTCAGAATGGCTGCGTGGCACAGCACCTTTGTAAATATCAGAAAGAGAGAAAATAGAACACTTATTGAAATACTCCCTGAAATATGACTCATAGTTTATGCAACTCCCCTATCCCTACAAAATAGTTTTATCAACGGCTTTTTGTAAAATATTTCCAGTTCATTATATTCTTCCTGCCTTGAAAACTGTGTTGTAATAATGATCTTCCCTGCTGACAATCAAATTGACATGCTGGCCTGTTTTATCTAATTAATTCCTTCTGTGACATTATGCCTCTCTGCTCCATGCAGTGGCCTTGAAAGTCAACTTACCCATAACAACACTTTTTAAGGCAAGAGGTTCAAAAGCCTGTTTCCCATTGGCCCCTCCAATTCATTTTCATGGCCAGGCCATTTGTATGGAGTTTTGAGAGGATTCTCCACACATTCTCCTTGATGGTCATCCCTCCAGACAGTCCCAAATATATGGTGTGAAAAACAAAAACTCGTATTTGATGAATTTAATACTAATTTGAATAAAGCTGGAATGGTAGTCTGGGTCAGATTGTGGCTTGGTTGATTACTTTTCAGCAATAGATGTAATGATATAATTATATCTTGTCATACAAGGTTCTTTTTTAAGTCTTGATCTGAAAGTTGGCCCTCAACTCTCCTCAAGTTTTCCAGCGAGGACATTGGAAGTCGAAGGTATGTCAAATCTGGAACCTCATCCAGGGTTGATCTGTTCGCCTGGAGCTTTTGCAGCTGCAGCAGAATCAGCTTTTGCTGTTGCTTAATTATTTCCATGGAGGTTAAGCTCTCACGAAGAATTGCTGCAAAAATACAAAACAGAACACAGTTGTGTTTTATCCCTCACATTCTTTCAGTAGTTAAAGTTAGAAAGGATAATAAAGATAAATATAAACAACATAATCAATGCAATCACATTATAGATCCCGTCTGGATTACTGCAACTCACTGTTGGCTGGGCTCCCTGCCTGTGCCATTAAACCCCTACAACTCATCCAGAATGCCGCAGCCCGTCTGGTGTTCAACCTTCCCAAGTTCTCTCATGTCACCCCGCTCCTCCGCACACTCCACTGGCTTCCAGTTGAAGCTCGCATCTGCTACAAGACCATGGTGCTTGCCTACGGAGCTGCGAGGGGAACGGCACCTCCGTACCTTCAGGCTCTGATCAGTCCCTACACCCAAACGAGGGCATTGCGTTCATCCACCTCTGGCCTGCTGGCCCCCCTACCTCTGCGGAAGCACAGTTCCCGCTCAGCCCAGTCAAAACTGGTGAGTGACTTCGCTGCTCTGGCACCCCAATGGTGGAACAAGCTCCCTCACGACGCCAGGACAGCGGAGTCACTCACCACCTTCCGGAGACACTTGAAACCCCACTTCTTTAAGGAATACCTGGGATAGGATAAAGTAATTCTTCTACCTTTCACTGCCCTTGTGCAGCGTTCTGTGGATGTATAAGGGGGCCAGTAGCTCATGTCATCCTGGACCCATGATGAAGGCACAACTTCGGTCTCCTTCTTCTTGTTATTCCATATTCAAGAGCCTAATTCACCAAGTAGCCTTTGAAACGGTCCGTTGGACTTTCAACCTCATCGTCAACCATCTCCTCGACATCATCACCCTCATCATCAACGTTCTCCTCAGCATCATCAACCTCACCCTGACCTCCACCTTCTCCTGCACCTGCAGTGTCCATCAAAGCATCCACAAACAGTTCATCCTCAAAGTCCTGACCACTGAACAACATTTCCTCAGCGGTCTCATTGGACATGTAAAATGTCTGAGGAACAGCAGGATGTTCTACATTAAGTGTAGACTGCTCTTGTTGGATAGATGTCAGAAATCTTGACACGTTTGAAGTCACACTATACTCTGAATACTTCTCAGTCATTTCTGACAAAATGCTGACGTTGAGGGCCGGAGCTCTAAAACACACATTGATTAACTGAATTACTAAAGGGCAAATATAGCGACTTGCATTCATTTTTAGGAACCTTAATCACCTTTGTTGGCTGAATAGCTGGCTGGCTACAGGAGGAAGAGCTGGGGCTACTGGTGGAATTAGCTGGCAGGCTAGAGAGACAGATCAGAGATTTCTACGTGTCAAAGTGACTGCATTAACATTCAAAAAAATGTGTGTCATTTTTAGGGAATACTCCCCTTCATTAATCAGAAGAGGTTGGTTGGCAGTTTGCTGTAAGTTAACATCACAGACAACACAATCTAATTGCTGATTATGAAACTGGCTTCGAAACATGTTAGCTAATTTTCCCCAAACATCGGACACCCCCTAACCTCGGACACTCTCTAGCGGTTGGAGGACTGAATCACTTCGAGCTCAACATTTAAAGGGACTGAAAAATAATGGTATGTTTTGTGACTAACGACACCCTTTGAGCTAGCTGACCACCGATTTTCAGTGCAATTTATGTAAGTTAAGTTAGGTTTTGAGAGTTTTCAAAAAAAGTTATATGTACACATTTTGTGGAACACGCTGCATATTGTAAAATTTGACTGCGCGACAGACCACACCAAATTTTATATCCAACTTTTTACCTCTGAAATATAGCTAACGGATTTTCTAATGTTGCTATCTTAGTTGCTAAATGTTGATAGAACTGCTAAGTAAGCAAAAAGGAAATAAATTGTAAGTGTAAGATAATACATATCACGAAAACAGCTGCATGTTGTCAAGCTTTACCGTATCAAAATTGGAGTCCTCTGACTGAGGCGTTTTGCACAATCTGCAAAAATTTATTTGGAACTTTGAACCATGAACTTTTTGACACCTATCACTGTTGGCTATGTTTCATCTTACAACAGCTACATAGAGGCAGTATTTAGTCAAATGGTACAATGTATGCATCAATATTACACTAATTGGGACATTAATTTTCATTACAGATAACATCAAACAAAAAACGTGGGTACACTTTCAGTTATTGTGAAAACTTTCATCACCTTTCAATGCCTTTGAAATGTAAATGTTTATACATATTCAGATTGAGTTATCTTTCTAAAATGTGTATAGTATGCCAAGTTATTTAGCTACATTTATTTACCACTGCAGCATGGAGAAAGTCAAGAGGAAGCAGTGGAGTGAGGTGGACATGTTCCATGCCATGGAGGACTGCGGAGCAGGGATGGCTATCCGCCAGGCTGCCAAGGTTAGGCATCTTTTGTTTTTAGGAGATTACCATGTGTATGTGAATTTTATCTGCTAGTAACAGTTTTATTTTCTTATCTACCAAAGTGCATGGTGTACCTCGGCAGACCCTGGCGGACAGGCTGAGCTGCCGGGTGACCCATGGTTGTCGCAGTGGACCACCCACATTGCTTGCACCAGAGGATGAAAAGTATCTGGTGCAGTACTGTATCTACTGCGCCAGCCATGGGTTCCCCTTCACCAGACAGAGGCTGATGAAATACGCCGACAAAATATGCAGGTATTTGGTGTTCTATGTGTTTATGTATGTAGATTGGTGGACTGACTGTTCTCAATGTGTGTGATGTAAATGTGGATGTGTATGGTGATGCCAAAACAAACATTTTCATCCTGGATGGACAATTATATATTATATTCTATTGTAGGTTTCGGCACCCAGGGGAAATAATCCCACCACTGGGGAAGAGGTGGTGGGAAATGTTCAGGAGGAGGCACAAGAACCTAAGCATGAGGAGGCCGGACACCCTGGATAGGGGGAGAGCTGAGTGTGCCACACGTCCGACGATGGACACCTTCTTCACTTCTTATGAGAAGCACTTGGAGGAGAGTGGGTTGAGGGAGAAACCCAGACAAATCTATAACTGCGATGAGTCTGGGTTTCGTAGCAACCAGAGCAGGCACAAAGTGCTGGCTCCCCGGGGCGCAAAACACGTGTACCAGCAGGCTCCGGGGACCTAGGAGCACATCACAGTGCTGGCCTGCTTCAACGCAACTGGGGAGGACGTCCCCCCGTTTATCATCTACCCCAAGTGTTTCCCCGGTGGCCACTACACACTGGGAGGCCCCCCCCCAAGCCTTGTATGGGCGGTCAAGCAGTGGCTACATTGACGGGGACTTGTTCAGGAAGTGGTTTCAGCACTTCATTAAGCATGCAGTGAAAGAGCGCCCTCTCCTTCTCCTCTTCGATGGGCACAAGAGCCACATGGACCCGGAAGTGCTCGCGGCGGCACTAAGGGAAGGGGTTATACTTCTTTGTCTTCCACCACACTGCACCCATGTCCTGCAGCCGCTGGATGTGGCATACTTTGGCCCTTTAAAGGCTGAGTTCTCCAAGGTAGCTGGAGACCTTAGCCATTTTGACCACTCCTACATGGTAAACAAATCAGAATTTGCCAGAGTATTCCGCTACCCGTACCAGCGATGCAAGGACATGCGCTATGTGGTGGAAGGGTTTAAGAAGTGTGGCCTCTTCCCTTTTGACCCTTCAGCCATTGAAGGGTCCCGTTTAATGCCGTCTCGGACCCTACCGGGTCCCAACACCGCCTCTACTGGAACCAGCAGCACTGTGCCATCCATCAGCACCTCCTCCCCAGCGACAGGAGGACCCTCAGCCCCTGCTACAGTCCCAGCCGCTGCTCCAGTCCCATCCCTAGCTCTAGAAGAGCACCCCCTAATAGAGGGGGGGCTGATAGCGAAGGACCTGGGGCACATCCTTACTGTCCTGAAGTATCGGCTGGACCGATACAGAAGACTCCCTGTGGTCGCCAAATGCCTCACCCGGGAGGAATACACGCGCCAGTGGCAGGAGAGGGGTGAGAAGGAGAGGGCCAAGGCAGAGGAGAAAGAGCGTCGGGCAGCCCTCAGAACACAGAGGGCACAGGAGAGGGCTGCCATGGATGAGACCATTGACGCCATCGCCTCTGCTGGACCCCCTGCTGGAACCACTCCTGACAGCTGCATCACCACTGCCAGTGCCTCCCAGTGTGCAACAACTGTAGGAGCCGCTGGAGTCCCCAGCTGCAGAAGAAGGCCACATGCCTACTCTCCCGGCCACACCATCGTCGGCCCCTCAACCCCACCATTACAAACACCAGCTCCTCCAAGCCATCGTCGGCGGTTTTGTCCACCACCACCCCAATGCACACCACCCCCCATGTCTGTCACCAGTGTTGTATCTAAATAATATGATGCTAATTATGCTGTGAGACCAAGGAGTCCGCTTACACTGTACTTTGATTATAAAGGTTTATTTATATCACAAGATTTCAGCGTAAATTGACAGACATCTGCAGGCATCTGGAGAACAACGGACTCAAAATAATATGTTGTTCTGTTCCCCTTTGTTTTAACCGTGGTATTTATATCCTATGCCCTATGTAACATAATATGGGTGTTTTCCCCTACAGACCAATCCCAGGACTCCACCTAACAGACTTCCTCGGCTTTAGGGTGCCCCTATAGAACTACTCCCCAGATGCTCCCTTAAGCTGAGTCAACATCCTCTAAAACCATTTGAAACCATTAGCAAAGTCATAAACTGTTTAAACACTACATATTTCCCCCCTTCGAGACTAATTAAGTCTCGAAAACAAAAAGAATAGGATTATGACAAATAACAATTTCTCTTATTGAGTATCTTTAACAATAAACCAAAAACACATTTTTCTATGGAGTGCAAATAAATTTCTATGAAATATGAACAAATCTTTATGGAGTGTGAGAGCGAAAAACCTGTCTGGTAGCTTTCTTTCCAAATATCCATCAATCAATCAAGACAGTAAAATTCTCTCACGGCCCCTCTGCCCCAGGCAACCACCTATGTACTCCAGATCAATTCATAAATCTTTATCAATGCATTTTAAACTATGATGCAATTTGAATACACATGAAAGCCTCAGCAAACAAAATACAATCAAAAATGTCCACATTCAGCCTGGTCGACCCATCGGATCCTCCTGTGGATTCTCTCTATCCCTGCCTAGACCCAATATCCCTAAGAATCCACGAAATAAACAAAAACATCTGAGATCCCCACATGTACCCAATAACAGCAAATATCATTCTACAAAAATTAATACAGAAAGAATATGACACAAATTATGTATTACACATGCAAATATGTCTATATATCATTGCAGACACTGGAATGTAGTCCACTACACTTCATCTCCTCAGCAGTGTCGACTTCCAATACAACGTCGATGATGGAATCTGAACATATCCACACCTTCCTTGTTCCACTTCCTCCAGTCCATTCATATTGTCCCTTCATATTGTCCATGTTTGAGTATTTGAATCCCCTCTACACATTCCCCCATATGCTTCTGGAAGAAAATAAAAGACCAAACAGTATCTTTTGCAAAACAACACATTCAAATTGTAAAGTGGTTATCCCACTGGCTATAGGGTGAATGCACCATTTTGTGAGTCGCTCTGGTTAAGAGCGTCTGCTAAATGACGTAAATGTGCCCTTGAGCAAGGCACTTAACCCTAATTGCTCCTGTAAGTCGCTCTGGATAAGAGCGTCTGCTAAATGACTAAAATGTAAATGTAAATGTAAATTAAAACATCAATATCCACTAAAAATGATATATAAAATGACATATAAAATGAATCACATTCCATTTCCCCCCTTTGATTCATCACAAAATACTAACTATCACCATAATATTTAAACCCATGTGAAAAATTCAAAATTGATATCTATCCATCAATACTCCTTTGAGTCTTGACAGAAGGTTAAACCCTCTTATCGTTTCACTTGCAAAACCCTGCAAAGTATAGGTAATATTATCAATGTGATCTGCCAAAAATGTTACACCATAACATGGAAAAAGTCCCCACTTCTCTACTAGACTTATCCTCCAATGGTAGGCTTCCCAGACTATGAAACTTCTCTCTTTCAGAATCAGATTTATCTCTTTCCCCGAGCTTCCCTTCTTTTAATTTTAAAACTTCATATGGAAGCTTCAACTTCAACATGTAACAACATCCTTTCCATCCATAGGGTAAGAATATATATTCTTTCTCACCACAAACCCCAGATGTTTCTAAAATTCCCAATAGCCACATTACCATGCAAAAACTTCTCTCTCCCCATCAAAGTACTTCTCTTCTTACTAAATTAAACCTCAAAAGTTACATTATATTTCTCATTACTAACCTTATGTTCCTGCTTACCCCAAAGTCATCATATAATCATCACCATCTGATATTCCCCTAAACATCCCCTTTCCATCATATGTTTTATTTCAACAAAAACAGCTTTTAGCCCTCACTGGTTTCACCTCCAATGCTCCATGAAGCGCTGTTAACTGATTTTCCTTCCCATCTAACAAATTTACATAGGGTAATTCATTTAACCAAGAACAATTAAACCTAGGCCTAAACAAATGCTTCCACAACGACATTATTTTATCTCTGTTAATGATTGTTGCTGATACAACAGCCATTATAAAGCATAAGATTGACACGTACTTGATAGAGGTTTAGCCACCGTCTCTAAGATAGAACCCCATGTGCCTGGTGCTGGAATTCTCAACAGGCATGGACCCTCAAGATTCCTCACTGACAGAATGAGTTAACTGCTGGAACCAAAGATTCCTACCTGCCCATCCATCTTTAATTTGCAAAACAAGAATCAAATCCATATGCCTTCCATTTAGTTTCTCTCTTCCCTAACGAGCTGTATTGATCAGATATATCTTCTTGTCTTCCATTAAAATCAAAGAACTCATCCTGTACCTCCATGATAGTATTCTGCACTATTTCAGATGAATCTACATCATTCTCTACTACCATCTGCTCTCCTATTTCAACACTATCCTTACTACCATTGACAGCACTCTCCATCTGTATCATAAACTCCTGAGTCACTCTTGCTACATCCTTTAGTTTCAGAAAAGTTGTTGTTGGTATCGGTGTCATATTTCCTAAATTTGTTATTGCCGTCGTACCATTAATCTCTTTCAAAGTTGCTATTAAAATAGTTGCTTTAGTTGATGTATTAACACTCTTAACTATTTCCAGTGGGAAAGTTACAGATATCCTCTGTGTATTATTTACTGTTGGAGTGGCTACTGTAATATACTTCTCCTGAACTCCTTTGGTGACTGTGGAAGCTTCAACAGACTTCAAATCTTCCATCATAAGCGTCACCTTACGAGTTACATAGCCTTTTAACCAATAATTATTAGCCGGAACAAACTTTAATGCTTGCACTAAATAAGTACACATATGTTCTCCCTGATCTTTCCATGTAACATTACGCAAAATAAGTGAGCAATCACTCATAACCCTCTTCCACTTCATATCGTTGTACAAAATATACTTCATTTGACTAGGGGGCACAGCTTCTACTTCTGGTCCTGATAACAACACTTCTTCTCCATAATTATCTCTCCATGTGGGAGGAACGTCACCACCCCCACTCCATCTCTCACATCTACAAGGAAGATGAGCTGTACCACCCATAATAACCCTATTGACAGTCTTTTCCTCTAAAATTGGTGCTGGAGCGATTGGCTCCCTTGTAATCAAATGTGATACATTTATAGCTTTAATAACTGTCAATGTTGAAAGAGTTGGATTGCTTCTCACTGTTGCTATAATAGGCTGAAGTGTTGATGGCATTGTTGTTGATTCATCCATTCTCCCTAAAGCTTTGAACTCTTTACTTGTATTTCCATCTATCACCACTAGTGTCACTACATTAACTCTCAGTCCCAACTCTAATCCCTCACATTCAAACTGTTGATTATAAAAAATAAATTTATAATCACCTTGATCTTCCTGCTGGGAATTGTAAATATAGAGACTACAATCACCCTCAATCTTCATTCTTCTCTTATCATTCAGCAACGCATACTTTCTCAATGCAACTGCTCCTAACAGATCTAAACTCCTGCCATATCTATCTTCCCACTGAACTCTAAATTTCCCTTCACCACTGTTCTCTCTCTCCTACTACTAACATTGAAGCTTAGCTGACTGTCCTAGAGTTCCTTCAACCCTAGTTTTCCTAACTTTTTAGTCTGACTCTTTCCCTAATTATTCCCAAAGACCATTTCACTGATTTATCCACAAATTCCTTTCCCTCTAATTTTAGGATATGTATTCTGCCCTTGAATTGCGTTCCCGTGCAAAACTAGACAGATAGCTAACAACTGAGTCTTCAATAAAACTTCCAAGGCGTGACTTTTCTTGAACGAATGTATTGAAAACGTTTATGTTGTGAAACTGCAAATACAGAAAATAATATACTTTAGTATTCAATTCACATTGACATACTGTAGCTGTACATTATACATTTCAAGTTGAAGTTGCATAAATACAAAGCAAGTGCCAAGTTACCATGTATCTGGCATGACGACAAACCAAATAGATAATTACTCTATGAGTAACAACTAGCCAACTCCTTTCATTACTCTAATAATGTACAAACACCTCTGTACAATAACAAAGCATATTACACTAGAAACAGTAACAAACTATAGTATGTTTTACACTTCTTTTACATGACGCCTACGAGCAAACTAATACAGCTAACGGCATCCATGAAAGTCAATGCAATTTGCGTGAGTAAATGTAACCAATTAACATTGATAAGTAAGCAATTCTGTCAATAACAATATTATCATCACTTGCAATATGCTTGAATTGAACTTACAAACAAATATTTTCCGAGGCTGAAGCGTAACAAGAAATAGTTGCACTGAAAGAACTGTACAGTAACGTTGTTTCTAGCTGCTTGTCTGCGTGCATAATGACAACTTTACTTCCGGGTTTTTGTACATAATTCTAAGTACCAGAAAGCTCCACTAGGGGGCGCTAAACACCATGGAACACAATGAAAGTCACTCTTAATCACTATAATAAAATAATCTGTTACCTTCTAACAAGATGGCAGCACACTCTCCGCCTGGTATAATGAAATTGTGCCACTATGAAATAAAAATATTTTGCCTCTAGGATGCTTCAGAAAGAAGAACAACAATCTCTGAGATTGGTCTCAGAAACACCTTAGCAATCCCTTGCTTGACAACCTTTAGTTCTACTTTCCTGACCTTTCCGTCAGTACTGGGAAAGGTTTTGACCACAAGTCCCACTGGCCAGTCATTTCTGTGCGTCTGACTGTCTTTCAATAAGACAACATCTCCCACTTTCACATTTGGCTTTTCTGCTGTCCATTTTCTGCGTCTCTGCAGTGTTGTCAGGTACTCCTGTCTCCACCTTTTCCAAAAAGTGTCAGCGAGACACTGGACTTGCTTCCACTGTTTTCCATGAAGATCGTTCATGTGGAAATATCCAGAAGGGGCTGAGGTAGCGTTGGTCTTTTGTGTCAGTAACATTGAGGGTGTAAGAACGGCAGACATGTCAGGATCGGTTGACACTGACACTAGGGGTCTCGCATTGATTATTGCCATAACTTCAGACATAAGAGTGCTCAAGACCTCATGTGTGAGGCAGTGGAGCCCGTCTGAAACAGCATAGCATCAAGGATACGTCTGGCAACCCCAATGAGTCTCTCCCAAGAACCACCCATATGAGACGAGTGTGGGGGATTAAATATCCAAGTACATCCCTTGTCTGAGAGGTATTTAGTCAACTCTGAGTCATTTGTGTCGATTCCCAGTTCCCTGCAGGCACCTATAAAGTTTGTACCTCGATCAGAGCGTAGCACTTTTGCTGGACCACGGATAGAGAAAAAACGCCTCAGCGCGTTGATGAAGCTGGATGTGGACATGGATTCGATGAGCTCAATATGGACTGCTCTAGTAGACATACATGTAAAGAGTACCACCCAGCGCTTGGAGTCTGCACTACCACCTCTAGTGCGACGAGTTATGACATTCCATGGTCCAAACACATCAAGTCCAACACTGGTGAATGGTGGCTCTGATGTGAGTCTGTCTGCAGGTAAGTCCGCCATCTTTTGGTCAACTGACTTTCCTCTAACCTTACGGCAGGTGACACACTTGTGGATGATACCAGAGACCAGATGTTTGCTCCCAATAATCCAGAAGCCTGCTGCTCGAATAGCTCCATCTGAAAAATGACGGCCCTGGTGAGCCACTTGCTCGTGATAATGTCTTACCAGCAGAGTGGCGACATGATGCGTCCGTGGGATGATGAGAGGATGTTTTTCGTCTTGTGACAGGTCGGCAGAGGATAATCGGCCTCCCACCCTCAGCAACCCATCCTCATCAATCACTGGGTTCAGCTTTTTGAGTGTACTTTGTTTTGGTAACTCTTTTCCTTTCTCAAGGCATTTGAATTCCTCTTTGAAGGCTTCATGTTGTACACAGCGAATGATTGCTGTTTTGGCTTGTGACAACTCACTTGTACTGCATGGTTTTTTACACTGATGCCAGCCTCTGCAGTTGTTGTCGTCCGCACTTTCGTGAAAGGATCTGGCAACATGAATGAGTCGTGCTGTGGCTCGATTGAGAGCTTTCCAGTTCGAGAACCTCTCAAAGCGATGAGAGCCGAATTGAGCTCCAGAAACCTTAGTGACGAAGGCAGTGACGTCTGGCCGAATCTCTGTGTCTGCGTCAGGCTCTACAAGGTCAAAATTGATGGTCTCAGACTCACTTGAGTTTGCTTGAGCCAGAAAAGGGGGACCTGAGAACCAACTGGTGTGCTTTAAGAGTGCAGCTCGTATGGGCCTGGTTGCATGGTCTGCTGGATTGCTGTCAGTGTTTACGTAACACCACTGGTCTGGATGGGTAGACTTCCTGATACGAGTTACCCTATTGGCAACATACACATAACATCTTTTGGTGACATTGTGGATGTAACTGAGAACTATCTTACTGTCTGTGTAGAACTTGGCTGCATTTACATCAATGTCTATTTCGTCTCTGATCAGTTCATACATCTCAACAGCTAGCACAGCCGCACACAGTTCTAGGCGTGGGATAGTGTGGGCCGGTCGAGGGGCCAATTTAGATTTCCCCATGACAAATCCAACATGGCATTGACCTTCCGAGTCAATAACTCTCAGATAGGCTACCGCTCCTATGACTACTGTAGAGGCATCCGAGAAGATGTGCAGCTCTCTTCTTTGAGTGGTAGACAAGGAGACTACATTTTTACATTTACATTTTAGTCATTTAGCAGACGCTCTTATCCAGAGCGACTTACAGGAGCAATTAGGGTTAAGTGCCTTGCTCAAGGGCACATTAACGTCATTTAGCAGACGCTCTTAGCCAGAGCGACTCACAAATTGGTGCGTTCACCCTATAGCCAGTGGGATAACCACTTTACAATTTGGGGGGGTTAGAAGGAATACTTTATCCTATCCCAGGTATTCCTTAAAGAGGTGGGGTTTCAAATGTCTCCGGAAGGTGGTGAGTGACTCCGCTGTCCTGGCGTCGTGAGGGAGCTTGTTCCACCATTGGGGTGCCAGAGCAGCGAACAGTTTTGACTGGGCTGAGCGGGAGCTATGCTTCCGCAGAGGAAGGGAGCCAGCAGGCCAGAGGTGGATGAACGCAATGCCCTCGTTTGGGTGTAGGGACTGATCAGAGCCTGAAGGTACAGAGGTGCCGTTCCCCTCACTGCTCCATAGGCAAGCACCATGGTCTTGTAGCGGATGCGAGCTTCAACTGGAAGCCAGTGGAGTGTGCGGAGGAGGGGGGTGACGTGAGAGAACTTGGGAAGGTTGAACACCAGACGGGCTGCGGCATTCTGGATGAGTTGTAGGGGTTTAATGGCACAGGCAGGGAGGCCAGCCAACAGCGAGTTGCAGTAGTCCAGACGGGGAGATGACAAGTGCCTGGACCAGGACCTGCGCCGCTTCCTGTGTAAGGCAGGGTCGCACTCTCCGAATGTTGTAGAGCATGAACCTGCAGGAGCGGGTCACCGCCTTGATGTTGGCGGAGAACGACAGGGTGTTGTCCAGGGTCACGCCTAGGCTCTTCGCACTCTGGGAGGAGGACACAGCGGAGTTGTCAACCGTGATGGCGAGATCATGGAACGGGCAGTCCTTCCCCGGGAGGAAGAGCAGCTCCGTCTTGCCAGGGTTCAGCTTGAGGTGGTGATCCGTCATCCATACTGATATGTCTGCCAGACATGCAGAGATGCGATTCGCCACCTGGTTATCAGAAGGGGGAAAGGAGAAGATTAGTTGTGTATCGTCAGCGTAGCAATGATAGGAAAGGCCATGTGAGGATATGACAGAGCCAAGTGACTTGGTGTATAGGGAGAAAAGGAGAGGGCCTAGAACCGAGCCCTGGGGGACACCAGTGGTGAGAGCACATGGTGCGGGAGACAGCTTCCCGCCACGCCACTTGGTAGGAGCGACCGGTCAGGTAGGACGCAATCCAGGAGTGAGCCGCGCCGGAGATGCCCAGCTCGGAGAGGGTGGAGAGGAGGATCTGATGGTTCACAGTATCAAAGGCAGCAGACAGGTCTAGAAGGACAAGAGCAGAGGAGAGAGAGTTAGCTTTAGCAGTGCGGAGAGTCTCCGTGACACAGAGAAGAGCAGTCTCAGTTGAATGACCAGTCCTGAAACCTGACTGGTTTGGATCAAGAAGGTCATTCTGAGAGAGATAGCAAGAGAGTTGGCTAAAGACGGCACGCTCAATAGTTTTGGAAAGAAAAGAAAGAAGGGATACTGGTCTGTAGTTGTTGACATCAGTGGGGTCGAGTGTTGGTTTTTTGAGAAGGGGAGCAACTCTCGCTCTCTTGAAGACGGAAGGGACATGGCCAGCGGTCAAGGATGAGTTGATCAGCGAGGTGAGGTAGGGGGAGAAGGTCACCGGAGATGGTCTGGAGAAGGGAGGAGGGGATGGGGTCAAGCGGGCAGGTTGTTGGGCGGCCTGCAGTCACAAGTCGCAGGATTTTATCTGGAGAGAGAGGGGAGAAAGAAGTCAAAGCATAGGGTAGGGCAGTGTGAGCAGGACCAGCAGTGTCATTAGACTTAACAAACGAGGATCGGATGTCGTCAACCTTCTTTTCAAAGTGGTTGACGAAGTCATCCACAGAGAGAGAGGAGGGGGGGAGGATTCAGGAGGGAGGAAAATGTGGCAAAGAGCTTCCTAGGGTTAGAGGCAGATGCTTGGAATTTAGAGTGGTAGAAGGTGGCCTTAGCAGCAGAAACAGATGAAGAAAATGTAGAGAGGAGGGAGTGAAAAGATGCCAGGTCGGCAGGGAGTTTAGTTTTCTTCCATTTCCGCTCCGCTGCCCGGAGCTCTGTTCTGTGAGCTCGCAATGAGTCATCAAGCCACGGAGCTGGAGGGGAGGACCGAGCCGGCCGGGAGGATAGGGGACACAGAGAGTCAAAGGATGCAGAAAGGGAGGAGAGGAGGGTTGAGGAGGCAGAATCAGGAGATTGGAGGGAGAAGGATTGAGCAGAGGGAAGAGATGATAGGATGGAAGAGGAGAGAGTAGTGGGAGAGAGAGAGCGAAGGTTGCGGCGGCGCATTACCATCTGTGTAGGGGCAGAGTGAGTAGTGTGGGAGGAGAGTGAGAGAGAAAAGGAAACAAAGTAGTGGTCGGAGACATGGAGGGGAGTTGCAGTGAGATTAGTAGAGGAGCAGCATCTAGTGAAGATGAGGTCAAGCGTATTGCCTGCCTTGTGAGTAGGGGGGGTGGAAAGAAGGAGGCAGAGAGAAATGAGTCAAATGTGGACATAGGGAGGTTGAAATCCCCCAAAACTGTGAGGGGTGAGCCATCCTCAGGGAAGGAACTTATCAAGGCGTCAAGCTCATTGATGAACTCTCCAAGGGAACCTGGAGGGCGATAGATGACAAGGATATTAAGCTTAAATGGGCTAGTGACTGTGACAGCATGGAATTCAAATGAGGAGATAGACAGATGGGTTAGGGGAAAAATTGAGAATGTCCACTTGGGAGAGATGAGGATTCCTGTACCACCACCCCTCTGACCAGATGCTCTCGGGGTATGCG
Source organism: Coregonus clupeaformis (assembly GCF_020615455.1). Taxonomy (NCBI): domain Eukaryota; kingdom Metazoa; phylum Chordata; class Actinopteri; order Salmoniformes; family Salmonidae; genus Coregonus; species Coregonus clupeaformis. The sequence continues at coordinate 30,583,026 of NC_059214.1, forward strand.
AGAACACATGGTCAGACGAGGAGAGAGCAGTAGGAGTAGCAGTGTTTTCAGTGGTGATCCATGTTTCCGTCAGCGCCAGGAAATCGAGGGACTGGAGGTTGGCATAGGCTGGGATGAAGTCAGCTTTGTTGGCAGCAGAACGGCAGTTCCAGAGGCTGCCTGCGACCTGGAACTCCGCGTGGGTGGTGCGTGCAGGGACCACCAGGTTAGAGAGGCAGCAGCCACGCGGTGTGGTGCGTTTGTGTAGCCTGTGCAGAGAGGAGAGAACAGGGATAGGCAGAGGCATAGTTGACAGGCTGTAGCAAATGGCTACAAAAATGCAGAGGAGATCGGAATGAAATGGGCTAAGCATCTGGGAGCGGAGAGAGCAGGGCCTCCCTCACCAAAAACTTCTACCTCAGAAACTAAAATTGTTTCACTGAACCACCCGAACAAAAACTCTCCCAACTTCCGCCTTTAGAAATCAGAATTGTTGTGAACCACAGCGGTTCAATGTTTAAAGGAATAGACTCAACCCACTTTATTCAGCTAGCCAACTATGACACCATAGCCAACTAGCAAGCTAGCATCCAATAACAATAACACACCGTTTAGCACCAACACTTGGTCACAACAAACCACCAATAATGTGATAACACACTAAACAGATCATTCGTGTCTGTGTCAAGTTCCTTTCATGACGCAGCAATGATTAGACGTTGGCTAGCTAGGACAAGTATATTGTAGTTAGCTACTACAGTACAGCTAGCTGGTCGTGTTGGGGAGCTAGCAATGGCCACTGTGTTGACTTTGTTTGAAGAACGGCTAGCTAGCTAGCTTCGTGCTACAGCCGGCACAGCCGAGGACACTGCCAAGACACAGTAACTACCCACAACAACCCACGAAGCCTAGCTATGACGCCGTAGCTAACTTGCAAGCTAGCATCCATTAACACACAATTTAGCATCAATACTTGGTTACAACAAACTGCCAAGAGTGTGTTAGCACACTAAACAGATAATTCAAGTCCGTGTCTAGTTCCTTTCATAACGCATAACGCAGCAAAAATTAACGTTGGCTAGGACTACATTAACATTGGAAACAGCTCTCCAGCGTTGCTAATCGTTACCAGTAGCTACCCGCTAGCTAGCTAGCCTCGTGCTTCGATACTAACCTACAATTACCTCACGGAAACCTACAATAACAACAATACTAACCTATAATAAATACAATACCTAACTACAGCTAACTACCTACCTACGATCTAATACATGGTTAAGCAAAAAATTAAACGTTGGCTAGGACTACATTAACATTGGAACCAGCTCTCCAGCGTTGCTAATCGTTACCAGTAGCTACCCGCTAGCTAGCTACCCTCGTGCTTCGATACTAACCTACAATTACCTACGGAAACCTACAATAACAACAATACTAACCTATAATAAATACAATACCTAACTACAGCTAACTACCTACCTACGATCTAATACATGGTTAAGCAAAAAATTAAACGTTGGCTAGGACTACATTAACATTGGAAACAGCTCTCCAGCGTTGCTAATCGTTACCAGTAGCTACCCGCTAGCTAGCTAGCCTCGTGCTTCGATACTAACCTACAATTACCTACGGAAACCTACAATAACAACAATACTAACCTATAATAAATACAATACCTAACTACAGCTAACTACCTAACTACGATCTTATACATGGTTAAGCAAAAAATTAAACGTTGGCTAGGACTACATTAACATTGGAAACAGCTCTCCAGCGTTGCTAATCGTTACCAGTAGCTACCCGCTAGCTAGCTAGCCTCGTGCTTCGATACTAACCTACAATTACCTACGGAAACCTACAATAACAACAATACTAACCTATAATAAATACAATACCTAACTACAGCTAACTACCTACCTACGATCTAATACATGGTTAAGCTTTACTCAACACCATATGAGAAGCTTACCTCCTGCTTACCTCCAGCTATCTCCCTGTACTGTATCTCTAATACCCTGGGAGGTCCCAGGTCACCTTTTGTGACTAGGATGTAGGGCCGCTGAATATACAGATGTTCCAACTCCATCAAAGATTCCTTCCACGTTTTCCATTCCTCTTCTTTTTCTGTGGGAAGGGGGGCATCCCACTCACTCTGATCAGAAGAGAGTTCTCTGATTAAGGCTTTACCTTGCATCGTTATTGGAGCCACAAATCCAAGGGGGTCATAAAGACTATTCACTGTGGACAGGATGCCTCTCCGTGTAAAAGGCTTCTCATTGTGGGACACCTGGAATGTGAAGCTGTCTGTTTCCAGGTTCCAGGAAAGTCCTAGGCTCCGTTGAAAAGGGAGAGGATCTACTCCGAGTTCCAAGTCTTTTAAGTCCTTGGCACGGTCCTCCATGGGGAAGGCTTCCATAACTGTTTTGCTATTGGATGCAATCTTGTGTAGTTTCATGTTGGACTCCGCTAACATTGCTTGTGTTTTTCTCATAATGTTGATAGCTTCTTCTGGAGTAGCTACTGATATCAGCCCATCATCGACATAAAAGTTCCTCACTACAAACTGCTTGGGTTCCGACCCGTATTCCTTCTCACCCTGTAGAGCTGCTCGTCTCATGCAGTAGATGGCTACGGCTGGTGAGGGGCTGTTCCCAAATACATGGACTTTCATCCTGTACTCAGTTATGTTTCTATTTGGGTTGTTGTCTTCATACCAGAGAAACCTTAAGTAATCTCTGTGATCCTCACGTACACCAAAACAGTAAAACATTTGTTGCACATCTGTCGTTAGTGCAATGCCATCCTTGCGGAAGCGCATTAAGACGCCCAAAAGTGTGTTGTTTAAGTCTGGACCCCTGAGCAGGACGTCGTTCAGTGACACGCCATGACACTCAGCGCTGGAGTCAAACACCACTCTTATTTGTTCAGGCTTTTGTGGATGGTAAACACCAAATATTGGCAGATACCAGCGTTCTTTGTCTCCCTCTAGTGTCGGAGAATGTTCAGCTTGGTCGTTATCCAGCATATTTTGCATGAAGTCAATAAATTGAAGTTTCATGTCAGGCTTTTTGTCTAAAGTCCTACGAAGTGATGTGAGACGCTTCATGGCCTGCTCCCTGTTATTAGGAAGACGACGTCTAGTGGGGCGAAAGGGTAGTGGAGCCACCCAGTTGTTTCCATCATCCTGGAAAACCTGTTTGTCCATAATGTCCAAGAAAGCTTTGTCTTCCACAGATGGTGCTGGTTTATCATCGTCTTGTGTTTTGTTGAACACGGAACATCCCAGGCTGTCTGTGTTCACAGTTGTGCTTGGATCTCTCGAGTGCCCCGTAGAGAGAGAAATGTGTTGCTGAGCTACGCTGCTGTAGTTCTCTTTCACCTGGATGATGTCAGGGCAAGGGCTCAGATAGGACGTGCGACCATTTTGAAGTATGTTTGTCCTGAACACGTTAACACTGGCTGGTCGGTGAGCCGTTCCCAGACAAACTTCACCCACGATGACCCACCCGAGGTCGAGTCGCTGTGCATAAGGAGTGTCGTGGGGCCCATTGATTTGTTCTCGTACCTTGTGTACCCTTAAGATGTCTCGTCCTAAGAGCAGGAGGATGGGAGCGTCTGGGTCCACAGCTGGAATTTTGTCCGCCACTGGTTGCAGATGGGGATGATGATGCGCAATGTCTGGGGAGGGAATCTCCATTCTATCGTCTGGCATCATGTCACACTCTATCAGAGTAGGGAGAGTGAGCTGCTTGTGTCCGTCTATAGACTCCACCATGAAGTTGACGGCTCTCCTGCCTGAAGTCTCTGTTACCCCAGAACAGGTCTTCATGGTGTATGGAGCAGAGTTGTCATTGATGTTGAAGAGATTGAAAAACTCTGTCTTGGCCAGAGATTTGTTGCTCTGTTCATCAAGCACTGCATACATTTTGACAGCTTTCTCTCTTTTCCCAGCTGGATAAGCTTTGACTAGGCATATTTTTGAACATGATCTTGGATTGGCTGCCTCACCACAGATCTCGGTACACTTTGAGGTGACTGATAGAAGAGCATCTTCACCTTGCTCCCCGCCATGCTCTTTCTCTGCTGTAGCGGTGTCTATCGTTGAAGGAGCTGGACCTGGATGCAGAGCAGCAAGATGTCTGTCGCTGTCACACTCGGAGCACTTGATTGACACCTTACAGTCTTTAGCTCTGTGCTGAGTTGACCCACAACATCGGAAACAAATGCCATTCTCTTTGAGATATGATTTGCGCTCATCTAGAGTTTTGTATCTAAACCCGCGACACTTTTTAAGAGGATGAGGCTTGTTATGTATTGGACAGTGATGGTCAGGGCTTTCAACCTTTGTCTTACTGGGTTTGGTTTGGTGGTCTGAGGGCTCAGATGACACATCTGTTTTGTGTTCAGTCACAGGTGTCTTGCTGCTGTACCTGACAGGTTTCTCACTTTTCACAGACACCTGGGTAGTTGAGGTGTAGAGGGTGAAGCTGGGGTCGTTTCTAATTTTCGCCTGGTTCCTGATGAATCTCGAGAAAAACGAGAATGGTGGGAATGCTACCCGATAGTCCTCCTTGTATTTGGATCCCTGTGCTATCCATTTCTCTTGTAAACTGAATGGAAGTTTCTCTACTATAGGGTTTACCCCACGAGATGTGTCCAGATAAGCGAGGCCTGGAAGGTACCCTTCTTCTTTAGCACACTCCAGTTCGAGAAGAATGTCACCCAGTTCTCTTAGTTTGTGATTGTCTTTGTTAGACAGTTTTGGAAATTCATCAATTTTCTTCAACAGTGCATTCTCGATCACTTCGGGTGTACCATAGCACTCTTCTAGTCGTTGCCAGACCATGTTAAGCCCTGCTGTTGCATTGAGAATATAGACAGATCTAATTCTCTTTGCTTGCTCAGACGACTCTGCCCCTAGCCACTTGGTAATTAGATCTAACTCTTCCCTGGCTGATAGATTCAAGTCTCTGATCGCATTGAGAAAATATGCTTTCCATGCCCAATAATTTTCAGGACGATCATCAAACTTCAGGAGTCCGGAACTCACCATCTCGCGGCGCAGGAGGTACTTGGTGAGTTCTGGTGCCACTTGTGACTCAGGGAAGCTTTGTGTCGGTGACTGGAAATGGGTCTGTTTTCCCTTTCCACCATGCTTCTTTTCATTTCTTTTGTACAGAGAGTCTCTGCTCATGCTCCGTTGTTTGCTACTTTCTGGATTGTGGCCTGTAGCTGGGTCAACACTAAGCTCTTGTGTCTCTACTTCAAATGGCATTTCAGCAAAGTAGGGCCTAGCATGTTGTTGCACATACTCACAAGTACGTTGGACTGGACTTAAGGGCTGTGTCCCTGTGTTGAGTTCTCTGTGGAGCTCTCTGCGTTCAGACTCTACAGCTTCTTCAAAGGCTACAGCTTCAGCCAACGCAGCAGCAGCTGTTCTCTCAACTTGGAGAACATATAAACTTGCATCCAGTTCCGCTTTTTGTTTCATCACAGAAGCTTCCTTTTCAGCATAGGAGACTCGAGCACGCGCTGCATCCGCCTTGGCACGTGCTTTGATGGCTGCACAACTCACAGTTGAGGATCTGCTTGACTGTTTTGATGACCTTGATCTTGTAGACTGAGACTTGGTCTCAATGTGCTGAAGAGGCTCCTCCATCTCTCTTACTCGCTCCTCTTCCTCTTTCTGTCGAACACTTGCCTCTGGTTGCTGCATCGTAGACTGCTGGTCATCCCTAGGATCAGAGGCTTTGTTGACTAATGAACGTAGAATCATAACCACCACGTGCGATTATTCTTGTGCTTGAGCCCGCCGTGATGATGTTTTTTCACTATTCTGCCCTTGAATTGCGTTCCCGTGCAAAACTAGACAGATAGCTAACAACTGAGTCTTCAATAAAACTTCCAAGGCGTGACTTTTCTTGAACGAATGTATTGAAAACGTTTATGTTGTGAAACTGTAAATACAGAAAATAATATACTTTAGTATTCAATTCACATTGACATACTGTAGCTGTACATTATACATTTCAAGTTGAAGTTGCATAAATACAAAGCAAGTGCCAAGTTACCATGTATCTGGCATGACGACAAACCAAATAGATAATTACTCTATGAGTAACAACTAGCCAACTCCTTTCATTACTCTAATAATGTACAAACACCTCTGTACAATAACAAAGCATATTACACTAGAAACAGTAACAAACTATAGTATGTTTTACACTTCTTTTACATGACGCACGAGCAAACTAATACAGCTAACGGCATCCATGAAAGTCAATGCAATTTGCGTGAGTAAATGTAACCAATTAACATTGATAAGTAAGCAATTCTGTCAATAACAATATTATCATCACTTGCAATATGCTTGAATTGAACTTACAAACAAATATTTTCCGAGGCTGAAGCGTAACAAGAAATAGTTGCACTGAAAGAACTGTACAGTAACGTTGTTTCTAGCTGCTTGTCTGCGTGCATAATGACAACTTTACTTCCGGGTTTTTGTACATAATTCTAAGTACCAGAAAGCTCCACTAGGGGGCGCTAAACACCATGGAACACAATGAAAGTCACTCTTAATCACTATAATAAAATAATCTGTTACCTTCTAACAAGATGGCAGCACAATATGTGATCGGGAAGTCCCCACCTGCTTATGACTTCTTTACACAAAAACTTGGCGAACGATTGAGCATCTTTTAGCTTAGTTTCACATCTTATTCACCTCTTGGTGTAGGAATGTAACCAAGAATAACAGTCACCCCCTGTAAATATTATTTTTCAGACATATTGTCCACCTGCCTATGACATAGTCAATCTTGTCAAGCAAATATGATTCCCAAAAACCCTACTCCCTTGTGATCTTTCTCCTAATCTCCCCCCTTGCAACATTAGCTAACCCCTAGCTTCCTAAATCATCAGACCTAATAGGTCCAGAGGCGCTACTATCAACCCCTCATGGTTTCTCCCAAAACAACAATTGATTCCTACTCTAAGGATTTTTTCTTTTGTCTTCAAAACACCTGCTTTTGAAAGTCCTTCAATTCCTGGTTCAATCCCTTGGATTGCTTCATCTTTCAATGGATACTGATTCTACCAAGGAGGTCTGGCTCCTAAAAATCTTCACTGAGATTTCCCATCCAGAATACTGTAGACAAATCCATCTCTGTCATCATCAACAATTGGTAAACCTTTTCCTTTGGCACTTCTACCAGACAGCCGTCTGGTGTACATCTTATTTTACAATTCAACTTCCACAATGCATCTCTTCCCAACAATGCAATAGGTATATGTTCTGATACCAGTATGGGTATTGTAATTTTCAGATTTTTATAGCAGAGCTCAATTGGTTCCGTAAGAGTAATCAACTGTTTCACTCCCTTAAATCCCTATCCTAATTAGTTAATTTGACATAGTGAGATGTGTAGCCTCTTCAGGCTGAACACAGATAAAAACAGTTCCGCTATCCACCATCACTTCCCATGGTCCGTTGTTTATTTTCACTTCAATTGTTGGATCTTTTTCCGGTCCTGATGCTACCAGCTGACACCCCCCTTTCGGATCTTCTGGGCACCCCTAGAATCCTTGCTCCGGGCCCCTATAGGGGTTCACCGGTCCTCCAGATGATCTTAACTGACCCCTGTATCTTCCTCTGAAATTTCCTCTGATGTTTCCTCCTGGCCCATTGCACTCACGGGCAAAGTGACCAACCTGTCCACAACTATAGCACACTTCTGGAGATTGCTGGAAGTATGGCTTAAATCTTCCTCCTCTTCCTCTTTCTAAGCCTTCTCGTCCTCTTCTTCTGCAATTCTGTGTCTGTCCAGAAACTGGCTATGGATATGAAACAACTGGTACCGCTATTGGTGGCTGGTACAATTGCGGTTGGAACTGGTCCGGTTGAAGCTGTGGCAGTGATTGTTGATTTGGTGCACACTGATTCTTCATAACCAAAGCTTTTCTTCTCCTTCTTATTCTCCCCCAGTTGTATTTCATCAAGTTTTCTGAGAGTTTCTTGGTCCTGTTCTTTCTGGTTGTGTTCCTTTTTCCTGTACAGATCCACTTGATGGGCTATATCATCTCTATAGACACCTTTTGTCATGCTTCCAAGTCCAACCACCTCTGCCAGTTTGCTCCTTACTGGTGAGGGCAGTCCCATCTGCAGTTTAGCTCTCAAAATTGACTTCTCAATTTGACTCACATCTGGATCATTTCCGGTAATATTTCTCCACACTTGATGAACTCTTGACACATAGGCTCTCGGATTTTCTTGTTGTCCTAATGGGTCAATCAGAATGTTGTCAGAATGCACATTTGTTGGAAACGTATATTTCAGTGCTCTCCACAGCCTATTTATACTTGCAGCCAACAATTCAGGTAATTCACTTCAGTCCCCACATATCTATTAAGTCCAGCTCTCTGAAATATTTCTTCCATATCTGGAATCCCAAGGAGATTAGCCAAAAGTCTCTTAATGTCTCCTATGGCTGACTGTGTTCCCACCGTAATTTCTTCCAATTTTGAAATCCAAGGATATGCTCCATCTTGAAGAGTAGACAGCTTCTCACATATATCTGACATATCGGTATTTTTCAAAGGCTTATATTCTAGGTTTTGTCCTCGAATGATCACTGGCATCATCTTCTTACTGGTGCCCTATTTCCTTGGCCTCAATGTATACTTTTTCTCCAATTCTTGGGATCCTTTTCTCAGCAGTTTTTTCTTCTCTTCTGTATCTTCAGCTTCTTGAGTTGTTCTTCCAGTTCTTTTACTTCTTCTAAATTATTCCCCCTATCCAGGCATAATACGCATCGGTCTACATCTCTTTCTATTTCTTCTGTGCTAATCATTGTAGGATAAAATCCTCCTGAACATAAAGCACCTTTAATCTCCAAATCTCCATTGCTTTCTCCATCTTCACTTTCATCAGAGATCGAATCTCTAGTATCCTTCTTCTTCCTTCAACTTCCATCACCCCTTCTTTCCTCTCTTGCCAACTTCCTTCTGATCACAGAGTCATATCCACCCATGATCTCCTCTCAATCACTCTGATCATCATCATCATCTTCATCTTCAAGTTCCATCCTCCTGAACCTCACTCCACCCTTAGTTTCCAGACATCTCGTTTTCTTCTCACTTTTGGAGTTTTGGATTCATCTTTATGGTCGTTTCTGCTTTTCCTCTCTCTATTATTCAATCACTTTCATCATGTTGATGACGTCTGGGTTAAGAATCCCTTCCACTAGCCATGGTTGTTCAATGTCAGGCCAACGTTTATTCAATTTTCCAGATAACCTTGCAATACCATTAACTAGAGGATTACTATTTTGTACTACATCAACAGGAGTAATTACTTTCATAGTTTTGATGTCCTTTTTCCCCATTGTAACAACTCTTTTATATTCCTTTATTGTGAATTATTTTATTATTTTAGACTATATAGCCTATAGTTCCCTTTTCTTTTTTTTCCATTTTTTTTCTTCCCCAAATTAATTAATTAATCAATTAATTTATTCATCAATTTATTTATTTGTATCAATTTATGTTATTTTATTTTATTTTACCAAATTATTGATTAGTGGCAATCTTACCACATCCCATCAGAAAATAAATGAAAGTAGTCAACTTCAGAGCAACCCAAAAAATGTAAGACCTCTAATCCTGCAACACTACAGTACTCACAAACCCATTGCTTAATAAGCACCCAATTACCTTAATTTTACAGAATAATGTCAGTGCTCGATTTCCCCACTCAACTCTAATCAAACCCACTCATGCACAAAAACTCCAAAATGCAATTCTTAATTACATCAATTGATCAGTCTGTTGACAGGTCCTTGTCAAATTGTCATAACATCAAATATGCTAGGCACCCAAAATATCCTCTATGGGAAGGTACGTTTTGTGAATAGAACAGTACTAGCCTTAATTTGACTTGATCCGTTGCAGCACACTCTGTCGCATGATGCACTCGTCAGCACTTCCTCTCTCTCTCTGTCTCCTCCTTCTTATCGTCTCTCATATCACAGAAGAACAAATAAACAGACAAGAATATAGTAGTTTATGCACTCACTGAGTTATTTCAACCATTCAATATTCCTCCAGTCACATTCGCTCTAAGAAATAAGCAAACAACTTAACTCAGGAATAGTATAAATAGCTCAATAACATTTTATTTTATTTATTTTTAATCCGTCAACATATCTCTAGTTTATCAATTCGATAGGTCTCAAGCAAATAGTTTCATCGTTAAACAACAGTCTATTTAACAAACAGACTACACTATTAGTGTCTAAATCTCTTATTTCTTCTCTGTCTGCTCTGAGTCTGCATCTCCCAGCAGCTCAGTGCAGGCAGGGGAGTGGCATATTTGCTCTACGTAACTCTAAAGTCATAAAATCACATGCATGCGTAGTACATTCACCAGTGCGATTTCAGAGTGGAGGGAGCTCTCTCCCAGCTCTCTCCCAGCTAGACAACAGAAAGTAGACAGTCCCGCTGTACTTCCTCTCTTTCCCCTCATAAACAAACAGTAACACTTAACAGAACTCACAAACCAACATAAAACATAAAACACAAATCCTACTTTGAAGTTGCTTAACGTCATTTATCCTAATCTGCAGATTTAGAGTGATTTTTTTTATCCATTACAAAACATCTCTATACACTGCTAAAACTCCTCCCTGTAGGCTCATGATATTCTAATAGTTAGTAAACATTCTCTTTTTATAGAGACTCATATATAGTTAACAATTATTAACGTTCTCACCAACGGAGACTCATAAGATTTTTTAACCTTAACTTACATATTTCCTTATAAAAACAAAAACCCCTATCCTCAACCAAAACATTTATATGTATATATCTCTAACATAAATCTTATCCTAACATGAGTCGACACACAGTTTAAACACAACAGAGACGTCTTTATTTTATTATTTTTCTCTCTCCCACACACACACACACATACACAGTTTAAGAGGCTTTTCCCATTCCTATGGACCCCTAAGGCAGTATGCTACCTCCATTGCGCCGTATATTTCCATTGTTCCTACATTTCTGCGACCACGAGTTCGCGGACATCCGATGAGCGGTTACATCAATCATATACTTCGTCAACTATAAGTTGAGCGGTAACTTGCAACTGAATATATATACCACAACCCAAAGTCCCCTGGACTCACCTAAATTCACCTAACGTACTTTTAGGATTTTTCGGCCCATCCTAATGATCGCCTCGTTAGAGGGCTTCCATAGATTCGCAATGTCCTAATTTGTATACATTTTCCTTGGCCTTATTCCTTCATTCCATTCTTCAATAGTTATAGACACTCCCCCCGTTTGCGTAGTTACCAGCGCAAACAAATTTAGAATTTTAGAACGGACTCCTATCCCACAGCAAATAACAGCAAAACTTGCACACATAAGTCTTTTAAACGGTACATTTCTCCAGCGCACACACCCATAAGCAAGCGAACCAACCAGCGCACAAAATTGTGAGAAATCTCACCTTATGAGCCGGTGTCTTGAGCGGGAGTCACTTCGCAGCTCATGAATGGAACACTGGAGAGACGCATCACGCCCCAAACGTTCCTCGTCGCCATTCTGTTGTATCTAAATAATATGATGCTAATTATGCTGTGAGACCAAGGAGTCCGCTTACACTGTACTTTGATTATAAAGGTTTATTTATATCACAAGATTTCAGCGTAAATTGACAGACATCTGCAGGCATCTGGAGAACAACGGACTCAAAATAATATGTTGTTCTGTCCTCCTTTGTTTTAACCGTGGTATTTATATCCTATGCCCTATGTAACATAATATGGGTGTTTTCCCCTACAGACCAATCCCAGGACTCCACCTAACAGACTTCCTCGGCTTTATGGTGCCCCTATAGAACTACTCCCCAGATGCTCCCTTAAGCTGAGTCAACATCCTCTAAAACCATTTGAAACCATTAGCAAAGTCATAAACTGTTTAAACACTACACCAGCAACACGGCCTCCTCTGGACCAACTGCCTCCTCCGTCTCCCCTGGTCACACCACCATAGTAGCCTCGTCTGGTGTCCCTGCCTCCTGCAATTTGAATACCACCACCTCCACAGGTAAACACATGTTAAATTACGAAAAAATGACTGTTTGTTATCTGTTTTATAAAACAGCAATGTAAAAAATATATATATACAGTGGGGGAAAAAAGTATTTAGTCAGACACCAATTGTGCAAGTTCTCCCACTTAAAAAGATGAGAGAGGCCTGTAATTTCCATCATAGGTACACGTCAACTCTGACAGACAAATTGAGGGAAAAAAATCCAGAAAATCACATTGTAGGATTTTTAATGAATTTATTTGCAAATTATGGTGGAAAATAAGTATTTGGTCACCTACAAAAAAGCAAGATTTCTGGCTCTCACAGACCTGTAACTTCTTCTTTAAGAGGCTCCTCTGTCCTCCACTCGTTACCTGTATTAATGGAACCTGTTTGAACTTGTTATCAGTATAAAAGACACCTGTCCACAACCTCAAACAGTCACACTTCAAACTCCACTATGGCCAAGACCAAAGAGCTGTCAAAGGACACCAGAAACAAAATTGTAGACCTGCACCAGGCTGGGAAGACTGAATCTGCAATAGGTAAGCAGCTTGGTTAGAAGAAATCAACTGTGGGAGCAATTATTAGGAAATGGAAGACATACAAGACCACTGATAATCTCCCTCGATCTGCGGCTCCACACAAGATCTCACCCCGTGGGGTCAAAATGATCACAAGAACGGTGAGCAAAAATCCCAGAACCACACAGGGGGACCTAGTGAATGACCTGCAGAGAGCTGGGACCAAATAAACAAAGCCTACCATCAGTAACACACTACGCCGCCAGGACTCAAATCCTGCAGTGTGAGACGTGTCCCCCTGCTTAAGCCAGTACATGTCCAGGCCCGTCTGAAGTTTGCTAGAGTGCATTTGGATGATCCAGAAGAGGATTGGGAGAATGTCTTATGGTCAGATGAAACCAAAATATAACTTTTTGGTAAAAACTCAACTCGTCGTGTTTGGAGGACAAAGAATGCTGAGTTGCATCCAAAGAACACCATACCTACTGTGAAGCATGGGGGGTGGAAACATCATGCTTTGGGGCTGTTTTTCTGCAAAGGGACCAGGACGACTGATCCGTGTAAAGGAAAGAATGAATGGGGCCATGTATCGTGAGATTTTGAGTGAAAACCTCCTTCCATCAGCAAGGGCATTGAAGATGAAACGTGGCTGGGTCTTTCCGCATGACAATGATCCCAAACACACCGCCCGGGCAACGAAGGAGTGGCTTCGTAAGAAGCATTTCAAGGTCCTGGAGTGGCCTAGCCAGTCTCCAGATCTCAACCCCATAGAAAATCTTTGGAGGGAGTTGAAAGTCCGTGTTGCCCAGCGACAGCCCCAAAACATCACTGCTCTAGAGGAGATCTGCATGGAGGAATGGTCCAAAATACCAGCAACAGTGTATGTAAACCTTGTGAAGACTTACAGAAAACGTTTGACCTGTGTCATTGCCAACAAAGGGTATATAACAAAATATTGAGAAACTTTTGTTATTGACCAAATACTTATTTTCCACCATAATTTGCAAATTTATTCATTAAAAATCCTACAATGTGATTTTCTGGATTTTTGTTTCTCATTTTGTCTGTCATAGTTGACGTGTACCTATGATGAAAATTACAGGCCTCTCTCATCTTTTTAAGTGGGAGAACTTGCACAATTGGTGGCTGACTAAATACATTTTTTCCCCACTGTATATCTTTACATATCTACAGTACATAGCACCAGCCCTCAAGTCATCTCCACCTCCTCCAAAACCTCTGCAGCTTCCTCCAGAGGTATTGATGTAAAAAAGTTGAAAAGGGTTTTCATGCAACATGCTCTGTCTAACACTACTTTTTCTCAAACTGCAGCACAGAAAAGGAAGAGAAAAGCTCCACCGGTCACGTCGGTCACACCACCCATGGCACCACTCTCAGGTACTTCATAATCTGTTTTTCTCGCTCTCTCAGTTGTATCAATTACTATTGTTGTTGAAGAACTTCTACATTTTGCAAAACCATATTAATCAATTTGTATTATTATTTTATTTTTTATAAAAGAAGACACCACCTGCTGTGCTCGCTGCGGGGAGCGTGATCCGCCTGCAAGCTCCTCTCAGGAGTGTAGATCCGAGGTGCCATGGTTGTGCTGTGACTTCTACCAGCACTGGTTCCACTGCAGGTGTGTGCAGTGGGATCAAGAGGTAGCGGTGGAGCTGGATTTTTATTGTGATTTTTGTGACAATATAGGGATGGAGGTCGAGATTTATATGTTTGTTTTGTTTGTGTTCATATGAAATTATTTATTTGTTCAAAAATAAAAATTTCTAAAATATAATATATATATTTATTGAACCCATCTTGTGTATTTCTTCCTTTACTTTCCAAGTGGACCTCTGCAACACAAACTCCAACAGTGTTTTCATTGTTTATGTTAATGCACATAACTGAAATTAAAGTGTATTTGATGTAAATTATTAATACTCATATTTTATTTGGTTACAACACTGAATATGTTGGTGAAGAACCATTTTTTAAGAGTCCACAGGAGGGCGCACCGGGCTACGCAATGAAAAGTTGACAGGCAAATCATTATTTCTTACCGGAAGACTAGCCAACTAGTCAACTATCTAGTAAACACTTCGGGTACGTGGTTGGTGTCTCTTTTTTCAACAAATTTAAACGGATATATCTTGTAATTGAACAAAATAGTAAGGTGGCCAATAATCACAAAACATTGAAGGCTTGATCACAAGATAACACTGTTGAAGGTAATATATTTCTTAAAAGCTGTTGAATATGCCGATAATACGGGATTCTACGCTAGAAGTCCTTTAACGTTAACGTTAGTCGTTATATGTGTTGATATCCTACTCAGTCCTTTAATTAACGTTAGGCTACTGCAACCTGCCTTTTCACACTGGTAATTTAGCAGCAGTAAAATTACTTTTGAACACACTTTTCTGCAGAATATTATTACTAAAATTATCCAGTTACTTAATGTCCAAATTGGATAATAAATATTATTTACCGTTGAAGTTTAACGTTATGTTGTAAACACAATCACAGAAACACATAACGTGAACCTACTCTGATTTCCCGATCATTTTACCAGACCATTTAGCAAATGATACCACAAACAGAATATCATAAATAGATTACCTTTAACGTTAGAACTGTCACAAAATAACAATAATTAGCTGGCTAGCTATTTTGTTTCCATCTTAACAAAACGGGTCTACCTACGGTGTTGATGGTCGAGCTCTAGTGACAGTTTATGACAGTTGGAATAGCAAGCGCCTCATTAACTCGTGCGCTGGTAGACAAGAAGTAGATCTGCTCGAGCGCAGGTGGTGGTCCACGGTGGATGTTTAAACTCAACGAGTAGCCATACTGAATATGTCGGCGCAAAATGACTTTCAAAGCTGAAATCTAAATTTTGTTTGTCTTCAGTATCAATTCTACTGCTGAAGGCGGGCCAGACTCGGGCCACATGACTTCGGCCGAGTCTGACTCAGCGTAGTGCCCGACTCGCAGCCGGAATCCGCTCAGATCAACTGTGCTTGCTCCGTTGCCACAGCACTGTGAACCGCGGCACATTGAAGCATATGATTGGTCTAGTTATATAAGCGAGCAAGGGGATTGGATGCACGTTTTAAAGAAACACCCCTCAAGATTGGAGTGAAGCTGAATGGAGAGAAAACGTTCTCCACTGAGTCTAAAAAACTGTGAAAAGACAGTGTAGTATGGTAGTGCTGTGTTATGTACAATGTTGTCAACAAAATTAGGTTGATTTACTCCCGTCCCTATTGCAGAATGCAGCCTTTTGACAGCATGTACTAAAGTCGTTTAGTCCCCTCGTTTGGTGATTGTCATTTAGGCTGTGACAATTTAAAGGCAGAAGACAGACCTACAGTATGTTTAAGCAGGGAAGTTTGGTAAAGTTACCTGATTTGTAACTATGAAAATAATTTTGTCAAACAGATTGTGAAGCAAAATGGTGTAATTTGATTCTAGAGGGGGGACAATAAATATACAAATAATCTGGTTAGGGTGTATGGGTAGATTTATGTAAACTTGTCTTCAGGAGATTTTATCTATTTACTTAATTTAGACTGATCAGTGGAACAATTCTAATTTTTAACAATGGGCTAAAGTATTGGGTAATTACTGTGCCTGTCAGCAAGAACACTACTGTTCTATATCGTGGAGCTCCGCCCCATAGGGGAGCTCTGCTCCTATTGGTTTACCCACTGCCCTAAGGCAGCATCAGCCTGAGACAAAATTATGCACACACCTGCAGCCAATAGGAGTACAGGTGTCCCTATAAGAGGGGATGCCTCCCCTCAATCAGCCTCCCTTTATCTTCAGCGACTGGACTAGACTGAAGAAGCCAAGAAGAGACGAAGAGAAGACTCAGGACGAAGAAAACGCCGTCGATTTTCCAGATCATCGACGTCGTCCCACAATGAGCACACCAAGCTTATCCATAGGGTAAGTATTTAACAAAAGCTCTTTTCAGAGCTCAATGTCGCTGTTCCCCTTGGTGGCTGTCAACCCCACCCCCCGACTTATGTTTCGTGGGTTGAGGGACACAGCACGCCAGGGACGGCCTCATTAATCCCCCACTATGCGCCAGCTGCGCCCTCCTTTTTTGAAGGAGAGGAAGCAGCGTTGGGCATTTTTAGGGAGGATATTCCTCTTGAGGATGTGCTATAAGTGTTAGCCTCAGCTTCTTAGGCATCATCTGAAGGCGCTGACTCAGGAGATGACAGGGCTATTGGGGAAGAAATAAATATTCTATTGGAACAATTCAATACACTGACCCAGATGTTTAACACCCCTTTTCCCTCAGGAAAGTGTGAGGTCATTTACATCCCTGGGTGATGACGCCACAGCCTCTCTGTGCTCTGAATTTTCAGGTCTCATTGAGTGGGCTGCTAAACAGCGGGAGATTAAGCTGCCCCCCATTCCCTCCAACCCGGAAGTGGACATGATGGAGGGCGGCCGTTACTCTCGCTACAGCTTGGCGTCAGACGGCGGCCTCCAGCAGCAAGGGAGCGGGCCTCGCCCCCCACCTGCAGCGCCAGAGGTGCCTACCATTCCGCCGGCGAGAGAGGTCATTAAAGCGTCATCCTGGCATCACCCGAAAGGCGGCCAGAAGAGACGCCGTTTATGACATGGCGAGGGGGAGAGAACGGAAGACGGCGCAGCGCCTGGTGTGACTGAGCCCACTGTTCCCCCCCCACCCTACCGTTGAGTGTATGGAGGAGAATGTATTTTGTTGATGTGTGTAATAAAGAGTTGGCTCTACCTGACTTTGTCAAAAAAGAGCCCTTTTCCATAATACATCCGAGAGCGTTCGACCTTCCTCACTCTCGCTCTCTCTCTTACCACTCGAGTGCAGCTCAGCCCACCACGGTGCGTTGCTGAGCGCACACATAAGGTAGGTATAAAAAGGATATTAATTTTAAGATGTTACCTTATGAAGACCTCACTTTACAGACTCCTAGGAGTGCTGTAGTGAGTGTCTCACATAGCAGGCTGCAGTCTCAGCCGGATAATGGCATGATGACGCGACCGCTATTCGGGACGGCGCTCTGTCTCAGGCCAAGGTCTCAGTCAGTGCAGTTCAGACCCGTGCTGCGTTCCTGGAGGGCCGGAATACTGTGGTTACGAGTTTAACCAACGTATCGGCGCCCCCGTTTCTCTCAGAACGCGCTGATGCTCACCACACTGAGTGTAGCTCAGCCCACCAGGTGTGCAGAGCTGAGCACACACAGGAGGTGAATGTTAAAAAAGAGTATCAAGGCGCCGCCTTGTGTTACCTCATAGAGACCTCACATTACAGACTCCTAGGAGTGCTGTAGTGAGTGTCTCACATAGCAGGCTGCAGTCTCAGTCAAATAGTGACAGGATGATGCAACCGCTATTCGGGGATGGCGCACTGTCTCAAGCTAAGGCTTCTGTCAGTGGAGTTCAGACCCGTGCTGCATTCAAGGAGGGCCGGAATACTACGGTTACGGGTTTAACCAACATATCGGCGGCCCCGTTTCTCTCAGAATGCGCTGATGCTCACCACACTGAGTGTAGCTCAGCCCACCAGGGGTGCAGAGCTGAGCACACACAGGAGGTGAATGTTAATAAGGTATCAAGGCGACGCCTTGTGTTACCTCATAGAAACCTCACATTACAGACTCCTAGGAGTGCTGTAGTGAGTGTCTCACATAGCAGGCTGCAGTCTCGGTCAGACACTGACAGGATGACACAGCCGCTATTTGGGGATGGCGCACTATCGCAGACTAAGGTCTCTGTTAGTGCGATTCAGACCCATGCTGCGTTCACGGAGGGCCCGATTACCACGGTCACGAAAGTAACCAACGTATCGGCGCCCCCACCTCTCTTAGAACGCGCCAATGCTCACCACACTGAGTGTAATTCAGCCCACCAAAGGTGCAGAGCTGAGCACACACAGGAGGTGAAAGGGAAAAAGATACCAAGGCACCGTCTTCGGTTATCTCAAAGAGACCTCACATTACGACTAGGTGAAAAATCTGTCGATGTGCCCTTAAGCAAGGCACTTAACCCTAATTGCTCATGTAAGTCGCTCTGGATAAGAGCGTCTGCTAAATGACTAAAATGTCAATGTAAAAAATTACAGACTCCAAGGAGTACTGTAGTGAGTGCCTCTCATAGCAGACTGCAGTCTCAGTCAGGAGACATGATGATGCAGCCGCTATTTGGGGATGGCGCACTATCGCAGACTAAGGTCTCGGTTAGTGCGATTCAGACCCATGCTGCGTCCACGGAGGGCCCGGTTACCACGGTCACGAAGGTGCCCAGTGTTTCGGCGTCCCCACTTCTTTCTGAACGCGCCAATGCTCACCACACTGAGTGTAGTTCAGCCCACCAGAGGTGCAGAGCTGAACGCACACAGGAGGTGAAAAGAGGAAAGATACCAAGACGCCGTCTTGGTTTATCTCAAAGAGACCTCACATTACAGACTCCAAGGAGTACTGTAGTGAGTGCCTCTCATAGCAGGCTGCAGTCTCAGTCAGGAGACATGATGACGCAGCCGCTATTTGGGGATGGCGCACTATCGCAGACTAAGGTCTCGGTTAGTGCGATTCAGACCCATGCTGCGTTCACGGAGGGCCGGATTACTAAGGTTACGGGAATAACCAACGTATCGGCGCGCCCACCTCTCACAGAACGCGCTAATACTCACCACACTGAGCGTGACTCAACCCACCAGAGGTGCAGAGTTGAACACACACAGAAGGTGAAGGTTAAGAAGGTATCAAGGCGCCGCCTTGTGTTACCTCATAGAGACCTCATATTACAGACTCCTAGGAGTATTGTAGTGAGGGGCTCTAATAGCGAATTGCAGTCATCTACGATGACGCAATCGCTTGCTGGGGATGGTGCCCTGTTGCAGGCTGTGGCCTCGGTCAGTGCAATTCAGACCCGCGCTGCGTTCACGGAGGGCAGAAATACGACGGTTACGGGTTTAACTGACGTCTCTGCCCCTCCTTCTGGTTCAGAACGCACTAATGTTTCCTCTCCCTTTCATGGGAGTGTTAGGTCTACTGCTGCTAGGTAGCTCTCTCTCTGCTCTCCCCCTCCCCTCTGTCTGTTCTTGATTGCAGGAGTGAAGTCTGGTGTGCGGGAGTCAGGGTTCCAGCTGCAGCTCATTCACCATAATCACCTCAGCCTTAAAGACCCGGTCAAACTTGCCACTCATCGTCAGATCATAGTCAAGACGACCAAGTTAGTCTCGCTGCTGACTCAACCTGCTTGTTTTCGCTCTTTGTGTTTTTGGCCTGTTCTATTTGCATTTCTCCTGTGCCACAGATTATTGGAACCTGACTCCTGCCTCCGCTTCACTCCTGCCACCACCATCCCGCGTACCACTACTGGACTTCCCTTTTGGACTCACCCCGGACACTAGGACGTTACGGTACCACTCCTGCTCTGAACCTGGATCTGTTACCCTCCCTGTAGACCTGGACTTGCTCCTCCCCCTATTTTTGGGAAACCTGGACAATTTTTACTTTGTAATAAACCTGTTAAACCTTCTCTGGCTCGGTGTAGTTGTCTGCATTTGGGTTCATATCCAGTTAAATCGTGACAGTATGATCTGACCAACATGAACCCAGCAGACAGTAGCTCGGATACCACCCCAGCAGTGGCGGCTCCTGAAAAAATTCTCAGGAGGGGCAATTTTTCTGATGATTTAGGTGACCTACACACATTTTAAAAAAGATATGTCCAGCAACAACATGAAGACAGGGGCAGCATATAAGTCAATACCAGAAGCATTTATTGACTGATCTGGGGAGATGGATTCCAGTTTCTGTGACAGATTATAAATAATCTCTGATGCCTTTGTTATATTAGCTTTTGGTTGAATGTACTGTCGTAGTAAATATATAATGTTATAGCTTGGTCTGACTAAAATCTTGTGCATGACCCATTTTGTGTTGGGCGTTTGTTTTCAATCAATGCTGTTCCTATCCTATAACAATGGACAAAAGAGTCCTATCTTGTCAGCCTTGTCAGCAGGTGGCCAAGGACAACACCCACGCCATAGGTCTCTCAGTTCTTCCAACTCACGAGTTCTTGCTCTGAGGACACACACACACACACACACACACATCATCACTGATAACACACACACACACACACATCATCACTGTTAAACACACACACACACACACATCATCACTGTTAAACACACACACACACACACATCATCACTGTTAAACACACACACACACACACACACACAAATCCCCTCTCTTTAGGCTGAACATTTGAAGACAGAGAACCCGACTCAGAGCCAATGCAACAGTGGAGGGGACCTCGCCCAACTCATCAGGACCAATCAGAAGATCAGAACTACTAGATTCAACCTACATCATTTATTGTATAAAATGTCAGCACACAATGTTTTCGGGGCTCTCTTCAGATAGCTCCCTAAGAGTTTGACGACGAGTCCGTGCACGCGATTCCAGATATCTTTACCTCTGAATAAACTGCCTTTATTATACCATATCCACCCTGTCCAAAGTCTCTACTTGGTCTCAGTTCTCCAGTAAACTTGTGATTATCAACAGTACACAACGGTAACAAACAATTGGGGGAACTCACGGGGCAGATAGTAAGGTCGCAGTGACACAGAAAGCAGTTCAATGTCGGGGCTCGGGGGTACAGAGTCGCTCTCTTACCAGGATCGATTTTCCCTGTGACTGTCAGATCGAGGTCCGCTCCGACCAGGGTGAAGCCGGCCGGCTCCACTTCTCTGTCCGGGACTCTGTCATCCAGCCAAGTCTCCCAGCTGTATTGGATTCCGCTGCCAGCAACGTTTTCATTATTTAGTCCGTTCGTAGCGGGTATGTACACGATCAACAAGATCAGTCCAAAACCCACCACTGGAAATCCATGGTTGGCAGAATGTTTGTAAACTAAGTGTACAAATTAAAAACATAAAATAACGCCACTAAGTGTACAAATTAAAAACATAAAATAACGCCACACTGCAGGTCGCAACAGAGACGCTGCTAGCCGCTATTTGCTTAGTTACGTTCATGGTTACGTCACGTATGACGAAAGCGCGTAAGTGCAAGCCCACAGACACCCATAGAGAATGTATTGAAAGCTTTGAAATTTGAAAAAAATAGATTTTACATGACAGGCTATGAGAGACTTCTGGGTGATTTTCAACCTGACTGAAATCGCCCAAAAACGGGCGGGGCCATTTGAAGCACGACTTTAGCCTGATTTGACATTTAGTGGCAGTCAGATCAGATTACAACACTGATAACTACTGTTGCCGTGATATAATTGATTAGAAAAAAAATCCCTTCCTTTTCCCATTTGGCAGTGCGTCGCCCATATCGCCCTATTGAACAGGCCGTCCCTGCACCCCAGAGTGCACTCACATTTGGACTGCCATAGCCAATCAGGGCATTTTACTTGGCCAACATGATACTTTGTTTAAGACTATTTCTGAGAACAGTCAGATGCTGCTTAATCAGGTTCAATTACTCACCAATCAAGTGTCTGCCCTTACTACCCAAGTTAATAATGCACCCCTCGTTCATGGCATACAAACTGCTCCTTCTCCTGCTCCGCCTGTTTTTCCTGCTCCTCCAGCCCAGATCAGAGAGCCTTTTGTTTCTGCTCCAGAGCGCTATGACGGGAACATGGGAACCTGTGGTGATTTTTTGACTCAATGCTCGTTAGTGTTTGAACAACAGCCCCTCACCTACGCCTCAGAAAGAGCCCGTGTGCCTACCTTATCAACTCTACCAGCGGTTCCGCTCGTTCCTGGGGATCCGCGGTCTGGGAGAGTCAGTCGGACATTTGCAACGCTTACGTTGCCTTCACCACTGAGATGAGGAAGGTTTTCGACCACCCCGTACGGGGCAAGGAGGCTGCTAAACGGTTGTTTTCTCTTCGGCAGGGGTCTCGCAGTGTGGCGGAGATGGCAGTGGAGTTTCGGACTTTAGCGGCAGTGAGTGGTTGGAATGACGAGGCATTACAAGGAGTGTTCATTAATGCTTTGTCTGAGACTTTGAAAGATGAATTGGTGTCATATGATGAATCGCCTACGCTGGATAATCTTATTTCACTCACCATCAGGTTGGATAATCGGATTCGGGAGTGCCGCCGGGAGAGGAGTGTTAGTTCCAAGCAACCTGTCTGTCGTCAACCAACTCCTCCCCGCCTCTTCCCTACGGAGAAGGCCGATTCTTCCCGAGTCAATACTAGGAGCACTGAACTCGAAGCTATGGAGGTGGGTCGTGCACGGTTGTCCTCAGAGGAGCGTGCACGTCGTATTCAGGCTCGTGTCTGCCTGTATTGTGGAGAAGCTGGTCATTTCGTTCCTTCCTGCCCAGTTCGTCCGGGAAAAGGGCCGGCTCATCATTAATGGGAGAAGTTCTGGTGAGCCGAGCAGCGGATTCTTCCTCTTCTCCCCGCATTCTGCTCCAGGCATCCCTCCAGTGGCAGTCCCAGAATTTCCCTGTTAGTGCGCTGGTTGACTCTGGTGCCGATGAAAGCTTTTTGGATCGAGAGTTGGCTCAACAAATGGATTTAGAGACTGTTTCTATGGACCGTCCGCTGCAGGCTAAGGGTCTAAATGGACAATTGTTGACCCGTATTACTCATCAGACTGTTCCTGTTTGTCTCAGAGTGTCGGGTAATCATCAGGAGAACATTCAATTTCACATAATTGACTGCCCACAGACCCCCCTGGTCCTTGGTATCCCCTGGCTCATAAGACACAATCCACACATTGATTGGATGACAGGTAGAATTGTTTCATGTAGCACATTTTGTCATGTGAACTGTTTGTGTTCTGCTCAGACCCCTGCCAGCACTGTGCCTCAACCTCCACTGGAGTCCATGGATCTCTCTGCTGTCCCTGACGTGTATCATGACCTGGCATCCGTTTTCTGCAAACACAGAGCTACTTCTCTTCCTCCTCACCGGCCATACGACTGCGCCATTGACCTCCAGCCAGGAGCCCCTCTCCCTAACAGTCGCCTGTACAATCTCTCCCGCCCGGAGACGGAGGCTATGGAGAACTACATTCGGGACTCCTTGGCGGCAAGTATTATTCGTCCTTCCTCGTCACCTGTAGGAGCGGGATTATTTTTTGTTGGAAAGAAGGATAAGACCCTCAGACCCTGTATTGATTTCCGTGGACTTAACAACATCACCATTAAGAACAAATATTCTCTGCCTTTAATTAATTCTGCTTTTCCCCTCCTTCATGGTGCAACTATCTTTACGAAACTGGATCTACGAAATGCGTATCACCTGGTGCGCATTCGTAAAGGTGATGAATGGAAGACTGCCTGTGGGGAGGCAGGTAGCTTAGTGGTTTATTTGTTTTTTTATTTTTTATTTCACCTTTATTTAACCAGGTAAGCCAGTTGAGAACAGGTTCTCATTTACAACTGCGACCTGGCCAAGATAAAGCATAGTAGTGCAATAAAAAAACAACACAGAGTTACATATGGGGTAAAAAACATAAAGTCAGAAATACAACAGAAAATATATATACAGTGTGTGCAAATGTAGCAAGTGTTATGATTTACCAGTATTAGAACCCAAATGCAGACAAGTACACCAAGCCAGAGAAGGTTTAACAGGTTTATTTAAAATGTTCAATAGTCCAGGTTTCCAATAATAGGGGAAGAGCAAGTCCAGGTTACAGGGAGGGTAACAGATCCAGGTCAGGGCAGGTGTGGTACCGTAATGTCCTAGTGTCCGTGGTGAGTCCAAAAGAGAGGTCCGGTAGTGGAGAGCAGGATGGTGGTGGCAGGAGTGAAGCGGAGGCAGGAGTCAGGTTCCAAATATCTGTGGCACAGGAGAAAAAGTAAATAGAACAGGCCAAAACACAAAGAGCAAAAATAAACAGGTTGAGTCGGCAGCGAGACTAACATGGTCGTCTTGACTATGATCTGACGATGAGTGGTAAGTTTGACCGGGTCTTAAAGGCTGAGGTGATTATGGTGAATGAGCTGCAGCTGGAACCCTGACTCCCGCACACCAGACTTCACTCCTGCAATCAAGGACAGACAGAGGGAGGGAGAGAGCAGAGAAAGAGCTACCTAGCAGCAGTAGGCCTAACAGTACCCCCTCTACGGGACGCCACCTGGCGGCCGCCAGGGGTTTATCGGGATGTAACCTATGAAACTCTCGGACCAGAGCAGGATCCACAATGAAGCTCCTGGGCACCCAGGAACGTTCCTCAGGACCATAACCCTCCCAATCCACCAGGTACTGGAAACCCACGACCCCGGCGGCGAACATCCAGAAGTCGCCGGACAGTGTAGACCGGACCCCCACCCACGATCCTGGGCGGAGGAGGGGGACGAGAGGGCGGGCACAGAGGGCTAACCGACACAGGCTTAATCTGGGAAACATGAAAGGTGGAATGAACCCGTAGGGAGGCAGGAAGCTGTAGCTTAACCGCGCAGGGGGTTAACAATAGACAGTATCTTGAACGGTCCTATAAAACGAGGCGCCATCTTCTTAGACTCCACCTTCAATGGAAGGTCCCGTGACTTCAGCCATACCTCTTGACCAGGAGAGTAACCGGGAGCCTGGGACCGGTGACGGTTGGCTTGCCTCTGCATGTACGCCGAAGCTCGGGACAGAGCTACCCTGGCCTTCCTCCAAACCTTGAAGCAGCGGCGCATGTGGGACTGCACCGAGGGTACCGCCAGTTCCCTCTCTTGAGAAGGGAACAGGGGAGGTTGATAACCCAGAGCACACAGAAAAGGAGACAAACCAGAGGAAGCGTTAGTCAAGGTGTTATGAGCATATTCCACCCAGGGGAGCATGGAGCTCCATGACCCAGGGTTAGACCCTGTGACACAGCGAAGAGCGGTCTCCATCTCCTGGTTCGCTCTCTCGGCTTGCCCGTTGGTCTGGGGGTGATATCCAGAGGACAGGCTGGATGTAATGCCCAAAGCTTTACAGAAAGCTTTCCACACCTGGGAGACAAACTGGGGACCCCTGTCAGAGACAATATCCGTGGGTAGACCATGAGAGCGGAACACATGTTCAACCAAAATATCAGCCGTCTCTCTGGCAGTGGGCAGTTTAGGTAGGGCCAAAAAATGAGCGAACTTAGAAAAAGCGATCAATCACCGTAAGAATTACAGTCTTTCCAGACGAGGGGGAAGTCCAGTGACAAAATCCATAGCGATATGCGACCAGGGCCGGCTGGGTATAGGTAGAGGTCGTAGATGACCAGCGCTGGCCTGGGTGGAGTTCTTACTTCGTGCACATACCGTACAAGCAGCAATGAAGGCTCGAGTGTCCGCCTCCATCGTGGCCCACCAGAACTTCCGTCGCACAAAGTCAAGGGTCCGCGAAACTCCAGGGTGACAGGTAAGGGGGAGACGAGTGAGCCCACTGAAGTACCTGGGAGCGCGCAGACTCAGGGACAAACATCCGGTTAGGAGGACCCCTCCCAGGGTCAGCTTGATGATGTTGAGCCTGTCTAACAATCCCCTCGATGTCACATGTGACGACCGCAATACTGCAGGTAGGAGGCAAAATGGGTTCAGGGTTACTACCAGTATCAACAGCCGAATGAACACGAGACAGGGCGTCAGGCTTGACGTTGCGTGACCCAGGACGGTAAGACAGAGAAAAATTGAATCTCCCAAAAAATAGTGCCCACCTGGCTTGACGGGGGGTTGAGCTGCTTCGCTGACTGGAGGTAAGCCAGATTCTTATGATCCGTCCAAACGATAAAGGGTTGTTCCGCCCCCCTCAACCAATGTCGCCACTCCTCGAGAGCCAGCTTAACGGCGAGCAGTTCACGATTGCCAACATCATAATTCCTCTCTGCCTGAGAAAGTTTCCTTGAGAGAAAAGCACAGGGATGCAGTTTGTTATCTTCAGGAGAACGCTGTGACAACACCGCACCTACCCCAGTGTCGGATGCATCCACCTCCACGACAAACTGGCGGTCGGGGGTCCGGCTGCATCAGAATGGGAGCCGAGGCGAAGCGATGTTTCAGTTCTTCGAACGCTGATTCGGCCCCTTCATTCCAAGCGAGCGGTCGTGAGATGGAGGTGAGAGCGGTGAGTGGCGCCGCAATGCGGCTGTAGTCCTTGATGAACCTCCTATAGAAGTTCGCAAACCCCAGAAATCGTTGAAGTTGTTTTGCGGGTAGAGGGGCTGGCCAGTCCGTGACAGCAGAGATCTTAGCTGGGTCCATCCGCAACTCCCCCTGAGCGATGATGTAACCCAAAAAGAGTCTCAGACACATGAAATTCACATTTCTCCATCTTCACAAACAGTTTGTTCTCCAACAACCTTTGCAACACCTGGCGCACATGCAGTTCATGTTCCTGGGAGGACTCTGAGAAAATCAAGATATCATCCAGATAGACAAAAACAAACCGATTCAACATGTCCCGAAGGACATCATTGACTAGTGCCTGAAAAACAGCAGGGGCATTAGACAACCCAAAAGGCATAACCAGATACTCAAAATGTCCCAAGGGTGTGTTGAAGGCAGTCTTCCATTCATCACCTTTACGAATGCGCACCAGGTGATACGCATTTCGTAGATCCAGTTTCGTAAAGATGGTAGCACCATGAAGGAGGGGAAAAGCAGAATTAATCAAAGGCAGAGAATACTTGTTCTTAATGGTGATGTTGTTAAGTCCACGGTAATCAATACAGGGTCTGAGGGTCTTATCCTTCTTAGCAACAAAAAGAATCCCGCTCCTACAGGTGACGAGGAAGGACGCATAATACCTGCCGCCAAGGAGTCCCGAATGTAGTTCTCCATAGCCTCCGTCTCCGGCCGGGGAGATTGTACAGGCGACTGCTGGGAGCGGGGCTCCTGGCTGGAGGTCAATGGCACAGTCGTAAGGCCGGTGAGGAGGAAGAGAAGTAGCTCTGTGTTTGCAGAAAACGGATGCCAGGTCATGATACACGTCAGGAACATTAGAAAGATCCATGGACTCCAGTGGAGGTCGAGGCACAGTACTGGCAGGAGTCAGAGCAGAACACAAACAATTCACATGACAAAATGTGCTCCATGAAACAATTCTACCTGTCACCCAATCAATGTGTGGATTGTGTCTTATGAGCCAGGGGATACCAAGGACCAGAGGGGTCTGTGGGCAGTCGATAATATGGAATTGAATGTTCTCCTGATGATTTCCCGACACTCTAAGACAAACAGGAACAGTCTGATGGGTAATATGGGTCAACAATTGTCCATTCAGACCCTTAGCCTGCAGCGGACAGTCCATAGGAACAGTCTCCAAATCCATTTGTTGAGCCCACTCTCTATCCAAAAGCTTTCGTCTGCACCAGAGTCAATCAGCGCACTAACAGAGAGATTCTGGAACTGCCACTGGAGGGATGCCTGGAGCAGAATGCGGGGAGAAGAGGAAGAATCCGCTGCTCGGCTCACCAAAACTTCTCCCATTAATGATGAGCCGGCCCCTTTTCCCGGACGAACTGGGCAGGAAGGAACGAAATGACCAGCTTCTCCACAATACAGGCAGACCCGAGCCTGAATGCGACGTGCACGCTCCTCTGAGGACAACCGTGCACGACCCACCTCCATGGCCCGGGTTCAGTGCTCCTCGTATCGACTCGGGGAAGACACGGCTTTCTCCGTAGGGAAGATGCGGGGAGGAGTTTGTTGATGACAGACAGGTTGCTTGGAACTAACACTCCTCTCCCGGCGGCGCTCCCGAATCCGATTATCCAACCTGATGGTGAGTGAAATAAGATTATCCAGCGTAGGCGATTCATCATATGACACCAATTCATCTTTTAAAGTCTCAGACAAAGCATTGATGAACACTCCTTGTAATGCCTCGTCATTCCAACCACTCACTGCTGCTAAAGTCCGAAACTCCACTGCCATCTCCGCCACACTGCGAGCCCCCTGCCGAAGAGAAAACAACCGTTTCGCAGCCTCCTTGCCTCGTACGGGGTGGTCAAAAACCTTCCTCATCTCAGTGGTGAAGGCAACGTAAGCGTTGCAAATGTCCGACTGACTCTCCCAGACCGCGGATCCCCAGGCACAAGCGGAACCGCTAGTAGAGTTGATAAGGTAGGCAATACGGGCTCTTTCTGAGGCGTAGGTGAGGGGCTGTTGTTCAAACACTAACGAGCATTGAGTCAAAAAATCGCCACAGGTTCCCATGTTCCCGTCATAGCGCTCTGGAGCAGGAACAAAAGGCTCTCTGATCTGGGCTGAAGGGGTAGTAAGGGCAGACACTTGATTGGTGAGTAATTGAACCTGATTAAGCAGCACCTGACTGTCCTCAGCAATCGTCTTAAACAGGGTATCATGTTGGCCAAGTAAAAAGCCCTGATTGGCTATGGCAGTCCAAATTTGAGTGCACTCTGGGGTGGTATCCAAGCTACTGTCTGCTGGGTTCATGATGGTCAGATCATACTGTTATGATTTACCAGTATTAGAACCCAAATGCAGACAAGTACACCAAGCCAGAGAAGGTTTAACAGGTTTATTTAAAATGTTCAATAGTCCAGGTTTCCAATAATAGGGGAAGAGCAAGTCCAGGTTACAGGGAGGGTAACAGATCCAGGTCAGGGCAGGTGTGGTACCGTAATGTCCTAGTGTCCGTGGTGAGTCCAAACGAGAGGTCCGGTAGTGGAGAGCAGGATGGTGGTGGCAGGAGTGAAGCGGAGGCAGGAGTCAGGTTCCAAATATCTGTGGCACAGGAGAAAAAGTAAATAGAACAGGCCAAAACACAAAGAGCAAAAATAAACAGGTTGAGTCGGCAGCGAGACTAACATGGTCGTCTTGACTATGATCTGACGATGAGTGGTAAGTTTGACCGGGTCTTAAAGGCTGAGGTGATTATGGTGAATGAGCTGCAGCTGGAACCCTGACTCCCGCACACCAGACTTCACTCCTGCAATCAAGGACAGACAGAGGGGAGGGAGAGAGCAGAGAGAGAGCTACCTAGCAGCAGTAGGCCTAACAGCAAGTTATGGAGGTAAGGCAATAAATAGGCTATAGTGCAGAATAATTACAATAGTATTAACACTGGAATGCTAGATGTGCAAGATATTATGTGCAAATAGAGATACTGGGGTGCAAAAGAGCAAAATAAATAACAATATAGGGATGAGGTAGTTGGGTGGGCTAATTTCAGATGGGCTGTGTACAGGTGCAGTGATCGGTAAGGTGCTCTGACAACTGATGCTTAAAGTTATTGAGGGAGATAAGAGTCTCCAGCTTCAGAGATTTTTGCAATTCGTTCCAGTCATTGGCAGCAGAGAACTGGAAGGAATGGCGGCCAAAGGAGGTGTTGGCTTTGGGAATGACCAGTGAGATATACCTGCTGGAGCGCAGACTACGGGTGGGTGCTGCTATGGTGACCAATGAGCTAAGATAAGGCGGGGATTTGCCTAGCAGTGATTTATAGATGGCCTGGAGCCAGTGGGTTTGACGACGAACATGTAGTGAGGACCAGCCAACAAGAGCGTACAGGTCACAGTGGTGGGTAGTGTATGGGGCTTTGGAGACAAAACGGATGGCACTGTGATAGACTACATCCAATTTGCTGAGTAGAGTGTTGGAGGCTATTTTGTAAATGACATCGCCGAAGTCAAGGATCGGTAGGATAGTCAGTTTTACGAGGGCATGTTTGGCAGCATGAGTGAAGGAGGCTTTGTTGCGAAATAGGAAGCCGATTCTAGATTTAACTTTGGATTGGAGATTCTTTATGTGAGTCTGGAAGTTGAGTTTACAGTCTAACCAGACACCTAGGTATTTGTAGTTGTCCACATACTCTAGGTCAGACCCGTCGAGAGTGGTGATTCTAGTCGGGTGGGCGGGTGCCAGCAGCGTTCGATTGAAAAGCATGCATTTAGTTTTACTAGTGTTTAAGAGCAGTTGGAGGCTACTGAAGGATTGTTGTATGGCATTGAAGCTCGTTTGGAGGTTTGTTAACACAGTGTCCAATGAAGGGCCAGATGTATACAAAATGGTGTCGTCTGCGTAGAGGTGGATCTGAGAGTCACCAGCAGCAAGAGCGACATCATTGATAAACACGGAGAAAAGTGTCGGCCCAAGAATTGAACCCTGTGGCACCCCCATAGAGACTGCCATAGGTCCAGACAACAGGCCCTCGATTTGACACACTGAACTCTATCTGAGAAGTAGTTGGTGAACCAGGCGAGGCAGTCATTTGAGAAACCAAGGCTATTTAGTCTGCCAATAAGAATGCGGTGGTTGACAGAGTCGAAAGCCTTGGCCAGGTCGATGAAGACGGCTGCACAGTACTGTCTATTATCAATCGCGGTTATAATATCGTTTAGGACCTTGAGCGTGGCTGAAGTGCACCCGTGACCAGCTCGGAAACCGGATTGCATAGCGGAGAAGGTACGGTGGTATTCGAAATGGTCGATGATCTGTTTGTTAACTTGGCTTTCGAATACTTTCGAAAGGCAGGGCAGGATGGATATAGGTCTGTAGCAATTTGGATCTAGAGTGTCACCCCTTTGAAGAGGGGGATGACCGCGGCAGCTTTCCAATCTCTGGGGATCTCAGGCGTTATGAAAGAGAGGTTGAACAGACTAGTAATAGGGGTAGCGACAATTTCGGCGGCTAGTTTTAGAAAGAAAGGGTCCAGATTGTCTAGCCCAGCTGATTTGTAGGGGTCCAGATTTTGCAGCGCTTTCAAAACATCAGCTGTCTGAATTTGTGTGAAGGAGAAGCGGGGGGCATGGGCAAGTTGCAGCAGAGGGTGCAGAGTTGGTGGCCGGGTTAGTGGTAGCCAGATGGAAAGCATGGCCAGCTGTAGCAAAATGCTTGTTGAAATTCTCGATTATTGTAGATTTATCGGTGGTGATAGTGTTTCCTAGCCTCAGTGCAGTGGGCAGCTGGGAGGAAGTGCTCTTATTCTCCATGGACTTTACAGTGTCCCAAAACTTTTTGGAGTTAGTGCTACAGGATGCAAATTTCTGTTTGAAAAAGTTAGCCTTTGCTTTCCTGACTGCTTGTGTATATTGGTTCCTAACTTCCCTGAAAAGTTGCATATCGCGGGGGCTATTTGATGCTAATGCTGTACGCCACAGGATGTTTTGTGCTGGTCAAGGGCAGTCAAGTCTGAGGAGAACCAGGGGCTATATCGGTTCTTAGTTCTGTATTTTTGAATGGGGCATGTTTATTTAAGATTGAGAGGAAATTACTTTTAAGGAACAACCAGGCATCCTCTACTGACGGAATGAGATCTATATCCATCCAGGATACCTGGGCCAGGTCAATTAGGAAGGCCTCCTCGCTAAAGTGTTTTAGGGAGCGTTTGACAGTGATGAGGGGTGGTCGTTTGACCGCGGACCCGTTACGGACGCAGGCAATAAGGCAGTGATCGCTGAGATCCTGGTTGAAGACAGCTGAGGTGTATTTAGAGGGTATGTTAGTCAGGATGATATCTATGAGGGTACCCATGTTTACGGATTTAGGGTTGTACCTGGTAGGTTCGTTGATAATTTGCGTGAGGTTGAGGGCATCTAGCTTGGATTGTAGGTTAAGAGCGTTGTGCCAGTAACCGAAAGGTCGCTGGTTCTAATCCCCGAGCCGACTAGGTGAAAAGTCTGTCGATGTGCCCTTGAGCAAGGCACTTAACCCTAATTGCTCCTGTAAGTCGCTCTGGATAAGAGCGTCTGCTAAATGACTAAAATGTAAATGTAATGCCTTCAACACACCCTTGGGACATTTTGAGTATCTGGTTATGCCTTTTGGTTTGTCTAATGCCCCTGCTGTTTTTCAGGCACTAGTGAATGATGTCCTTCGGGACATGTTGAATCGTTTTGTTTTTGTCTCTCTGGATGATATCCTGATTTACTCAGAGTCCTCCCAGGAACATGAACTGCATGTGCGCCAGGTGTTGCAAAGGTTGTTGGAGAACAAACTATTTGTGAAGATGGAGAAATGTGAATTTCATGTGTCTGAAACCTCTTTTTTTGGGTTACATAATAGCTCAGGGGGAGTTGCGGATGGACCCAGCTAAGATCTCTGCTGTCACGGACTGGCCAGCCCCCTCCACCCGCAAACAACTTCAACGATTCCTGGGGTTTGCGAACTTCTACAGGAGGTTCATCAAGGACTACAGCCGCATTGCTGCACCACTCACCGCTCTCACCTCCATCTCACAACCGTTCGCTTGGAATGAAGGGTCCGAATCAGCGTTCGAAGAGCTGAAACATCGCTTTGCCTCAGCTCCCATTCTGATGCAGCCTGACCCCGACCGCCAGTTTGTCGTGGAGGTGGATGCATCCGACACTGGGGTAGGTGCGGTGTTGTCACAACGTTCACCTGAAGATAACAAACTGCATCCCTGTGCTTTTCTTTCACGAAAACTTTCTCAGGCAGAGAGGAATTATGATGTTGGCAATCGTGAACTGCTCGCCGTTAAGCTGGCTCTCGAGGAGTGGCGGCATTGGTTGGAGGGGGCGGAACAACCCTTCAACGTTTGGACGGATCATAAAAATCTTGCATACATCCAGTCAGCAAAGCAGCTCAATCCCGGTCAAGCCAGGTGGGCACTATTTTTTGGTAGATTAAATTTTTCCCTGTCTTACCGTCCTGGGTCACGCAACGTCAAGCCTGACGCCCTGTCTCGTGTTCATTCTGCTGTTGATACTGGTAGTAACCCTGAACCCATCTTGCCTCCTACCTGCAGTGTTGCTGCCATTACATGTGACATCGAAGGGATTGTTAGACAGGCTCAACATCTACAAGCTGACCCTGGGAGCGGTCCTCCTAACCGGTTGTTTGTCCCTGAGTCTGTTCGCTCCCAGGTACTTCAGTGGGCTCACTCGTCTCCCCTTACCTGTCACCCTGGAGTTACTCGGACCCTTGACTTTTTGCGATGGAAGTTCTGCTGGCCCAGGATGGAGGCGGACACTCGAGCCTTCATTGCTGCTTGTACGGTATGTGCACGAAGTAAGAACTCCACCCAGGCCAGCGCTGGTCATCTACGACCTCTGCCAATACCCAGCCGGCCCTGGTCCCACATTGCATTGGATTTTGTCACTGGACTTCCCCCCTCGTCTGGAAAGACTGTCATTCTTACTGTAATTGATCGTTTTTCTAAGTTTGCTCATTTTTTGGCCCTACCTAAACTGCCCACTGCCAGAGAAACTGCTGATATTTTGGTTGAACATGTGTTCCGCTCTCATGGTCTACCCACTGATATTGTCTCTGACAGGGGTCCCCAGTTTGTCTCCCAGGTATGGAAAGCTTTCTGTAAAGCTTTGGGCATCACATCCAGCCTGTCCTCTGGATATCACCCCCAGACCAACGGGCAAGCCGAGAGCGAACCAGGAGATGGAGACCGCTCTCCGCTGTGTCACAGGGTCTAACCCTGGGTCATGGAGCTCCATGCTCCCCTGGGTGGAATATGCTCATAACACCTTGACTAACGCTTGCTCTGGTTTGTCTCCCTTTCTGTGTGCTCTTGGTTATCAACCTTCCCTGTTCCCTTCTCAAGAGAGGGAACTGGCGGTACCCTCGGTGCAGTCCCACATGCGCCGCTGCTTCAAGGTCTGGAGGAAGGCCAGGGTAGCTCTGTCCCGAGCTTCGTCGTACATGCAGAGGCAAGCCAACCGTCACCGGTCCCAGGCTCCCGGTTACTCTCCTGGTCAAGAGGTATGGCTTAAGTCACGTTATCTTCCATTGAAAGTGGAATCTAAGAAGATGGCGCCGCGTTTTATAGGACCGTTCAAAATACTGTCTATTGTTAACCCCTGCGCGGTTAAACTACAGCTTCCTGCCTCCCTACGGGTTCATTCCACTTTTCATGTGTCCCAGATTAAGCCTGTGTCTGTTAGCCCTCTGTGCCCGCCCTCTCGTCCCCCTCCTCCGCCCAGGATCGTGGGTGGGGGTCCTGTC
Organism: Coregonus clupeaformis; assembly: GCF_020615455.1. Lineage (NCBI taxonomy): Eukaryota > Metazoa > Chordata > Actinopteri > Salmoniformes > Salmonidae > Coregonus > Coregonus clupeaformis. Next base: position 30,617,515 of record NC_059214.1, read on the forward strand.
TACACTGTCCGGCGACTTCTGGATGTTCGCCGCCGGGGTCGTGGTTTCCAGTACCTGGTGGATTGGGAGGGTTATGGTCCTGAGGAACGTTCCTGGGTTCCCAGGAGCTTCATTGTGGATCCTGCTCTGGTCCGTGATTTTCATAGGTTACATCCTGATAACCCTGTCGGCCGCCGGGTGGCGTCCGTAGAGGGGGGGGGGTACTGTTAGGCCTACTGCTGCTAGGTAGCTCTCTCTCTGCTCTCCCCCTCCCCTCTGTCTGTTCTTGATTGCAGGAGTGAAGTCTGGTGTGCGGGAGTCAGGGTTCCAGCTGCAGCTCATTCACAATAATCACCTCAGCCTTAAAGACCCGGTCAAACTTGCCACTCATCGTCAGATCATAGTCAAGACGACCATGTTAGTCTCGCTGCTGACTCAACCTGCTTGTTTTCGCTCTTTGTGTTTTTGGCCTGTTCTATTTACATTTCTCCTGTGCCACAGATTATTGGAACCTGACTCCTGCCTCCGCTTCACTCCTGCCACCACCATCCCGCATACCACTACTGGACTTCCCTTTTGGACTCACCCCGCACACTAGGACGTTACGGTACCACTCCTGCTCTGAACCTGGATCTGTTACCCTCCCTGTAGACCTGGACCTGTTACCCTCCCTGTAGACCTGGACTTGCTCCTCCCCCTATTTTTGGGAAACCTGGACAATTTTTACTTTGTAATAAACCTGTTAAACCTTCTCTGGCTCGGTGTAGTTGTCTGCATTTGGGTTCATATCCAGTTAAATCGTGACAGGGAGGCCCACCTTGGGCTGTTCCACCACCTCAGTGTTGGAGAACAGCGGCGGCAAGGGCCATAGAGGAATACAGGTCCTTCCTACTGAATGTACCACAGCTTCGCGCTCGCCCGCTTTCTCTGTATTGCTGGCAGTGGCAGCGAAGCTGCACCCTCTCACGCTGGCTAGAACAGATGTTGCAGAAGGGTTATGCCATCCAATTCCATCGGACCCCACCCCGATTCAGGGGAGTGGTGGAGACGGTGATGAAAACGCCAGAAAAAGTGGCCGCTCTGGTTTCAGAGATTACGGAACTTTTGGCGAAGGAGGCGGTCACAGTGGTTCCCCAGGAGCAAAGGAACAAAGGGCTATATTCGCCCTACTTCCTGGTGCCCAAAAAGACGGGGGGAATGAGGCCGATATTGGATTTACACATTCTCAACGAGAGCGTAACCAAACGGCCCTTTCGAATGCTAACGACAAAACGTCTGCTGGAATGTGTCCAGAAAGGAGACTTTTGTACGAGCATAGACCTAAAGGACGCGTACTTTCATGTGCCGGTACAGCCGCATCACAGGAAGTTTCTGCGATTCGCCTTTCAAGGGGTGGCGGAAGAATACACGAGGATGCCATTTGGGTGCTCCCTGGCACCTCGCACGTTTTCCAAGTGTGTGGAGGCAGCATTGGAACCGTTGCGTCATCAGGGAATACGGCTACTAGCCTACCTAGACAACCTACTGGTTCTCGCCCCGTCAGCAGAGCTGGCGATCACTCACACAACACAGACAGTGATTCATCTCACACGTCTGGGGTTCGCTGTGAATTTGAAAAAGAGCGCGCCCTGGCCCAGTCATCAGATTGTCTACCTGGGGATACAGCTAGACACTGTAATGATGAGGGCTCGAATTACGGACCCCCGAAGGGTAGCCTTATTACTAGCCCTGAGGAAGTGTCGTCCGAATCACACGGTGACGGCGCTGTCGATCATGTCACTCTTGGGTCTCATGTCGTCAGCCCACTCTGTGGTTCCGCTGGGACTCCTGCACATGCGCAGGATGCAGCGATGGTTCGCCCAACTAAGACTAGAACCATTGCGTCAACGTCATCGGTTGGTGGTGGTTCCCCTCTCGCTCAGTGCAGATCTGAACTATTGGAGAAACCCGCGCGTTCTCACGCACGGAGTCCCGATAGGCAGAGTGTCCTCTTACATCCCAGTGTTCACAGATGCGTCTCTGACGGAATGGGGAGTGACATGTCAGACCCAAGCGATAGGAGGTGTGTGGCCTCTTTCGAGTGGCCACATCAACCTCTTGGAGTTGGAAACGGTTCGACTGGTTTTGACCCACTTCGCGTCTACCCTTCAGGGTCGCGATGTGCTGGTCTGGTCAGACAACCGGACCACAGTAGCCCACATAAATCGCCAGGGAGGAGTCAGGTCTCCTGCTCTCCATCGGGCGGCAGAGGAATTGTGGCTGTGGGCTCACGAGCACCTTCGCTCATTGAGAGCAGCACACATTCCGGGCTACTTGAACATAGGAGCAGACCTCATGTCAAGAGGGGGTCCTCGAGACGACGAGTGGTGTCTGCATCCGGACATTGTTCTACAAATTTGGGAACAGTTCGGGAGAGCCGAGGTGGATCTATTCGCGTCACGTGTGAACGCGCAATGTCCCCTATGGTTCTCTCTGAGGGAACAGGAAGAACCGCCACTAGGAAGAGACGCCTTTGCGCACCACCCGCGGCCGAGAGTTCTTCTGTATGCATTCCCTCCGCTGTCCTGCATTCTCCCACTGTTAGCCTGGGTGAGGTCAGGAGGGCTGTCAGTGATACTGGTAGCCCCCGATCGCCCAGGGGCTCCTTGGTTTGCGGAGATGAGTCAGATGTTGATTGCGCCACCTTGGCCAATTCTACATCGACGGGACGCGTTGTCTCAGGCGGGGGGCACGATAGGGCAGTTGCCCATAATTGGCCAACCACTGAAGGCCTGGCTGCTGAGAGGGACAGGCTAGAGCGCCGTGGGTTATCTGATGCGGTGATCAGGACCATACAGGGTTCACGTGCCAGTTCCACTTCTAAGATGTATGCCAGTAGATGGAACGTGTTTTCACAATGGTGTGTCACACAAGGTGTAGACCCCATGAGCTGTCAGGTTGAGAGTATTCTCTCTTTCCTACAGCTTATGTTTGACAAGCAGAGATCGCCCGCCACCATTAAGGTGTTTGCAGCGGCGATTTCAGCTTGTCACGAGGGGTTTGGCAGAGACAATGTCTTTAGCCACCCTCTAGTGAAACATTTCCTATTAGGAACGCGGCGGCATAGGCCAACACCTAGAGCCACGCTTCCTCAGTGGGATTTGGCTTTGGTACTCGAAGCGCTATGTAAGTCGCCGTTCTAGCCATTGAATCAAATACCCCTCAAGATGCTGTCTTTGAAGACAGCACTGTTGCTCGCTTTGACTACGGCTAAGCGTGTTAGTGATTTGTGTGCTCTTTCGATGAGACCCGACTGCCTGGCCATTAATGGCGATCTGAGCAGAGCGGTGTTACGTCCTAACCCGGCATTTGTGCCGAAGGTTATTAGGAGTTCATATAGATCACAGACCGTGGAGCTGTGGGCTTTTTCTCATCCTCCTCATAGAGAGAGGAGTGAGGAAAGGCTCCATCGCCTGTGCCCAGTACGCGCCTTGGCGTGTTACGTCGAGCGCACAGCAGCGATTAGGTCATCGCCTCAGCTGTTTGTGTGTCATGGTGCTGCTGCACTAGGTAGACCACTTTCGAAACAGCGTCTGTCTCATTGGCTCTGTGAGGGCATTGAGACAGCTTATGAGGCAGCGGGGCGACAATTGCCTCAGGGTATCAGAGCTCACTCCACTCGTGGAGTAGCAGCTTCTACTGCCCTTTTCAGAGGAACAGGGGTAGAGGATATATGTAGAGCGGCGTCATGGTCAACACCGTCTCCATTTATCCGTTTCTATCTCTTGGATATGTCTTCTAACTCTTTGGCTCAGTCTGTACTCAGCGTGGCTGAAGGGAGACTTTGAGCTAGGAGGAGAGGAATGCAGGACTGTGGAGACAGGGTCTCTATCAGGTCCGCTTCTGATAGAAGGACATATTGTTTGCATGACTCCTGACTGACAGGTTCAGTACAGTAGAGGGCATGTATTGATCTGCCCACCAGTGATTCACTGGAGTGAGGCGGAATGATGGGGGATAATAGTAGTAACTTGGTTACGATACTATTAGACCGGTCATGACAATTTGACGGAATGTGACGTCATCTATCTGCTTGTTCAGATTAGTATGAATCATGTTCTGGGATCTGCCCACTAATCTCTGGGGTTCCATTGATTGAGTGAGGCGGCCTACCGTGTACACAATGTAGAGTGACACTTTGTGTCATTCCATTAGTGGTCGGTAGTATTGTAACAGGATATTGAGGTACCATCTATCTGCTAGTACAGATTAGTATGGCCTGTATTCTGGTGATCTGCCCACTAGTCATTGGTATTGCCATTGGACTAGGTGGGGCGGGTTTTTAACCGATGACGCAGTATATTGTGACACTTGTAGGGTGACAGTGGTAACAGTACTGCGGGAATTGGTTGCAGCCATTGCTAGGCCTGACCTTTTCATTTTGATGGGAAGTGTTGGGCTCGGCAGGGAGTACATTTTGGAGCGCTACGCTCCGCCTTAAACCAATAGGAGCAGAGCTCCCCTATGGGGCGGAGCTCCACGATATAGAACGATTAGTTACCGGAGTGTAACTCCAGTTCTATGAGTGGAGCGGAGCCCCATTGGTCTTAAGGCCCTGCCGACCCTCTCTCGTCTCGCTGAAGATAAATATCTCGGGAGGCTGATTGAGGGGAGGCATCCCCTCTTATAGGGACACCTGTACTCCTATTGGCTGCAGGTGTGTGCATAATTTTGTCTCAGGCTGATGCTGCCTTAGGGCAGTGGGTAAACCAATAGGAGCAGAGCTCCCCCATGGGGCTCCGCTCCACTCATAGAACTGGAGTTACACTCCGGTAACTAATCGTTATAATATAATAATAATATGACATTAAGCAGACGCTTTTATCCAAAGCGACTTACAGTCATGTGTGCATACATTTTCACGTATGGGTGGTCCCGGGGATCGAACCCACTACCCCGGCGTTACAAGCGCCATGCTCTACCAATTGAGCTACAGAGGACCACTGTTGTTCCCCACTTATTTTTATTATTCTACTTCCTCCAAATTTTGCCAGTGTAATCACATATTTTAAATCTTATATGCCTACTTGTGTCTTTGAAAATGAATTATATGAGGCAATGTATTTTTGCAGCCATTTAAGGACAGTTTTGAATAAGTCATACAAATAAGCATATTTAATACTCCAGGAATCAAATATACTTTTTGTCATTTTAGTATTGTGCACACGCTAAGCAACTCATAAACACATCATATTTTGTCTAAGTAGAGATGATGTCAAGGGTCTTCAATTAGTAGGCATAAACCACCTGAACATGAATATTTATTAGATTTTTCAAACACCCAGCACTTGGGAAACATAGATCGGGTGACCAACCCTCCTGGAGAGCAAGCAGGATTTTCTTCCAGAGCTATTTTAAAGAGATAATTCACCTAAATTACAAAATATAAAATGTTTGTGTCCTTACCGTGTCTATGGACAAGGAGACCGCAACCTATGATTTGGTTATCCACTGCCATCAACCATTCATATTTCCTGTGCAGAGCCTTGGTGTACTGGTAATGCTCCCCGGCACGTGTTGCATTCAACTTTCCACCTGAGAACAGGGTTCAATCCCTGCTTCCAACCTTTCCACTGTTTCTAGCATTTGCCTGTCTCCCTATTTCATTACAGACCTGCCACTGTGAAATATCTTCTCCATAACCAAAGGTTATCTTCGCTGTTATTAGTTATTGAGTTGATTTGGTCATGCAATATTGACCATACCAGTTTTTGTTTTATACAGTATAGAATATAGTCCAATAGGCCTAAATTGTTTAGCTGTGTAGGAATTCCAGTCAAATTCAGATACTTCTTGTGATGCGTTTCACATAATATGACTTGTAAAAATATGATATTATGAAGGAAAGGGCATGTGAAGGTTCACTTGATTTAAAGTTCCCAGTTCTGCCCCATCTTCATTACTCTGGGGGGGCTGTTTAGTCCCACATGATGCGGAGAGACACCCGCTTGTTTTTACAATATAGCCAACGTGACTGCAGCTGGCCCATCTAGCGGAAAGCACTCAGTTCTGCCTCCAGGACAAGACTCATGACAAACATCAACCTGCAGAGTATTTTGTTGTTGTTGTTTTTATTAAGGATCCCCATTAGCTGCTGCCAAGGCAGTAGCTACTCTTCATGGGGTCCAGTAACATTAAGACAGTTATACAGTTTAAAATATTATATGACATTACATTTCATAACACTTTACCGAATACATTTAGTGTGTTCGCCGCTTGTTCTGGTCTGGTTACAGTCACATTTTCACATAATTTTTTAAACATTTATATATTTAAAGTGATCATTGAGAACCTCTGACAACCCATCAAAATGGCATATTAGTAGCCTAAGTAAGTGCTTTAGCAATGACAGTATGTTAAGGTTAATTAAAACATATCTTTAAATTGAGCTAAAATAACAAATAGTGTATTAACTTGTAGTAAATCATGTATTATGTTAGCTACCACAGGTACGTATCACTGAAACGTAACTTGAGGAAAATGCTGATTGTAAACTTTTAGAAAATACTTATTTGTCACTTCAGTCTTTTATTCTGACAGCAATCAGTAGTTTATTAACTTGTAGTATATTATGTATTATGCTAGCTACCACTGGTGCATAGAACTGAAACATAACTAGAGAATAAAATGCAGTTTGCAAATTATGAAACCAAATCAAGTAATTCCAATGCTTCTATTACACTGAGCACTTTATTCCCTTTTATTTTCACAGTGAAAGTCAATCAATAAATATGTAGCATCCAGCATTTTCTTCACTACGGTCTTTCTTCTAACAGTATGAGGACAGCACTTCTAACTCCACTAGAAAATAACGCGGAGACCTGTTATCCAAACTAGTGTCATCTCAAAAACAGTGCATTTAAAGTCATACAGCTGTCCCAGAATTCTACTGGGTTGTTTCCATTAGGGATTCTTGTGAGTCACTGGACAGCCTCTGTAGTGAAGTCTGGGTAATGTGCTGCTCATTGGGTTCTGGGGTGGGTGTCTCATGTTCCATCTCTTCTTGGTTCTCTAGGGCTCCTGTGGAGTCACTGGACTGCCCCTGTAGTGTAGTCTGGGTAATGTGCTGCTCATTGGGGTCTGGGGTGGGTGTCTCATGTTCCATCTCTTCTTGGTTCTCTAGGGCTCCTGTGGAGTCACTGGACTGCCCCTGTAGTGTAGTCTGGGTAATGTGCTGCCTTGGGTTCTGGGGTGGGTGTCTCATGTTCCATCTCTTCTTGGTTCTCTAGGGCTCCTGTGGAGTCACTGGACTGCCCCTGTAGTGTAGTCTGGGTAATGTGCTGCTCATTGGGGTCTGGGGTGGGTGTCTCATCCATCTCCTCATCACTCTGGGTGGATGTCTGGTTGGTATCATCTCCTTCTTTCTCTGTGTCTGGTTCCTTCTCCTCTTCCCCTTCCTCCTCCATCTCTCCTTCATTTCCCCTCTCATCCTCTGTGTTTGCACCAATACCTCTATTGTGGTCATTTTTCCATCTCTGTTCTCTTTTCTCTTCTCATCTTTCTCCTCTCAGTCTCTTTATTACTTCCTCTTTGCCCTTTCCCTTATTCTTCCACATCATTATTCTGTCTCTACTCCCCTGGCTGGTTCCCCTGACTGGGTATCCTGGTTGTCCTCCTGTGTGTTGATTTGTCTGGTTCTTGTCTTTGTGGTCTGCTGTGTACTGTCCTTTCTCCTTCGTTCTTTATCTTTGGGTTTGCATCATTCCCCCTCTCCTCTATTCTCTCTATCCAGCTCTGTATCTTCTCCACCTTGCTTCTGTCTGAGGTCTTTTCCCACATCTTTATCTTTTTCTTCTATCTGTTTGTCCATCTCTCCAACAATTGCCCCCAGCTCCTCTCCCTTATTCTTTTTTTTTTTTCCAGTTCCACCTTCTGCTTTCCCTCTTTCCAATCCCTTTGGTTGTGGTTTGTCTTTCCATCCTTCCCAACGTCCACCTTGTTCTTTGCATCCACCTGTCTACCCTGTTTTTCTGTTTCTGCATTTAGTGGAGCCCCTTTGGGTGTTGGTGTGTTTGTGCCTAGATTAACTTCTTCAGGTCTTGTTGTGCCTGGGTCTTTTTGGGCCGTGGCGGGATCTGTTGTGCCTGCTGAGTCTGTTTGACCTGGAGCTGTCTCTCTTGTTAGTGGGTCTGTTTTGCCTGGAGCTGTCTCTGTCGTGTCTGCTGAGTCTGTTTGGCCTGGAGCCGTCTCTCTTGTTCTTGGGTCTGTTTTGCCTGGAGCCGTCTCTCTTGTTATTGGGTCTGTTTGGCCTGGAGCCGTCTCTCTTGTTATTGGGTCTGTTTTGCCTGGAGCTGTCTATGTTGTGTGTACTGAGTCTGTTTGGACTGGAGCTGTCTCTCTTGTTCTTGGGTCTGTTTTGCCTGGAGCCATCTCTCTTGTTCTTGGGTCTGTTTTGCCTGGAGCCGTCCCTCTTGTTCATGGGTCTGTTTTGCCTGGAGCCGTCTTTCTTGTTCTTGGGTCTATTTTGCCTGGAGCCGTCTCTTTTGTTCTTGGGTCTGTTTGCCTTGGAGCCGTCCCTCTTGTTATTGGGTCTGTTTTGCCTGGAGCCGTCTCTTATGTTCTTGGGTCTGTTTTGCCTGGAGCCATCTCTCTTGTTATTGGGTCTGTTTTTCCTGGAGCTGTCTTTCTTGTTCTTGGGTCTGTTTGGCCTGGAGCCGTCTCTCTTGTTATTGGGTCTGTTTTGCCTGGAGCTGTCTCTGTCGTGTCTGCTGTGTCTGTTTGGCCTGGAGCCGTCTTTCTTGTTCTTGGGTCTGTTTTGCCTGGAGCCATCTCTCTTGTTCTTGAGTCTGTTTTGCGTGGAGCCGTCTCTCTTGTTATTGGGTCTGTTTTGCCTGGAGCCGTCTCTCTTGTTATTGGTTCTGTTTTGCCTGGAGCTGTCTCTGTTGTGTCTGCTGAGTCTGTTTGGCCTCGAGCCGTCTCTCTTGTTCTTGGGTCTGTTTTGCCTGGAACGGTCTTTCTTGTTCTTGGGTCTGGTTTGCCTGGAGCCGTCTCTCTTGTTCTTGGGTCTGTTTGGCCTGGAGCCGTCTTTCTTGTTCTTGGGTCTGTTTTGCCTGGAGCCGTCTCTCTTGTTCTTGGGTCTGTTTTGCCTGGAGCCATCTCTCTTGTTCTTGGGTCTGTTTTGCCTGGAGCCGTCTCTCTTGTTCTTGGGTCTGTTTTGCCTGGAGCCGTCTCTCTTGTTCTTGGGTCTGTTTTGCCTGGAGCTGTCTCTCTTGTTCTTGGGTCTGTTTGGCCTGGAGCTGTCTCTGTTGTGATTGGACCCGGTTGGGCTGGCACAGGCTCTGTTGTGACTAAGTCTGGTTGGGCCAGGGCGGGTTCTGGTGTGACTAGGTCTGGTTGAGCCAGGGTGGGGTCTGGTGTGATTAAGTCTGGCTGGGCCAGGGTGGCCACAGGTGTGACTGGGTCTGGTTGGGCCGGGGTGGGCACTGGTGTGACTGGGTCTGGTTGGGCCAGGGTGGGGTCTGGTGTGATTAGGTCTGGTTGGGCCGGGGTGGGCACTGGTGTGACTGGGTCTGGTTGGGCCAGGGTGGGGTCTGGTGTGACTAGGTCTGATTGGGCCGGGGTGGGCTTGTCCTGTACTGGCTCTGTGTCTGAAACGCAGAATGAGAAAATGGGTTGATACATGACTACACAAACACTATTATATAGACACATTTGTCTTAATGATAACATGACTTATTATGTTTGTCAGTCTCAATATTGACTATTTTGTTTAAGCTATCTGCCATGGGAGATCACCTGTCTGTCTGTCCAGAGGGATGTGACCCCCACTTTTTGTTGGAGACAAAATCCTTCCAGTTGGTGCGGTGTGCTGTTTCCTGTTTGCATCTGCATCCTGCTTGTTAAACAGCTCTATCACCTCCTTCACATGTCCTGTACACACAAAAACATTCATCCCCATTATTACCATATGTATTCAAAGTTCCTTATGCCCAAGGTAATGCACACCATATAAGGAGAACCTTTTTGTGTAGAAGTTGTATTTCCAGTGTTCTCAGAATGGTCATCTTCAGGATCTTGGTTTCCTATTAAATTAAAACGAAATAGTTTTATTTAGAAACAGCAAAGTGTTAAGGTATTAGTGTTGTCTTAAAATATATGTGATGGCCAAACGAAGTCTATAGCAATACACCTCAAGTTCAAAATAGCATTTTTACAGCTAAACAACCTTGTACTGTAACTTTCATCAGCACTGCCTCCTCTTCAGATTTTCTCAGTGCAGCTTGAGGCTCATGGATGTTTGATTTCCCACCATTGTGGTCCAGAGCAACATGTGTGTCTGTGCTGAGGAGGAACATGGCGTCTGAGTTATTCAAGAGTGGAGTGCTGTTCTTGTTCCCAGGCCTGTCCTGGACTGGCTTTGTCTCTGACACTCCTGTTTCCTGGTTGGGTTCTGGTGTGTCCGGACCTAGCTGGGCTTCTTTGGGTTCTGGTATGCTTGGGTCTGGTTGGGCTTGTACTGTAACTTTCATCAGCACCGCCTCCTCTTCAGATTTTCTCAGTGCAGCTTGAGGCTCATGGATGTTTGATTTCCCACCATTGTGGTCCAGAGCAACATGTGTGTCTGTGCTGAGGAGGAACATGGCGTCTGAGTTGTTCAAGAGTGGAGTGCTGTCCTTGTTCCCAGGCCTGTCCTGGACTGGCTTTGTCTCCGACACTCCTGTTTCCTGGTTGGGTTCTGGTGTGTCCGGACCTAGCTGGGCTTCTTTGGGTTCTGGTATGCTTGGGTCTGGTTGGGCTAGGGTAGACTCTGATGTGCCTGGGTCTGGTTGGCCCAGAATGGTAACTGTTGTGTCTGGTTGGGCCAGGGTGGGGTCTAGTGTGATTAGGTCTGGTTGGGCCGGGGTGGGGTCTGGTGTGACTGGGTCTGGTTGGGCCAGAGTGGGCACTGGTGTGACTGGGTCTGGTTGGGCCAGAGTGGGCACTGGTGTGACTGGGTCTGGTTGGGCCAGAGTGGGGTCTGGTGTGACTGGGTCTGGTTGGGCCAGGGTGGGGTCTGGTGTGACTAGGTCTGGTTGGGCCGGGGTGGGTTTGTCCTGTACTGGCTCTGTCTCTGAAACACAGATTGAGAAAATGGGTTGATACATGACTACACAAACACTATTATATAGACACATTTGTCTTAATGATAACATGACTTATGTCATTGTCAGTCTCAATATTGACTATTTTGTTTAAGCTATCTGCCATGGGAGAAAAAAATCACCTGTCTGTTTGTCTGAGAGCCTGTCATTCTGTCTGTCCAATGGGATGTGACCCCCACTTTTTGTTGGAGACAAAATCCTTCCAGTTGGTGCGGTGTGCTGTTTACTGTTTGCATCTGCATCCTGCTTGTTAAACAGCTCTATCACCTCCTTCACATGTCCTGTACACACAAAAACATTCATTCCCATTATTACCATATGTATTCAAAGTTCCTTATGCCCAAGGTAATAAACACCATATAAGGAGAACCTTTTTGTGTATAAGTTGTATTTCCAGTGTTCTCAGAATGGTCATCTTCAGGATCTTGGTTTCCTATTAAATTAAAACAAAATAGTTTTATTTAGAAACAGCAAAGTGGTAAGGTATTAGTGTTGTCTTAAAATATATGTGATGGCCAAACGAAGTCTATAGCAATACACCTCAAGTTCAAAATAGCATTTTTACAGCTAAACAACCTTGTACTGTAACTTTCATCAGCACCGCCTCCTCTTCAGATTTTCTCAGTGCAGCTTCAGCCGCTGGTCATCCACCACAGAGTGGAAAAGACAAGAGGGATAAAGGACAGAATTAGACATAGGGAAGAGATGTGGATAAACATCCTGTATCATTTATATGTCTAACCAGAAAGACTATGTATGTACTTTGCTGTGTTTGCTGGTTGTACTCTTTTCTCTCCTCTTCTCTACTCTAATCTCTAATCTCAGATCCAAGGTCAACGACCTTGTAACAAGTCAGCTGGCGTCACTGGGACCGTGATCATCTGAAAGCTCAGCACATGCCAGGGGAGTAGGGAGGAAATGGATTGACTCTGGTCTAGCCAGATCATTAGAATGAGGGGCTTTTCCTCCCTTAATACTGAACTATGCCCCTTATATTTCCTGAGTCTGGAACTAAAGGTTGGCCTTCAGGCCTGATTTTGTCATAGGACATAGGATGGTCTTACGTTTCTTGCCTTTCCTCCAGCGCCACAATAATACCAGAACGGCAACTAAGACAAGGAGGATGAGGATGGACAGGATCACAGCCAGGACACTGGATGAGCCTTCCTCTGCACAGAAACACCATTAAAACAACTTGGATCGGCAGCATTTTCACACTTAATAACACATTAATTAAGCAGTCATAACACTATGAATTATATAGTAATGCAAGTGACTAATATATGAATATCCTGGATATTCAAAAAAGATGTTTAGCATGCTCACTATAACATTGTATTCACAAAAATCTCATTCCATGTCTCTCTGAACCATGTTCTCACTCGCAATAAATGTACAGCATGTACATTGCATGCAAATGTCTTGGCAGCATTAAATAATACATCCAAATTGTGAACACGAGAGAGAATGAAAGTGAGAGTACGATATATTACTATAACTGCAGTTTAGAAGTGTTATCTTACCAGCGTAGCAGTCCTTCAGGGTGAACTCTGCAGTTTTCTCACTAACAGGGTTTTTCACCACACATGTGTAGACAGACTCCTGGTTCTCCCCCCCAGCTATGAACAGTTCAGGTCCTGGACTTACTGACCCTCCAGGACTCCTCCAGATGAACTTGGTGAGGGGCTGAAGGTCAGCTGAGCACAGCAGGGTTCGGTCGCTTTTCTCTGGGGTTGTGATGTTGACCACACAGGTAACGCTGGGCTGTGCCACATCATCTACACACGTGCACACACGAGCACACACACACACACACACAGCAAAGAGAGAAGCTGTTTTCAGCTCAACTGATCTGAGGAGAGGTGTGTCTTGGTGTGGGTGAAAACCTGTCCAGCAACTTTGAACATTTGTAATAAAGATGTAATGATGATAAGGGGGCAGTTTCAATATCACACTGGAACAAGAGTTCAAGAGCTAGGTGAGAATATGTGGGTCCTGACTCATTAGTTACAGTACCCAAGGTATACAATTCCTTTTTTTTTTTTTTTTTACAATTCTGGCATCACTTAATCAGCCGTTGTCTAGGCCTAATGATTATTTTTTTAAACGCCCGTACTGATACTGTAAATCAACATACTGTATACACACAAACCTGACTTGCAGGCCTCTAGACAGTAACATTACACACTTACCAATAACGTCCACCTCATGTTGTGAGTACTGCAGCTTGCCCTTGACGGCAGCCTCTAACTCATAGGGCCCACTGTCTGCATCAGTGAGACCTTTGATAGATAGCTCTCCAGAGTCCCAGTCCAGGACGGTCCTGCCTTTATACCTGCCATACTCCACATTCTGACTCCCATCAAACTCCACCACCTTGTTCCCATTGTGTTTCCACAGGATGTCCTCAGGCTGTCCTGAGACCTTGGGGGTCAGGGTGATCTCTCCTCCCAGGCCACCATACTGCTGTTCTCCTGTCACCTCCACTGAGCACAGAAACAGGAGGATCAGGTGAAAACACGTTGAAAACCCCCTAACTTCTGTGGCTATAATGTAATTTAGACTAGTGGTCTTCTTTGAGAACACTAAGGACAGTTCAGGTATCAGCAGTGTCAGTCAGACATCCCACCTATTCAACCTTGTTGGCAATCTCCCATAATACTGCTCTCCTCTGCTGTCAAATCAATGATTGGCCAGGGAAGGATTGTAGACCTTGTATCTTGATATATTAACTTGGCCATGCATGGAGAGACATATCGTCAACTCTATCGAAACTCTAGCCGGGTACTTCAACTCCATGATAATTTCATCCACGGAGTTGAGCGCAAACTAGAGTTTTTGAAATGAACCTCCGATTCCTTCAAGTCGCTATGCAATCTATCCTTAAAAATGTTTAACTTACTGTGTACCTATTTTTGTCCTCTGTTGTTGCGTGCCTTTCTTTGTTTCCTGAAATCCATACTTTTTAATAAAACGTTTTTTCAAATACAACCCCCAACTTTTTCCTTGTTGAGATTCAATTGGCACATGCACATTCACGCTGAGTTGCCACCTTGGAGCAACAGCAACGAGAAAACAGTCTGTGGTTGTATTTGATTAACGTTTTATTAAAAAGTACTGATTTCAGCAAAGAAAGAAAGGCACGCAAAAAAAGAGGACAAACATAGGTACACGGTAAGGGTTTAAGAAAGTTATTTTTTAAAGTATCGACTTAATAGCGACTCGAAGGAGTCAGAGGCTCATTAAAAAAACGAAAGTCTGCGCTCAACTCCGTGGTTGAAATCACCATGGAGTTGAGGTACTTGGCAATCGAAACCAATTACGTGTATAAACCCTGGAATGCTGATGCTATGTATTGGCCTTTGAGAGGCCATTGTAATGGGGATAGTAACATTAGTACTCTCTAAAGTAAAACACTTTAAGGAAAATGTTTCTCTCTCAGGCTGATACAGAGAGACTCATTCATGTTTTACTACAAGCAGGCTTGACTACTATAATGCTCTCCTGTCTGGTCTACCCAAGAACGCCATTGGTCAACTGCAAAACATACAGAATGCTGCTGCACGGATACTGACCAAAACCAGATGGAGAGCGCACATTACACCGGTTTTAAGGTCTCTGCACTGGCTGCCTGTGAGTTGTAGAATTCATTTGAAAATTCATCTATTGGTTTTTAAATCAATCCACAATTGTGCACCACAATACATGTCAGACATGCTTTTAAGTTATGTACCCAGTAGGTCCCTCTGGTCCTCTGGCACTGGCCTTTTAACTATCCCAAAGCCTAGGACCAAGAAACACGGAGAGGCAGCCTTTAGTTATTATGCCCCCAGCCTCTGGAATAGCCTACCAGAGAACCTGAGTGGGGCCGAAACTGTGGACATATTTAAAATAGATCATAAAACAAATCTTTTTAGCTTTGCTTTTCCTTAGGGTGCTTTTTAGTCATTTTGTTTTTATTGTTATTCTTTTGTATTTTATCCTCTTATGTTTGTTGTGTAGTAAATATTTCATTGGTTTTATTATTTTCCCTGTGAAGCACATTGCGTTGCATTCCATGTCTGAAATGTGCTGTATTAAATAAAGCTTGATTTGATTTTTTTTATTTATTTTTTATGTTCAGAGCACATAATGTAAAAGTATGCATTAAGGTATCTGTAATAGATTAAACATGTCAAAAACGAATGTAGACATTAATAAATGCATTTATATAGCTTTGAAAATATTTTGTACAATTCAAGAGTGCCAAGATGGCTGCACGTTTATACACATCATTGATCGAAACTCTAACGCCTCGATCACACCGACATGGTTATTGCATTTTGGTACACCAGAAGTACATACATTTCCAATGGACAGATACCTTGCAACTGGAGATTCCTTAAAAACGATTTCCTACAGTTACCGTGTAGGGCACTGCACCAGGGCCATCTTGGACTGCCTCCTGGGGGAATTCAGGCATGTGAAGGCTACCTGTGTCTTGCATAACTTCATGAGGACAAACACAACGACCAGGAGGGGATATGTGGTTGGCTGCCGTGTGCCAGAGGAGAGGTCTGCTGCTCTGCAGGATGTTTCAAGGATGGGGGCCAACAATGCAGCGCGGGAGGCAATCCGTGTGCGGGAGATCTTCACCTCCTACTTCTTCGAAGAGGGTGCTGTTCCCTGGCCACACCATAGACTACACTACGCACAACCAAAGGCTATTTTAAGAGCCATCCACATTGCAATAAGATAATTATTCTGTTTACTTAGCGATGTCAACTGCAGTTATTCAATTCCCAGTTTCTCTCTCTTTGATTTCTACTTCTCAGGTGAGGGTGCTGTTCAGGTAAGGGTGATGTCTGTACAAAAACAAAACAGGCTCTTTTAAGAGTCACCCACATTGAAAAATAAATGAACAATTAGACACCCTATAACCCATACATACACACTTGTGTGTCAATCTGATTGATGGATTGTGTTGTGCAGTAAGGAGGCTCAGGTGTATAACTGGCTCCTTCCACCTTCAAAGAATAGGCAAGAGTACCAACCATGGAGAATAGTAAGACACTTCATTATTTATATAACTACGCTATATTGTTTGTCCTTGTGTGTCTGTGCATGTTTTTCAGTATGAAGTACTCTGCAGCCACTTAGTGTGAACACCAAGTGAGGCCACAACAGATTCCTGTTGAACACTGTCTCTATAACTACCTTATTTTCTAAATAACAGTCCCTCTCCTTCACTTCATCCCTCTCCCCCCTTCTCCCTAAATCCTCTAGGTTATATCAGCTGTGTCGGTGAACCCCCCCAGATGCTTTCCATTGAAATACAGATAGAGATGTAGTAGTGTTATAAAAAAAAAAACATAAGGCTTAATCACGCGCTCTCTCTCTCCAGCTGTCACTCGTCTGCAGGTATGTTTTGATGTGAGATAGGATGCCAACCCCCAGTCCCATCATCGCCACCTCACCCGCTCTTAGGATAACCTTCAGTCTAACTGGGGGCCCAAGGCTGGTTAGGAGAGACCGCTAGAGACACTATTATGTAATTGTGATGAACTGAGAGAACATGACATCTAGTAGCACTGTAATTCATTAATCATATGCCGTCTTCCCTGCTCCTCTGTTCTTACCTCTTTCCCCTTGTCTTTTACCCTCTCACACCTCTCTCCCCACCTCCTCTTTCTCACACCTCTCTCCCCACCTCCTCTTTCTCACACCTCTCTCCCCATCTCCTCTTTCTCACACCTCTCTCCCCACCTCCTCTTTCTTCCTCTGTTTTTATAATGCACACCAGATGTGCATTGAAGTACAGATTGAACTTGTATTTACAATATATTATAATGATATTTATAATGCATGTATTATGTATTTATAACACTTGTACAATTAACTTACTTCAATAAAGCGTTTCACATTCTCTACAGGTTGAAATTAGATCTCATTTGATGAAATACTACAACTATCCTGTGTCTGATCAGTGCAGATGAAGGAAATTAGAAATTGAGATGAACCGGTTTTAGAGTATTTACATGACACATAGGAAGTGTAGTGTAGTGTTTTTTAAATTCTGTTTCTCTATATATGAATTACAAATCAGCCTTTAACAAGTTAAATCATGTTTCTAGTCTATTGCATAGTTACAACATGTAGCCATTGATGTCCCAGGACCAGGATTGGTAAATATTGTTGAAGTGTATAATTGTAATACATACATGCAGACACAGCATCATTCAAAGACTGGAGATAGACACTCCTGGTATTGGATATGACTGAAAAAGAATCTCACAGACATGTATACCTGAACTACACCTTTATTTGCCAAGGTAGAGTACATGATCAGTGAATATAGTCAATGTACAGGCTACAATGTGGAGATCTCATGCTTGGTAATAACTATATGTATATCCAACTTGTATCCTTGGCACAATAAAGTTGTATTATAGTCTACTCAATCCATAGGCTTCATTGATGCCATTCAGACTGTTTTGAAGTCGATACAACCGGCTATGATAGCTGAAGTTCATAGCTAGGTTCTGTCATGAGCCCTCTCACTCCACCGGGTTACCACCTTAATTGGTTTCCACTATCTTCCACTCTGCTCACCTCCCTCTCTCTACTCAGCCTAACTAGCTCCACCTGTCCCTGCTCTGCTCGGCTCTAATTACTCTGCCAGCTGCGCTGCATTACCCACTAACCTCTCCCAGTATTTAAGGCCCTGTCTTTCAGCTCTCCGGTGTCAGATCGTCTGCAAAGCTCACACCCGGAACCTGTTTGCTCGCGCTTCTGGCTCACCCTGGTTTTGTGACCCCGGACCTGGCTGTTTTTGGGATACTCTTCTGCCTCAGGAGATCCAGACCTGCTTCTGCCATTACGACTCCTGACTACTCTTCAATCCCGGTAACTCTGACCAGCCTTCTGCCTTGCTACTACGTATTTTGGATTTCCCTTGAACTGTACTGCTGCCTGGTTTCATTCCGCCCGTTGTGTCTGTGTTTCCTCCCCCAGGACTTCTGGACCACCAACCACCGGGCGTCATCGGACGCATCGCTGCCACTGGGGGAGGCACAGACCCAGCACATCGGACAGGATAACCCCTGGAGCCTTCACTCACTCCCTACATCCCTTTCCCCTTAAGTTTAAATAAACTTTCTGGTGTGACGCAATTGTGGTCCTCTTGTCGTCTGTCTGAACCGTGACAGTACGATCTGACCATCATGGACTCAGCGCACACTTCCCCCCGACATGGAAACCGAAGAGCCTGAGCAACCCACCGCTATGCTCGCCTGGAACACACTGAGAGAGAGCTAGGCCGCATGAGCGGCGTCATCTCCCTCTCTGCTTCAGGTCGGCCACCAACAGCATCAGCAGTTCCAGCAGCACCAGCAGCAGTCCCAGCAGCAGCAACAACAACTCGCCATGATCATTCAACTCCTCACCAACCTGACCCCAGCCAGTCTGCCCACCAGCCCTGCCCCCGAGTTACCTGCCCGGTCATTGCAGCCGCTTGCTCCGGAACCCAAGATTGGAAACCCCGAGCGGTTCAACGGGCGATTCAACCCAGGTCCGGCCATTCCTGACTAGCTGCCGACTTCAGTTCTCCTTGCAGCCAAGGACCTTCGCCACGGAGGGGCTAGAGTTGGGTATGCCATCACTCACCTGACGGGCCGAGCTCGACTCTGGGGAACAGCAGAGTTCGAACGTCAAACCCCCGCATGTGCAACCTTCGACCTGTTTGCTGAGGAGATGCTGAAGGTGTTTGACCTGGATTCACCTACCGCAGAGGCGTCTCGTGAACTGTTCAGTATTCGACAAGGCAGACGTACAGTCGCAGACCATTCCATCGACTTCCAACCCTGGCTAGATCGAAGTTCTTGGAACACACCATCGTTGGTGGACGCGTTCTTCCATAGTTTGGCTGACTATATCAGGGACGAGTTGGTCTCCCATGAACTGCCTTCCACTCTTGATGAAGCCATCGCACTGACTGTCAGGATCGACAGAGGGATACAGACCCGTCGTCGTGAGAGGGGGCGCCAAGGTCCACCTACTACCGGCATTCGGAGAGATCCGACTGGGCTCCTGTCATCTACTGCCACTCACCCAGGTCAGCTTGATCAGTCTGAGCCTATGGAGATTGGGCGAGCCTCTCTCACTCCTGCAGAGCGCCAGCGACGCTTCACCTCAAACCTCTGCCTCTATTGTGGAGGTGATGGACATCGTGTGGTAACCTGCCCTTTAAAGGGCCGAAGCTCACCGGGCATAGGGGAGTCCGGTTGAGTTCAATGACCATCCAGTCCTCCGACCGCAAACCCCTGCTGCAAGTTCACCTCCGCCTCTCTGACTCAACTCACACCCTGGCTGCTCTGGTGGATTCTGGCGCCGAAGCCAACATAATGGACATCAAGCTGGCACGCCAACTGGGACTGGAGAACCTCCGTTTGACACCTCCTATTCCTGCCCGGGCACTGGACGGACACTTACTCGGATCGGTCACTCATGTCACGGCCCCGGTCTCGATGGGTCTGTCCGGAAACCATCAAGAAACTATCCAGTTTCACCTGCTCCCCCTCTCCAGGCCAACCCCTCATCCTGGGTTACCCATGGCTCCGCCCGGCACAACCCTCAGCTCGACTGGGTGACCGGGGTGATCAGGGAGTGGGGAGAGGACTGCCACCGAACCTGCCTGCTTGCTGCCGCACTACACCCTCGGCCAGTACCTACTAACTCCGCTCCTGACCCCTCCAAGGACCCTGTGTCGATTCTGCCTAGTCCCTGCATCGTTGCAGCTCTGACCTGGGCTGTTGAGGAACAGGTGCTGGAGGCTCTCCGTAACCAGCCAGGTCCCAGCACTTGCCCAGCTGACCGCCTTTTTGTCCCCGAAGACCTGAGGTCCCAGGTCGTTCAGTGGGGACATGACTCCCGCCTAGCTTGTCACCCTGGCTCCACCCGCACTTACAACCTGCTCGCCCAGAGGTTCTGGTGGCCCTCTCTGAGGAAGGATGTACGGGAATTCGTCCAAGCCTGCCCCATCTGCAACCAACACAAGTCGTCCTGCCAGCCCCCAGCCGGATTGCTGCAGCCCCTGCCTGTGCCCAGGAGTCCGCTGGTCCCTGCTGCGCCTGGTCCTCCTCCTCCACGGCTCAGTCGATGGTGGTCTGGTTTACACCGTCCGCCGCCTGCTTCGGTCCAGACGGAGGGGTAGGGGGTCTCCAGTACCTCATTGACTGGGAGGGCTACGGACCTGAGGAAAGGACCTGGGTGCCAGCTAGTCGGATTGTGGATAGGACTCTCATCACCGCTTTCCACCAACGGCATCCTGATCAACCTGCAATCCGTAGGGGCCGCCCCAGAGGGGTCCCTAACCGTCCGGCCCGCTCGGCTTCCTGTCCTGTGCCTGATCCTGTCTCGGGACCTGTCCCATCTCCTGACCACAGCCCTCCGGCTTCCTCCGAGGATGAGGACGTTCACTCGGACCGTTCGGAGGAGTTCTAGCCCTCCTCCGGCTCCCCTCCTCCCGCCCGGCGTGGTGTTGCTCTTGGGACTTCTGGGGCCGTCCCTTGGGGGGTTCTGTCATGAGCCCTCTCACTCCACCGGGTTACCACCTTAATTGGTTTCCACTATCTTCCACTCTGCTCACCTCCCTCTCTCTACTCAGCCTAACTAGCTCCACCTGTCCCTGCTCTGCTCGGCTCTAATTACTCTGCCAGCTGCGCTGCATTACCCACTAACCTCTCCCAGTATTTAAGGCCCTGTCTTTCAGCTCTCCGGTGTCAGATCGTCTGCAAAGCTCACACCCGGAACCTGTTTGCTCGCGCTTCTGGCTCACCCTGGTTTTGTGACCCCGGACCTGGCTGTTTTTGGGATACTCTTCTGCCTCAGGAGATCCAGACCTGCTTCTGCCATTACGACTCCTGACTACTCTTCAATCCCGGTAACTCTGACCAGCCTTCTGCCTTGCTACTACGTATTTTGGATTTCCCTTGAACTGTACTGCTGCCTGGTTTCATTCCGCCCCGTTGTGTCTGTGTTTCCTCCCCCCCCCCAGGACTTCTGGACCACCAACCACCGGCGTCATCGGACGCATCGCTGCCACTGGGGGGAGGCACAGACCCAGCACATCGGACAGGATAACCCCTGGAGCCTTCACTCACTCCCTACATCCCTTTCCCCTTAAGTTTAAATAAACTTTCTGGTGTGACGCAATTGTGGTCCTCTTGTCGTCTGTCTGAACCGTGACAGGTTCAGAACTAATATTTAAACCAAACGTTTTAGGATCCATACACAGATCGGCTACATAGCTAGTTACACATCCATAGGCATACAGGTATTTTTATCCTTCACTACACAATAAGCAATAACATAGTTGGCTAGCTACGTTACTTCAGCTGCATTGCATGGCAAATATCAGCAAGGAAAGCTTACAAAATTGTACATTCAATTTACAGTAAATGCTTTAGCTAGCTAGCTAATTTTCCCCAAACATCAGACACCCCCTGACCTCGGACACTCTCTAGCGGTTGGAGGACTGAATCATCTCGAGCTCCATTTAAATGGACTGAAAAATAACGGTAAATTTGTGACTAACGACACCCTTTTAGCTAGCTGACCACCGATTTTCAGTGCAATTTATGTAAGTTAAGTTAGGTTTTGAGAGTTTTCAAAAAAGTTATATGTACACATTTTGTGGAACACGCTGCATATTGTAAAATTCGACTGCGCGACAGACCACACCTAATTCAATATCCAACTTTTTACCTCTGAAATATTTCTAACGGATTTTCTAATGTTGCTATCTTAGTTGCTAAATGTTGATAGAACTGCTAAGTAAGCAAAAAGGAAAGAAATTGTAAGTGTTAGATAATACATATCACGAAAACAGCTGCATGTTGTCAAGCTTTACCGTATCAAAATTGGAGTCCTCTGACGGAGGCGTTTTGCACAATCTGCAAAAATTTATTTGGAACTTTGAACCATCAACTTTTTGACACCTATCACTGTTGGCTATGTTTCATCTTACAACAGCTACATAGAGGCAGTATTTAGTTAAATGGTACAATGTATGCATCAATATTACACAAATTGGGACACTAATTTTCATTACAGATAACATCAAACAAAAAACGTGGGTACACTTTCAGTTATTGTGAAAACTTTCATCACCTTTCAATGCCTTAGCTTTGAAATGTAAATGTTTATACATATTCAGATTGAGTTATCTTTCTAAAATGTGTATAGTATGCCAAGTTATTTAGCTACATGTATTTACCACTGCAGCATGGAGAAAGTCAAGAGGAAGCAGTGGAGTGAGGTGGACATGTTCCATGCCATGGAGGACTGCGGGGCAGGGATGGCTATCCGCCAGGCTGCCAAGGTCAGGCATCTTTTGTTTTTAGGAGATTACCATGTGTATGTGAATTTTATCTGCTAGTAACAGTTTTATTTTCTTATCTACCAAGGTGCATGGTGTACCTCGGCAGACCCTGGCGGACAGGCTGAGCGGCCGGGTGACCCATGGTTGTCGCAGTGGACCACCCACATTGCTTGCACCAGAGGATGAAAAGTCTCTGGTGCAGTACTGTATCTACTGCTCCAGCCATGGGTTCCCCTTCACCAGACAGAGGCTGATGAAATACGCCGACAAAATACGCAGGTATTTGGTGTTCTATGTGTTTATGTATGTAGATTGGTGGACTGACTGTTCTCAATGAGTGTGATGTAAATGTGGATGTGTATGGTGATGCCAAAACAAACATTTTCATCCTGGATGGACAATTATATATTCTATTCTATTGTAGGTTTCGGCACCCAAGGGAAACAATCCCACCACTGGGGAAGAGGTGGTGGGAAATGTTCAGGAGGAGGCACAAGAACCTAAGCATGAGGAGGCCGGACACCCTGGATAGGGGGAGAGCTGAGTGTGCCACACGTCCGACGATGAACACCTTCTTCACTTCTTATGAGAAGCACTTGGAGGAGAGTGTGTTGAGGGAGAAACCCAGACAAATCTATAACTGCGATGAGTCTGGGTTTCGTAGCGACCAGAGCAGGCACAAAGTGCTGGCTCCCCGGGGCGCAAAACCCGTGTACCAGCAGGCTCCGGGGACCAAGGAGCACATCACAGTGCTGGCCTGCTTCAACGCAACTGGGGAGGACGTCCCCCCGTTTATCATCTACCCCAAGTGTTTCCCCGGTGGCCACTACACACTGGGAGGCCCCCCCCAAGCCTTGTATGGACGGTCAAGCAGTGGCTACATTGACGGGGACCTGTTCAGGAAGTGGTTTCAACACTTCATTAAGTATGCAGTGAAAGAGCGCCCTCTCCTTCTCCTCTTCGATGGGCACAAGAGCCACATGGACCCGGAAGTGCTCGCGGTGGCGCTAAGGGAAGGGGTTATACTTCTTTGTCTTCCACCACACTGCACCCATGTCCTGCAGCCGCTGGACGTGGCATACTTTGGCCCTTTAAAGGCTGAGTTCTCCAAGGTAGCTGGAGACCTTAGCCATTTTGACCACTCCTACATGGTAAACAAATCAGAATTTGCCAGAGTATTCCGCTACCCGTACCAGCGATGCAAGGACATGCGCTATGTGGTGGAAGGGTTTAAGAAGTGTGGCCTCTTCCCTTTTGACCCTTCAGCCATTGAAGGGTCCCGTTTAATGCCGTCTCACACCCTACCGGGTCCCAACACCGCCTCTACTGGAACCAGCAGCACTGTGCCATCCATCAGCACTTCCTCCCCAGCGACCACAGGAGGACCCTGCCCCAGTCCCAGCCGCTGCTCCAGTCCTATCCCTAGCTCTAGAAGAGCACCCCCTAATAGAGGGGGGGCTGATAGCGAAGGACCTGGGGCACATCCTTACTGTCCTGAAGTATCGGCTGGACCGATACAGAAGACTCCCTGTGGTCGCCACATGCCTCACCGGGGAGCAATACACGCGCCAGTGGTAGGAGAGGGGTGAGAAGGAGAGGGCCGGGGCAGAGGAGAAAGAGCGTCGGGCAGCCCTCAGAACACAGAGGGCACAGGAGAGGGCTGCCATGGATGAGACCATTGACGCCATCGCCTCTGCTGGACCCCCTGCTGGAACCACTCCTGACAGCTGCATCACCACTGCCAGCGCCTCCCAGTGTGCAACACCTGTAGGAGCCGCCGGAGTCCCCAGCTGCAGAAGAAGGCCACATGCCTACTCTCCCGGCCACACCATCGTCGGCCCCTCAACCCCACCATTACAAACACCAGCTCCTCCAAGCCATCGTCAGCGGTTTTGTCCACCACCACCCCAATGCACACCAACCCCCATGTCTGTCACCACCAACACGGCCTCCTCTGGACCAACTGCCTCCTCCGTCTCCCCTGGTCACACCACCATAGCAGCCTCGTCTGGTGTCCCTGCCCCCTGCAATTTGAATACCACCACCTCCACAGGTAAACACATGTTAAATTACGAAAAAAATGACTGTTTGTTATCTGTTTTATAAAACAGCAATGTGAAACAAGTATATATATATCTTTATATATCTACAGTACATAGCACCAGCCCTCAAGTCATCTCCGAGGAAGCTGCAGAGGTATTGATGTAAAAAAGTTGAAAAGGGTTTTCATGCAACATGCTCTGTCTAACACTACTTTTTCTCAAACTGCAGCACAGAAAAGGAAGAGAAAAGCTACACCGGTCACATCTTTCACACCACCCATGGCACCACTCTCAGGTACTTCATAATCTGTTTTTCTCGCTCTCTCAGTTGTATCAATTACTATTGTTGTTGAAGAACTTCTACATTTTGCAAAACCATATTAATCAATTTGTATTATTATTTAATTTTTTATAAAAGAAGACACCACCTGCTGTGCTCGCTGCGGGGAGCGTGATCCGCCTGCAAGCTCCTCTCAGGAGTGTAGATCCGAGGTGCCATGGGTGTGCTGTGACTTTTGCCAGCACTGGTTCCACTGCAGGTGTGTGCAGTGGGATCAAGAGGTAGCGGTGGAGCTGGATTTTTATTGTGATTTTTGTGACAATATAGGGATGGAGGTCGAGATTTAATTGTTTGTTTTGTTTGTGTTCATATGAAATTATTTATTTGTTCAAAAAAATAAATGTCTAAAATATAATATATATATTTATTGAACCCATCTTGTGTATTTCTTCCTTTACTTTCCAAGTGCACCTCTGCAACACAAACTCCAACAGTGTTTTCATTGTTTTATGTTAATGCACATAACTGAAATTAAAGTGTATTTGATGTAAATTATTAATACTCATATTTCATTTGGTTACAACACTGAATATGTTGGTGAAAAACCATTTTTTAAGAGTCCACAAGAGGGCGCACCGGGCTACGCAATGAAAAGTTGACAGGCAAATCATTATTTTATTACCGGAAGACTAGCCAACTAGTCAACTATCTAGTAAACACTTCGGGTACGTGGTTGGTGTCTCTTTTTTCAACAAAATTAAACGGATATATCTTGTAATTGAACAAAATAGTAAGGTGCCCAATAACTGGGGGCCGTATACAGATAATACGGGACGTATTTTTTTGCTAAACCGCTTATCAAAAGCAGATAACAGTAATATTTCAAATGAAATGTCAAACTTGCTAATTGCTAAACCGTTAGCTAACATTTTTACGACACCAATAATCACAAAACATTGAAGGCTTGATCACAAGATAACACTGTTGAAGGTAATATATTTCTTAAACGCTGTTGAATATGCCGATAATACGGGATTCTACGCTAGATTCTTTACAACCACTGTTTCACAAGACGACATCCTGGTTTGCTGGTTCTCTCAGGAGTCCCTAAAACATGAAACAACACGAATTACAATTTCATACTCATGTCACAACGCCCCAAAAGCTAGCTAGCTAGCTGGCTAATGTTTGCTAGTCAGCTAGCTTGCTAAATAGCGATTTTCGTAAATTTACTTCATGATTAAAAAAAATACATAATCGTTTGTCTCTACATTAACTAACATATTCCTCTCAACTGTATGTTTTTTTTTACATGATTCGTTATGACATTATCACTACTTACATTTACTTAAATCCTAGTATTTGTCCAGTTGGTAGAGCATGGCGTTTGCAACGCCAGGGTTGTGGGTTCGTTTCCCACGGGGGACCAGTATGAAAAAAATACAAAAAAACATGTATGAACTCACTAACTGTAAGTTGCTCTGGATAAGAGCGTCTGCTAAATGACTAAAATGTATTTTTGTCAGCCATCTTTGCTGAAGAAGGTCTATAGTGTTGGGTCCCTATAGTCAAATTCGTCATGGGAACCACTCGATATGATTATTCATCGCTGCTGGTGATTTGCATAAAGTTCGGAAATTTTGAACTTTTTCCAACGCCTCCCACGCCACCTTCGCGCCTCCCAAAGGTGCCCCGCCCTCTCCGCTTTCCTTCCATTGAAAATTAATGGGAAGCGGTGTTTCACCGCTCTGCACCACATACTAGTGTACACGGGGAATAAACATACCTGCAATTGAGAGACAGATGAAGAGAGATAGAATTTAAAAAACACAAGGCTTAATCATGCTAACACTGTCAGTCATCATAATCATCAGGAGATTTTTGGTTCCAACCGCTGTGTCTTTGTGTGACGCAGTGTAGGTGAACTGATGATCTCTGCATGTTTATTTCCCACCGTAAAGCATGGAGGAGGAGGTGTTATGGTGATTTTTTTTTTGTCATTTAGCAGACACTCTTATCCAGAGCGACTTACAGTTAGTGAGTGCATACATTATTTATATACACTGCTCAAAAAAATAAAGGGAACACTTAAACAACACAATGTAACTCCAAGTCAATCACACTTCTGTGAAATCAAACTGTCCACTTAGGAAGCAACACTGATTGACACTACATTTCACATGCTGTTGTGCAAATGGAATAGACAACAGGTGGAAATTATAGGCAATTAACAAGACACCCCCAATAAAGGACTGGTTTTGCAGGTGGTGACCACAGACCACTTCTCAGTTCCTATGCTTCCTGGCTGATGTTTTGGTCACTTTTGAATGCTGGCGGTGCTTTCACTCTAGTGGTAGCATGAGACGGAGTCTACAACCCACACAAGTAGCTCAGGTAGTGCAGCTCATCCAGGATGGCACATCAATGCGAGCTGTGGCAAGAAGGTTTGCTGTGTCTGTCAGCGTAGTGTCCAGAGCATGGAGGCGCTACCAGGGAGACAGGCCAGTACATCAGGAGACGTGGAGGAGGCCGTAGGGAGGGCAACAACCCAGCAGCAGGACTGCTACCTCCGCCTTTGTGCAAGGAGGAGCAGGAGGAGCACTGCCAGAGCCCTGCAAAATGACCTCCAGCAGGCCACAAATGTGCATGTGTCTGATCAAACGGTCAGAAACAGATTCCATGAGGGTGGTATGAGGGCCCGACGTCCACAGGTGGGGGTTGTGCTTACAGCCCAACACCGTGCAGGACGTTTGGCATTTGCCAGATAACACCAAGATTGGCAAATTCGCCACTGGCGCCCTGTGCTCTTCACAGATGAAAGCAGGTTCACACTGAGCACATGTGACAGACGTGACAGAGTCTGGAGATGCCGTGGAGAACGTTCTGCTGCCTGCAACATCCTCCAGCATGACCGGTTTGGCGGTGGGTCAGTCATGGTGTGGGGTGGCATTTCTTTGGGGGCCGCACAGCCCTCCATGTGCTCGCCAGAGGTAGCCTGACTGCCATTAGGTACCGAGATGAGATCCTCAGACCCCCTTGTGAGACCATATGCTGGTGCGGTTGGCCCTGGGTTCCTCCTAATGCAAGACAATGCTAGATCTCATGTGGCTGGAGTGTGTCAGCAGTTCCTGCAAGAGGAAGGCATTGATGCTATGGGCTGGCCCGCCCGTTCCCCAGACCTGAATCCAATTGAGCACATCTGGGACATCATGTCTCGCTCCATCCACCAACGCCACGTTGCACCACAGACTGTCCAGGAGTTGGCGGATGCTTTAGTCCAGGTCTGGGAGGAGATCCTCAGGAGACCATCCGCCACCTCATCAGGAGCATGCCCAGGCGTTGTAGGGGAGGTCATACAGGCACGTGGAGGCCACACACACTACTGAGCCTCATTTTGACTTGTTTTAAGGACATTACATCAAAGTTGGATCAGCCTGTAGTGTGGTTTTCCACTTTAATTTTGAGGGTGACTCCAAATCCAGACCTCCATGGGTTGATAAATTTGATTTCCATTGATAATTTTTTTGTGATTTTGTTGTCAGCACATTCAACTATGTAAAGAAAAAAGTATTTAATAAGATTATTTCATTCATTCAGATCTAGGATGTGTTATTTTAGTGTTCCCTTTATTTTTTTGAGCAGTGTATTTTTTTATACTGCCCCCCTGTGGGAATTGAACCCACAACCCTGGCTTGCAAACACCATGCTCTACATCCCTGCCGGCCGCAGAGTGAAGGAAGAGCAGCCAACAAGTGCTCAGCAAATGTGGGAACTCCTTCAAGACTGTTTGAAAAGCATTCCAGGTGAAGCTCGTTGAGATAATGCCAACAGTGTGCAAATCTGTCATCAAGGCAAAGGGTGGCTATTTGAAGAATCTCAAATATAAAATTATTCTACAATGTAGAAAATAGTAAAAATAAAGAAAAACCCTTGAATGAGTAGGTGTTCTAAAACTTTTGAAATGGTACATAATGTTTCCGCCATTGTTTCTAAAGAGCGAAAAGAGCTTTTGGCATCGGAACAGCGATTACTCAACTCAAACTGGATGAGGATTTTTCCTTTAATGAGTCGGACATGAAGGATATACTGCTCCTCATGGACCAGGCCCAAATCCCCATCATTCGTGTGAAAAGGAGATGCCGTTACAGAGGTTGGAGAACCAGATGCCTGGCGAAACTGCATTTGGCGAGTGGATAATCTGCCTTTACCCTACGTTCTGGAGAACGTGCAATCACTCAAGAATAAAATGGATGAGATTTGAGACTATTAACGGGACAATAAAAACTGTAATATCCTATGTTTCACCGTGTCGTGGCTAAACAAAGACATGGATAATATATAGTTATCTGGGTTTTCTGTGCATCGGCAAGACAGAACAGCAGCCTCCGGTAAAGATTGGGGAGGTGGTGTGTGTCTCCTTGAAATATTAAAGTCTCTAGGTATTGCTCACCTGAGTTAGAGTAACTCATAATAAGCTGTAGACCACACTATTTACCAAGATAGTTTTAATCTACATTCTTCGTAGATGTCTATTTAAAACCACGATCCAATTCTGGGACTAAGACCAGACTCAACGAGCTGTATAAGGCCATAAGCAAACAAGAAAATGTTCATCTAGAGGTGGCGCTCCTAGTGGCCGGGAACTTTAATGCAGGAAAACTGAAATCCGTTTTACCTCATTTCTATCTCATTTCTACTAAAGGTGATCTATTAAAAAAATGATAGATCACCTTCAGTCCACACATAGAGACACGTACAAAGATCTCCCTCGCCCTCCATTTGGCAAATCTGACCATAACTATCATTCTGATTCCTGCTTACAAGCAAAAACTCAAACAGGAAGTATCAGCGATGTGCACAATATGGAAGTGGTCCTATGAAGTGGATGCTAAGCTACAGGACTGTTTGACTAGCACAGACTGGAATATGTTCTGGCATTCATCTGATGGCATTGAGGAGTATACCACATCATTCACCGGCTTCATTAATAAGTGCATTGACGACGTCGTCCCCAAAGTGACCGTATGTACATATTCCAACCAGAAGCCATGGATTACTGCCAACATCCACACTGAGCTAAAGGCTAGAGCTGCCGCTTTCAAGGAGCGGGACACTAATCCGGAAGCTTAGAAGAAATCCTGCTATGCCCTACGACGAACTGTCAAACAGGCATAGTGTCAATACAGGACTAAGATTGAATCGTACTACACTGGCTCCAACTCTCGTCAGATGTGGCATGACTTGCAAACTATCACGGACTATAAAGGGAAGCACAGCTGCGAGCTGCCCAGTGACGCGAGCCTACCAGACGAGCTAAATGCTTTCTATGCTCGCTTCGAGGCAAGCAAGACTGAAGCATACATAAGAGCATCAGCTGTTCTGGACGACTGTGTGATCACGCTCTCCGTAGCCGATGTGAGTAAGACCTTTAAACAGGTCAACATTCACAAGGCCACAGGGCCAGACGTATTGCCAGGACGTGTACTACGAGCATGCGCTGACCAACTGGCAAGTGTCTTCACTGACATTTTCAACCTGTCCCTGACTGAGTCTGTAATACCAACATGTTTCAAGCAGACCACCATAGTCCCTGTGCCCAAGAACACTAAGGTAAACTGCCTAAATGATTATCGATCCGTAGCACTCACGCCTGTAGCCATGAAGTGCTTTGAAAAGCTGGTCATGGCTCACATCAACACCATTATCCCAGAAACCCTAGACCCACCCTAATTTGCATATCGCTCCAACAGATCCACAGATGATGCAATCTCTATTGCACTCCACACTGCCCTTTCCCACCTGGACAAAAGGAACACCTACGTGAGAATGCTATTCATTGACTACAGCTCAGCGTTCAACACCATAGTGCCCTCAAAGCTCATCACTAAGCTAAGGACCCTGGGACTAAACACCTCCCTCTGCAACTGGATCCTGGACTTCCTGATGGGCCGCCCCCAGGTGGTAAGGGTAGGTAACAACACATCTGCCACGCTGATCCTCAACACGAGGGCCCATCAGGTGTGCATGCTCAGTCCCCTCCTGTACTCCCTGTTCACCCATGACTGCATGGCCAAGCACGACTCCAACAGCATCATTAAGTTTGCAGACGACACAACAGTGATAGGCCTGATCATCGACAACGATGAGACAGCCTATAGGGAGGAGGTCAGAGACCTGGCCGTGTGGTGCCAAGATAACAACCTCTCCCTCAACGTGACCAAGACAAAGGAGATGATTGTGGACTACAGGAAAGAAGGACCGAGCACACCGCAATTCTCATCAACGGGGCTGTAGTGGAGCAGGTTGAGAGTTTCAAGTTCCTTGGTGTTCACATCACCAACAAACTATCATGGTCCAACTATCATGGTCCAAACACACCAAGACAGTCGTGAAGAGGGCACGACAAAGCCTATTCCCCTTCAGAAGACTAAAAAGATTTGGCATGGGTCCTCATATCCTCAAAATGATCTACAGCTGCACCATCGAGAGCATCCTGACTGGTTGCATCACCGCCTGGTATGGCAACTGCTCGGCCTCCGATCGCAAGGCAATACAGAGGGTACTGCGTACGGCCCAGTACATCACTGGGGCCAAGCTTCCTGCCATGCAGGACCCCTATACCAGGCGGTGTCAGAGGAAGGCCCTAATAATTGTCAAATACTCCAGCCACCCAAGTCATAGACTGTTCTCTCTGCTACCGCACGGCAAGCGGTACCGGAGCGTCAAGTCTAGGTCCAAAATGGTTCTTAACAGCTTCTACCCCCAAGCCATAAGACTCCTGAACAGCTAATCAAATGGCTACCCAGACTATTTGCATTGTCCCAACCCCCTCTTTTACGCTGCTGCTACTTTCTGTTTATTACCTATGCATAGTCACTTTACCTCTACCTCTACCTACATGTACATATTACCTCAATTACCTTGACTAGCCTGTGCCCCCACACATTGACTCTGTACCAGTACCCCCTGTATATAGCCTCGCTACTGTTAATTTACTGCTTTTCTTTAATTATTTGTATATATTATTATTATTATTATTATTATCTTATTTTTGTACTTATCTATTTTTTTACTTAACACTTATTTTTCTTAAAACTGCATTGTTGGTTAAGGGCTTGTAAGTAAGCATTTCACTGTAAGGTTGTATTCGGCGCATGTGACAAATAACATTTGATTTGATTTGAACATGTGCTCTCTCATCAGGACACTGTTGTTCATTGACATTTATTTGTATATATCCATAGAAATGATGCCAGCTGATTCATGATTTCGACTGGCTAAGAAAAGCTGCCTTTCTGTCTGTCTCGTCCCGACACTTTCATTACTATGCAACAGCTGGAGATTGAATTTGAATATTGAAACAATGTTGCAAATGTCGGAGTGACAGACAGAAAAGTAAACGTTAGTCTAAAATAAATGTGAGATGTTTTTTTTATAGTGGAGATCAAGTTTATACATTGACTGGTTGGGCTGGTGAAACAGTGGATTGCGCAGTCAGATGGAACAGAGTAAATAGGCATTTTAACATCATAGATTAAGCCAGTGGTAACTTGTGGAATAGACACCGGCTGGAATGCGGTTTTAACCAATCAGCATTCAGGATTCTCTGCCAATATATCCTCCAAACACCAGCTTCTCTGGCATTATGCTGTAGCGTTAAGATTTCCCTTCACTTGAACTAACGGGCCTAGCCCGAACAATGAAAAACAGCCCCAGACCATTATTCCTCCTCCACCAAACATTACAGTTGGCACTACGCATTGGGGCAGGTAGTGTTCAAACCCAGATTTGTCCATCGGACTGCCAGATGGTGAAGCATGATTAATCACTCCAGAGAATGCATTTCCACTGCTCCAGAGTCCAATGGCGGCGAGCTTTTTACCACACCAGCCAACACTTGGCATTGCGCATTGTGATCTTAGGCTTGTGTGCGTCTGCTCTGCCATGGAAACCCATTTCATGAAGCTCCCGACGAACAGTTCTTGTGCTGACGTTGCTTCCAGAGGCAGTTTGGAACTCGATAGTGAGTGTTTCAACTGAGGACAGACAATTTGTACACGCTACTCGCTTCAGCTCTCGGCGGTCCCATTCTGTGTGCTTGTGTGGCCTACCACTTCGCGGCTGAGCCGTTGTTGCTCCTAGATGTTTCCACTTCACAATAACAGCACTTACAGTTGACCGGGGCAGCTCTAGCAGGGCAGAAATTTGACAAACTGACTTGTTGGAAAGGTGGCATCCTATGAAGGTGTTACGTTGCAAGTCACTGAGCTCTTCAGTAAGGCCATTCTACTGTCAATGTGTGTCTATGGAGATTGCATGGTTGTGTGCTCAATTTTATACACCTGTCAGCAATGGGTGTGGCTGAAATAGCCAAATCCACAAATTGAAGGGGTGTCCACATACAAATTCCACATACTTTTGTATATATAGTGTATCATCAGAGAGAAGGGTCCCTAGTCATACAGATTCTGGCCTGTTGTTGTATTTAACTTTGTTTTTCTTAAAGAAAATAAATAACTTTGTCCCATCATTCTTATTTGTTTGTAATAAGGCCTATGGTGTAACGTAGATGCAGGGAGTCAGGAAGCAAGTGCAGTTAGTGAGTTTAATGACGAAGAACATTGAACGATACAAAACAAGAAACGCGTCTAAACATGGAAACATAAACAATATTGCCTGGTGGGTGATAACAACGGAGTGCTATATGAAGGGGAAGTAATCTGTCACGTCTAGTCCGACTCCTCCCCTCCGGCATTCGACGTCGCCAGTTTACTAACCGGTAACCATTATTACGCGCACCTGCGCTTCATCATGAGGACTCCATTACCTCACTCATTCCCTCCCCTTTATCTGGCACTCCCGTAGGTTCTTTCCCCAGACAGTATTGTTTCTGTGTTTCATGTCAAGACGCTACTCCTGTGTTGTATCGTTCTTTGTTATATTCAATTTACCACCTGCTTCTCGACTCCCAGCGTCTACGTTACATAATCAGGGAGGTGTTGAAATCCAGGTGTGCTTAATATGGGTTGCCAGGACCGGCGGTAAGTAGACCGGCGATGTCAAGCCCCGGAGAGGGGGAGCGGAGTGGAGGTGACATATGGGTATGTTTCATAACCAGTAGATGGTGGTACAGGCTTTCAAAGAGGTAGCACACAGCCTAGAAAAGCCCGGAGTCTGCGAGTGGGGTGGAGATTAGACGGTTTCGTCCATGATCCACCCCATGGTGCTATTGCTGCTGTGGATTACTGAATAAGTGTTTTCCTACAGTGGCAGGACATTTTTCTGTCAGCACAAAGGGCAAAAAACAAATGTCTAGGTTACTTCAGCAGAGGAACTTTCATTAATATAAGGTTAGTGGAATATTAAATGTACAGATGCATCTGTTTTGTTCCATTATTACTGACCAATATAAGCCTGTTTGTTTATTTTTGCTAAAGGGTTTGGGCTACATTGCAAGATGTGCATAGTCTCCATCAAAGAGTTATGATTTGTCACGGATTCAGCCGAGGCTGCCCCTCCTCCTTGTTCGGGCAGGCTCGGCGTTCTTCGTCACCGGAGTACTAGCTGCCACCGATCTATGTTTCTGTGTTCTACTTGTTTTGTCTTTATTGTACACACCTGGTTCACATTATGTCCATGATTTGTTCCCTATTTAACCCTCTGGCTCCCACTGTGTTGTGTGCGTGTTTGTTCTATGTTTGGTGTCAT
This sequence comes from Coregonus clupeaformis, assembly GCF_020615455.1. NCBI lineage: Eukaryota > Metazoa > Chordata > Actinopteri > Salmoniformes > Salmonidae > Coregonus > Coregonus clupeaformis. The sequence goes on from NC_059214.1 coordinate 30,652,003, forward strand.
CGACTGGTGAGCGGGATTGTCCTCCCTGCGTGGAGATTATGTTCATTTATATTTACGAGTAAAGTACGTTGTCTACTAGCTCTGTGTCCTGCACCTGACTCCGTCCTACCGCTACACACTGACGCCTGACAGAAACACGCACCTCAAATGGAGTCAGCAGGTACATTCATTCCTTCCGGATCAGTGGAGGAACGCGTCCAACAGCAAGCGACCATGATACAGACTCTCGGCACAGCCATGGATCGCGTGTTGAACACTATGGAGCGATGGGAGAGAGGGGGTTTTCCTACACCTCCTTCAACTACACTGCAACCCACACCGCTGTCCACCCCTTTGTCACCTGGGTCCAGTGGGATTCGGCTCTCGCTCCCGAGGGCATATGATGGTACAGCTGCCGGGTGCCAGGGTTTTCTGCTCCAGGTGGCACTCTACCTGGCGACCATCCACCCGGCTCCCTCGGGATAAGAGAGCGTGTCCGCCCTCATCTCCTGTCTGTCGGGGAGAGTGCTCGAGTGGGCCAACGCTGAGTGGGGAGGAATAGACGCAGCGTCGGTGCGCTATGAAGATTTCACCCGCTGCTTCCGGGCGGTATTCGATCATCCACCGGAGGGGAGAGTGGCGGGGGAACGTCTGTTCCACCTCAGATAGGGGAAGAGGAGCGCTCAGGACTTCGCACTGGACTTCAGGGCCCTGGCAGCCAGCACGGGATGGAATGAGAGGGCCCTGATTGACCACTACCGATGCAGTCTACGTTCGTCGGGAGCTGGCCTACACTTCCCCGGAGTCATGTGTATCCTCTGTCACAGGAAGAGACGGCTGCTATGGAAATATATGTCTCCGAATCTCTGGGACAGGGATACATTCGGCCTTCCACTTCACCTGCCTCCTCGAGTTTCTTTTTTGTGAAGAAGATGAATGGAGGTTTACGCCCGTGCATTGACTACCGTGGTCTCAATCAGATCACTGTTAAGTACAGTTATCCACTACCTCTCATCGTGTGACGGAGTCATTGCACGGGGCGCGCTTCTTCACCAAATTGGATCTCAGGAGCGCGTACAACCTGGTGCGTATCCGGGAGGGGGATGAGTGGAAGACGGCATTTAGTACCACATCTGGGCACTATGAGTACCTCGTCATGCCGTACGGGTTGATGAATGCTCCATCAGTCTTCCAATCCTTTGTTGATGAGATTTTCAGGGACCTGCACGGACAGGGTGTAGTGGTGTATATAGATGACATTCTCATATACTCCGCTACACGAGCCGAGCATGTGTCCCTGGTGCGCAAGGTGCTTGGTCGACTGTTGGAACATGACCTGTAGGTGAAGGCGGAGAAATGTCTGTTCTTTCAACAGTCCGTCTCCTTCCTAGGGCACCACCTGTCCGTGTCAGGGGTAGAGATGGAGATTGACCGCATTTCGGCCGTGGGTAATTGGCCGACTCCAACCACGGTTAAGGGGGTGCAACGATTCTTATGGTTTGCCAACTACTACCGGAGGTTTATCCGGGGCTTTGGTCAGGTAGCGGCTCCCACTACCTCCTTGCTGAAGGGGGGACCGGTGCGACTGCAGTGGTCAGCTGAGGCGGACAGGGCTTTTGGTCACCTGAAGGACCTGTTTACCTCGGCTCCTGTGCTGGCTCATCCGGATCCCTCCTTGGCATTCACAGTAGAGTTGGACGCGTCCGAGGCTGGGATGGGAGCTGTACTGTCTCAGCGCTCGGGTACGCCACCAAAGCTCCGCCCCTGTGCTTTCTTTTCGAAGAAGCTCAGCCCGGCTGAGCGCAACTATGATGTGGGGGACCGGGAGCTGATAGCTGTTGTCCAGGCTCTGAAAACGTGGAGGCATTGGCTTGAGGGGGCTAAACACCCTTTCCTCATTTTGACTGACCACCGCAATCTGGAGTACATCCGGGCGGCGAGGAGACTGAACCCTAGCCAGGCAAGGTGGGCCATGTTTTTCACCCGTTTTGTGTTCACCCTTTCTTACAGACCAGGTTCCCAGAGCGCTAAGGCAGACGCTCTGTCCCGGCTGTATGACACAGAGGAGAGGTCCATGGAGCCCACTCCCATACTTCCGGCTTCGTGTCTGGTGGCACCGGTGGTGTGGGAGGTTGACGCGGACATCGAGTGGGCGTTACGTACGGAGCCCACTCCCCCCCAGTGTCCAGAGGGTCGTATGTACGTTCCGTTAGATGTCCGCGATCGATTGATCTATTGGGCTCACACGTCACCCTCCTCTGGTCATCCTGGCATCGGTCGGACAGTTCACTGTCTTAGTGGGAAGTACTGGTGGTCCACTTTAGCTAAGGACGTGAGGGTTTATGTTTCCTCCTGCTCAGTGTGCGCCCAGTGTAAGGCACCTAGACACCTGCCCAGAGGGAAATTACAACCCCTACCCGTTCCACAACGGCCGTGGTCCCACCTATCGGTGGATTTCGCAAGGGAACGCCACGATCCTGGTCGTTGTGGATCGGTTTTCTAAGTCCTGCCGTCTCATTCCTTTGCCCGGTCTCCCTACGGCCCTACAGACTGCGGAGGCCCTATTTACACAAGTCTTCCGGCACTACGGGGTACCTGAGGATATAGTGTCTGATCGGGGTTCCCAGTTCACCTCAAGGGTCTGGAGGGCGTTCATGGAACGTCTGGGGGTCTCGGTCAGTCTGACCTCAGGGTTTCACCCTGAGAGTAATGGGCAGGTGGAAAGAGTAAACCAGGATGTGGGTAGGTTTCTGCGGTCCTATTGCCAGGACCGGCAGGAGAGTGGTCGGTTTTCATCCCCTGGGCAGAGATGGCCCAGAACTCTCTCCGCCACTCCTCCACTAACCTTTCTCCATTTCAGTGTGTATTAGGTTATCAGCCGGTCCTGGCACCATGGCATCAGAGCCAGATCAAGGCACCTGTGGTGGAGGAATGGTTTCGGCACTCGGAGGAGACCTGGAACGCTGCCCATGTATGCCTGCAACGGGCCATCAGGCGACAGAAGGCGAGCACCGACCGCCACCGCAGTGAGGCCCCAGTGTATGCACCAGGGGACGGGTCTGGCTCTCGACCTGAAACCTGCCCCTTCGCCTGCCCTGCCGGAAGCTGGGTCGGCGGTTTGTGGGGCCATTTAAAGTCCTGAGGAGATTGAACGAGGTTTGTTATAGGTTACAGCTTCCTCCTGATTACCGTATTAACCCATCGTTCCATGTGTCTCTCCTCAGGCCGGTAGTAGCTGGTCCACTCCAGGAGTCTGAGGTACGGGAGGTTCCTCCGCCCCGACTGGACATCGAGGGGGCACCGGCGTACTCGGTCCGTTCCATCCTGGATTCGAGGCGTCGGGTGGGGGGCCTGCAGTATCTCGTGGAGTGGGAGGGGTACGGTCCGGAGGAAGGTGCTGTGTCCCTAGGAGGGACATCCTCGATCCCTCCATGTTGAGGGATTTCCACCGTCGTCATCCGACTCGCCCTGCTCCGCGTCCTCCTGGCCGTCCCCAAGGCCGGTGTCGGCGCACAGCTGGGGCCGCGCGTCAAGGGGGGGGTACTGTCACGGATTCAGCCGAGGCTGCCCCTCCTCCTTGCTCGGGTAGGCTTCGGCGTTCGTCGTCACCGGAGTACTAGCTGCCACCGATCTATGTTTCTGTATTCTACTTGTTTTGTCTTTATTGTACACACCTGGTTCACATTATGTCCATGATTTGTTCCCTATTTAACCCTCTGGCTCCCACTGTGTTGTGTGCATGTTTGTTCTATGTTTGGTGTCATCGACTGGTGAGCGGGATTGTCCTCCCTGCATGGAGATTATGTTCATTTATATTTACGAGTAAAGTACGTTGTCTACTAGCTCTGTGTCCTGCGCCTGACTCCGTCCTACCGCTACACACTGACGCCTGACATGATTGCAGACCATTGCTCGAATAAATTGCATTGCATTCACCATTACTTAACAGTTGATATAGCTTAGCCTACATAACTGTCTTACATAAACAATAAATACAGTGAGGGAAAAAAGTATTTGATCCCCTGCTGATTTTGTTCGTTTACCCACTGACAAAGACATGATCAGTCTATAATTTTAATGGTAGGTTTATTTGAACAGTGAGAGACAGAATAACAACAAAGAAATCCAGAAAAATGCATGTCAACAATGTTATAAATTGATTTGCATTTTAATGAGGGAAATAAGTATTTGACCCCTCTGCAAAACAAGGCAAAACCCTTGTTGGCAATCACAGAGGTCAGACGTTTCTTGTAGTTGGCCACCAGGTTTGCACACATCTCAGGAGGGATTTTGTCCCACTCCTCTTTGCAGATCTTCTCCAAGTCATTAAGGTTTCGAGGCTGACATTTGGCAACTCGAACCTTCAGCTCCCTCCACAGATTTTCTATGGGATTAAGGTCTGTAGACTGGCTAGGCCACTCCAGGACCTTAATGTGCTTCTTCTTGAGCCACTCCTTTGTTGCCTTGGCCGTGTGTTTTTGGTCATTGTCATGCTGGAATACCCATCCACAACCCATTTTCAATGCCCTGGCTGAGGGAAGGAGGTTCTCACCCAAGATTGGACGGTACATGGCCCCGTCCATCGTCCCTTTGATGCGGTGAAGTTGTCCTGTCCCCTTAGCAGAAAAACACCCCCAAAGCATAATGTTTCCACCTCCATGTTTGACGGTGGGGATGGTGTTCTTGGGGTCATAGGCAGCATTCTTCCTCCTCCAAACACGGCGAGTTGAGTTGATGCCAAAGAGCTCGATTTTGGTCTCATCTGACCACAACACTTTCACCGAGTTCTCCCCTGAATCATTCAGATGTTCATTGGCAAACTTCAGACGGGCCTGTATATGTGCTTTCTTGAGCAGGGGGACCTTGCGGGCGCTGCAGAATTTCAGTCCTTGACGGCGTAGTGTGTTACCAATTGTTTTCTTGGTGACTATGGTCCCAGCTGCCTTGAGATCATTGACAAGATCCTCCCGTGTAGTTCTGGGCTGATTCCTCACCGTTCTCATGATCATTGCAACTCCACGAGGTGAGATCTTGCATGGAGCCCCATGCCGAGGGAGATTGACAGGTCTTTTGTGTTTCTTCCATTTGCGAATAATCGCACCAACTGTTGTCACCTTCTCACCAAGCTGCTTGGCGATGGTCTTGTAGCCCATTCCAGCCTTGTGTAGGTCTACAATCTTGTCCCTGACATCCTTGGAGAGCTCTTTGGTCTTGGCCATGGTGGAGAGTTTGGAATCTGATTGATTGATTGCTTCTGTGGACAGGTGTCTTTTATAGAGGTAACAAGCTAAGATTAGGAGCACTCCCTTTAAGAGTGTGCTCCTAATCTCAGTTTGTTACCTGTATAAAAGAAACCTGGGAGCCAGAAATCTTTCTGATTGAGAGGGGGTCAAATACTTATTTCCCTCATTAAAATGCAAATCAATTTATAACATTGTTGACATGCGTTTTTCTGGATTTTTTGTTGTTGTTATTCTGTCTCTCACTGTTCAAATAAACCTACCATTAAAATTATAGACTGATCATGTCTTTGTCAGTGGGCAAACGTACAAAATCAGCAGGGGATCAAATACTTTTTTCCCTCACTGTAGGTCCTCATTATTACAAAATGCCAATCTCAAAATGTTGTATAATTACATTTCCCCTATGACCCTAGCAATGAGAAGAGCAAAGCATGTTACAGAACCTTTGCTGTGTGATTCTACTCATCATCCAGAGGGACACAGAAAGTAGGTTTCCAATTGATCTCATAAAATGTCATACTATTGAGCTCATGTTTTTTTCTCTTTTTTTCTTATTAACACAAGGCAAGGACAATAACACCCACCAAACACACAATCCCACCATTCAATTGTAGTCCTGGTCCTTTTAGGGTACAATAAGGCACACACATCATCTCAGTATGTTTACTATGTTTTTAACTCAGTATGTTTACTATGTTTTTAACTCAGTATGTTTACTATGTGTTTAACTCAGTATGTTTACTATGTTTTTAACTCAGTATGTTTACTATGTTTTTAACTCAGTATGTTTACTATGTTTTTAACTCAGTATGTTTACTATGTTTTTAACTCAGTATGTTTACTATGTTTTTAACTCAGTATGTTTACTATGTGTTTAACTCAGTGTGTTTACTATGTTTTTAACTCAGTATGTTTACTATGTTTTTAACTCAGTATGTTTACTATGTTTTTAACTCAGTATGTTTACTATGTTTTTAACCCAGTATGTTTACTATGTTTTTAACTCAGTATGTTTACTATGTTTTTAACCCAGTATGTTTACTATGTGTTTAACTCAGTATGTTTACTATGTGTTTAACTCAGTATGTTTACTATGTTTTTAACTCAGTATGTTTACTATGTTTTTAACTCAGTATGTTTACTATGTGTTTAACTCAGTATGTTTACTATGTTTTTAACTCAGTATGTTTTGAGACATGCTGAGCATGCACAATAATCTGGGAATGTCTTGAATATCTTACTCTATAATAAGTGTAATAATAGTGTCAGGGCTTTTGGCTTATTATTCTAATAACATATTCACTAAGTCGTTTCAGACTAGACTGGACCCAGATCACTCTCTCCTGACTATGGCTGCCCAAGACATCCACTGTAAGTATATTCCACTATCACTGTCACAGACCATAGACATCCACTGTAAGTATAGAGTCTCACTGCCTTCACTGCCTGTAGACTAATAGTCCCTCTAACCAGTCTCTGTATGTCTATAGTAGACCCCTACTCTACCTGTGGAACCTGTTCTGCGGCTTCGTCCCTGTCCACTGTTACGCCTGTCCCTTTGATTTAGCTTGTAACAACTGTTATTGTCTTTAGCTTAAATATAGTCCTGAGATATATAGTTGTATGGACCTTTACAAGGCTTTCATTGTACTGTCTCTCTCTCTCTGATCCACCTCAGGCAGTGAACATTACCCTTAGTGAAGCCTCTCAAACCTCTGTCTTCCTATGTGTAGCATATGACAACCCAACTACACCTGGAGCAGGTATACACTCCTATGTAAACTAGTTCAAGGGTAAATCCATTTGAATTCAATCACTTTGACAGCACCACTTTTGTTTGAACGAAACCTTCCATACATACAGTATTTGCCCATTGTAGAAGTTCTCAGAAAGTGAGTTTGAGGTTGTGTTTCGGAGTCCGTATGGGAGTTGCAGCGATGGGACAAGACTGTAACTACCAATTTGGATATGACGAAAAAGGGGTAAAAAAAAAAAACATTCAGGAGATAAAGGTGCTCAAAGTAGCCCTATTTTGCATACCACCATACCATGAGACATCCACTGGAAAATATAAACAGTTGACATTGATATAACTATTTCATAATTTCTTGAAAACCTTAAACGTCAATTTTCTAAACTTGTTGTAGTTTAGACCTTATTTAACATAATGTGAGGGTTTTGTGTTGTGTCTGCCATCGGTTGAGACAACATGCTCTTGAATACACTCAGTTCCAAAAAGTCACTTTCTGACCACTTCTACCATGGGCAAACATGTATGAAAAGTGTTGTTTGAATCAAAGGGATGCTGTCAAAAAATGATTGAATTCAAATGGATTTCCCCTTAAGCCAGTTTAAATGCAAATGTTAGCTGTACTTGTTAAGACATGCGACATAAATGAGTTTTGAAGCTTCAGTATGTTCATATCTGAAAAACAGTTGTTGAATTATGCTGGCATATCATGCCTTTGCCTATATGCTTAACTGGTTTCACTGGCCTTGTAGGTGTTGAAGTTAGAGGTAGTAGTATGAACACATCCATACACATTATCATTCATGCACACAACCATACCGAACTCACATGTGCATGTGCGCGCACACTCAGACATTCTCCTCCACTCCCTCCCCAGAGTGGGCCAGCCATGGCCTGTGTCTTCAGTGAGAGCAGAGGGAGACACACTGCACCTCCTCAGTCTCAGCTCTGAGCTGAATAGTCTCTATGTCTGTGAGGCCTCCAACCCCTACGGACAAGCAACTGGCTCCCTCTATGTACACACATCCTCTGGTGAGAAGCACCTGACAAATGCACCTTACATACACACACACACAACCTCCTGTTTATGTTGTCTTGATAAAAGTAAAGTAGCCTAACACGTAAGGAGTTGTAGAAAAGGGTAAAAGGCGTCTGGGGGGCTTTTCTTAGTCACCATTGTCTTCTCTTAATCAGCAACTCTCCTCTCTTCAACTCTACTCTCTTCAACTCTCCTCTCTTCAACTCTCCTCTCTTCAACTCTCCTCTCTTCAACTCTACTCTCTTCAACTCTCCTCTCTTCAACTCTACTCTCTTCAACTCTCCTCTCTTCAACTCTACTCTCTTCAACTCTCCTCTCTTCAACTCTACTCTCTTCAACTCTCCTCTCTTCAACTCTCTCTTCTACTCTCCTCTCTTCAACTCTCTCTTCTACTCTCCTTTTGTCTCACATGTTTTTATTTTTTCCTCCTCTTTTTTCCTCCTCTTTTTTCCTCTTCTTTTTTCCTCCTCTCTTCTCTCTCCTACAGGAGAGCAATGCCCAGTCTAATGTTCACGCTGCCCGAAGAGCACAACGCCAGCGAAATCAATACTTTGAAAGACTCAACTCAGGCTATTGCCAGTACTAATCACACAACGTAATCCAAAGCAGTTAGTATTTAACATGCCACGAGCCAATTATTGTGAAAGAAAGCAATAAAACACCACATTTTAACTTTGTTTTCTTATTAAATGTGTTACAACAGTACCACAACATTTACACTTCATTGTATTTACCTTGGTTAATTTTTTCGCTGTATTTCTGTGGTTAATAACAGGACAGGGTTCAAGTGTTCAAGGGATAGTGCTTTAAGACGTGAGTTTGATTTGCACAGCATGTCCTGGGTACAGGGAAATTACATGTCCTTGATTTAGAAATGTGGTTGTGTGCATTGGATGACTTCTGAGCCAGGTTTGCTATCAGAACTGAACAGGTTACTCCATGGGATTGCCAGTATTATAATAATGATGTTACCTAGCAATGACTAACCATGTAAATTCACCTACCTCATATAGACCTTACTTTATGGATATAAATTATGAGTATGGGTGTAAACCTACTCTCTCCTCCATGGAATCAGACTCAAACTGACAATAAGAATAAAACCATAAAACAAAAAATAGCTGCAAGCATCCATGGCGGGGTTCAAGCCGTATGGCCCCACAGCGCCACTATCAGGACAAAATTTACTCATTGCCCTTGGAGGAGCTACGTCTGTACCACTTAACATGCCTGCTATATATCAGAACTCAAAATCAAACAGATCATGCATTATGCTTTTGATGGATTTTGGACCATTTCTAATGACGTTGACTACTTTAAACATCTTCTCCAGAACGGACTAAAATAAAACCAAACACTAGCTGGGTTTCCATCCAATTGGGGACAGATTCTCATGCGAATATTCTAAAATCTGCATAACAATATGCGCATTTTCCCACCAGAGACGTGTTTCCATCAAATTCACTTGTTGAGGATAAAAGGCTGTGATGTAGTGCACATAAAAATTACTTTTGCGGTTAAATTCCATGTACCGAATAAAAAATTACAATTTAAATGGGTTTCCATCACATTTTCAACTCTACTGATGGTTTTGTCACAAACAATGTTGCATCAAATAGCAGCCAAGCACCAGAATAAGACCCTTGATATTTATTGGAAAAGCGCATCAAGATCATTACCGTGCACTTTCACCACCCTGTGAAGTTATCATAACTTATTTCATCTGTAGCCTAATAAACTGCATGCAAGTCGTAGTACTAATACCACACAACACATCACGTGACTCCAAGTTTACTTTGATATGATGGTTATTATATCAATATTTGTTATTAAAGGTGTTTCCACCGCCATTTCTTTCATAATTAATTATACCGACACAAAAAGATCCCAGCTTGTCTTGCATTCCTTGTTTTGTTGACATTTGTAAATGTTTCCATCAGGCCTGTCATGAAATGTTTTATCCAACATGTACTTTACTTGCATAAAGAGATTGGATGGAAACCTGGTTATTGTCTTTCTTATGATTTAATATACTTTCACGCATTAAAACATTGTCACTCATTGGTGGTTTTATATGTCAAGAAAGTGTAGAACAGTGTTGCAGACAGTCATCTCTCAACACTCTCAACACAACTTGTCGAAGATATAAGCAGTAGTTTAATATATTCCACCCTTGTCAACAGTGGAGTGTATTTAATGCATTGGTGAAATATCATCAGAGAGAGGGGTCCCAAGTCATACAGATTCTGGCCTGTTGTCTTTAACTTAGTTTTTCTTAAAGAAAAGAAAGAACTTTGTCCCATCATTCTTGTTTGTTTTGAGGCCTACTGGTTTCATCACCAGTAGATGGCGGTAAAGGCTTTCAATGAGGCAGCACACAGCCTACTAAAAGAGTTCCCACTGGGCACAAACTGGTTGAATCAACATCATTTGTCAATGTATTGTGATATGGAAAATACATTGGGGTTGAAAAAAAGTAATCAACTGTTTTGAGGGTGACATTTCAACCACAGGATAATGTCATCATGGTAACCACATAACATAGACAGACCTTGTATAAAATATGTTGAATTTCCAGTTTGGACTCATCTGACAAGTCACAAATTTGATGACTTGAGACTCGACTTGATAGAAAATAAAATAACTTGACTTGGCACCTCAAAACTCGGGACTCGACTTTGACTTGAGAGTGTTGACTTGAAATTATCTGGCCAGGTTTTGTAATGTTTTGTCACCCGTTGTGTGGCACAGAGCCTATGTGGATTAGTCTACACGCAACCAGAGACAGTAGCCGCAGCATCGCCCTTGCAAAAAAACCTGCAACAGATTGGCAAGTGAAACGCACACTCTGCCCTCTGGACAAGCAAACTGTCAATCAACACAGGTTGAGTGAGCTATCCTACAGATTGCTGATTTGCAGTACAGCTATAGAGTACCACAGTATGAGTCATAATACCCATAAAACCTGGCGATCAAACAGGGAAATGGTTCCAATTGTTTTTCCACCATTCATTTGTCCCATAGGGGATTTACACGGTTATCAAAATGTCACGCTAGGGTAAGCCTACACGAAACACAGCTCTTATTTTAAGTGTTTCTATAATCCCCTATTGGAAAAATGAATGGTGGAAAAAACGATTGGAACCATTTCCCCGTTTGACCGCTAGGTTTTGTGGGTATTATGACACGTCCACTGTGGGGCTCTATAGGATCGGATTCAGCCCAAAATTAAATTGTAGGGAGAGAGGATTGCCATAAATAAATATGCAGTTCCAAAAATTGTTTGGTGATCAAGAATATTAACTATAATTTGCAAGGTCACCAGCAATGGGGCAACAATTACTAGCATAGGCCTACTGGTCTTTTGGTAGGCTATGTAAAAATGGCTTGCAATTGATCATTTACTTATGAATCTTGCATTTGGAATTTGTTGTTAAAATGTATTATTACTGTGGCGAAGACATACCATAGGCGCGGCTTTCCACTTGCGCTCTCCAAACTACAGTGGAGTGTTTTTTTTCTCTTGATGAAATGTTTCCTGTTGCTTTCACACGTTTAAATGCATATTTGGTAAATCTATATTCCATAAAATACTACAATAATTGCTAGCGTTTCATCATTCCATCCCCGTACCGTTTATTGCAACACTTAGACATTTCTGTTATCTGTTTCATGTGTAGTAGGCCTACGATACATTTTCATTTAGCCAACCATTTCTATCCCTGCTCTGATCGGGTGCCATGTTAATTGTGCACATGAAGTAGAAGTTCTGTTTATTCAATGTATAGTTTCCTTTGTTCATATTTCCGAGTTATGTCGGAGTTCCGTGTGTCTATGTCGTATGTCTCTGTCATTTTTGTTGTGCATAATAGGTATTTGCACGAACTGAGCGTGAGATTGTGTTGCAACAGGAAATCTACTTGTATATTTTGTATGATATGGTGCTTTCACCATTGGATCACCAATATCTGTAAATACATTTACACTGAGCATTTCAACCTGCCTTGCCTTCTGCTGATTTCATGCCCTTACGACTGCTACAAGGTCCCTATTTTACAATTAGCCTACATCAAAATGTGTTGTAGACAAAACAATAAGGGCTGTCTGGTAGCTTCAATAAATAGACAAAGATTTGTAGTTGAACAAGTCATTGCATGCATAGATTTTTTTACTTGACTTGACACTTGACTCAACTTGACTTCTTTTAGAATGCAGGACTTGGACTTGACTGGAGTCTTGACCCTTTCTACTTGTAACTCGACTTAAGACTTGGACCTTGTGACTTGAGACTTGCTTGTGACTCGAATAATAGTGACTTGGTCCCACCTCTGTGAATTTGTACCTTTTAAAACAATGTCAGATTGTCAATGTTATATCCATTATAAAAACAATAAACTATAGGCTGGGCTGTACCTCCTACTGGAGAATGAATCCATCTACAGCTACCCTTTGGTTTTCAATCCAAGGTTTTAACCAAACCCTGCCTTGCTTAGCGATGATATTTGTCACTGACTATTACCAATATGCTACCATGAGAATGATTGTTGAGAGATCTCCACTTAAAAACTAAACAGATTCACTGTTACTATCAAAGTCATTCCAAAGGGTAGGTTTAACAGAGCAAATTAAATGTGACCAAACTTTATCAATCATCAAAAGTATCTGATTATACCTCAGTGACTGACGCCTATAACAGAGGAAGTAGCCAGGAGCCAATAGAAAATGAAGCATCCAGGAGCCAATTGAAAGAGGGGTAGGTTTTCCCTGCGTGGTTCCTCCCTGCCTGGCCCAGTCTGACCATATTCTGCAAAAAGGCAGGAGTCTGCTCATGGTGGAGTCTCATCCATGATCCACCCAACTCATATTGCTATAGCTGCTGTGGATTACTGAATAAGCATTTTCCTACAGTAGCAGTAGGAAATTATGCTGCCAGCACAAAAAAATAAATGTCTCGGCTACTTCAGCAGATGAACTTACATTCATCAAAGGTTAGTGGCCTATTACATTTACAGATGCATCAGTTTTGTTCCATTATTACTGACCAATCTAGGCTTGTTTCTTTATTAGCGCTAAGCGATTACTGCTTTTTTAAGGTAGGTTCAATGATTTAAAAAATAATCACGGTTTTCAATTTCAGTTTTGAATAATCTTTATAAACATGAAATGTACTATGCATTATGTGAGTTGAATCCTATAACAACACAGAATGAAGCAATTAATACAAGTTGCATGATGGTAGTGACTGCCAATGACTGCTTATCACTTATTAACCATTATGTATTCACATTACTTTACTTTAATCAAATATTTCAGTTGTGTATATTACATTTGCTTTACTTGATTACTTTAATTATTCCATTCCAAGTCATCATCTCATCTCTATAGAGCTGCTGTCTGACAAAATCACTATTTTAGTAGTTCTTCAAAGAAAATAAGGCATTCTTTTATGACTGGTGAATTTCACCTATCAATCACTTATCATGTATTTTCAGGTAGAGATACGTCGCGAAGCAACTGTTCTATACCTCTCAATCAGCAATCACGCATTCTTCTGTCTCTTTTATCTAACAGGCATAAAAGAAACACAGACCTGACAAGTAGGCACACAATGGATTATGGTCATTGTAGTTAACACATTTTATGCGCTAAACTATGTAGAATAATGGCATGTTGGAAACTACAACTTTTTGTATTTATTTTTGGTATTACCAATTACCCACCCCACCGAAGACATTCTTCAGAGAGTGATGGCACACTGAAGATGGCGGTGCAGAATGCCTCATGAGAAATCGCAATATTCATCATCTCTAAAACTGACTAAATAGTAGCACTACACTGATCCATTTACTTGTGGGCAATAACATTCAAGCTGGATAATAACCACAAAAAACGTATAAGGCTAGAGAAGTTTAATTGATAAATATTACGAACGCATTCGAGGTCAAAACATGTCGGAGAGGAACCAGGGAAAAAATTGAGAACCAAACTCCAAGCGAAAACTAAGAGATTCCTCGACAGACACCGATGATTTATGCTTTTCACCACCTAGCATGGTAAGAGTGGAAACCGACCTGCTAAAATCAATAAATGATAAATTGGCCGTACTTGAACTTGTCAGTAAAGAAATGAAGGATATAAAGGCCAGCCTCAAAATGAGTGATGAAAAAGCTGCGACAACGGAGAAAGAAACAAACAAGCTAAAAGGCACAGTCAATACTAGCTCTGACCAAGGCCTTGAAGCCGATACGTAACGCTTAATAAAGAGTAGTGCTACTAGCAAGAGCAGTGTGCAGGTTTCTTCTTTTTTCGCATCACAGTCAATACTATTGAAACGGAGGTTAATTAACTTAAAAAGGTGAACATGTATCTGAGAGAAGCCTTACTTGGAATACAGACTAGATCCATGCGAGAAAGTCTGGTACTTACTGGTATAAAATAAAATGAGGGTGAATAGCCTGAAAGCGTGGTGAAAGAATTCCTCCTTAAAGCGCTACAGATCCCAGGCGATACTGTCAACAAAATCAAATTCGACAGCGATACGAGTGCCCAATCGTTGCCAAATTTGCATTCTTTAAAGATAAAATAATGGTTAAAAGCCTGGGCAAAAGACTCGCTGGCATGAACGATCAGTTCCTGAAGGAAATTGCAGTTCTGTACCCACTCTTCAAGGTGAATAGACTTAAAGGGAAATGTGTAGCTCTTGTAGTCGATAAATTGTACATTGATAACCAACTATTCCGAGACACCAAGAATACTCCATGCTATTCTAAATCATGCAAAGTTCCCATAGATTAGTTTAATAATGGAACACCCAATACTATCCATGGTAGGGATTGTAATAAAACAACAACAGGAAAACAATCAAATACAACAATTCATAAAGAAATAAACTACAAATACACTTTATCATTCAAGATAGGGAATGTTGTAAAACAATTAGTATTCAACTTTCTGTTTCTATTATTTATAAATAGATAAAAGACAGCATTAGAAGAAAGGATAATTATTGAAATAATACATCTTCAAATATAAGGAACTGGAACACAAAATAACTTAAAAGCCCAAAATTAGATAGGAATCAACATGGTAGGGATAAAAACACAGCAAACAGAGGCCATAGAAGGCACAGTGTGGGTGTATTGTGATGGAAGGTGGGGTGTGTGTTTTTGTGTTTGGAAAAGTCTGAAGTTAAGTGAGTGAAAAAGGAAAATGGTTTCAAATGCCAGAGCCCATGTGTGTCTGCAAGCAGGAGTTGTGACAGAGAGCTTTACATTTTGTTCAGATATGGGATATACATTTTAAAATAGATTATAAATATTATTTATTTATTTATTTATTTATTGTCTTATCATGATGGAGCAGTCCCCAACCCTGTGCCCTAGACACCCACCTGAGCAACCCAAACAATAAGGAGAAATCCTTATCTGTTTTTATAGGCCTACTGCAAGTAGCCTATATGCAGCCAAGAAAGAAAGATAAACGCGGTCAGAGACCCACTAAAGCAGCACTGCCCTCTCAAGAGCCTGCCTGGCAGGGTTGGTCCAACAAAGCCACAGCCCCTGGATGGGTGAACATAATATACAAGGAATTTCTCAAAGCTGCTAATGAGAACCTTGATAACCTTCTACCTAGCCGGTGGGGTGCCCCCACCCAGGTAGTGGCAGTGTTGGCAACACTAGCTGCAGTAACCCATGGGGAGGGGGTCACACTCGGACAATCAGAGAGAGGGCAAATTATTGTGGCCCTGGTGGTCTGACTGCACAGAGATGCTTGGGATAATGGTCACAATGGTGGACCAGTGTGTGTGTGTGTTTCAGGGTAGGGGGGTGTATCTGAGCGCCATCAGCTAGGACTTGACATTGGTTAATCAAATCTCCCCAGTCTTGCTCAATTTTGCATTCCTTCTCAAACAGCTACAACTGTATATGCATTCGCACATTAAGTATTCTCTTGAGTTGGGCTCGGGGATGGAACAACTGTTGAACATCTGAGCTTGTGGTTGTTTATGGGGGACGGGTGGGGAGTGTGTGTGTGTGTGTGTGTATCCCACATCTGTTGCTTTGGGGAAATTATGTTAGGGACAATACAGGATGAATCACAATAATTGTTTGCCAAAATAATGATTGCTTGCCAAAAATGTAATTTTTGTAATGCCAATCCTGGTTATAGGCAACAATTATTTGTATGAACTACTGTGGTGTCCAAGGAATTTATGACTTTGCTAACGTTTGCAAATGGTATCTTGGAGGATGTTGATTCAGCTTAGGGAAGCATCTGGGGAGCAGTTTTATAGGGGCACCCCATAAAACAGAGGAAGTCTGTTGTGTGGAGTCATGGGATTGGTCTCTAGGGAAAACCACCCATATCATGTTAAAGATTATAAATACTTGGTTGAGACAAAGGAGGACAGAACAACATATTATTTTGGGTCATTGTTCTCCAGATGCCTGCAGATGTCTGTAAACTTACGTTGAAATCTTGTGATATAAATAAACCTTTATAATCAAAGTGCAGTGTAAGCGGACTCCTTGTTCTAACAGCATAATTAGCATTATTCTTTAGAAACAACACTACCAACATTATTACGCATAGTATTAGTTAATTGTGGAAATAAATAAAGATATACAAGATTTGTTATATATATATATATATATATATATATATATATATATATATATACACACACACACTTTTTTGTATACCTGTATATAATACAATCGAGATGAGTGCGTTGGAAATGCTTTTGGCAGTTAATCTGCTTCTGTTCTGTGGGTGGCACTGTGTGCTCTTTTTAAAGGATGGGTCCCAATCTCTCAAAGGCCCTGGGATACAGGTGGACAGGGGTGGTCTGCCAGTCACTGGAACGACAATCCAACTTGGGATGGGGGGAGGTTTTAGTGGGTGGAATAGTGGAGAACAATTGGAGGTTTATTCAGTAGCAGTGCATGGTATAGCTGTATAGACAATAAATCATTATGGTACTTTCTAATGGTAAATTTACAAGCAGATATTATGGTAAATAGAATTGAAACATGTATCTCATTATGGTAAATGGTGAAATAAGTACAGCCAGTTATAATTGTAATTGTTTAGCAGATAATAAGAAAAGACTATCAGTATTTACCTGCTAAAAGAATATAATATCTATTGTTTACAGGAAACTCATTCAACTATTTTACATGAAGTTGTGTGGAAAAAGGACTGGGGGAGGGGAAATACTTCTCCCATGGGCAAAGGGGTGCTGATATTAATTAACAATCATTTTAATCCGAATCTGCAAATTCTTCAAACAGATCCGCAAGGTAGATGGATTATTTAAAATATGTTATTGAACCATAAACAGATTTGGCTCATTAATCTATACGGTCCAAATAATGATGATCCATGCTTCTTTTAAAATATATATAATAATTTATCAAGCCTACAAGCAATACAAGACTATATTATTATGGTGGGAGATTATAATACGGTTTTAAATACCTCAATGGACCGTAAAGGAAATCACACCACAAACAATCATACTGATCTAGTGAGATATACATGGCGGAGACTGAATCAAGCTAGTCGTCTTGACTTCTTTCTTATCTCATTCTCGTTGGCACCAAAAGTAAAAAAAGTGTTGATAGGGTACAGAATGCGGTCGGACCATCATATAATAGGCATATACATTACTCTTACTGAATTTCCACGTGGGCGAGGATATTGGAAATTTAATCAAAGCCTATTGGATGATAATTTATTCATAATTAGAACAAAGGAATTTATAACTGACTTTTTCCAACATAACATAGGTACAGCGAATCCCCTTATTGTATGGGACACCTTTAAATGTGCCTTTAGAGACCATGCAATTCAGTACTCATCTCGAAAACAAAAGCAATTTAGGTCAAAAGAGTTTATACTAAGAAAGGAAATAGAAAATCTAACAGAACAGATAGATGGCAATAAAAACTGTAACATAGAGGCTCAGAATAAATTAGAGGAAAAACAAAAAGAAATGGAGAAACTTATTCAAGAAAGATCAAGTGTAATATATTATAAAAATAAAATAAACTGGATGGAATATGGGGAAAAATGCACAAAATTCTTTTTTAATCTTCAACATAGGAATGCTACCAAAAAGAACTTAATGAAACTGGTTACAATTGACGGAGTCACCCATAATTCACCAAATGATATTTTGAAGGAAGAAACAAAGTACTTTAAGCATATGTTTTCTTTTCAGTCACCTCCATCTCCTCTAACTGAAGCTAATTGTAGAGATTTTTTTTCTATTGATAATGTCAAATTAACAGCCACACAGAAAGACTCATGTGAAGGTGAAATTACAGAGGAGGAACTTCTGGATGCAATTAAAGACTTTAAGTCCGGGAAAACTTCAGGGTTGGATGGCATACCAGTCGAGGTATACCAAACCTTTTTTGATATACTAAGCGGACCGTTATTAGCATGCTTTAACCACTCCTATGTAAATGGTAGATTATCTGACACTCAAGAAGAAGGTCTGATCTCATTATTACTGAAACAGGATACAAGTGGAAAATATAAAGATCCAGTCCATTTACAAAATTGGAGGCCCCTTACACTTCAGTGTTGTGATGCAAAAATCCTAGCAAAATGTATAGCGCATAGAATTAAAAAGGTATTGTCGGATATTATTCATTCTAATCAGACAGGTTTTTTACATGGAAGATACATTGGAGATAATATAAGGCAAGTATTGGAAACAATAGAACACTATGGAAAATATGGGAAACCAGGCCTGCTATTCATAGCAGACTTCGAAAAGGCATTTGATAAAGTTCGACTGGGGTTTATATATAAATGCCTGGAGCATTTCAATTTTGGAGAATCTCTTATAAAATGGGTCAAAATCATGTATAGTAACCCTAGGTGTAAAATAGTAAATAATGGCTATTTCTCAGAAAGTTTTAAACTGTCAAGAGGAGTGAAACAAGGATGTCCACTATTGGCATATCTATTTATTGTGGCCATCGAGATGTTAGCTATTAAAATCAGATCCAATAATAATATCAGAGGATTAGAAATACAGGGCTTAAAAACAAAGGTGTCATTGTACGCTGATGATTCATGTTTTCTTTTAAATCCACAACTAGAATCCCTCCACAGCCTCATAGAGGATCTAGATACATTTTCTAACCTCTCTGGATTACAACCAAATTATGACAAATGTACTATATTACGTATTGGATCACTAAAAAATACATTTTTTACATTACCATGTAGTTTACCAATAAAATGGTCTGATGGTGATGTGGATATACTCGGAATACATATCCCAAAGGAAATAAATGATCTCACTTCAATAAATTTTAATAGAAAGTTAGCAAAAATAAATAAGATCTTACTACCATGGAAAGGAAAATACCTGTCAATTTGTGGAAAAATCACCCTGATTAAGTATTATCCCAGTTTACCTATTTGCTTATGGTCTTGCCTACGCCTAGCGAACAGTTTTTTAAATTATATGAGAAAAAAATATTCAATTTTATTTGGAACGGCAAGCCAGACAAAATTAAAAGAGCATATTTATATAATGAATATGAATTCGGAGGACAGAAATTATTAAATATTAAAGCATTAGACCTATCACTAAAAGCTTCAGTCATACAAAAGTTATACTTAAATCCGAACTGGTTCTCAAGCAAATTAGTAAGATTGTCTCACCCAATGTTCAAGAAAGGCCTTTTTCCCTTTATTCAGATTACAACCTCTCACTTTCAGTTATTTGAAAAGGAAATAATCTCCCAAATGTCACTATTTCTAAAACAAGCCATAGAAAGTTGGTTGCAATTTCAATTTAATCCTCCAGAAACGACAGAACAAATAATGCAACAAATATTGTGGTTAAATTCAAATATACTAATTGACAAAAAACCTTTATTTTTTGACAGAATGTTTAAAAAAGGTATAATCTTCGAAAATGATATCATCGGTAGGACTGGTGGAGTTATGTCGCACATGCAGCTAATAAAAACATATGGAAATGTCTGCTCTACCCAAAATTACAACCAAATAATTGCAGCCTTACCGCAAAAGTGGAAGAGGAAAGTGGAAGGGGGAGAAAGTAAGGAACTTGTCTGTCGGCCTTGCATTAAAGAACATAATTGGTTAAGGAAAACTGTGATAAATAAAAAAGTATATCAGTTTTACTTAAGGACCAAAGGATTGACAGCCGTCCCATATAGATTACAAAATAGTTGGGAAGAGATCTTTGACGTACCGATCCCATGGCATAGTGTTTATGAACTGACACGCAAAACGACACCGGATTCAAAAATTTGAATCTTTCAATTTAAATTATTATATAAAATTATTGCTACCAATAGAATGTTATTTATATGGGGGATACAATCTTCCCAGCTCTGCAGGTTTTGCTGTGAAGAGACAGAATCATTAGATCATTTGTTTTGGTTCTGTCCATTTGTAGCTTGTTTTTGGACACAGGTCCAGGAATGGCTAAAGGATTGCAATATTTACCTGGAACTAACCTTGCAGATAGCATTACTGGGTGATCTGAAAAGTCATAGTCAATCAATCAATAATATAATAATACTTTTAGCAAAAATGTTTATTTTTAATTCACAATCTGTAGAAGCAATGAGAATAGAAAGGTTCAGAATTTTTGTAAAACATCACAGTACGGTCGAAATATATATGGCAAATAGAAATCCTATATGGATGGTGTTAAGAGATAGATGGGAGGTATTGAATAGAGTTGAAGGATGGGACTAATAACAAATAACAACAAATAATAACAAAGATAGCTAATAATGTAAGCATACTGTGTCCATAATAAGTATATAGGTTGTATGTTGGGAGCTTTTGGGAAGGAGCACAGTTAGAAAGATATGGCAAACCGGATGGACACCATGAAAATGATCGGAGAGGTTGAGAGTAGAAGAAGTTCAGGAGCAAAAAATAAAAATAAAAATACACATATATATATATATATATATATAATAGAATTATTGTAAAATGAACTCTGTCCATAAGGTGTAGATAGTAAGTATAGACCGGAAGTAGACGCCTGGGCATTGTTGTTCACTAATTTACTCCAAGTAGGGAAAGGATGGTGGGGTTGAAAAGTAATAAAGGGGAGTATACAGTGGGGGGAAAAAGTATTTAGTCAGCCACCAATTGTGCAAGTTCTCCCACTTAAAAAGATGAGAGAGGCCTGTAATTTTCATCATAGGTACACGTCAACTATGACAGACAAAATAAGAAAAAAAATCCAGAAAATCACATTGTAGGATTTTTTATGAATTTATTTGCAAATTATGGTGGAAAATAAGTATTTGGTCAATAACAAAAGTTTCTCAATACTTTGTTATATACCCTTTGTTGGCAATGACACAGGTCAAACGTTTTCTGTAAGTCTTCACAAGGTTTTCACACACTGTTGCTGGTATTTTGGCCCATTCCTCCATGCAGATCTCCTCTAGAGCAGTGATGTTTTGGGGCTGTCGCTGGGCAACACAGACTTTCAACTCCCTCCAAAGATTTTCTATGGGGTTGAGATCTGGAGACTGGCTAGGCCACTCCAGGACCTTGAAATGCTTCTTACGAAGCCACTCCTTCGTTGCCCGGGCGGTGTGTTTGGGATCATTGTCATGCTGAAAGACCCAGCCACGTTTCATCTTCAATGCCCTTGCTGATGGAAGGAGGTTTTCACTCAAAATCTCACGATACATGGCCCCATTCATTCTTTCCTTTACACGGATCAGTCGTCCTGGTCCCTTTGCAGAAAAACAGCCCCAAAGCATGATGTTTCCACCCCCATACTTCACAGTAGGTATGGTGTTCTTTGGATGCAACTCAGCATTCTTTGTCCTCCAAACACGACGAGTTGAGTTTTTACCAAAAAGTTATATTTTGGTTTCATCTGACCATATGACATTCTCCCAATCCTCTTCTGGATCATCCAAATGCAATCTAGCAAACTTCAGACGGGCCTGGATATGTACTGGCTTAAGCAGGGGGACACGTCTGGCACTGCAGGATTTGAGTCCCCGGCGGCGTAGTGTGTTACTGATGGTAGGCTTTGTTACTTTGGTCCCAGCTCTCTGCAGGTCATTCACTAGGTCCCCCCGTGTGGTTCTGGGATTTTGCTCACCGTTCTTGTGATCATTTTGACCCCACGGGATGAGATCTTGCGTGGAGCCCCAGATCGAGGGAGATTATCAGTGGTCTTGTATGTCTTCCATTTCCTAATAATTGCTCCCACAGTTGATTTCTTCAAACCAAGCTGCTTACCTATTGCAGATTCAGTCTTCCCAGCCTGGTGCAGGTCTACAATTTTGTTTCTGGTGTCCTTTGACAGCTCTTTGGTCTTGGCCATAGTGGAGTTTGGAGTGTGACTGTTTGAGGTTGTGGACAGGTGTCTTTTATACTGATAACAAGTTCAAACAGGTGCCATTAATACAGGTAACGAGTGGAGGACAGAGGAGCCTCTTAAAGAAGAAGTTACAGGTTTGTGAGAGCCAGAAATCTTGCTCGTTTGTAGGTGACCAAATACTTATTTTCCACCATAATTTGCTAATAAATTCATAAAAAATCCTACAATGTGATTTTCTGGATTTTTTTTTCTAAATTTGTCTGTCATAGTTGACGTGTACCTATGATGAAAATGACAGGCCTCTCTCATCTTTTTAAGTGGGAGAACTTGCACAATTGGTGGCTGACTAAATACTTTTTTTCCCCACTGTATATATAAAAAATAAAAAAAACATGGGGGATTGGAAGTGATGCAGACAATTACATTGATAGAAGATACAATCTATCTGCAATATTAAGCTGATCCATTCCCCCCCCCAAAAAAAAAGAAAAAAAAGGATCTCTCTGTACTTTGCTACGTTCATCTTTGCCTTGATCCTGACTAGTCTCCCATTCCCTGCCGCTGAAAAACATCCCCACAGCATGATGCTGCCACCACCATGCCTCACCGTAGGGATGGTGCCAGGTTTCCTCCAGACGTGACGCTTGGCATTCAGGCCAAAGCGTTCAATCTTGGTTTCATCAGACCAGAGAATCTTGTTTCACACGGTCTGAGAGCCTTTTGGTGCCTTTTGGCAAACTCCAAGTGGGCTGTCATGTGCCTTTTACTGAGGAGTGGCTCACTCCGTCTGGTCACTCTACCATAATGGCCTGATTGGTGGAGTGCTGCAGAGATGGTTGTCCTTCTGGAAGGTTCTCCCATCTCCACAGAGGAACCATTGGGTTCTTGGTCACCTCCCTGACCAAGACCCTTCTCCCCCAATTGCTCAGTTTGGCCGGGCGGCCAGTTCTAGGAAGAGCCTTGGTGGTTCCAAACTTCTTCCATTTAAGAATGATGGAGGCCACTGTGTTCTTAGGGACCTTCAATGCTGCAGACATTTTTTTTGCTGATATTTGCCATGAAATGCAGCTGATGTAACATAGTTAGCTAACTATTTTCTTGCTTATTGTGTAATGAAGGATAAAAATACCTGTATTTACATTTTTAGTCATTTTAGCAGACGCTCTTATCCAGAGCGACTTACAGTTAGTGAATACATTTTTATTTAATTTTTTTATACTGGCCCCCCGTGGGAATCGAACCCACAACGCTGGCGTTGCAAACGCCATGCTCTATCAACTGAGCTACATCCCTGCCGGCCATTCCCTCCCCTACCCTGGACGACGCTGGGCCAATTGTGCGCCGTCCATGAGTCTCCCGGTCCCGGCTGCGACAGAGCCTGGATTCGAACCAGGATCTCTAGTGGCACAGTTAGCACTGCAAAGCAGTGCCTTAGACCACTGCGCCACTCAGGAGTACGCCTATGGATGTGTAACTAGCTATGTAGCCGATCTGTGTATGGATCCTAAAACATTTGGTATAAATATTAGTTCAGAACAGTGGTTTTAATTGCTTCCACCAGTTAATCATTAATCCCCAAGAAATTGCAGAAAATTACTGTTACACACGACTGTTACATGTCAATATTATATAATCTCAATATTAGCTAGCTATGAACCTCAGCTATCGACTTCAAAACAGTCTGAATGGCATCAATGAAGCCTATGGATTGAGTAGACTATAATACAACTTTATTGTGCCAAGGATACAAGTCGTATATACATGTAGTTATTGCCAAGCATGAATTCCTCACATTGTAGCCAGTACATTTAATATATTCACTGACCATGTACTCTACTTTGGCAAATAAAGGTGTGGTTCAGGTATGAATGGCTGTGAGATATTCTTTTTCAGTCATATCCAATACCAGGAGTATCTATCTCCAGTCTTTGAATGATGCCGTGTCTGCATGTATGTACTACAATTATACACTTTATCATTGGTTACACATTGTAACTATGTAATAGATGAGAACACATGATTTAACTAGTTAAAGGCTGATTTGTAATTCATATATACACAAACTATGCATCATGTAAATACTCTAAAACACCTTCATCTCAATATCTAATTTTCTTCATCTGCACTGATTTGAGGACACAGGATAGGTGTAGTATTTAATCAAATAAGAGACCTGAATTTCAACCAGTAGAGAATGTGAACCAATTCCAGTAGAGAATGTGAAACACTTTATTGAAAGAAGTGAATTATCCAAGTGTAATAAATACATAGTAATATTATAAGTACAAGTTCAATCTGTACTTCAATGCACATCTGGTGTGCATTATAATAACAGAAGACGAAAGAGGAGGTGGGGAGTGAGGTGTGAGAGGGTAAAAGACAGACAAAGGGAAAGAGGTAAGAACAGAGAAGACAGCATTTGATTAATGAATTACAGTGCTACTAAACTTCATATTCTCTCAGGTCATCACAATTACATAACTGTCTCTAGCTGTGTCTCCTAACCAGCCTTGGCCTCCCAGTTGGCCTGAAGGTTATCTTAAGAGCGGGTGAGGTGGCAATGACGAGACTGAGGGTTGGCATCCTCTCTCACATCAAAACATACCTGCAGACGAGAGACAGATGAAGAGAGAGCATGATTAAGCCTTGTGTTTTTTTATTCTAACACTCTCAGTTATCATAATCATCAGGAGGTTAAATGCAAAACTGACCTTGGATCATTAACTCTGGGACTACTACATCTCTATCTGTATTTCAATGTAAAGCATCTCTTTAATTATACTTCCTGTTGACCCAACCATGTGACCGCTCACCTCTGATCATGCTGTGCCCTCTATGTGTCAGCCAGTTCAGATGCAGGAGGGGTTAACTGACACAGCTGATATAACCTAGAGGATTTAGGGAGAAGGGGGGAGAGGGATGAAGTGAAGGAGAGAGACTGTTATTGAGAAAATAAGGTAGTTAAAGAGACAGTGTTCAACAGGAATATGTGTGTGTGGCCTCACCTGGTGTCCACACTAAGTGATTGCAGAGTACTTTATACTGAAAAACATGCACAGACACACAAGGACAAACAATATAGCGTAGTTATATAAATAACGAAGTGTCTTACTATTCTCCATGGTTGGTCCTCTTGCCTATTCTTTGAAGGTGGAAGGAGCCAGTTATACACCTGAGCCTGCTTACTGCACAACACAATCCATCAATCAGATTGATACCCAAGTGTGTAGGTATGGGTTATAGGGTGTCTAATTGTTCTAAATGTTTTCAATATGGGTGACTCTTAAAAGAGCCTGTTTTGTTTTTGTACAGACATCACCCTTACCTGAACAGCACCCTCACCTGAGAAGTAGAAATCAAAGAGAGAGAAACTGGGAATTGAATAACTGCAGTTGACATCGCTAAGTAAATGGAAGAATACTCTTATTGCAGTGTGGATGGCTCTTAAAAGAGCCTTTGGTTGTGCATAGTGTAGTCTATGGTGTTGCCAGGGAACAGCACCCTCTTCGAAGAAGTAGGAGGTGAAGATCTCCCGCACACGGATTGCCTCCCGCGCTGCATTGTTGGCCCCCATCCTTGAAACATCCTGCAGTGCAGCAGACCTCTCCTCTGGCACACGGCAGCGAACTGCATATCCCCTCCTGGTCCTCGTGTCTGTCCTCATGAAGTTATGCAAGACACAGGTAGACTTCACATGCCTGAATTCCCCCAGGAGGCAGTCCAAGATGGCCCTGGTCACACAACCGTGCAGTGCCCTACACGGTAACTGTAGGCAATCGTTTTGAAGGAATCTCCAGTTGCAAGGTATCTGTAGGAATATGGAAGATAATGTCATTATTAGACATTTACATCACCAGGTCATTGTGGATTACTAAAGTATAATATCTCTTATAACAAATCATGATAACATTGGATAGATAGATGCATGTGCACACGCATGTGTAGCATGTGACAACAGCAGGATCATATCAAGGATAGCGTCAAATGAATACATAAATACCCCTTGAAGCTAGATGATGAGTTGATCATTTGAATCAGCTGTGTAGTGCTAAATCAAAAACAAAAATGTGCACCCCTTTGAGTCCCCAGGACCAGGACTGAGAACCACTGCTGTTCATTGGGAACTCTTCATCTGCAGACAGGCTTTCACAGCTCTCTATATCTGAGGACAGAAAACGTCACAAGAAACAGACTTCATTATACTCAAATTAGACAGCAATGAATATTATGCTACTATTACTTCTGTCCTCACTTCTAGGGACTGGAACTACACAAAAGTACCTGCCCTATCCAGAATAGCCTACTCTCTCACTTTGACAGTTGGGGCTGCTATCGTTTCGCCCTCCTCCATGGCTGTTAGCTAGCTACCTACAAATACATTTGGAGTTTGTTTTTTACAATGATAAATAATACATCAAGATAGCTAATATGAAGTTAGGTAGCTGGTGATATTTAATTCACTTAGCTAGCTAGTTATACAGTATGTAAAGTTTGCTAGCTAGCTAGCTACGTTAGCAGCTCATTTGAGTTAGCCTGCACTGTAGCTGGTTAGCTCATATTACATCGGGTCTTTTTACATTTTCGAAATGTAATTACTTACTTGAATAGGTTCTCCCAGCCATGTGGACGATTGGAAACAGGGCAGCAGAGTTTGTTTGTCACAAGAGCATATTACTATTTAGCTGTGAATTAATTCATGAAATGGAGAATGGATTAACCTATTTATCCATTTAATAACCAGACCTTCATACAAACTTGCTATGCTGAATTCTTGACGCACAATCAAAAATGCTGCTATATATGCTGCCTGCACACTCTCAAGCGAGCCACTCTGGCCTGTTCTTCTTGTTCGGCGAGGTTTAACGGCGGTTGCCATCCAATAAATGTTACATTACCGCCTCCTACAAGACTGGAGTATAACTCCCTTATACTTCGCTTTAAAAAATAAAAAATACAACAAATAATCTACCATCTAACACTACACACACACACACACACACACACACACACACACACACACACACACACACACACACACACACACACACACACACACACACAAAAACTACCATACTCCACTATTTAAATCTATGTATTCCTACTTCATGCCAGCAGCTTTAAAGGATGGGACACAACCACTTAACACACCCTGAAATCTGGGCTGCCATTGCGGCACGCAGCAATTTAACGAAGTGCTCAATGGCTAAACCGCGGACAAATTACTTTGTTACAAATCAATTTACCGGGCAAACCTTAGTAAAGGCTACTCACCAAGAAAATAAGCCAAAAACGGTATGGTAACTTTCCAAAAAAAGCTGAATGCCATTTCCTTCGGTCCGAGTTTTACAGTTCTGTAGGCTAGAAAGTGAAAGTGAAAGTGTACGTTCCAGTTATCATTCCCTCTGGAACGCCCTGGGAATGTTTCAAAGGAGAAACAAAATGATGGGCGACAACATTTAGCCTAAGTAAGCAAGCAAGGAGTCGAGAGCTCTGATTCCGATGCGACGTGTCATGTAAAAATGTTCCCAGCGTGAAATAGTTCCCAATCGTTCTGATCGTGTTCTGATTGTGACGTCAGGCTGTAAACATTTTCCCCGCGTGAAAATGATCCCAGTTCAATAACTGCACCCGCATTTCTTTATGTGGATGGCTGAAATCGTGCGGATGCCTCCCTCTCTCACCCTCCTATGAAGCGAGATACCCGCAAAAGTTTGAACGTACGTATCGTTAGCATAGTAAGAAAATCCATACCTAAATTGTTAGGATCGTAAGAAAAGCCATGCATGAAACGTTAAGGTGAAATGTAATATGTGAACATAAACACCATGTTACGATTACAATTTATTATTCAACAAATCTTGTGTTGCAATTCTGAACTACAATAGGCCCTTTTCACGATGACGTCATCTAACTTCCGCCTTTCCGCGTAGCAGGTTAACTTCACTTCCGTTCGCCCGTAACCTGAGACTTCTCTTCTGAGGTACGTTTAAGTTAAATTAGTAAAGTTAAGAGTAATAATGTTTACGTATATGCAATGGTTTGTAACTTGCTAACGTTATTGTTAATTCATAATTGTTCACTGCCTTAGTTACTTAAAAGTGGGCTAACGTTAGCTAACAACAACTTAGTACCAGATACCGATAACGTTAAAAGGTAGCGTTACATTGCTGCCTGGCTGTAATGTAACAAGTTTACTTAGCTAGCTATCTAACCCTTTGTTAGGCAGTTAGTTTATTCATGAATGTATAGTAACTCACCTATTCAAATACTGTTGTGCATGATAGCTAGATAAATATTGATTCCTGGTCAAAGCTGAATGTTAATTTAGCTGTTTCTTTTCTCCCGGTGTCTGTATCGCAACAGTATCCCATCCAACACCGAAGCATGGCACAATCTTCGAGAAGATGCTATTGCAGTGTACCATTTTGTTCAAACAACAAACAGAAATTCCCGTATCTTCCCGTAAAAATCTCCTCAGCTCAGCAGGGAGGACACTCTTAAGACCCAGGCCATCGCCCGGCTGAGGATTTTAGTCGAGAGGGCCATACGGAGGGTGAAGGAGTACCATATCTGGGATGGGCTTGTTCCTCTTTCCACAGTGGGTTCAGTGAATCAGCTGTGGGCCATCTGCTGCCTCATGTCGAACTATCAGGGACCTCTTGACATTAAAGGAGACAAACCAGTCTGATGTTTTTGTCAACTGGAAGTTGTATATTTCCTGAGTAAGCTAGATGGGCTGTAAATAGAAGTACTTTTATATTACTGTATTGTATGTACAAAAAAATGTAAATATGAATTAACTTTGTTGGTAATTTAATTGATCTAATGTTATACTGTATGTTTTTGTTAAGGGTAATAACTTTTTCATAGCTATTAATGAACCTAATGTGATATATTGTAAAAATATCCAACTATTAACCATGTTATGTGTCATGGCACTGATGGAACTATTAAATATATGTTTGCAAGCAACTGCTTCCAATCCTTTTTGATTTTGGTAAGAGCATTTACAACATCGCAATCCTTTTCAAAATTTGTATTTCAATACATAGATATACAGTATATAACACAATTAAGTTCATTTGCAGTTAAAGAAAAACATGTCGACATTTACATCACAATCCTTTTCAAAATGTGTGTTTCAGTACATAGGAGATATACAGTATATGACAAGTTAATTTGCAGTTAAAGAAAAAAATGTCAAAGGTTCACCTTCCACATTTACCTTAACACTATTTACACATAAAATTCTGCCTTATGTTTTATAACTTAAGAAGACATCCATGTAGATGTTATAATAGAAATGATCAAGCTTCTGTCGCATTGAGTGGATAATCTCCTCATCCCTAAAGATTCTCTCAACTGTGAAGTCAGTGCGGGTATCTGTAATGAAGTCACACCACTGAAGTCTGCTTAAGGCGAGTTGGCCTTGAACCTGATAGTAGTATTTGTGGCTCTTCTTAAGGCAGGCCTGGCCTTTAACTGTGATCAGGTGTTTAACTTGGGTAACATTTTCAACATCGCAACTCTTAACCTCAGCAAGACCAAATGGTGGTGCTTCTGTTGGGCAGAAGACTTTAGCATCCGGGCTGGCTGCAAGGTGAGGTGAATCAGGGTGGATGATGACCCCGCATTGTTTCAGAGAGACATCACAAAAATCAGAATATTGCCTCAGTATCTCAGGTTCCAGATCCAACCCTCTTCTCATAGCAGCTGTCTGAGGAGTTCCTCTCAGAATGCGGGTTGCCAAAGCCTTGGCAGACAACTCCCCCACGAACATGGCATATTTCACGGAATCTGCTGGCTGTCAGTCGGGGTTTGCGTACCTGGCTCCACAGCTGGCATTCTGACTGCATTCTTGTTTCTGCTTCAATAGCAGCAGACATCTCCTCTGACACAATCAGGCTGTCCAAATGACATTGTTGTATGTAGTTGGGCTCAAAATCAATGGGAAATTTAAAGTTGTAACCTTCAATAGGCAACTGAGGAAACTCACTGGCACCAGGGTGTTTAATAATATCTCTACTTAATTCTAGAGGGCACTGGTAAGAAAGCACAGACCCAAATGGCACAGGGCCAAATTTAGAGTCCACCAAATTAAGGCCCTCAAGCCCGTGCAGCAATTTGCAAATCCCTGGTTGTGGACGGATGTCTTTCAGTTTCTCAGCACTGGCCATGACGTGAGGATCCGGAATAGGCCCTGGCATGAAAGTGAGATATGTCAAGTTTAGATTTCATTAAATGCCACCTTATCTTTTTCACTAAAAAAAGACAACCACACTCATCCAGTCTCGTACATGCTTCTAATACAAATAAAAAAATATCCACTGAAAGTCTATATAAAAAGTAACAAATAATAATCACTTTTATGTTTGTATTATTTTAGAAATGCACTAAAGTCTTTGTGCTCTAGTACAGGCGGGGGCTCATTCAGACTCACCATCATAGGCTCGGTACAGTGTGCACTTCACACCAGCTCTGACACTTGTTTTTTTCTTAGCCGCTGGTTTACACACCGCCATATCATTGGTGGCCTCTGGTACAATTCCCTGTGATATAATAATGATGAACAATACATTGTCAAAAGTCAATACAAACTGCAAAGTTCTGCATCAGTGTAACAAATAATGTCTGACCTGTGTCCTAGGCCGGTGCCAGGTCTGCAGTGCGCTGGTGCATGACAGAGGCAATGGCACTGTCTTAAAGCCCATGGTAACATAGTGAGCACTTTGAAAAAGAAGTGCTACTATGTGATTACATAGTGCTTTCCCAGCAGAGCAGGAACATGACATGTGATTGAGTACCACAGGAACCTCTGCAGAGTCTAGTGTAACCTGTTCATAGAGACATAACAATTAGTGCTGTACTTACAAAACATTTTTTCTGCGTTTCATTATAAACTACTGTACACAATTTTCAAAACCCAATTTCTTTTTTTAATTAAGAAAAATTGGCTGTTCTGAAACCTTTGACAAGTAGTGCCAACACTTATCGAAAATTTGAACATTTTGAGTTATCACAGAATCTTTCCCAGTCTTTATTGCCGTCAACAACCCACATCGGTTTGTTAGAATTTCGTTGTGTATTAAGTTTAATGATACAAAATCAGAGCTCAGACTGAGAAACAAACTGATCCACAGTGGAACATTGTGGAATCATTCTTATTAAATCTGCAACCGCAGCAAAACACAACAAAAAGAAAACTTATCTATCTTAACCTATCTTATCATAATGTTAGAGAACTGTTTATCTGAGAAACCTGAAGCCGATGAGCCTCCTCATTTTTCTTCATGGACCTGTAACATCGCCCTCTCACTGTCACCTCACCGTTAACTACACTTGAGACTGTTTCAATACAGTGATTGGGAGAAAGGGCGCAGCATTAGCCATTAATACATTACTGACTCTTATCTTACGGTCGATACAAACAGCAGTAATATTAAAAAGAGGCTGCAAAACAGAAACTCGTCAGCTCATAACCTTCGCTAGCATAGGGCTAATTTAAGCTAAATAAAGATAAACACGTACCTTCATAATCAAACAGGTAACCTTCAACGAAGAACTTGTAGCCTTTATCAAGCTTCGATCTTGAAGTAAGGGACCACTTGTCAGCAAGTCGTTCTACGTCGTTAAGTCGTATTGGTGGCAGATGTGAAAGGGACTGGGTGAACTCCATAATGATGTGCTACTAGCTAAGCGTTCCTAAGCGACACCGGATGTAAACATAACCTGCATCGCGGCAGAACGGAAGTTGTCTGACGTCACGTGAAAAGGGCCTATAACACCTTTCAGAAATGTGGCAGTTTCATCTCACCAACAAAGTAAAAACGTACATCTAACGGCCTGTGAGGACTGTTCTTCTTCAATTAAGTTTAACGGCGATTGGCATCCAATTTGTTGCATTACCGCCACCTACTAGACTGGAGTACAACTCCCTTCTCTTTCCTTGAAAAATAAAATAAAGCAAAGAAATATCCTACCATCTAACACTACACTCACAACTTCAAAACTACTACTAATAATTAACCCCACCCTTCTCCACTATTTAAATATACTCACTCCTACCTCCTGACCTCAACCTGAAATGATGGGACATCACCACTTAATACTCCCTGTAACTCTTCTGCTGTCAAGTCTCGCATACCCAAATATCTCTCTGCAGCTGCCACCACATCCTCAATTTTCTTCGATTTGCGTTCCATCCCTGCAGTACAATTAATAACCATTGCTATAAACGCTAAAAACCCAATCTTACTGAAACATATATCACTTGTTGTCCTATCCCACTGTACTGGTACATATCTCCTACTCTCACCACTCCCCCCCTTGACCCCTCTTCCTCTACTTTCTTCACTGCCTCCGCATAGGACAACTTCTTCTCTACGCTTACCCTGGAAACCTCAACCTGCTTCTCTCGTACTGGACATGTCTGATCCCCAGCCCCATGGCCACCCCTACAATTAGCACAAACCACCACTTTCCCCACTGCTTCACACTCCTTTGTCTCATGCCCTTCTGCACACTACTCACACCTTGGAATCTCCCTCCTACATACTGCTGCCACATGCCCATAAGTTTGACACCTGTAACATCGTAATGTACTCGGCACATAAGCTCGCATAACTTATACAGTGGGGAGAACAAGTATTTGATACACTGCCGATTTTGCAGGTTTTCCTACTTACAAAGCATGTAGAGGTCTGTAATTTGTATCATAGAAAATCACATTGTATGATCTCCAGACCTGAACCAAAATAAAATCTTTGGAGGGAGCTGAAAGTCCATATTGCCCAGCGACAGCCCCGAAACCTGAAGGATCTGGAGAAGGTCTGTATGGAGGAGTGGGCCAAAATCCTTGCTGCGGTGTGTGCAAACCTGGTCAAGACCTACAGGAAACGTATGATCTCTGTAATTGCAAACAAAGGTTTCTGTACCAAATATTAAGTTCTGCTTTTCTGATGTATCAAATACTTATGTCATGCAATAAAATGCAAATTAATTACTTAAAAATCATACAATGTGATTTTCTGGATTATTGTTTTAGATTCCATCTCTCACACTTGAAGTGTACCTATGATAAAAATGACAGACCTCTACATGCTTTGTAAGTAGGAAAACCTGCAAAATCGGCAGTGTATCAAATACTTGTTCTCCCCACTGTATATCCTAACTTCACTTTATCAGGCAAAGACTCAACTTCAAAACTCAAAAGAACAGACAATGACCCTTCTGTTTCCCCACTCTCGCCCCCGTTTGTGTCGCACCAAACGATGAGCATCACACACATCGGGAATCTTCTCCTTCAGTTGATTCACTTTTACATTTACTGCTACCCCAGTAATCACTCCTCTCAAGGGCACCCTTTTCTTAAGAGCGAAACAATTCACAATTCTTTCCCCCATTTGTTTAACTCTGAGCGCCTTCTCCCTCTGCCCAACAGAAACACAAACAATTATCACTAGACCACTTCTGGTTACCCTCACCGATTCCACTATACCCAACGCTTTTTTCCACAAACTTCACTCCTACTGTCACAGACTCATCTTTATCCTGACCCTCTGCGCAAGCCTCTGGCTCCGAGCACTTCACCAAACCTACCACCTCCGATACTTCACCCTCTTCCATTTCTACTCCTGTCTTCAGCTCACTTTGCTTACATTTCCTACCACTCTTCTTTAACAAACCTTCTCCCTTTTTCCCGCCAGTTTTTACCGACTCAAACTCACAGTCTTCCTCCCTCTCTCTCTTAGACCTCCTCTGCCTCTCTTTTTCCCTCCATTCCTCCTCATTCATCCAAGTATACGTCTCCTTATGATAATACTGCATTTCTCCTGACCAATATCTGTTTCTTGCATTCTCAAAGGACTCCATTTCCCCCCTCCTTTCCCTTCTGGCGTCTATTCTATCCTCGGCCTCACAGTCCACAATGACCTCTTCATTGCTTTCCTCTTCTGATCCGCTGTCCTTCTCTTCTGAATCACCATCGTCTTCCGATCCCTCATCCGAGCTGTTATCCTGACTTTCAGCGGGATTTTCTCCCATTCCAACTGCTCGTCTTTTCGCTGAAGAAGCCATGCTGCCATAACAGATACCACGCAGGGCTGCCTACCCTCCCATGGTATCCGACTCATGCCATATCTCCCTTGAAAATAGCCTTCAATATATGTTGTCAAAACCACAACTTCAACAGTTTACCAGCAAACTGACTACCGTTCTACGTTTACACTTCTTCACTGGTCGCTCCCCCAACCTACTCTGTGGAACACCAAGGAAGAAAGACAGATCCCTGTGAGGACTGAGGAGTGCTACGAGAACAAGCATAACACATTACTGGAAGTCAGGAAAACCGGAAAGAGGAATCCTGCACGTTTTCAAGTTAAAAGTCTCCATTCTCTATTAGTCATCAGTTGAGTTTACTTCACATTTATGTATCTAATGTAATGGATTTGTTTGCCAGCGCAAGTCTAGATAGCAATAGCTGTATTATGCCTACAACAGTGAAGTTTCAGTCAGCTAGGTGTATCTCTACAGCATGGACATTCCCATGCTTGCACCTTATTAAAATATGACTAATTCAATATTGCACCATCCCATTCTCTGGGCTCTGTCTGCAATGATAACCAGTAGTATATACCAGGAATAATGAAACATAGAATAATAATAGATGTTTGGTGAATCTATTAATTATGTATGACCACTGGAGTCTTTGCCACTCAAAATATATTTTTATAGAATATTTTGAGATTTATTTCATCACTCAAAATCTTGCCAAAGCATATTCTGTAGGAGGGGTTAATATGAATGTAAAATAATTTGATATGATTTATATGAATCGGGTCATGAACATATGGACTTTGAA
This sequence comes from Coregonus clupeaformis, assembly GCF_020615455.1. Lineage (NCBI taxonomy): Eukaryota > Metazoa > Chordata > Actinopteri > Salmoniformes > Salmonidae > Coregonus > Coregonus clupeaformis. The sequence continues at coordinate 30,687,232 of NC_059214.1, forward strand.
ATGAACAAGGGAGAGGTTAAACGTAGGCTAAGTCTGACATAAGCTTATTCCCACACTTTACAATAACTATGTTGCAGTGGTCTTAAGTAGTCTCAGTATAGGCTATTCCCTCCATCGCGACACTGCAGCCCAGTTCTAGCTCTTGTGATCTCCATGCAGCACCATGCGCCTTCGGAAAAGCACCCCTCAGCCTCAGAAGATGCCCTTCTGGAGGCATGCAGTCATAGAGTCATTATACCCTAATGTAGGCCTCTTTGCCTACTAGCCAAATAAAGTGCAGAGCATGCATGATGCATGCAACTCGTCATTCCAACATATTTTAGCAGTTAATTCAACTCAGTCAGTCAGTATGTCATCCATTCAGTCATTTGTCTGAGTTGCAATAGGAACTAAATCAAAGAGAATAGAAAAGTCTTATCCATTTGTTTATTGAAATCCATGTGTATTCAAGTTCTTTAGCCTATCACTTTAATAATTCAATGTTTAATTTAGGCCTATCCAAATAAAAAAATTGGCCTTCAACTTGTAGGCATTGCAATTTAGGCTATCGTTTTGGGTACTGGTGTCTTGCGGAATAATTTTAGAACTCTATTTGTGTTTTATAACAGTTTTTATTATAGGGCTCCCCTTACAAAGAGACCCTAGCTCACAGGCCTCTAAATATAGCTTCTAAATAAAACAGATCTGGCAATAAGAATAGGTTATAGATAGTCTTGACCATTTGGGACCCCTTGGCTATTTCGCTCAGGACAGGTTATAGCCAAGACTTCATCAATATTTTGTTTTGTCTCATTTATTGATATGGATATAGCCTCTGTGTGATGGGGTTGTGCAACGCAAATGGCTATAACAAGCGTACATACTCAAATATCGTGCTCCCAAATACTGGAAAAAGTGTGATTCATTAGGTTACATGATCACTATAATAGCCCCACACGGCTATAAAAATTAATTATGCAATTACATGGCCATCAAAAAACACACAACAGCATGGCATATTTACAGTGCATTCGGAAAGTATTCAGACACCTTGACTTTTTCCACATTACAGCCTTATTCTAAAATGGATTAAATAAAAATGTTTCTTCATCAATCTACACACAATACCCCATAATGACAAAGTGAAAACAGGTTTTGGGAATTTTTTTCTTTACATTGGTATTCAGACCATTTGCTATGAGACTGAACTCAGGTGCATCCTGTTTCCATTGATCATCCTTGAGATGTTTCTACAACTTGATTGGAGTCCACCTGTGGTAAATTCAATTCATTGGACATGATTTGGAAAGGCACACACCTGTCTATATAAGGTCCCCCAGTTGACAGTGCATGTCAGAGCAAAAACCAAGCCATGAGGTCGAAGGAATTGTCAGTAGAGCGCAGAGACAGGATTGTGTCGAGGCACAGATCTGGGGAAGGGTACCAAAAAATGTCTGCAGCATTGAAGGTCCCCAAGAACAAAGTGGCCTCCATCATTCTTAAATGGAAGAAGCTTGGAACCACCAAGACTCTTCCTAGAGCTGGCCACCCGGCCAAACTGAGTAATCGGGGGAGAAGGGCCTTGGTCAGGGAGGTGACCAAGAACCCGATGGTCACTCTGACAGAGCTCCAGAGTTCCCCTGCGGAGATGGGAGAACCTTACAGAAGGACAATCATCTCTGCAGCACTCCAGGAATCAGGCCTTTATGGTAGAGTGGCCAGACGGAAGCCACTCCTCAGTAAAAGGCACATGACAGCCCACTTGGAGTTTGCCAAAAGGTACCTTAAGGACTCAGACCATGAGAAACAAGATTCTCTGGTCTGATGAAACCAAGATTGAACTGTTTGGCCTGAATGCCAAGTGTCACGTCTGGAGGAAACATGGCACCATCCCTACGGTGAAGCGTGGTGGCAGCATCATGCTGTGGGGATGATTATCAGCGGCAGGGAATGAGAGACTAGTCAGGATTGAGGCAAAGATGAACGGAGCAAAGTACAGAGAGATCCTTGATGAAAACCTGCTCCAGAGTGCTCAAGACCTCAGACTGGGGCGACAGTTCACCTTCCAACAGGACAACAACCCTAAGCACATAGCCAAGACAACGCAGGAGTGGCTTCGGGACAAATCTCTGAATGTCCTTGAGTGGCCCAACCAGAGCCCCGTACTTGAACCTGATCGAACATCTCTGGAGAGACCTGAAAATCGCTGTGCAGTGATGCTCTCCATCCAACCTGACAGAGCTTGAGAGGATCTGCAGAGAAGAATGGGAGAAACTCCTCAAATACAGGTGTGCCAAGCTTGTAGCGTCATACCTAAGAAGACTCAAGGCTGTAATCGCTGCCAAAGGTGTTTCAACAAGGTACTGAGTAAAGGGTCTGAATACTTATGTAAATGTGATATTTCCTGGGGGGATTTTTCTTATAAAAACCCGTTTTTGCTTTGTCACTATGGGGTATTTGGTGTACATTGATGAGAGGAAGAAAAAAACAATTTAATACATTTTAGAGTAAGGCTGTAAGGTAACAAAATGTGGAAAAAGTAAAGGGGTCTGAATACTTTCCGAATGCTCTGTAGATAGCGGAATAGGCTTAGCCTAAATCATATTTACTTTCTATTTTGCAGCTCAGGCGGTTATTCTAGACAAGGCTCTTCTGCGTCTTTATCATTTGCACACAAGTCATTTGCTGAAGGCCCAAGCCTATACTACGTCATCTACAGTTATAACCTCGTTATTAAAACAAGCTCTAGACTTTTATTTTGGAAATGAAACCAGAAGCTGAAAAGCAACTCTAAAGTCTGGGCTAGAGTTGCTTGATTGACAAGCTAACTTTGACTAGCTACGTTCTGTTCATGTCCTTTGCAGATGCCACATTACTGACAAAAGTTTGTACGCATAAAAAAGATCTGTAACCGAGTAAAGGGATACGTAAAGTAAGAATTGAACGTGTAAATGTTCATTCATAGTCGTAACATAGGGTTTGTACGTTTATAGATCTAGTTTAATGTTTGTTTCATGTTTCACGCATGGCTTTTCTTATGGATTTTCTTATGATCCTAACGATATGTACGGTCAAACCTTCCTTGGACCTCAGAAAAACTATTCTATGGGCACTCGCATATGCTTCACACATATGCCAATCAATGGTGGCCAGGACTATTGACACTGACCAATCAGAAGCTTGTTGAGGCGTGAGGTCAGCATATAAATACCCAGACTCGCGCATCAAAGTGCTGAGGGTTGATGTGAGAAAATATTTTTTGCGATTGACAGTGCATATATTTTAGTTAGTTAGATAGCTAAATCAAGGGCGAGGGAAGGTGTGAGAGAAAAATCCGCACGAGCTCAGCCATCCACATAAAGAGACGCACGTGCAATTATTGAACTGGGAACATTTTCAGCTGTGAGAAATTTTACAACATGACGTCACAATCACAGCACAATCAGAACGATTGGGAAATATGTTATGCTGGGAAAGATTTTGTCATGACAACCTGCACACAGGTAAAGTAATCTACAGACGACAGGGTTGCCAAGTCTAACAAATGTCTAAACCAAACCTCTAAAAACCCGCCCAAAAGGCCTGAAAACTAGGCCACATTTGTTTTTGGCGCAGCAAGAGACGAGTTTCCACATTTATCCAATGAACCCTTTTTCCAGAACATCATCAAGCAAATTAAGAAGGAATATCAACTTAATTTGTGAAGACGTAGGAGCCCTATTCGGACGGGATTAGTTTTACTGGGGAGTTCGGGTAATGTAATTATGTCCACTAGCACAAAACAGCAGATCTGTCATTTTAGACCCGTCCGAATCTGCCATGTCAGTCATTTGTTCATGGCAGGAGAGTAACAATTCCATCCAGAATAAACTACTGTTTTTTGGCAAACTCCAAAGTACTCTGATAATACTAGTCCCGTGCGAATCGACATCCCTGTGTTTTGAGAGAAATGTCTGAGTTTGACGGGTGTTGCTAGCGGTTTGCGCAAGAAAATAATAATTGATTCGATAAACTGGACCAAGTGCTGCGCATAACCCATTGCCTATATGAAGGGCCTACATGTATCAATTTTCACAATAAATGCTTTTGATTATACTTTTTGTGCTAATGGATTGAACATCGGTAAATGCATCATAAAAAATATTCCGCCTATTTATTTAAACCCTTGCTGTTAATAGATTGCAAAGCAGCATACAACTGAGGAAAAGACAAGTTCACTTTCTCATCCATAGCCTAAAAACGCATATCAAGTGCAAGTGCTGTTTGGCTCTGAAGGCTGGGGAGCATTTAGGACGTCTTCTACTGCGGATCGCTAAAATATCCTAATGATTATGATCACACTTCCTCAATTTAAATATTATGGCGACACTATACCAAAGATGGTTTGGTATTGTTTAGAAACTTGGGAACCAAGCTCGAGTTATCAGTGTAGCCTGTTATCGCCTGGACTTGTTAAAATATCTTCACGCCTACAAAAAAAAAACTCCAGGCTTCCGTCATAACTGTCCGAATCGTCCTCTGGAATAACGGACATTCTGGTAATACTAGTCCCATGCGAATAGGGTTTAAAATAAGCAGAAATCGTTTTTTTGTATAAAAGCCCCTTAGATTTTAATTGAGAATTTAATTGGACATTTTATTGATCTGCCAGTATTTTCATTTAGAGATTATGTTAAACTCTTTGATGTTTCCTTTCATGTGTCTGTTGGAAGCATAGTAAGGTCCTGGCGGACCATTTCTGGACCCACTTCATGCAGAACTATTTGCCAAGTCTTCAGTAGAGGCAGAAGTGGCTGAAGGACACTCCAGACTCGAAGGTTGGACAAGTGGCCATGATAGTGGATCCTCAGCTACCACGAGATTCATGGCCCATCCAAGATGGAAGGATCTGGACTGCGGAGGTCAAGGGTTGAATCTACCTCCGTCCAGTTGCCCGATTGGTGAAGCTTCCCGCCGTGTTAGACGACACAGACCTGCCTTCACAGAAAGGAAGATGGAGGCTTTTACTAAATTCGAATTAGTTACACTAGATTAGCCCATTAGATTTTAATTTAGAATCCTCTACATTTAATTAGATCTACAAGGACATTTGATTGATCTGCCAGTATTTTAATCAAATCAAATTTTATTTGTCACATACACGTGTTTAGCAGATGTTATTGCGGGTGTAGCAAAATGCTTGTGCTTCTAGCTCCGACAGTGCAGTAATATCTAGCAATTTCACAACATATACCCAATACACACAAATCTAGTAAGGAATGGAATTTAAGAATATATACATATATGGACAAGCAATGACAGAGCGGCATGGACTAAGATACAGTATAATTTTATAGAATAGAATACAGTATATACATATGAGATGAGTAGTGCAAGATATGTAAACATTATTAAAGTGACTAGTGTTCAATTTCTTAAAGTGGCCAGTGATTTCAATAGGCAGCAGCAGCCTCTAATGTGCTAGTGATGGCTATTTAACAGTCTGATGGCCTTGAGATAGAAGCTGTTTTTCATTCTCTCAGTCCCAGCTTGGATGCACCTGTACTGACCTCGCCTTCTGGATGATAGCGGGGTGAACAGGCAGTGGCTCTGGTGGTTGATGTCCTTGATGATATTTTTGGCCTTCCTGTAACATCGGGTGCTGTAGGTGTCTTGTAGGGCGGGTAGTTTGCCCCCGGTAATGCGTTCGGCAGACCGCACCACCCTCTGGAGAGCCCTGCGGTTGCGGGCGGTGCAGTTGCCGTACCAGGCGGTGATACAGCATGACAGGATGCTCTCAATTGTGCATCTGTAAAAGTTTGTGAGGGTTTTAGGTGCCAATCCAAATTTCATCAGCCTCCTGAGGTTGAAAAGGCTCTGTTGCGCCTTCTTCACCAAACTGTCTCCGTGGGTGGAGTATTTCAGTTTGTCAGTGATGTGTACGCCAAGTAACTTGAAGCTTTCCACTTTCTCCACTGCGTTCCCGTTGATGCACCCTCTACTGTTTCCTGAAGTCCACGATCCTCTCCTTTGTTTTGTTGACGTTGAGTGAGAGGTTATTTTCCTCGCACTACACTCCCAGAGCCCTCAACCCCTCCCTGTAGGCGGTCTCGTCATTGTTGGTAATCAAGCCTACTACTGTTGTGTCGTCTGCAAACTTGATGATTGAGTTGGAGGCGTGCTTGGCCACGCAGACATTAGAGAGCACCAGACTCCGTTTTGTTATAAGAATATGTCGCAAGAGAAAATATTATTTGCCCTTATTGAACTCTCCAGATAACCTTCTATCAATGGATGACAATTTAACTTGTTGACTGCTATGATTAAGTAATAAGGCCAGAGGAGGTGTGGCCCTTAGCCGTGGTATAGGCTATATACCACAAATACCTGAGGTGCCTTATTGCTATTATAAACTGGTTACCAACGCAATTAGAACAGTAAAAATAAATGCCTATTTCAGCCACACCCGTTGCTGACAGGTGTATAAAATCAAGGACACAGCCATGCAATCTCCATTGACAAACATTGGCAGTAGAATGGCCTTACTGAAGAGCTCAGTGACTTTCAACGTGGCACCATCATAGGATGCCACCTTTCCAACAAGTCAGTTCATCAAATTCCTGCCCTGCTAGAGCTGCCCAGGCCAACTTTAAGTGCTGTTATTGTGAAGTGGAAACAACTAGGAGCAACAACGGCTCAGCCACGAAGTGGTAGGCCACACAAGCTCACAGAATGGGACCGTCGATTGCTGAAGCGCGTAATGTATAAAAATCGTCTGTCCTCGGTTGCAACGCTTACTACCGAATTCCAAGCTGTCTCTGGAAGCAACATCAGCACAAGACCTGTTCATCGGGAGCTTCATGAAATGGGTTTCCATGGCCGAGCAGCCGCATACAAGCCTAAGATCACCATGCGCAATGCCAAGTGTCAGCTGGAGTGGTGTAAAGCTCGCCACCATTGGACTCTTGAGCAGTGGAAACACGTTCTCTGGTGTGATGAATCACGCTTCACCATCTGGCAGTCTGATGGACGAATATGGGTTTGGCTGATGTCAGGAGAACGCTACCTGCCCCAATGCATAATGCGAACTGTAAAGTTTGGTGAAGGTGGAATAATGGTCTGGGGCTGTTTTTCATTGTTCGGGCTAGGCCCCTTAGTTCCAGTGAAGGGAAATGTTAACGCTACAGCATACAATGACTTTCTAGATGATTCTGTGCTTCCAACTTTGTGGCAACAGTTTGGGGAAGGCCCTTTCCTGTTTCAGCATGACAATGCCCCCGTGCACACAGCGAGGTCCATACAGAAATGGTTTGTCGAGATCGTCGTGGAAGAACTTGACTGGCCTGCACATAGCCCTGACTTCAACCCCATTGAACACCTTTGGGATGAATTGAACGCCGACAGCGAGTCAGGCCTAATCGCCCAACATCAGTGCCCGACCTCACTAATGCTCTTGTGGCTGATTGGAAGAAAGTCCCCGCAGCAATGTTACAACATGTAATGAAAAGCCTTCTCAGAAGAGTGGAAGGCTGCTATAGCAGCAAAGGTGGGACCAACTCCATATGACTTTTTCCACATTTTGTTACATAACTGCCTTATTCTAAAATTTATAATGACAAAGCAAAAACAGCCCCTCATGAGCTGAGGATGAAATATACCGGCCAGGCAAAGGTTTGAACACCCCCTTTCCTGGGGGCCAGTTTTATGACCGGTCGTAAATACCATGCAGACTTTCTCTTCCTTGCCATGAAGTATTGGGAGAAAGGACCCCTTTGTTAACAAAGGAAGTCTTCCCGCCAAGACTCCAATATACAAAAGTCGATAATGAAACAATATTCCTACTTAAAATAATGTGGGAAATGGTTGGTGGGGACTTAAAGAACAATCATGTCAAATTCGTTACTATGTTGTGATGTCATTAAAGACGGTGGAACAACATAACTGTATCTCTGGGGAGGTACACTTCCCAGTTATGAGGTTTGAATCTAATTGTTGTATGAAACGAATGATTAAGTATAATAATACTTTTGTCAAGATAAATGTGATTTTAGCATTCTAGATGAGATGATTTTTTTCCATATTGATTTGTTCTCAGTCAGTGGCCACTCCCAGATGAGCACAAACATGATGGAACGCCCCTTTTACCCCGAGTGCATAAACAGCCTCGTGACAAAATTCACTAGACCAGCAGACGTGAAGCGTCGCCAGCGAAACGAGTACCGCTACAATCGACCGGATCGCAACATTCCTGCACCCAATCCACCCAAAGTGTCAGAGCACAAGGGTAACAAAGGTGAAAAAGGGTTCAATGACGACTTAAGCATACGCCAATACTCGCTAAAAGCTCTGCTAAGAGAAATAAAGAACCAGAAAGAATTTGATAAAACAGGAAAAAGACAAGTTACTATGACTAGACATGGAATTGCCAGACAACAGGTCCGCCAGAATTAACACCCTTAGCAAGGGCGTTAACAGTCAAATTACTCCCGCTCTCACTCGAGAGCCTTTCCAGGGCCCACTCGATCAAGACACACGCCTACAAGCTTTGTCTATAGTCTCTGATACAAATGTTGCGAAGAAAATGGTCAAACACATCCCAAGAGCCAATTCCACTCAAAACCCAATAAGTCAATCTGTTTTCACCATGAACAGAAATGACACATTACGTCGTTACGAACGACCACTCCACTTTGTGGGGAATATGACCACAAAACGCGACTCAAACAGCCCATACCTGGAAACAGTCCTGGAGGACTGCTTAACCTGTCATGCACTAATTGATTTGGGCTCAACAATATCGCTCATCTCTCAAACGTTGTTCAATGATCTCAAAAGGGCTTTGAACCCTGCTAAACGTTTATTGAAAACGGAACGATGCGATACTTCACTTCAAGATTTCACCCAGACTACCTCGCCTCTCACAATGCGACTAATGCTGAAACTACACTTCCAAGACGTATCGCTTGTTCACCCTGTGTGTGTTACCAGCCTCGAAAGTGAACCCCTGCTACTCGGAGTAGACTTGATGGATTGTTGATCCCACTGATGGATTGGAAGACCAACCAAGTGTGGTCACAGGCAACCGTGCCGTCTCCACAGACCACTGTCGTCTCCTACCGCTGACTGCGACACAGTCATCCACAAAGAGCATCTATCAAAAGAACCCCTTTCGAAAAAGATGTATAGAAACTTCTTTGTGAAACATTTGATCAAGGAGATATTACGATATCTCGTTACATTCAATCAGCAAACCTGATTGACCAGTCCTTTCATGATTTCAAGCCAGCAGTCTCTGTGAATGAGCCACTTCACTCCTCCTTGGAGTCATGCGATACTGTATGTTAGATTAACTTCTCTTGTCCTAGGGACACTTCCACAAGCACTGCGGCCGTCTCAGGAATAAAACCATTGACGTAGAGTGTATTCTGTTTCCGATGTTACATTTTCCGCTTTGAGGGGGACTGAAACCCCTTACAATGAAACTAACGGCATCAGTCCTGCAACTGACCAGATGATTCTCACTGGTGAAGTACTGTGCCATATCGCAGAACGATATCCTCGTCTCAGTTCGCAGGTACTGGTGACTGACAGGCCACGACAGCCACAGAGCGTTTTCAAGCACAAACACCAGGAGATTTGGTTGAATGGTTACAACCAATCTACTAAATATGCTGCTGCTGACAACTCGTAGAAAGGGTCCTACCTTTTCGTTTGTGCCTCAGACACCAACACCCACCGCTGTTGGGGGAGTCCCAAGACACAAAGGGGGGGGAATACTAGCCCAGTCCCATGATGAGCCTCATCGAAGCCGGTGGGGTGTTGCAACACTGTACGAGACCGCCAGAGCAGGAAACAAATCTAGTTGTAAACTTCGCCATGAGAACAGAAAGGAGCGGACAAGCCCCTTGACGGGGATAACCTTAGAACACATCTGAGACGTCACTGAGGTGTACCACACTGGTCGTAAAAGAAGTCCAGTGGACTTTCCACCTCCAAATGGCAACAATAATCATTCCTTGCCATGTGTAGTTTCAACTACAATGCAACTAGTAAAATGCTCTGACCATGTATTCCGGTAGGATAACATTTCAGAATAAATCGGTAGGATAGCTGGTCCCCTTGAGTACCAGTAACAATGCCAGCAACAGTCAGTCCAGACAATCAATAAGAAGCTTAGAGACCAAACAAGTGAAATTGCCCTTGACAACAGCGACAGAGGAGTTAGTAGTCACTCAGATTGCAACATGTGGAAGGGAATCTCCCAAAACACTCTACTGATGGTTAACACACATGCCACTAATAAATAGAACCCTCCATTCGGGAGGAAAGTTATTAGAAGTCATGAACCATGATCACACTGCGTACGACTGGTTAAGGGCTTATGGAGTACTTCCGTCGTGAGGTTAGATCCTCCGGGGATAACATAGCTATGAAATAGACTCCTTCATACGTATCACCACTACAATTGTGTAAGACACCGTGACCTGTAGTAAAACTACAGGTTCCCTCGACACTAATTCTTACTGACCTCCAGGCATTGACATGAAAATGATCTGATTACGTCAGACTAATTCTGAACAGGTTGCAGCCTACCAGGATACTTGGTTTTCTTTCCCTTGGCATGCACACTTGTGTAAGCATAAACACACATGTACAACGGAACATTAAATTAGGATTCATGCTAGGATCACTCAAGGGTCCGAGCAAAACACCAGCCTTGGTAAGTTAAATTTACCATGAGGCCTTTGATTCTACAGCTACCGTACTCACCAGTTTCTCCCCAGAAGTTCATAGGTCATCCCTGTAGACTGTCCGAAGCTAGTGCCTTACAAACTGTAGACTTATCATGTAGTTATCAACTTAGGATAGTGCCTAAGCAACACACCACTAATTGGGAAAACCCTAGACATGACATTAGAGACAATGCCATGATAGTCATTTAGCCAAGACTGTGAACGTGTATACAGTCCAATTAGATGATTAAGGTGTGGTAACTATATTTTGTATCTCTTTTGTTTATACTTTCATTCATTTTGTTTCATTTTCTCTGACACGAAGTGATAGAGTCATAAACAACTTCCCCATGCAACCATCAGTTAGTGCCACAACGCCGCTCATTTGGGAAATAAATGTAATTATGTATTTTGTGAGTGTTTGTGTGTGTGTTGTTGACATCTGCCTAAGTTACTGCCCAGATCTACCAGCCTGGACGACCGGACGATGGGTCCGGAATGGCGATGCCCAACCAGGACACCCGCTGCCCATTTTTGTGGTGGACTGCTCCGTTGGAAGAAAGCCTAACAGGGTAAAGCATTTCTAATCCGAATGAGCGTTATTAGGGTGAATAAGTATTATGATTACTCTGAGCATAGTCTCCAAAGTAACTACGATAGTTTGAATCTCTGTCTCTCCCTTCCATTCTGACCCCTCCACTACCCAAGCATTCATGCTAATGTTAGTCCAGTCCACTAGGGACCTGTTTTCATTGTATTACGTTAGTAATCAATAACCTATGTACAGTGGGGGAAAAAAGTATTTAGTCAGCCACCAATTGTGCAAGTTCTCCCAATTAAAAAGATGAGAGAGGCCTGTAATTTTCATCATAGGTACACGTCAACTATGACAGACAAATTGAGAAGAAAAAAATCCAGAAAATCACATTGTAGGATTTTAATGAATGTATTTGCAAATTATGGTGGAAAATAAGTATTTGGTCACCTACAAACAAGCACGATTTCTGGCTCTCACAGACCTGTAACTTCTTCTTTAAGAGGCTCCTCTGTCCTCCACTCGTTACCTGTATTAATGGCACCTGTTTGAACTTGTTATCAGTATAAAAGACACCTGTCCACAACCTCAAACAGTCACACTCCAAACTCCACTATGGCCAAGACCAAAGAGCTGTCAAAGGACACCAGAAACAAAATTGTAGACCTGCACCAGGCTGGGAAGACTGAATCTGCAATAGGTAAGCAGCTTGGTTTGAAGAAATCAACTGTGGGAGCAATTATTAGGAAATGGAAGACATACAAGACCACTGATAATCTCCCTCGATCTGGGGCTCCACGCAAGATCTCACCCCGTGGGGTCAAAATGATCACAAGAACGGTGAGCAAAAATCCCAGAACCACACGGGGGGACCTAGTGAATGACCTGCAGAGAGCTGGGACCAAAGTAACAAAGCCTACCATCAGTAACACACTACGCCGCCAGGGACTCAAATCCTGCAGTGCCAGACGTGTCCCCCTGCTTAAGTCAGTACATGTCCAGGCCCGTCTAAAATTTGCTAGAGTGCATTTGGATGATCCAGAAGAGGATTGGGAGAATGTCATATGGTCAGATGAAACCAAAATATAACTTTTTGGTAAAAACTCAACTCGTCGTGTTTGGAGGACAAAGAATGCTGAGTTGCATCCAAAGAACACCATACCTACTGTGAAGCATGGGGGTGGAAACATCATTGTTAGGAACCCCGTGGCTTTAAACGTCTAGGGTGGATGGACAAGAGACCCGTAACATAATTCATGCAAATTAGAATCGTGACATGGAACAGTGAGAACAAAAACTACACGACAACCATAAACTACCGTCAAACATAAAATGTTTATTTTTGAACACACGGTAAAGGTTTGGGAAAAAGGGCTGAGCAGGACCCAAGAAATGAAACAATAGTGTAAAAAAACCCTAAACTGATCTTGCCTGCCTCAAGAACCGCTAAGCTACTGCTAATCATACAAAAATACAGTGGGTGGTCCGCTCAGGTCTAACTAGTGTTTTTAGACAGTTTTCTTCCTACGGGTAATGTATGTGCAAGGGCAACTTGCTTAAATTCCGCTTTTCCCAGAAACACACAACAAAGTTACCAAACAGAGTAACCAGCAAATGAGTGAGTACACAAAAAACCACAGTCTCCATACTCACATACGGAAAATAGTCTCTCTCTACAAACACAACTGACCGGCTTTTAAACAATGGGATGTGTGACTGAAAAACCAGAAACAGGTGGTGCAATGCAGAGGAATGTCCACTGATTGGTCCACCTCAGCAATCAGCAGACACCCCAACGACCACCAATCAGGAACATACAGGACACCTGTGATTAGGGCAGAAGGAGAGGAAAAACACAAAAAAACACAGGATACCTGTATCCGTAACACTCCCACCCTTAAAAGAGCAAACCACAATGGTTTGCGACACATGTACCATCACAGCACCCAAAATTCAAAGATCAACAGCATCCTGACGGGATAACAAAAAAAAACTAGTTCTTTACACACGAGACAAAGCATCTGCCAACACATTATCCGACCCCTTTTTGTGGCGGATCTCCAAATTATAATTTAGCACTACAAGTGCCCAACGCATAAGGCGTTGGTTCTGGTTGTACATCCGGTGGAGAAAAACTAAGGGGTTATGGTCAGTATACACTATCACTGGTAATGCACTGGAACCAACATAAACTTCAAAGTACTGCAGAGCTAACAACAAAGCTAGAGCTTCTTGTTCAATGGTGGAATAGTTTGTCTGACATTTGTTAAATTTCAGTGAAAAATAACAGACAGGATGGTCCACTCCACTCTGGTCCGGCTGCAGTAGAACAGCACCAACACCTCTGGCACTTGCACCTACCTCCAGTTTAAACGGTCGTTCAAAATCTGGCGCAGCAAGAACAGGAGTACTACATAATAGTGCTTTAGCAGTGTTGAAAGCAGTACGACAATCTTCAGACCATACAACTTTTCTCGCCGGACTGAGCAAATCCGTTAATGGAGCAACTACCGCAGATACATTTTTACAGAAACTACGGTAGTAGCCAACCATCCCTAAAAAGCGGCGTAGCTCTCTTCTGGTGGTAGGTGCGGGAAATGCATTTATAGCTGAGACCTTGGAATCTACAGGGCGCACCTGACCATGGCCTACCTGTTTACCGAGATAAGTAACAGTGGCCTTCCCAAACTCGCACTTTGCTAAGTTCAGGGTTAGAGAAGCGGCTGCTAGACGTTCACACACTACCCTTAGAGTGTTAATATGATCAGACCACTCAGTCGAATAAATTACCAGATCATCCAGGTAAGCACTACAATTAGGAACTCCAGCCAATACTGTGTTAACCAGGCGTTGGAAAGTGGCTGGTGCGTTCCGCATCCCAAATGCCATGACAGCATATTGTAGGAAGTGATCTGGGGTCACAAAGGCAGAGATGTCGGAGGCACGTGAGGTTAACGGCACCTGCCAGTAACCTTTTAGAAGATCTAGTTTGGTTACATAAGTAGCAGCACCAACAGTATCAATACAGTCATCCAGTCTGGGTAATGGGAACGAGTCGGGCACTGTGACAGCATTTACCTTCCGATAGTCCGTACATAACCTGGATGTCCCATCAGGTTTAGGAACCAGAATGCACGGAGAACTCCAAGGACTTGAACTTGGCATAGCCAGGTTATTCTCCAGCAAATAACCGACCTCATCCCTCATTATGTTTCTTTCAGAGACGTTGACACGATAAGCATGTTGCTTGATAGGTGCAGCGTTTCCAACATTAATGTCATGTTCTAACACATTTGTGCATGTAGGAACATCATTAAAAAGACATGGAAAGCTGTGTAATAGTCTCAAAATATCATCTGACTGTCCGTCTGTTAAATGAATGAATCAGGCTTGACGGGAGAGACAGCAGCATCTCTGAATTGGGCAATCTAGCACACTGCTGCTGAGTATTGCGCAACTCCAAACCATCTCCGTCCACATCATTAACATGACCTCCCACTACAGCCGTAGCAGCAATAGAGACAGCCGACTCGGCCAGTTTCTCTGGACTGTCTATCTGAGTGACGGGTCTGGTGTGGTATGTCTTCAACATGTTAACGTGGCACACACGAGATTGGCGTTTTCTATCAGGAGTCTGTATCACATAGTCAGTTTCACTTAGTTTCTTTTCAATGACATAAGGACCAGAGAAACGTGCTGACAATGACGCTCCTGGCACAGGCAACAATACAAGAACTTGGTCACCTGGCTGCAGTGAACGAGAAACAGCCTGGGTGTCATAGTGCCGTTTCATCCGTCTCTGTGAGGAAGACAGCGCTTCCTTTGCTAGAGCACAGGCACCATGTAGGCGCTCACGAAAGCGACTAACGTAGTCCAACACATTTCCTTTCACACACAACTCTTGTGATAAAAACTGATCCTTAAGGACTTTCATAGGTCCTCTCATGGTGTGTCCAAACACCAGTTCAGCTGGGCTGAACCCTAAGGATTCCTGTACTGTCTCACGGACAGCAAACAAAACTAGAGGAACTCCCTCATCCCAATCCTTCTCAGATTCCAAGCAATATTTACGGAGCATAGACTTCAGTGTCTGATGCCAACGTTCAAGCGCACCCTGAGACTCTGGGTGATATGCGCTTGACACACAGTGTGTAACTGACAAGGATTTTAACACTTGTTTGAAAAGCTTAGAAAGGAAATGTGTACCCTGATCAGTTTGTACCACCTTAGGTAACCCAAAAGTTGAGAAGAATTTGATCAACGCTTTACTCACCACCGGAGCAGTAATCCTTCGCAGAGGAATGGCCTCTGGGTACCTGGTGGCCACACACATAATCGTCAACAGAAACTGGTTACCAGATTTTGTCTTTGGTAATGGTCCAACACAATCAACCATCACATGTTCGAATGGTTCACCTATGGCCGGTATGGGACAAAGAGGCGCGGGGGAAATAACCTGGTTCGGTTTCCCAGTTACTTGACAGGTGTGGCAAGTCCGACAGAACTGAGCAACATCTTGTTTTAAACCACGCCAAAAGAAATGTCGCAAAACTCGATCATAAGTCTCGGTGACTCCCAGATGTCCGGACCACTGGTGATCATGAGCGAGGGATAAAACATTTTGTTGAAAGGCTGTAGGAATCACTATTTGGTAAACAGCATTCCAATCTCCGCCAGCGTCAACATGGGATGTCCATTTACGCATGAGGAGATTACCATCAATGAAGTATGCCATGTTTTTCTTCTTTAGCTCCTCCTCTGAGACAACACTAGAAAAACATTTAGCCAGGCTAATGTCAACCTTCTGGTTAGCGATCAGCTGCTCACGAGTGACTGGTAACTGTATTGCCTCAGCAACAAGTTCCACCTCCTTCTTCCTTTCTCTGGGCTGTTGGTCAGACTGCACCAGCTTACCAGAGGTAGCAACCAAGCTATCCTCTGCGTCACACTCTCTGAATAGAATCGTGTTCGACAAATCTATCACGTCGCCCACTTGTCGTGCTTGAGCACATGTGACAGCACAAGCGGGGAACACATCTGGATAACCCTGTGCCAGCTCCTCGGAGAGAGACTGGTCACTTTTATCCAATACGTGTATCACCTTTCCTCCGCCAATATCGTTGGCCATTATCAATGTCACACCTTTTACTGGCAACATAGGACGTACTCCAACTCTGAACAATCCACTGACTAACTCAGAGTGTACGTTCACAAAGTGCAATGGCACGGGGACGAATCCCATTTCAATTCCTTGTACTAACACACTGGAACCACAATATGTATTATTGGACAAGGGCAACACATCAGATAGTATGAATGACTGCGCCACACCAGTATCTCTGAGGATTCTAACTGGACGCTGAGACGCTTCGTCATCTGATATGGAAACAAACCCCTCAAAAATGAACGGTTCATAACTGTGATCTGGGAATGTGACTTTCAAACCACATTCACCATGAGGCATCTGCTTTGATTCCGGCCTTACAACCGTACGAATCAGCCCAACACCCGTTGGCGGCCTGGCGTGCTGAGGCATCCCCTGTTTGCGTTTAAGCAGAAAGCAATCATTAACCATATGTCCCAACTTATGACAATAGAAACAGTGACGCACATCTTTTGGGCGTGCTGGATGTACTGCTGGTCGACTAGGACTAAAAGTCAGCAACTCTGCGGCCCTGCTCTCCGTACGAGCCAAAAACACGCTCTTATGCGTCAACACAAACTCGTCTGCCAATACAGACGCTTCCGACAGTGAGGATACTTTCTGTTCGTTCAGATAAACTACAATGCGTTCGGGTAAGCAATTTTTAAACTCTTCTAACAACATTAACTCCCGTAGAGAGTTTAAATCAGTTACCTTACTAGCACTGTGCCATTTGTCAACCAGATGTCCTTTGTCTCTAGCAAACTCCACATAAGTCTGAGTAGAATAATTTTTATGAGACCTAAATCTCTGTCGATATGCCTCAGGAACAAGCTCATAGGCACGAAGAACAGTAGCTTTGACCACGTCATAATTCAAGCTGTCTTCAAGAGGTAGCGCTGACAGAACCTCTTGGGCTTTACCTGTTAATTTACACTGAAGTAATAGGCACCATACCTCTTCGGGCCATTTCAATGCTACTGCTATACGTTCAAAAACACTGAAATAGGAATCAACCTCTGACTCCCTAAACACAGGTACCAAGGTGATCTGTCTACTAATATCAAAAGTAGCAGATGACACAGCTGGTGAGGATGGCTCACTAGCAGGCATAGTATGAGCAGAGACTAACCTCGCTGTTTCTGCCTCCAGTTCCATTTTACACATCTCCAGTTCCATCTTACGCGTCTCCAGTTCTTGATCAAGCCTACGCGTCTCCAGTTCCATCTTACGCATTTCCAGCTTGTCTTGCCTGATTTGTGCCCGCTCTTCCGCCTCCATTTGGAGCGGTGTCGAGCGGACATCCATCCTGGCATCACTGTCGGACAGTGGGGAGAGTGGGTCAAAACGGGGCAATGTGGCTGGAGCCTTAGCCTCGTCCTCAGACACCGACGGGCTTACAGGAGCAGCAGACTCAGGCGGCGGTAACTCAAGCACTCGCTCAACAATATCTCTAACACTGTTTTCCTAACTTCTGCTTTCACTAAAACCCTTGATATGGGTACAGAAAAGTGGTCAGCCAAAGCCTGTAGATCCACTCTACGGCAATTCTCAAAAACCTCCCACGTAGGGTTTTCCAAACATGCATCCAACTCAAAAGTAGCCATCCTAAACTAGCAACACGAGCCGACGAATACTGAACACAAAACCAGTTAGTTACAGCTGCCAAGCTCAACACTGAACCAGACACTAACTAATTTGCATGAGTAGCATGGGTATCAATGAGAATGATCCCGGACGAGCCCCCACATTATGTTACGAACCCCGTGGCTCTAAACGTCTAGGGTGGATGGACAAGAGACCCGTAACATAATTCATGCAAATTAGAATCGTGACATGGAACAGTGAGAACAAAAACTACACGACAACCATAAACTACCGTCAAACATAAAATGTTTATTTTTGAACACACTGTAAAGGTTTGGGAAAAAGGGCTGAGCAGGACCCAAGAAATGAAACAATAGTGTAAAAAAACCCTAAACTGATCTTGCCTGCCTCAAGAACCGCTAAGCTACTGCTAATCATACAAAAATACAGTGGGTGGTCCGCTCAGGTCTAACTAGTGTTTTTAGACAGTTTTCTTCCTACGGGTAATGTATGCGCAAGGGCAACTTGCTTAAATTCCCCTTTTCCCAGAAACACACAACAAAGTTACCAAACAGAGTAACCAGCAAATGAGTGAGTACACAAAACACAGGACACCACAGTATCCATACTCACATACGGAAAATAGTCTCTCTCTACAAACACAACTGACCGGCTTTTAAACAATGGGATGTGTGATTGAAAAACCAGAAACAGGTGGTGCAATGCAGAGGAATGTCCACTGATTGGTCCACCTCAGTAATCAGCAGACACCCCAACGACCACCAATCAGGAACATACAGGACACCTGTGATTAGGGCAGAAGGAGAGGAAAAACACAAAAAAACACAGGGTACCTGTATCCGTAACAATCATGCTTTGGGGCTGTTTTTCTGCAAAGGGACCAGGACGACTGATCCGTGTAAAGGAAAGAATGAATGGGGCCATGTATCGTGAGATTTTGAATGAAAACCTCCTTCCATCAGCAAGGGCATTGAAGATGAAACGTGGCTGGGTCTTTCAGCATGACAATGATCCCAAACACACCGCCCGGGCAACGAAGGAGTGGCTTCGTAAGAAGCATTTCAAGGTCCTGGAGTGGCCTAGCCAGTCTCCAGATCTCAACCCCATAGAAAACTTTGGAGGGAGTTGAAAGTCTGTGTTGCCCAGCGACAGCACCAAAACATCACTGCTCTAGAGGAGATCTGCATGGAGGAATGGGCCAAAATACCAGCAACAATGTGTGAAAACCTTGTGAAGACTTACAGAAAACGTTTGACCTGTGTCATTGCCAACAAAGGGTATATAACAAAGTATTGAGAAACTTTTGTTATTGACCAAATACTTATTTTCCACCATAATTTGCAAATCAATTCATAAAAAATCCTACAATGTGATTTTCTGGATTTTCTTTTCTCATTTTGTCTGTCATAGTTGACATGTACCTATGATGAAAATTACAGGCCTCTCTCATCTTTTTAAGTTGGAGAACTTGCACAATTGGTGGCTGACTAAATACTTTTTTCCCCCACTGTATGTTTGTATTGTGTTATTTAGTTAGTTAGTAAGTAAATAATTAAGCCAATTTGTATATTGCTGATTCATCAATAAGGTTAGGGTTCTTGCAGGTTCAAGGATTATGCGACGTTCAGAATGAGACTGATAAGAGGTGACTGTTATCGATATATAACATATATATCTTCTAAGAGTTTAATTCAGGAGATGGTAACTCGTTAAACAACTTCTTCCGTGGTGCCCCAAATTCCTAATGGGTTAATTGTTACATGATTAATTTAATCGAGTGACAATTAAACATAGATAGGTGATTCGATAAATAACAGTCATACATTAAAGTAAGTCACGTCACAACACACCTTTGGCAGCGATTACAGCCTAGAGTTTCCTTGGGCATGACGCTACAAGCTTGGCACACCTGTATTTAGGGAGATCCTCTCAAGCTCTGTCAGGTTGGATGGGGAGCGTCGCTGCACAGCTATTTTCAGGTCTGTTTAGAGATGTTTGATCGGATTCAAGTCCAGTCTCTGGCTGGGCCACTCAAGGACATTCAGAGACTTGTCCCGAAGCCACTCCTGCGTTGTCTTGGCTGTGTGCTTAGGGTCGTTGTCCTGTTGGAAGGTGAACCTTCACCCCAGTCTGAGGTCCTGAGCGCACTGCAGCAGGTTTTCATCAAGGATTTCTCTGTGCTTTGCTCCGTTCATCTTTCCCTCGATCCTGACTAGTCTCCCAGTAACTGCCACTGAAAAACATCCCCACAGGATGATGCTGCCACCACCATGGTTCACCGTAGGGATGGCGCCAGGTTTCCTCCAGATGTGACGCTTGGCATTCAGGCCAAATAGTTCAATCTTGGTTTCATCAGACCAGAGACTCTTGTTTCTCATGGTCTGAGAGTCTTTTAGGTGCCTTTTTGGCAAACTCCAAGCGGGCTGTCATATGCCTTTTACTGAGGAGTGGCTTCTGTCTGGCCACTCTAACATAAAGGCCTGATTGGTGGAGTGCTGCAGAGATGGTTGTCCTTCTGGAAGATTCACCCATCTCCACAGAGGAACTCTGGAACTCTGTCAAAGTGACCATTGGGTTCTTGGTCATCTCCCTGACCAAGGCCCTTCTCCCCCGATTGCTCAGTTTGGCCAGGGGGGCAGCTCTAGGAAGAGTCTTGGTGGTTCCAAACTTCTTCCATTTAAGAATGATGGAGGCCACTGTGTTCTTGGGGACCTTCAATGCTGCCGAAATATTTTGGTACCCTTCTGTGCCTCGACACAATTCTGTCTCGGAGCTCTCCGGACAATTCCTTTGACCTCATGGCTTGGTTTTTGCTCTGACATGCACTGTCAACTGTGGGATCTTATATAGACAGGTGTGTACCTTTCCAAATCATGTCCAATCAATTGAATTTATCACAGGTAGACTCCAACCAAGTTGTAGAAACATGTCAAGGATGATCAATGAAATTAGGATGCACCTGAGCTCAATTTTGAGTCTCATAGCAAAGGGTCAGAATACTTATGTAAATAAAAAACCTGTTTTCGCTTTGTCATTATGGGGTATTGTGTGTAGATTGATAAAAATAATAATTTAATCCATTTTAGAATAAGGCTGTAACGTAACAAAATGTGGAAAGAGTCAAGGGGTCTGAATACTTTCCAAATACACTGTATGTGATGCAGCTCACTTGCCAGCCATGGTCCCAGCAATGTTGCGACCTATAGGCAATATCAAATGTGCAAAAAGAACTTCAGAAATAGGTTAAATTACCTGAGATTCTCACATGGCCCTTATATTGTATTACTGGGCTATATCAGCCAATATGCTAGATGTAGTTGGAGAGAGCAGAGTTGGACTGCATGGAGAGAGCAGAGTTGGGTGATCAATATTTAGGCCTATTTCTAGGCAATGTAGTAAACTATAGCCTAATCATAGGCCTATTTAGAAAGTACATTTCCTTGGAAAGATAACTGCCCCGTGCTTCTCCGCCCATGCATAGGCTATAGCCTACTCTATTTAATTGAGACCACACGCGCACCTGATCTCGCAGGTATGGCTACTGAACTGGAAGCAGCAAGAATGATGACAGCGACACTTGCTACATTTTGCATATGTCTATAGGATATTGCCTACCTTTTAGGAGGACGATTTGCAGGCAGAGACAAATAAATGGGTAATCAATACTTCTTGAAAATGAAAAGGCGCCACGCTCGCTCACCATAGTAGCCTAACCTATGTGCGCGTTGTGCCTTTTCAATTATGATTTTTGTTTTTTATTGTACTTCGACTCACGTTGACTGAGCGCCCTCCACTTCTTTCCATTATCAATATTTATTTACAGACACTGTAGTAAACTACAGTCTAATCATATTTAAGTTAAGTTAATATTCAAGTTAACTGACACAAGATTCTCTGCCCATGTAGTCAGCCTACTTTCTTTCAATGGGACCAACCATACGAGGCGCACTTGAACTCTCACTAGGAGAGGTAGGCTGCTGAAGTTGAAGCAGCGAATTCTGAGTGTGTGAATAATGCAAAAAATATGTGTTTTTAATACAATAGGTAGGCTAACGCATACAAAGCAGAAAGAGGACCGTTTCCAAATAATCTGTGGGACAACAAAAATATTTTCATCCCAAAGTCGTCTTGTCTGACCACCCGCTCCCGTAATGCAGCCCTCTAGTGCAGTCAGTACACAACTCTATGCTCATCATGTTTTAGCAGGATCAGCCAGGGAAGACAAGTCTACAGAGCTCAGGTGAATTTTGCAGTTTATTAACAATATCAGTGAATGATACAAAGTTCCATCTTGAATTAATGGGTAGACCTACAGTAGCTACAGGACAGCAGCTTAAGCTTAAAGCTACAGTCTGGGATCTGGGAATAATGGTCATTTCAAATATTTAATCATTGATTCTATTCTTGGATAATATAATGTGTCAATGTACACCAAAATTAATTATTTGTCATGCCTCATTTTAAGAGGATCAGATGTCTGCAACACCACTAAGCAATGGGCACCACCATGAAGACCAAGGAGCTCTCCAAACAGGTCAGGGACAAAGTCGTGGAGAAGTACAGATCAGAGTTGGGTTATAAAAAAATATCCGAAACTTTGAACATCCCACGGAGCACCATTAAATCCATTATTATAAAACGGAAAGAATATGGCACCACAACAAACCTGCCAAGAGAAGGCTAATGTTAACTAGCTAACGTTGCCCATTAAATGAAGTTAGGCTAGTGAGCAAGCATTTTAGCCAGGTAGCCTAGGACAACAAAACATTTAAGCGTGTGCTGTATGATAGACTGATTCGTCAACATGAAAGGGAGGAGGATGGCATTGGCGTTTCTCTACAAGTAGGGTGAGTCAACAGCTCCTGTTTTCTTTGCGACTTGCGGTAATTCTCTGTGGTTCTAAATCAATAGTTGTTTAGTGGACGGAAAATGTCGGAAACATTAACTCCCAAAAACAATTGTGAAGAAAATGCGAGATGCCATTGCATATGAACAGCCTTCTCTGCTTGTTGAAAGTGAAAGTGAAAGTTGGCAGTTGTCTTAGTCACTCATTCCTCAAGCTGCATAATTATAAAACGGGCGGGGCCATGAACTTAAAGATGCACTATGCAGGAATCGCTCTGCAATTTCCAGGTTGATGAAAACAAACTTAAAGATACCAAAAACAATTTAGTCCAATCAATGTTGCTAATGTGGCTGTCCATGGTAGTGATTTCTCTCTGTCTGTCTGTGTGTGTGTGTGTGTGTGTGTGTGTGCACGGAAGTCTTATAGTCTAGTTGAACGCCAATGCTATCCTCCTCTCCTTCATGTTGGCAAAACGGTCTATGGCTCTGTAATACAGTACACTTTTAGTTTTTGTTGTCACAGGCTACCTAGCTAAAATGCTTGCAAGCCTGACTTCCTCGCATGGGCAACTATGAACCAGCTAAGTTAGTTAGCTATCTAGTCAATGTGACTCTACTAGGCTACATCTATATGGTGACGTTCTGGCCTTTCTTTGTCATAGGACATACTATGGTCTTACGTTTCTTGCCTTTCCTCCAGCACCACAATAATACCAGAACGGCAACTAAGATGAGAAGGTTGAGGATGAGGATGGACAGGATCACAGCCAGGACACTGGATGAGCCTTCCTCTGCACAGAAACACCATTAAAACAACTTGGATCAGCAGCATTTCCACACTTAATAACACATGAGTTGGGATGAAAGTGAGTGTAGAGTGTAGAGTGTACAGTAACATCACTATAGCAGTGTTGTCTTACCAGTGTAGCAGTCTTTCAGGGTAAACTCTGCAGTTTTCTCACTCACAGGGTTTTTCACCACACATGTGTAGACAGACTCCTGGTTCTCAGACTCCTGGGGCCTCATGTACAAAGACTTGCGTTGAATTCATACTAAAACATTGCGTACGGACAAAGCCATAAATGTGCGTACGCACCAAAAAAATCTGATGTATGAATCTCTGCGTACGCAGCATTCCACATACATTCTCTTTGTACATCCCAATCAACGCGAAATTGAGCGCACATGCACGAGCACCACACCACACCCTGTCTCCTCCCTCAATTAAATCAATTTAAATATGGTAATTAGTCCAATTTGGCAAAAGAAACCTGCAAGAACATGGCTAAAGCAAGCAAGAAACGAAATTTCACTGAAAACGAATTAGAGGTGCTACTATCATTGGTAGAAACAAGAAAAAATATTTTATTTGGAAATCTGTCCTCTGGAATTAATAACAAAAGAAAGAAAAAAGAGTGGGCGAGTTTGTCTGATGCCGTCAACGCGGTGGGATCTGAGAGTCGCACCGTAAATGAACTGAAGAAGAAATGGTCAGACATAAAGGTGGAAGTTAAGCGGAGAACTGCTGCGCACCGACAAAGTGTGGGCAGAACAGGCGGTGGTACAGGGACCGATGAACTTGCACCCTTTGATCAGAGAGTTGCCTCTATTGTAGGAGACACGTTAATCTCTGGAATCGTATCCGCTGATGTAGGAGACTCGGATATACTACAGGACTGCCAGCAAGGTGACTCAGATTTATTTCCTTAACTTTGATATACATAGCCAGCCACCGTTTAATTTTAAAATGCATGCAATATAGCAAAAGGTACACCAGAGATTTCACGTATCCACTGCTTTTATTGCAAATGCGTGTACCCATTAATAAGGAACAGACTCAAATTACTGTTAAGATGTGCCTGTGTTTAATTGGACTTAGGAACCGCAGGAACGTCCACTGGCACGCACTCAGAGTCCGCACCACCTGAGCAGCCAGAGCCCATTCAGTCCAGCGTCTCCCGTGTCTCTAATGTTCCCCCAGTGCTGAAGCCCGTCCATCTGGCCGTGTCTTGACGCATGCTGTTCTGGAGTCACAACAACAAATTGTTAGGGCCATTGAAGAAATGAACAGTCACCTTAAAAATGTCACTGACGCACTCACAGAAATAAGCCATTCATTAAAAGAATTGGTAAAAAAATGAACTTTGTGTCTGAGTACCATTTATATTGTCGCAATTACACGTTGACGGGCCTGAATGGCTTGTTGATTGTGCTGCACATATACTGGTCCTGGGTCAGGGTCATCTGGCGGTGCCCCCACCTCACCAAGGGGTATGCCATGCCTGTGCGCGACATTGTGCAGCACTCCACAGGCCAGTATGATGCGGCAAACCTTGTCAGGGCGGTATAACAGCGCCACCGACATTTCAGCTGCCCAATCGCCCGCTCCACAACTGACCGAGTGCGGGAATGGGCATCATTGTATCTGCGCTCTCGGTCAGTTTGTGGGTTGGTGAGGGGGGTTAACAGCCACGTCTTTAGTGGATAACCACTGTCTCCTGATGGGCAGTAATAATAATTACAGACACAAACATTTTACTTTTAGATAGAACCATACATTTAAATGCATAACTTACCAAGTAGCCACCCATCGCGCACCCTGCCAGCTTGGAGTCTCATCCCAACCATGCTGTTTGTAAGGATATATGAATCATGGGTTGACCCAGGCCACCTTGCCACAATATTTGTTAGGCGCATTTGTGCATCACATATAATCTGCACATTTATTGAATGGAAATGTTTCCGATTCACATATGCAAATTCGTCTTCAGATGGCGCCTTTATAGCAATATGTGTGCAGTCGATCGCTCCGATTACATTAGGAAAACCGGCTATCGCTGCAAATTGCGCTTTGATGTTTGGCTGGTCACCTGCATCGTATGGGAACGTTATATACCTGGTAGACAAGCGGATGATGCCATCCCATACAGGTGGCATTGCACGGCTCAAACACGACTGGCTTATTCCTGAGCGGTGTGCCAGTTCTCTTTGGAAAGAACCGGTTGCTAGGAAACCAAGTGTAGTAAGCACCTGTAAAGGAACGGGTAATGCGTGGCTCCTCACTGTCTCTCTTTCCAAATTCGGACCCAACTCAGCGCAGAGCTCCAAGAGTATAGCCCTTGGAAATCTGAAACGGCTGATGAGCCAGTCATCGTCGTGGGCCAGAAAATCACCGTGGTCCCTAAAAACTCGTTCTCTCCGGATTTGTCCATTGAAAATGTCTTCTAATAAAGCCAAAGCTGCCATTGCTAGACGGGTTGTATCAATTTTCACATCCTTTATATATGTTCTTACTTAATTGCATAATTAATAGAATATTCTAATAAGACTCGTGTGACAATAATATGGCAAATCATTTATCAATTACAAATTATAAGCAATATCTGGCAGGTGCGATAGAACAGTTCGTAGTGTAATGTTTGCCACTTCACTTTATTGCCTCTATGAGTCGCCAACGGACAAACATCACAAAAATGTACGTACGCCAGGCCTGAAGTTTACGTGGAAGAACGCACATTCTTACGTTAATTTCACTGTTAGTACATCTGACCGTGAACGTGAAAGCTGGCGTACGCCGTGTTTTCGTGCGTACGCAAGATTGATACATGAGGCCCCTGGTTCTCCCCCCACTTATGAACAGCTCAGGTCCAGGACTCTCTGACTTCCCAGGACTCCTCCAGATGAACTGGGTCAGGGGCTGGAGGTCAGCTGAGCACAGCAGGGTTCTGTCCATGTTCTCTGGGGTTGTGTTGTTGACCACACAGGTTATGGTGGGCTGTGCCACATCATCTACACACATGCCCACACGAGCACGGGCACACACAGCAAAGTGAGATAGAATATGAATTTTGGTTCAAATATGTTACATTTAATTAGGTTTTATAGTCATAAAGCAACTGAGAAAAAACAAAATTGCTACTGTGTTTACCACTTCATCTCCATCTAACACGAACTCTGTCAGAGTGCTGAAATATATTTTAGATTTTTTTGGCAATATTCGTAAAAAATATTTTCATCACTGTTCTGCAACATATGCTTAAACAATTGAAGTATTTGCTGTGCTAGACCTGAGGGATAATGTACGCTTTATACATGTTGTTTTATGTTCTAAATCTAGAAAAACATGCCTAAATCAGGGGCGCAACTTTGGTTTTAGAAGTGGGGGGGACATAACTTTTTATTTTATTTATATATATATATATATATATATATATATATATATATATATATATATATATATTAATTTTTTGGTCAGATAAAGACTCCAAATAGCCTAACTGTCACGCCCTGACTCAGGGGACGGTTATTTGTTGAGTCAGGGTGTGTATATTTTGTGTTGTGTTTAGTTCTATGTTTAGTTTCTAGATCGTTTAGATCTATGTTGGCCAGGGTGGTTCCCAATCAGAGGCAGCTGTAGCTCGTTGTCTCTGATTGGGGACCATACTTAGGCAGCCTTTTGGCACCAGTCAGTTGTGGGATCTTGTTCCATGTGAGGTATGTTATTTTGTCTACCTCGGACTTCACGTTTCGTTTGTTGTTTTGTCGTGTGTTCAGTACGGAAATAAATATGAATACATATCACGCTGCGCCTTGGTCCTTCTCGTCATTAAACGATCGTGACAGAAGATCCCACCAATCCTGGATCAAGCAGCGTGATGAGGAGAGAGGATGGACTTGGGAGGAGATGAGCGAGAGTCTGGCAAGAGGGTTGGAGGCCATGAGCACGGGGGAGAGACAAGCCCAAAACATTTTTAGGGGGGGGCTCACGCCGTGGACGACGAGGCAGCAGGAGGCCGCAATAGAGCGGTTCAGCCGGTTAGCAGAGGAGGCCGCCAGATTAAGGGGGTCATTGGTGCAGAGGGAGCAGAAGGAAGGTGTAGAGGCACGGCGAGAGGAGCTGGTTAGGCAGCAGAAGGAGCGGGGGTTAATGAAGGAACCCAGTCCCGCTCCTCGCACCAATCAAGTGGTGCGTGTCGCCAGTCCGGTCCGGCCCGTTCCTGATTCCCGCACTAAGCCAGTGGTGGGTGCTCCCAGCCCAGTCCGGCCCGTTCCTGCTCCCCGCACCAAGCCAGTGGTGCGCGTCGTCAGCCCAGTCGGGCCCGTTCCTGCTCCCCGCACCAGGCCAGTGGTGCGCGTCGTCAGCCCAGTCGGGCCCGTTCCTGCTCCCCGCACCAGGCCAGTGGTGCGCGTCGTCAGCCCAGTCGGGCCCGTTCCTGCTCCCCGCACCAGGCCAGTGGTGCGCGTCGTCAGCCCAGTCCGGCCCGTTCCTGCTCCCCGCACCAGGCCAGTGGTGCGCGTCGTCAGCCCAGTCCGGCCCGTTCCTGCTCCCCGCACCAGGCCAGTGGTGCGCGTCGTCAGCCCAGTCCGGCCCGTTCCTGATCCCCGCACCAAGCCAGTGGTGCGCATCGTCAGCCCAGTCCGGCCCGTTCCTGCTCCCCACACCAGGCCAGTGGTGCGCGTCGTCAGCCCAGTCCGGCCCGTTCCTGCTCCCCACACCAGGCCAGTGGTGCGCGTCGTCAGCCCAGTCCGGCTCGTTCATGCTCCCCGCACCAAGCCAGGGGTGCGCGTCGTCAGCCCAGTCCGGCCCGTTCCTGCTCCCCGCACCAAGCCAGTGGTGCGTGTGTCCAGTCCGGCACGGCCCGTGCCTGTTCCACCGGTGCCTGGTCCGGCACCGGTCAGCTGCTCCACTCCGGAGCCAGAGCAATCCGCTCCACCGGGGTCCAGTCCAGCTCCGGTCAGCGGCTCCACTCCGGAGCCAGAGCAGTCCGATCCACCGTCGTCAGGTCCAGTTCCGGTCAGCGGTTCCAGTCCAGACCCAGACGTCAGCCCCTCTCCAGGTTCGGGGTCTCCCACACCAGGGGCCAGACAGGGTGTGGTACTTCGTGGGAGGAAGGAGAGAGGAAGCAGCGCGCCAAGGTCCAGACCAGAACAGGGGCGCAACGGGGAGGTGGAGAATAAGTGGTGGTTACACCAGGAGCCGGATCCGCCTCCGAGGCGGAATGCCCACCCGGCCCCTACCCTATTAGGTTTATGTGGCGCGGTCGGAGTCCGCACCTTTGGGGGGGGGGGGTACTGTCACGCCCTGACTCAGAGGACGGTTATTTGTTGAGTCAGGGTGTGTATATTTTGTGTTGTGTTTAGTTCTATGTTTAGTTTCTAGATCGTTTAGATCTATGTTGGCCAGGGTGGTTCCCAATCAGAGGCAGCTGTAGCTCGTTGTCTCTGATTGGGGACCATACTTAGGCAGCCTTTTGGCACCAGTCAGTTGTGGTATCTTGTTCCGTGTGAGGTATGTTATTTTGTCTACCTCGGACTTCACGTTTCGTTTGTTGTTTTGTCGTGTGTTCAGTACAGAAATAAATATGAATACATATCACGCTGCGCCTTGGTCCTTCTCGTCATTAATCGATCGTGACACTAACCGACCGCTCTGAGGTGTCAGCATGGTCCTTAAGCACACCGTTGCCTCGTTTTGTATCACATTTCAATGACAAAACTAAAATAAGTTTGGAGATTTGTATTACATATTTGAATAATCTAATGTTAGAAATAAACAATCAATAAAACTTAAAATGAACTGATATTGGCACAAGATGGAGGGAATGTTGAAACATAACTAACGAGATTACAGGTAACAAACATGTACTGTTAATCCAGTATAAATTCATGTATAGAATTTATTAAGAGACAAAATTCACAAATTCTACAGCACAACAGCAGAGTCATGTCTGAAGTGTAAAACTAACAATGACTCAATAATCCATGCCTTCTGGGAATGTTCTAAATTCCAAAAGTTATAAAGTTGCCTGTCAGAAGTATTACAATGTAAATGTACTTTGAATCCATCTGCATATTTCCAGACATGGCATATGAGGGTGCAGTGAGATACCCGATGGCTTGGACGATACATCTCTCGTCAATCATTTTTTTAAACGTATACTTAAAAACTGGAAATCAACCAATCCTCTGTCGTTAACGCAATGTAAAGGTAAAATGCTTTATTATCTAAAAATGTAGTGTGTGAGACGGAGAGGAACAAAATGGTGCAGTTTGAGGCCATGTGGCGGAGAGTGAGTCGGGAGCTATAGATGGGGGTGTGTGCTAGTGGGTCTGGGCAGGTGTGATGTATTTGACGTTTGTATGATGTTGTCGTTTGTATGTGTATAATTTGTATTGTTTATAAAATATAAAATAAAATCTTACCAAAAAAAAGAATGAAACAATCAAGGCATTTAAACACTTGTTGGACAATAATTGTAAAAATGAAATGACTTTTATGGTGTCTGACGGAGTTAACATCAATCCGGTTAAAAGCATTTTATAAAAAATGGCTATCAAAAAAATATTTAAAATTGCATTAATATTAAGACTAATATTTGTGGGAAAAAAAGTTGATTATCCCGTCTTTCAAGAATCCCTGAGCTCTAAAACAGCAAATGTTTCTCTCTGCCCCATGACAACAACAAAAAAGATCCCCCCCCAATTTTTTTAAAACTGTATGTAAGTTGAAAACACTATGTTAAAAGCACTACGTGTGGGGGTGTCCCTAGCATTGCCAAAAGACAAAAAGAGCTGTGAATGGATCAGTGGTTCACCAAGATGGGCTTGGCAACAGTAACAAGGGGTGATGTGTAATGAAACTAGGGTCCGCATTCTCATTTAGAAGGTGGGGGGGGGGAGAGAAACCGTTCATTTGAGACCACCAGGTGACGTCCCCGGGACCAACCGGGAATAAGACAACACCTACAGGGGCCCATGACACGGCGACCATTTCGTGACATCCTAATGACACATTATTGTTTGCAAGGATATTGCTGAAAGGTTCCACAGAATAAATCAGGATGAGGGAGAATCCGTGACAATGTTTGATGCTGCATTAAATAAACTATCAGAGCACTGTGAGTGTAATGATGTTCTAAATAACACCATTAGAGACTGACTATTATGTGGGCTACGGAGTGAAGCTACACAAAAGAGACTATTGACTAAAAGTAATCTGACCTTGGTAAGGGCCATTGAAGTCAGTGTGTCCATGGAACTAGCTGCTAAAGAGGCTCAGCAGCAGTTGGGTTCATCAGGAAAATCAAGGCACATGCTTTCGCTCTGGCAAAGCAGACATCAGGCGTCTACATGCTGGTGTAAAGACATGGCTTGACGAGCGTGTGGTAAAAAACAGTGACATGTTCACACTGTTGAGCAGGAGAACACTGAAGTCAGTGACTCATCAGACGAGGAAGTCACATTGAAAATACGGACTGTTGCTGGGGGGCTACACGGCTACTATGTCTCTCTCTTGCTAGAGGGGCAGCCAGAGCATATAGAGATTGACACAGGGGCAGCTGTATTTCGTGTCAGACACAGTCTACAAAAAGACGCTGAACCACCTTCCACTTCAGCCAGCGTACAGTGAGGGAAAAAAGTATTTGATCCCCTGCTGATTTTGTACGTTTGCCCACTGACAAAGACATGATCAGTCTATAATTTTAATGGTAGGTTTATTTGAACAGTGAGAGACAGAATATCAACAAAAAAATCCAGAAAAACATGTAAAAAATGTTAGAAATTGATTTGCATTTTAATTAGGGAAATAAGTATTTGACCCCTGTGCAAAACATGACTTAGTACTTGGTGGCAAAACCCTTGTTGGCAATCACAGAGGTCAGACGTTTCTTGTAGTTGGCCACCAGGTTTGCACACATCTCAGGAGGGATTTTGTCCCACTCCTCTTTGCAGATCTTCTCCAAGTCATTAAGGTTTCGAGGCTGACGTTTGGCAACGAACCTTCAGCTCCCTCCACAGATTTTCTATGGGATTAAGGTCTGGAGACTTGCTAGGCCACTCCAGGACCTTAATGTGCTTCTTCTTGAGACACTCCTTTGTTGCCTTGGCCGTATGTTTTGGGTCATTGTCATGCTGGAATACCCATCCACGACCCATTTTCAATGCCCTGGCTGAGGGAAGGAGGTTCTCACCCAAGATTTGACGGTACATGGCCCCGTCCATTGTCCCTTTGATGCGGTGAAGTTGTCCTGTCCCCTTAGCATAAAAACACCCCCAAAGCATAATGTTTCCACCTCCATGTTTGACGGTGGGGATGGTGTTCTTGGGGGTCATAGGCAGCATTCCTCCTCCTCCAAACACGGCAAGTTGAGTTGATGCCAAAGAGCTAAATTTTGGTCTCATCTGACCACAACACTTTCACCCAGTTCTCCTCTGAATCATTCAGATGTTCATTGGCAAACTTCAGACGGGCCTGTAGATGTGCTCTCTTGAGCAGGGGGACCTTGCGGGTGCTGCAGGGTTTCAGTCCTTCACGGCGTAGTGTGTTACCAATTGTTTTCTTGGTGACTATGGTCCCAGCTGCCTTGAGATCATTGACAAGATCCTCCCGTGTAGTTCTGGGCTGATTCTTCACCGTTCTCATGATCATTGCAACTCCACGAGGTGAGATCTTGCATGGAGCCCCAGGCTGAGGGAGATTGACAGTTATTTTGTGTTTCTTCCATTTGCGAATAATCGCACCAACTGTTGTCACCTTCTCACCAAGCTGCTTGGCGATGGTCTTGTAGCCCATTCCAGCCTTGTGTAGGTCTACAATATTGTCCCTGACATCCTTGGAAAGCTCTTTGGTCTTGGCCATGGTGGAGAGTTTGGAATCTGATTGATTGATTGCTTCTGTGGACAGGTGTCTTTTATAGAGGTAACAAGCTGAGATTAGGAGCACTCCCTTTAAGAGTGTGCTCCTAATCTCAGCTCGTTACCTGTATAAAAGACACCTGGGAGCCAGAAACCTTTCTGATTGAGAGGGGGTCAAATACTTATTTCCCTCATTAAAATGCAAATCAATTCATAACATTTTTGACATGTGTTTTTCTGGATTTTGTTGTTGTTATTCTGTCTCTCACTGTTCAAATAAACCTACCATTAAAATTATAGACTGATCATTTCTTTGTCAGTGGGCAAACGTACAAAATCAGCAGGGGATCAAATACTTTTTTCCCTCACTGTATATCGTGTTAGAGACTTAGACAGGTGAATCTGAGGTATCACTTAGGTCACAATTCAGTTAAACGGACAAACTGAAAAGCTGCAACTCTAAGTCATGAAAGGAGACTATCCATCACTACTCGGTGGTTGGAGAACATCACACTCGACTGACCATCAGTGTGTACAATGACACATGGAGACACTGGCCTATCCGCCATCTGAAAGAAACATGGAGAAGTCTTTAATAGAGAGCTGGATAGCAAGCAAACCAACGTTTCTGAATGCACTACCCGTACCTTATGCTATCGAGGCTGACTTGGATGCTCTAGTCAAGAACAAAGTACTGGAGCCGGTCAGCGTGAGTGAATGGGCAACACCCATCGTACCAGTCCTTAAGAAGGATGGTGGAATCACGATATACAGTATGGAGACTTTAAAGTCACAGTTAACCCTGTATTATCCGCTGAGCAGTATCCTTTAGATCTTGAGTGGACGTGTCATCAATGATACAGGCCTTCACAAGGCTCCTTCCAAAATTAAGGTGATCTTGGAGGCCCCAGCTCCTCATAATGTTACCCAACTATGTTCTTCCCTGGGGTTAATGAATTACTACAGACGCTTTATCCCGAGCTTAGCAATGAAGCTGAAGCCGTTACATCAGTTGCTTTGTCAGGACAAAACATGGAAATGGAAAGAACACTTTGACCCGTCATTGCCCATCCAACTAGCTTGTAAGTCTCTAGTCCATATGGTGTGGGATCAGTCATGTCTCATATCATGTCTTCTGGTGAAGAGAAGCCGATCGCTTTCGCATCGAAGACATTGAACAAAGCAGAAAGTAATTATGCACAGAACGAGAAGCCCTAGGCATCCTTTTTGGGGTGCGTAAGTTTCACCAATATCTGTATAGGAAGAAGTTCAACCATCTTACAGATCATCGTCTGCTGACGAGCATCTTTGGACCGCATACTGGGATTCCGAGTTATCATTTTGCCTTCGCTAAGAAAACCAGTGTTGCAACAGCTACGCTCAGGTCATTGTAGAATAGTTTGCATGAAGGAGATCGCACAAAGCTACTTCTGGTGGCCTGGATTGGATTGAAGGTAGCATTGAGGAGAAAGCAAAAACATGTTCCTCCTGTCAAAAGGTTCTCAACGTACCTCAACTTGCACCTTTTCATCCGTGGAATTGGCCGGAGGAGGCATGGCAACACATATATGTCGTCTTCACAGGACCATTCGAAGACAAAATCTTAATCGTGGTCGTGGAGGCTCATAGCAAGTTGCCAGAGGTTGCCATAATGAGGTCTAAGACCATCAAAAAGCTTGGAGAAGTGTTTATTCGGTTCGGATCGCCACTCCAACTCGTTAGTGACAACGGACCGCAGCTAGTGTCCCATGAAATGGCCACAGTCCTACAGGTGAAGGGACGTACAGCACATCAGGTCCGTATCATCCATCTACCAACGGGCTGGCAAAGAGGTTCATACAGATCATGAAACATGCCTTGTCATGGGGCCAAGGGACACTGCACCAATGCTTGAACAGCTTCCTGCTATCCTACCAATACACTATCACAGATTATCGTGAAATAGACACAAATCTGTTATTTGAAATTCTTGACAGGCACACGAAAAAGTATTTGTTTTTTATTTCTACCACACGTTTCTCTTCATAACGCATTTGTGTCCAGTACATGATTTTCTTGTTGTGGCTAACATTAACGAAAAGTCGCTACGTTAGCTAGGGATAAAGGTTACGGGTTAAGGTTAGGTATGAGGGTTAGGGGTTAAGGTTAGGGGTAGGGTTAAGCTTATTACAAGCTCTACGCAGATGCAAGATTTGGAGTGTTGCAATGTTATTTTTGTCACAAAAGGGTTGGCTCCTTTTAATACGCTCCGGCATTCAACATACTTTTTTACTACCTGAAAATTGAGACACGCTGCATCATTCCTTTCGCAGCTGTGGGGGCAGTGTTGTCGCTTGGTTCCTTGATCTGATCTATAGGCTATTCATCAAAGTAGCCTATTTTGCATTGATAACCAAATGTAATCTCAGCTTGAACTGTTCAAACAGTAAACCAAACAACAAGAATCCACCCAAAAAGTTATTTAGTTATTTAGTGAAACTAGTGATTACAGGCTATTGTGAAATGGTAGAACCTGATGTAGCCAACTAGCTAGCCATGTGCTTTTTTCTCCATGACCAAAACATGATGATGTTCTATTTTTAGGTAGACCGTTTTGGGAATAAATGCACAAGCAGCATATCAAACTGGGATAATGTTTTAGGTTACACCGGCAAGTATAAGAATATTTGCCAGGCCATATTTTTTTAATTATGAATATGATTATTTCACATGTGGGAAGCTAAAAAGGCTAGCTAGCTAACTTGCTATGTTTTTAGCCAGGCTAAAGCCAGCTAGCTACTACTAGCAAGGGGAGGTGACTCTTCCTTGCTTTCACAAAATGAAAAGACAAGAATAAAAAACTTTGCTATCACCCCCTTGTGAATGGGAGTGGGACCGGCGAGGATATAATATTACCAAAAGGTGTCCGCTACTCCAAAATTCCCACTCCACCCACGTGCACGTAGATCAACGGACTGAAGCTTGAAGGATTAGCTAACATGCTAGCTAAGTAGTTAAAAAGTAGTAAGTAGGTGCGAACTTGTACATCATGTGATTCAAACACGCAACATTTGGGTTGCTAGACCTTCCCGTTATACACCCACCCACCCTACGAGACCAACCTCCCTCCTATCGTTTCTGTCTTAAGTAACCTACTGCCTTCATCTGTGTTTGAAATGGACAGTATACAAAATTGTGTGGTGGAATCGAAAATGTTTCCTTTCTTGTGTGTCTGTCACGAATTTCACATAAGTAATTTGTGTCTATTTCAGGATAATTTGTGATAGTGGGTTGATCCTTCAGGAACACGCCACATGCAACCACCAAAGCGTTTCCTGCTTTTGCTACTCATGAAGAGAGCGCTACGCACAAGCTTCGACCTACTCAAACTTCCGAATGCTAAGGAGTCAGTGCTACATCAACAGGAGAGTCAAGTCAAATGTTGTGAATTGAGAGCAAAGGACAGACCTTTCCATCCTGGAGGAAAGGTCTTAGCTAGGAACTACCTCAAAGGACCAAAGTGGGTTTCTGCTACATTCATTGCTGACTGGTCCTGTGTCCTACACTGTCCAGACAGCAGAGGATGTCATTAGGAAAAGGCACACAGATCAGTTACTGTTGAGTAAAGCAACACCGACAGAACCACCAGTCATGGGTTGTCCAGAACTGTTACTGGCTGACACCCTGACCCAGCAGTCGTCACTTAGGGGCTCACAGTCACGTTCTCAGGACACTGACTCAACCGCAACCATATAAGTGTATTTCATATGTGTGTTATTGAAAATGAACAAGCTGTGAAAAAAGTTTAACTTTTACATAATGGGAACAATTCAAATAAGAGAAGAGGAGATGTTATATATTAAGGTCATAGCTTTTGTACCTTCTACTTGCACAGAGCATCATGGGTAATGTGATGTTGAGATGTGCACGTTCTAGATAAATGATTTAACTGATTTCCGTCTAATCATTATTGAATTGTTATAAAGACATGGTTATGAAACCCACAAGACATAACAATGAGGGAGAAAGAATGTATTGGTAGCTGACTTGGTAGAGCATGGCACTTGCAACAGCAGGGTTGTGCATTTGATTCCCACAGGGGACCCGTATGAAAATGTATGCACTCACTACTGTAAGTCGCCCTGGATAAGAGTGTCTGCAAAATGTCTAAAGTGAGAGTATTGTTTTGTACAGTGATGTAAAAATACTTAAAAGTACTACTTAGGTTTTTTGGGTATCTGTACTTTACTATTTATATTTTTGAAAACCTTTACTTCTACATTCCTCAAGAAAATTACTTTTATACAAATACTTTTATACTTTTACTGAAGTAGTATTTTACTGGGTGACTTTCAATTTTACTTGAGTCATTTTCTATTAAGGTATCTTTACATTTTTACTCAAGTATGACAATTGGGTACTTTTTCCACCACTGGTATTGTAACTGTACTGTATAGCAGTGCTGTCTTACCTGCAGCAGTGTAGCAGTCCTTCAGGGTGAACTCTGCAGTTTTTTCACTAACAGGGTTTTCACCACACATGTGTAGACAGACTCCTGGTTCTCAGACTCCTGGTTCTCCCCCCACTTATGAACAGTTCAGGTCCTGGACTCACGGACCCTCCAGGACTCCTCCAGATGAACTGGGTCAGGGGCTGGAGGTCAGCTGAGCACAGCAGGGTTCTGTCCATGTTCTCTGGGGTTGTGTTGTTGACCACACAGGTTATGGTGGGCTGTTCCACAGCATCTAAACATACCCAGCAAAACTGTTTCATTCTTAAAACAATAGATTGTGCTATATCACACCTGCACAAGTAAACATTAATGATGATTGTTATGTGAAAGAATAGGAGTGGTTTTTTTTTGGTAAAAGATTAGCTACAGATTTTATTATTGCTTAAATATAACATTTTATATATATATATATATATATATATACATATATATATATATACCAGCAATATACCTTATCTTGTGATACAGTAAATCATTAACATGGCATAGACTAGTCAGTTCTGCTTGGGTATGTTACCTAGGCTAGAACATAGGTGAATTCCCCTATGTTAAACGTTTCCCAGATAAAGACTAGCCAACACAGTGCTATTACACTCCCATTAGGCCTCTAGCAAAACATGTGTGCTTATTCTAAGCCCTACTTTCTTATGTGTCTTTAAACCTGTAACATTGCTGAGTGACCCCAATAACCTCCTAAAACGCATGTAACCAGCCTCTGTGCAGAAAAAGACGTGGAGCACCAGCCCGTGTAGAAAGACACTGAGAAATACACTATTTTGTTAAGGGATAAGAAAGACAAAGACTCCCGAACACGATTGAGAAGGAAACGCGAGCTGCCATTGCATTTGAACAGCCTTATCCACTTGTTGAAAGTGAAAGTTCACAGTTGTCTGAGTCAGTCATTGCTCAGGCTGCATAATTATAAAATGGGCCATACACTTAAAGATTCAATATGCAGAAATCGCTCCGCCATTTCCTGGTTGCTCAAATTCTAATATGTCGCTTAATTTCAGTTTATGTGACAAAACAAGCAAGTATAGTGTAATCACTGTACCATGGAAACCGCTGCAGAGCTGCCAACTCTCACGTATTGGCCGTGAGACACACGCATTTGACCCTCTTAAATCTCACGCATTGAAAAGTATTGCTTTTATTTTTCTAATTAGTCCATTGTATAGTCAGCGCATTAACTTTTCAACAAATCATTTTGAAATCGGAGCACCTGTGCCTGCAATTTAACATCACGAGCAGAACCTCTATCATTGTCCTGTTTTGCCACAGCACTGTGACCAGTGGCACATTGAAGCATATAATTGGTCTAGATATGTAAGGGAGCAAGGGGATTGGATGCATGTTTTTTTTTAAACACCCCTCATGATTAAAGTGGAGTTGAATGGAGAGAGAACATTCTCCACTGACTCTAAAAAACTGTGAAAAGACAGTGTAGTATGGTAGTGCTATGTTATGTACGATGTTGTCAACAAAATTAGGTTGCTTTACTCCCGTCACTATTGCAGATGCAGCCTTTTGACAGCATGTACTAAAGTCGATTTAATCCACACTTGCATTAGTCCCCTCATTTGGTGATTGGCATTTAGGCTGTGACAATTTAAAGGCAGCAGACATACCTACAGTATGTTTTAGCAGGGAAGTTTGGTAAGGTGACATGATTTGTAACTATGAAAATCATTTTGTCAAACAGATTGTGAAGCAAAATGGGGCAATTTGATTCTAGAGGGGGGACAATAAATATACAAATAATCTGGTTAGGGTGTAGGGGCAGATTTATGTAATCTTGTCATCAGGAGATTTTATCTATTTACTTAATTTAGACTGATCAGTGGAACAATTCTTATTCTTAACAATGGGCTAAAGTATTGGGTAATTACTGTGCCTGTCAGCAAGAACACTACTGTTGTTCCCCACTTATTTGTATTATTCTACTTCCTCCCAATTTTGCCAGTGTAATCACATATTTGAAATCTCATATGCCTACTTGTATCTTTCAACATTAATTATATGAGGCAATGTATTTTTGCAAACATTAATGGACAGTTTTGAATAAGTCATACAAATAAGCATTGGAATCAAATAAAATGTTTGACATTTTAGTATTGTGCACACGCTAGGCAACTAATAAACACATCATATTTTGTCTATGTAGAGATGACGGCAAGGATCTTCAACTAGTAGGCATAAACCACCTGAACATTGATATATATATATATATATATATACAAAAAATTGTTTGTAATTTTACTCCATTTTTGTGATATCCAATTGTCTCATCGCTGCAGCTCCCCAATGGGCCCAAGAGAGGCGAAGGTCGAGTCCTCTGAAACATGACCCGCCAAGCCACGCTGCTTCTTAACACCTGCTCGCTTAACCCGGAAAACAGCCGCACCAATGTGTCAGAGGAAACACCGTTCAACTGATGACTGTTTTCATCTTGCAGGTGCCCAGCCCACCACAAGGAGTTGTTAGAGCGCAAAGAGCCAAGGAAAGCCCCCCGGCCAAACCCAGACGACGCTGGGCCAATTGTGCGCCGCCCTATGGGACTCCCGGTCACGGCCGGCTGTGACACAGCCTGGGATCGAACCCCAGCCTGTAGTGACGCCTCAGCGATGCAGTGCCTTAGACTCCTGAGTGGCGCAGTGGTCTAAGGCACTGCATTGCAGTGCTAACTGTGCCACTAGAGATCCTGGTTCAAATCCAGGCTCTGTTGCAGCCGGCCGCGACCGGGAGACACATGGGTGGCGCACAATTGGCCCAGGGTAGGGGAGGGAATGGCCGGCAGGGATGTAGCTCAGTTGATAGAGCATGGCGTTTGCAACGCCAGGGTTGTGGGTTTGATTTCCACGGGGGGCCAGTATAAAAAAAAAAATATATATATATATGTATTCACTAACTGTAAGTCGCTCTGGATAAGAGCGTCTGCTAAATGACGTAAATGTAAATGTTAGACCATTGCGCCACTCGGGAGGCCCTGAATGTTGATATTTATTCGATTTTTCAAACACCCATCACTTGGGAAACATAGATCAGGGGTGGCAAACCCTCCTGGAGAGGAAGCAGGATTTTCTTCCAGCCCTATTTTGAAGAGGTAGTTCACCTAAATTACAAAATATAAAATGTTTGTGTCCTTCCCTTGAAAGCAGTCTATGGACAAGAAGACTGCAATCTATGATTTGGTTATCCACTACCATCAACCATTAATATTTCCTGTGCAGAGCCTTGGTGTACTGGTAATGCTCCCTGGCACGTGTTGCATACAACTTTCCACCTGAAAACAGGGCTCAATCCCTGCTTCCAAACTTCCCACTGTTTCTATCTCACTTCATTACAGACCTGCCGCTGTGAAATATCTTCTCCATAAGCAAAGGTTATCTTCACTGTTATTAGTCGTTGATTTGGTCATGCAATATTGACTACGGTGAACATGCCCACACCAGTTTTTGTTTTATACAGTATAGAATATAATCCAATAGGCCTATATTGTTTAGCTGTGTAGGAATTCCAGTCAAATTCAGATACTTCTTGTGATGCGTTTCACATAATATGACTTATAATAATATGATATTATGAAGGAAGGGGCATGTGAAAGTTCACTTGATTTAAAGTTCCCAGTTCTGCCCCATCTTCATTACTCTGGGGGGGCTGTTTAGTCCCACATGATGCGGAGAGACACCCGCTTGTTTTTACAATATAGCCAATTGTGACTGCAACTGGCCCATCTAGCGGAAAGCACTCAGTTCTGCCTCCAGGACAAGACTCATGACAATAAACATCAACCTGCAGAGTATTTTTTTTGCATATTCATTAAGGATCTCCATTAGCTACTGCCAAGGCAGTAGCTACTCTTCCTGGGGTCCAGCAACATTAAGACAGTTATATATAGTATACAATATTACATGACATTACATTTTAAAACACTTTACCCAATACATTTAGTGTGTTCCCGCTTATTCTGGTCTGGTTACAGTCACTTATTCACATCATTCTTTTAACATGTATTTATTTACACTGATCACTGAGGATCTCTGACAACCCATCAAGATGGCATATCAGTAGTCTAAGTAAGTGCTTTAGCAATGACAGTATGTTAAGGTTCATTAAAACATATCTTTAAATTTAGCTAAAATAACAAATAGTGTATTAACTTGTAGTATGTTAAGTATTATGTTAGCTACCACAGGTACATAGAACTTAAACGTAACTTGAGAGAAATGCTGTTTGTAAACTATGAAACCAAAATCAAGAAATTCCAATGTATTACACTGAGCTATACTTCATTCACTTTTCTTTTCACTGTAGAAGTTAAACAATACATATGTAGCATCCAGCATTTTCTTCACTACAGTCTTTCTTCTACAGCACTTCTAACTCCAGTAGAAAATAAGTGGGAGACCTGTTATCCAAACTTTAGTGACATCTCAAAAACAGTGCATTTAAAGTCATACAGCTGTCCCAGAATTCTACAGTGTTATTTCCATTAGGGATTCTTGTGAGTCACTGGACTGCCCCTGTAGTGAAGTCTGGGTAATGTGCTGCCCCTTGGGTTCTGGGGTGGGTGTCTCATGTTCCATCTCTTCTTGGTTCTCTAGGGCTCCTGTGGAGTCACTGGACTGCCCCTGTAGTGTAGTCTGGGTAATGTGCTGCTCATTGGGGTCTGGGGTGGGTGTCTCATCCATCTCCTCATCACTCTGGGTGGATGTCTGGTTGGTATCATCTCCTTCTTTCTCTGTGTCTGGTTCCTTCTCCTCTTTCCCTTCCTCCTCCATCTCTCCTTCATTTCCCCTCTCATCCTCTGTGTTTGCACCAATACCTCTATTGTGGTCCATTTTCCATCTCTGTTCTCTTTTCTTTTATCTTTCTCCTCTCTCATTCTCTTTATTACTTCCTCTTTGCCCTTTCCCTTATTCTTCCACCTCATTATTCTGTCTCTACTCCCCTGGCTGGTTCCCCTGACTGAGTATCCTGGTTGCCAATCTAAGGACTTGTTAGGCTATATTGCAAATAGCCTGTGTCTAAATGTTCCCCCGAATCCCCCATCCCTAATTAGCCTACTATAGTAAGTATGAAATATATTTAATACAATATACAGCCAAATTATTAGGCCTAATATTAGGCAACATGATGTGTCAGTGAGTGTGTCTTTCTCTACCTCGACTGCACCACAGCAGATGATCTGTCATCTTCTCACAGGCACTCGGACAAGCAGAATCAGAACTTTTACCAAACAAGTTGGTTAAATTTGTACGATATATCCAATTTTGACTTTGCAGCTGGCCCATCTAGAGTAAACCGCTCAGTTCTGCCTCAAGGGCAAGACTCATGACAAGAAACATTTACTCTTACTTGTTATTGGATCTGTTTTGCCTGGAGCTGTCTCTGTCGTGTCTGCTGAGCCGGTTTTGCATTGAGCTGGCTCTGGTGTGATTAGGTCTGGTTGGGCAGGGGTTGGGTCTGGTGTGCCTGGGTCTGATTGGGCCGGGGTGGGGTCTGGTGTGATTAGGTCAGTTTGGGCCGGGGTGGGCACTGGTGTGACTGGGTCTGGTTGGGCCAGGTTGGGGTCTGGTGTGACTAGGTCTGATTGGGCCGGGGTGGGCTTGTCCTGTACTGGCTCTGTGTCTGAAACACAGAATGAGAAAATGGGTTGATACATGACTACACAAACACTATTATATAGATACATTTGTCTTAATGATAACATGACTTATTATGTTTGTCAGTCTCAATATTGACTATTTTGTTTAAGCTATCTGCCATGGGAGATAAAATCACCTGTCTGTCTGTCCAGAGGGATGTGACCCCCACTTTTTGTTGGAGACAAAATCCTTCCAGTTGGTGCGGTGTGCTGTTTCCTGTTTGCATCTGCATCCTGCTTGGTAAACAGCTCTTGTCCTATTAAATTAAAACAAAATAGTTTTATTCAGAAACAGCAAAGTGGTAAGGTATTAGTGTTGTCTAAAAATATATGTGATGGCCAAACGAAGTCTATAGCACTACACCTCAAGTTCAAAATGGCATTTTTATAGCTTACCAACCTTCTTCTGTATTTGTAACTTCCTCTACTTTAGATTTTCTCAGTGCAGCTTCAGCCACTGGTCATCCACCACAGAGTGGAAAAGACAAGAGGGATAAAGGACAGAATTAGACATAGAGAAGAGATGTGGGTAAACATCCTGTATCATTTATATGTCTAACCAGAAAGACTATGTATGTACTTTGCTGTGTTTGCTGGTTGTACTCTTTTCTCTCCTCTTCTCTACTCTAATCTCTAATCTCAGATCCAAGGTCAACGACCTTGTAACAAGTCAGCTGGCGTCACTGGGACCGTGATCATCTGAAAGCTCAGCACATACCAGGGGAGTAGGGAGGAAATGGATTGACTCTGGTCTAGCCAGATCATTAGAATGAGGGGCATTTCCTCCCATAATACTGACCTATGCCCCTTATATTTCCTGAGTCTGGAACTAAAGGTTGGCCTTCAGGCCTGATTTTGTCATAGGACATAGGATGGCCTTACGTTTCTTGCCTTTCCTCCAGCGCCACAATAACACCAGAACGGCAACTAAGACGAGGAGGATGAGGATGGACAGGATCACAGCCAGGACACTGGATGAGCCTTCCTCTGCACAGAAAGACCATTAAAACAACTTGGATGAGCAGCATTTCCACACTTAATAACACATCAATTAAGCAGTCATAACACTATGAATTATATAGTAATGTAAGTGACTAACATATGAATATCCTGGAACTGCAAAAAAATATGTTTAGCATGATCACTATAACATTATATACACATAAATCTCATTATATGTATAATAATAATAATAATATGCCATTTAGCAGACGCTTTTATCCAAAGCGACTTACAGTCCTGCGTGCATACATTTTTGTGTATGGGTGGTCCCGGGGATCGAA
Organism: Coregonus clupeaformis; assembly: GCF_020615455.1. Classification (NCBI taxonomy): domain Eukaryota; kingdom Metazoa; phylum Chordata; class Actinopteri; order Salmoniformes; family Salmonidae; genus Coregonus; species Coregonus clupeaformis. Next base: position 30,731,112 of record NC_059214.1, read on the forward strand.
CCCACTACCTTGGCGTTACAAGCGCCGTGCTCTACCAGCTGAGCTACAGAGGACCACCATGTATCTCTAAACCATGTTCTCACTATCAATAAATGTACAGAATCTACATTTCATGCAAATGTGTTGGCAGCATTAAATAATACATCCAAATTGTGAACACGAGAGATAATTAAAGTGACAGTACGTGTATTACTGTACCTACAGTTTAGAAGTGTTATCTTACCAGTGTAGCAGTCCTTCAGGGTGAACTCTGCAGTTTTCTCACTAACAGGGTTTTTCACCACACATGTGTAGACAGACTCCTGGTTCTCCCCCCCAGGTATGAACAGTTCAGGTCCTGGACTCACGGACCCTCCAGGACTCCTCCAGATGAACTGGGTCAGGGGCTGGAGGTCAGCTGAGCACAGCAGGGTTCTGTCCATGTTCTCTGGGGTTGTGTTGTTGACCACACAGGTTATGTTGGGCTGTGACACAACATCTAAACATACCCAGCAAAACTGTTTCAGTCTTAAAATAATAGACTGTGATATATCACACCTGCACAAGTAAACATTAATTATGATTGTTATGTGACAAGACTAGAAAAGGAGTGGGGCTATAAGTGTGACAGCACTGTTAGTGTAGGGGGTTGAGAGTCTTTAAAAACACTGAGTGTGGGGGATAGCATTGTCAGGTATTCCTTTTTATGTCTCTCTCCAGGTAGACTTCAGAAAAATGAGAAGTAGTTTTCAGCTCTGCTAATCTGATTGGTTTATACAACCAATACTTGGCCTTTGACTAGGGCTTGGCCTAATGATAAATGAACATTTGTAATAAAGATGTAATGATGATAAGGGGGCAGTTTCAATATCACACTGGAACGAGAGTTCAAGAGCTAGGCGAGAATATGTGGGTCCTGACTCATTAGGTACAGTACCCAAGGTATACAATTCGTTTTTTTTTTTACAATTCTGGCATCACTTAATCATCCGTTGTCTAGGCCTAATGATTACTTTTTTAAACACCCGTACTGATACTGTAAATAAACACACTGTATACACACAAACCTGACATGCAGGCCTTTAGACAATAATATTACACACTTACCAATAACGTCCACCTCATGTTGTGAGTACTGCAGCTTGCCCTTGATGACTGCCTCTAACAAATAGGATCCACTGTCTGCATCTGTGAGACCACTGATAGTTAGCTCTCCAGTGTGCCAGTCCAGGATGATCCTGTGTTTATACCTGCCATACTCCCTGTTCTGGCTCCCATCAAACACTACCACCTTGTTTCCATTGTGTTTCCACAGGATGTATTCAATATATCCAGACATCGAGGGGGTCAGGGTGATCTCTCCTCCCTGACCACCATACCGCTGTGCACCTGTTCCTTCCACTGGGCACAGAAAATCAGAAGATATTTGAGAAAAGCTTCTCTTTGGAAACACACAGTAACCTACCACCCCCCTGATAATTGCTGAATTATTTTTGGAATTTTTGGAAAAAAGATTAGCTACAGATATTACACCAGATAAAGTGGTTTAACAAAATATTTTTGGTATCAATTACTGGGAGTTAGCCATTACTGGGAGAAGACCTGAAATAGACAAGATGGCGGCATACACATTGTTGGATTACTTCATGGAGGGAAAAAATAATTTATTTTAATAACAGAGCATTTTCTAAATTCAAACAGACCCCCTGAAACTGGACATGGACTTTTTATGAGACTCCTGTTTCCACAAATCGAGGAAAAAGACGGTATCGCCAAGCTAATTTGTCACACAAGCTCATGCGATAGCTTAGCCTAGCGGTTAAGAGCGTTGGGCAAGTCAACGAAAGTTCACTGGCTCAAATCCATGAGCAGACTAGGTGAAACAAGATATGCTCTTGAGCAAAGCACTTAACCCTAATTTCTCCTGTAAGGCGTTCTGGATAAGAGTGTCTGCTTAATGATGTAAATCTAAATGTAGCTAGCAAAAGATCTGACTGCAAAAGATCTGACTGGTCAGAAGACCAATAATAAGTGCTGTGTATACATTGATGCCAAGGGAAGCCAGACCCCACCCCCCAAAAAAAAAAGAAATAATAATTTAAAAAAGTATATTTCGTCTCTGTGTTTCATCATTTTCATTCAATTTGCAAGAGGCTGAATCTATCTCACTGGAGAAAGCATCCGAGCGAGCGAAAGAGCGCCCCTCTGTCTCTGTATGTGTAGGCCATTTATCTGATGCTGTCTGGTCCAAAGAGCATGACATTGTTGCTGCCCGTAGCATTGTAGGCAAGGGAAGCCAGCGAGCACTTGGCCTCCCTGATAAAAATGTAATACATAATAGCAAATCAGCGTTGAGCTAAACTGAGTGAGCTCAACTGTGAATGGTCCTGGCGCACCAAAAGAAAAGTGTCACTGGAAGCCAGTTTGAATTTGGCTTCTCTCCAATCACATTGCATCGAGAGCATACGTCATTGACAGAAACAATTTGAATTGTTGCATCTACTTGTGTTGTTGTCCTCCGGTCGATAGCTAGCTACCTAAAATTGCCCCTTTCCTAAATTAGCCATGGATGGAGATAAGAATTTGGACTGGCCAATGATTATAATGGCAATTTTGATCCAAAAATAAATTGTGCCCCTGGCCTGAGAGGAGGGAAGTTCAATATGTAGCTAGATGTAGAAGGCTAACGTTAACTAGCTAACGTTGCCCATTAAATGAATTTAGGCTAGCAAGCAAGCATTTTAGCCAGGTAGCCTAGGACAACAAAACATTTAAGCGTGTATGATAGACGATTCGTCAACATGAAAGGGATGAGGATGGCATTGGCGTTTCTCTACAAGTAGGGTGAGTCAACAGCTCCTGTTTTCTTTGCGACTTGCTGTAATTCTCTGTGGTTCTAAATCAATAGTTGTTTAGTGGATCGAAAATGTTGGAAACATTAACTTGCTTGACCATGCTGTAGGTCATGTAACTGTTTGTTACATACAATATGCTTTGTGGACTTCAACAGACAGAGGTTGCTCTCCGGTTTTGTGATGAAACAAATGTGTGGTTGAATTTATTCTGCCACTGTGTCTTCTTATTGTCTCGGCCTTAGGCCTATATATCACGGTCACAAGGCATATGAACTCACAGGTTATAGAGCAAACAACACAATTATAAAAACACAGGTTGTAATATGGCTTTGTTTTCTGGCTTCCACAGTGATTTTACCCACACACGTTTCCCAAATAAAGACTAGCCAACACAGTGCTATTACTGTACCATTAGGCCTCTAGCAAAACATGTGTGCATATTCTAAGCCCTACTTGCTTATGTGTCATTAAACCTGTAACATTGCTGAGTGACCCCAATAACCTCCTAAAACCCATGTAACCAGCCTCTGTGCAGAAAAAGACATGGGGCACCAGCCCATGTAGAAAGACACTGAGCAATACACTATTTTGTTAAGGGATAAGAAAATGTGCACACTTACCAAGACAATAACTCCCCAGCACAATTGTGAAGAAAATGCGAGATGCCATTGCATATGAACAGCCTTCTCCGCTTGTTGAAAGTGAAAGTGAAAGTTGGCAGTTGTCTGAGTCACTCATTCCTCAAGCTGCCAATTATAAAACGGGAGGGGCCATAAACTTAAAGATGCACTATGCAGGAATCGCTCTGCAATTTCCAGGTTGATGAAATTCTAATAGTTCGCATAATTTCAGTTTATGTGACAAAACAAGCAAGTATAGGATAGAGAATCATTATACCATCTAAACCGCTGTGAAATATATTTTCCAGAACCTAAGGTCATCTTCACTGTTCGTAGTCATTAAGTTGATTTGGTCATGCAATATTGAACATGGTGAACAGGCCCATACCATTTTTTGTTATACAGTATAGAGTATAATCCAATAGGCCTAAATTGTTTAGCTGTGTAGGAATTCCAGTCAAATTCAGATACTTCTTGTGATGCTGTAGTGTCTAAAAGACACACCTTTGCTGGTCCATGCTTGTGATGATAAGGAATCCGCCGACACTGTACTCTGTTTATAAAGGTTTATTATAACAAAAGTTCCAGCATCGGAATTTGACCGATACCTGCAGATATCGGAGGACAGCACAGCCAAAATCAGTAATTTGCTATTCCCAACTCCTATTGTTCAAGACATGGTTTTATATAATTTATGACGTAATATGGTGTGATTCTAAAAACCAATCCCTAGTCTTTTTCACATCTCTCCCCATATCATCTTTCCATGAACATTAGTAATGCTTTCCAGATGTTTTCAACAGAGTAGAATACAGTTCATCTGTTACACCATTTTGCCACATCAGCAAAATCTTAGAGCCAAGTTTCCTCTAACCCACTTTCTGCAACGGTCAGCATTTCTAGACTCTAAGACACTACATATTTCCCCCCTTCGAGACTAATTAAGTCTCGAAAACAAAAAGAATAGGATTATGACAAATAACAATTCTTGTTCTTGAGTAACTTTAACAATAAACCAAAATTTATGGAGATTAAACACCTGTTTATATAGACACATTTTCGTATGTAGTGTAAATACATTATTATGGAGTGTAAATAAATTGTCATGGAGTGTAAGTAAATTGTCATGGAGTGTAAGAGCGAAAAACCTGTCTGGCAGCTTTCATTCCAAATATCCATCAGTCAGTCAAGACAGGAAAATTCTCTCACGGCCCCTCTGCCCTAGGCGACCACCTAAGTACTCCAGATCAATTCATACATCTTCATGAATACATTTTAAGCTATGATGCAATTGAATACATATGAAAACCCCAGCAAACAAAATACAATCAAAATGTCCACGTACAGGCTGGTCGACCCATCGGACCCTCCTGTGGATTCTCTCTTTCCTTGCCTAGACCCCATATCCCTAAACTTCAACGAAATAAACAAAAACATCTGAGGTCCCCACATGTACCCAACAACAGAAAACATAATTCTTCAAAAATGCATACAGAAAGAATATAACACTGGAATGTAGTCCACTACACTTCATCTCCTCCACAGTGTCGACTTTCAATGCGACGTCGATGATGGAATCGGAACATTTCCACTCCTTCCTTGTTCCACTTCCTCTAGTCCATTCATATTGTCCATGTTTGAGTATTTGAGTCCCTCTACATATTCCCCCATATGCTTCTGGAAGAAAAGAAAATACCAAACAGTATCTTTTGCAAAACAACACATGCAAATTAAAACATCAATATCAGCAATAATATAAGAATGTATATATAAGATTATATATATAATGAATCACATTCCATTTCCCCCCTTTGATTCATCACAATAATATAATCGTCCCACAATCAGATATTCCAAATTTCCTAGAGTTATTTCAACCCTAGTTTTCATAACATTTTAGTCTGACTTTTTCCAATTTTTATTTTTCTCAATTATTATTTTTATTTTTTTCAAAAAACCCATTTCACTGATTTATTCACAAAACTCTTTCCCATTTTCTGAGGATATTACATTGGGAAATTCCCACCTGCTTATGACTTCTTTACACAACAACTTTGCAACCGACTGAGAATCTTTTAGCTTAGTTGAACATCTTATGCACCTCTTGGTATATGAATGTAACCAAGAATAACAGTCACACATTATTTTTCAGACAGATTGTGCACCTGCCTAGTCAATCTATTCAAAAAAATATGGTTCCCAAAAATTCTACTCCTTTTTGATCTTTATCCTAAACTCCCCTTTACAACATAAGCTAACCCATAGCTTACTAAATCATCATGGTTTCTCCAAAACAATAATTGATTGCTACTCTAAGGATTTTTTTCTTTCATTGTCTTCAAAACACTTGCTTTCGAAAGTCCTTCAATTTCTGGTTCAATCCCTTGAATTGCTTCATCTTCCAATGGATACTGATTCTTCCAAGGAGGTCTGCCTCCTCAACTTTCACCTCAATTGAGCTGATTTCACAAATCCAATATCAGTCCTACTTTAATATCTCAAACATTCTTGAACTTTTTTCAACATCTCTTCTTCCATAGATTCTCAATTCATCTTCACACTTCAAACAGCTTATGACTCTCTTTGTCCTTGAGCCAAAATCATCATTTTCAGAAATCGCTGATCTTCACTCCAAGTTCTTCTCATAATTAATTGATTTGACATCGTGAGATGTGTAACCTCTTCAGGCTGAACACAGATAAAAACCTTTCTGCTATCCATCATCACTTCCCATAGTCCATTGTTTATTTTCACTTCAATTGTTGGATCTTTTTCCGGTCCTGATGCTACCAGTTGAAAACTCCTTTCGGATCTTCTAGGCACCTCTAGAGTCCTTGCTCCTTTCTCCTATAGGGTTCACCTGGAGGACAGGTGATCTTCACTTGCTCCTGTATCTTCCTCTGAAATTCTTTCTTTCCAGAAACTATCTATGGGTATGAAACAATTTATACCACTTGTTGTGGCTGGTATAATTGCATTTGACCTTGTTCAGTTGAAGCTGTAGCAGTGATTGTTATTTGGTTTACACTGATTCTGCATAACCAATGCTTCTCTTCTCCTTCTTCTCCACCAGTTGTATTTGATTGAGTTTTCTGAGAGTTTCTTGGTCCTGTTCTTTCTGGTTGTGTTCCTTTTTCTGGTACAGATCCACTTGATGGGCTATATGATCTGTATAGACACCTTTTGTCATGCTCCCAAGTCCAACCACTTCTGCCAGTTTGCTCCTTACCGGTGAGGGCAGTCCCATCTGTAGTTTAGCTCTCAAAATTGACTGCTCAATTTGACTCACATCTGGATCATTTCCGGTAATATTTCTCCACACTTGATGAACTCTTGACACGTAGGCTCTCGGATTTTCTTGTTGTCCTAGTGGGTCAATCAGAATGTTGTCAGGATGCACATTTGTTGGAAACGTATCTTTCAGTGCTCTCCACAGCCGATTCCTGCTTGCAGCCAACAATTCAGGATCATTCACAGCAGTTCCCACATATCTATGAAGTCCAGCTCTCTGAAAAATTTCTTCCATGCCTGGAATCCCAAGGAGATTAGCCAAAAGTCTCTTAATGTCTCCTATGGCAGACTGTGTTCCCACCGTAATTTCTTCCAACTTTGAAATCCAAGGATATGCTCCATCTTGAAGAGTAGGCAGTTTCTCAAGTATATCTGACATATCGGTATTCTGCAAAGGCTTATATTCTAGGTTTTGTCCTCGAATGATCACCGGCATAATTTTCTTACTAGTGCCATCTTTCCTTGGCCTCAATGTATATCTCTTCTCAGATTCTTGGGATTCTTTTCTCAGCAGCTTCTTCTCCTTCGTCTTCAGCTTCTTGAGTTGATCTTCCAGTTCTTTTACTTCTTCAAAATTATTGGCCTTATACAGGTATGATACGCATCGGTCTATATCTCTTTCTATTTCTTCTGTGTTAGTCATTGGAGGATAAAATCCTCTTGAATATGAAGCACCTTTAGTCTCCAAATCTTCATCGTTGTCTCCATCTTCATTTTCACCAGCACTCGAATCACTTGTATTCTTCTTCTTCCAACTTCCATCACCCCTTCTTTCCGCTCTGGCCAACCTCTGTCTGATGACAGGGTCATATCCACCCATGATCTCTTCTGAATCACTCTGATCATCATCATCATCATCATCAAGTTCCATCCTCCTTGACCTCACTCTACCCTTAGTCTCCAGACATCTCGTTTTGTTCCTGCTTTTGGAGTTTGGATTCATCTTTATGGTCGTTTCTGCTTGTCCTCTCTCTATTATTTGTTCATCTTCATCTCTGATGCAATAGTCACCCTCCTGAATGATCACTGGAAGCTGAGGATAAACGTCCTTAAACTTGGCTTCTTTCTCATAAGGTGGGGGTGTTTTTGCTGAATCCATATATGAGAAAGGTGTATTGACTTCTGCCATTAGCTTTTCTGTCACCTTCACCTCCTTTGCCATTTTCTCTGTACCTCTGTCTCTCTTATCTTTTGTATCTTTTATCAGTTTTTGTCCTTCATTTTCAAAAAGCTTAAGAACACCCAGGTCTCTTTGTCTTTTTTCTTTACGAAGTTTTCCTTTCTTCCCCTTCTTTTGATCTGCCTTATACGTGGATACAAGCACTTGCATTATCTTGATGACGTCTGGGTTAAGAGTGCCTTCCAATGGCCATGGTTGTTCAATGTCAGGCCAACGTTTATTCCATTTTTCAGATAATTTTGCTATACCATTAACTAGAGGATTACTATTCTGTACTACATGAAGAGGAGTAATTGCTTTTGTAGTTTTGATGTCCTTTTTCCCCATTGTAATGACTATGTTATGTGTTTCCCTCTTGTTTCCCTCCTCTTTTTTTTTTATTTATTTTTATTTTTTATTTTATTTATTTATTTAAAAAATAATTAATCAATTAATCCAATCAATCAATTACCAATCAATCAATCAAATCAATCAAATCAATCAATCAATTACCAATCAAATCAATCAATCAATTACCAATCAAATCAATCAATCAATTACTAATCAAATCAATCAATCAACTAATCAATCAAATCAATCAATGAATTAACCAATCAACCAATCCAATCAATCAATTAATCAATCAAGTCAATCAATCACTAATCAAATCAATCAATCAATTAATCCAATCAATCAACTAATCAATCAAATCAATCAACCAATTACTAATCAAATCAATCAATCAACTAATCCAATCAAATCAATCAATCAATCAAATCAATCAATCAACTAATGAACCAATCAATCAACTAATCCAATCAATCAACTAATCAATGAAATCAATCAATCAATTAATCCAATCAATCAACCAATCAACAAAATCAATCAATCAATTAATAATCAAATCAATCAATCAATTAATCCAATCAATCAACCAATCAATCAAATGAATCAATCAATTACTAATTATTCTGTGAATTTTATTTTACCAAATTATTGATTAGTGGCAGTCTTACCACATCCGATGAGGAAGAGTAAAGGAAAGTAGTCAACTCCAGAGCAATTCAAAAATAAAAGACCTGTACCAGCAACACTACCCAATTGCTTAATAAGCAATTAATTACCTTAATTTTACAGAATAATGTCGATGCTGGATTTCCAACACAACTCTAATCAAAACAAGTCATTGACAAAAACTCTAATGTGCAATTATCAATTACATCAATTCATCAGTCTGTTGCCAAGTTCCTGCGAAATGGTCACAACATGAAAAATTCTATGTAGACACAATGTATCAATTAAATCCTGTAAGGGAAAGTAGGTTTTGTGGATAAGTACAGTACTGGCCTTGATTTGGCTGGGTGGTTGTCATCGATGCCAGTTGATGTTAGCACCTCCTCTCTCTCTCTCTCTCTGTCTCCTCCTTCTCGTCTCTCGTATGACAGAAGGACAAAACAACAAGCAAGAATTTAGTTCATCATTATTTATATATATATATATTTTCTTTTCACATTCACGCTAAGAAATAAGCAAACAGCTTAACTCAGGAATATTATAAATAGCTCAATAACATTTTATTTTATTCATTTATTTTATTATTATTATTTTTAATCCGTCAATATATCTCTCATTCACCAACTCAACCGATTATCAACCAAACAGTTTTACAGTCAAGCAATAGTTAATTCAAGAGAACATTTCACTTGTGTGCAAAATTCCCCCTCCCGTTTTCTTTTTGTCTGCACTGAGAATGACTCTCCCAATCAGTTCAGTGCAGGGGAGTGGCTAAACTCATAAAATCCTACGCGTGCGCAGTTCAGTCACCAATGTGATTTCAGAGTGAAAGGAGCTATAGACAGACCCGCTGTTGCTCCGTTCTCTCCTCCCATAGACAATAACAAGACTCTACAGAACACACAAACAAACACGAAACACACAGAACACAAATCCCACTTCCAAGTTATGTTATCTTTCACTTATCCTAGTTTGCAGATTGATAGTTATGCTGTTATCAATTACAAAACATCTCTATACACTCTTAAAAAGTCCTCCCTGTAGGGTCATGCTATTCTAATAGTTAATGAACATTCTCCTTTTTATAGAGACTCATAAGGTTTTGACCTCGACTACCATATTTCCTTACAAAAGAGTAAAGTCCCTGTTGTCAGAGCCTTAATCGACACACATCTGGAAGTAATCAGAGACCTCTCCACGTACACACATGTAGCAGCATTCTCTCTGTCTCACACACACACACACACAGTTCAAGAGGAATGCATCCGTTCCTACAAAGCATGCTTACCGTCGCTCCTTATTTCTCTTGTTCCTTCTAAATTTGTGCTACCTCGAGTTGTAGACATTCAATGAGAGGTCACTTCGGACATATAATTCGTCAACCATATTCCGAGAGGTAACATACAATTGAACATATCTCCTACAATCCCACAGTTCCCAGAACTGACCCGAGAGTCAATCTAATAACTCTCCTAGGATTTATGGCCCATCTTAATGATCGCCTCGTTTGAGGGCTTCCTTAATTAGCGACGTCCTAAAGTATACTGTTACTCATTTTCTAGCCTTATTCCTTGTATTCTTAGACACTTCTAGACACTCCTTGTACGTTTATTCAAGCCAAATTATCGGTGTGCCCTATAGACACTCCCCACTTTTTTGCTTTGTTCTCAACGCAAAGTAATTTAGAAAATTTAGAACGGAATTCCTATCACACAGCAAAAAAGAACCAGCAAAATGCACGCACAGATACTTTGACGGTACATCTTGAACACACACACTCTCTGGACTCACAAAACGGCCAGCGCCCAATATTAGTGAAAAAAGCTCACCTTTTTTTTTTTTTTTTTTTTGCCGGCTTCTTGAGCGGAAGTCACTTTGTAGCCCAGGAATGGAATGTTGAGAATAGACGTAACACGACCCAAAAAGAATAAAAATAAAACTACCTCGTCGCCATTAAATGTAGTGTCTAAAAGACACACCTTTGCTGGTCCATGCTTGTGATGATAAGGAATCTGCCGACACTGTACTCTGTTTATAAAGGTTTATTATAACAAAAGTTCCAGCATCGGAATTTGACCGATACCTGCAGATATCGGAGGACAGCACAGCCAAAATCAGTAATTTGCTATTCCCAACTCCTATTGTTCAAGACATGGTTTTATATAATTTATGACGTAATATGGTGTGATTCTAAAAACCAATCCCTAGTCTTTTTCACATCTCTCCCCATATCATCTTTCCATGAACATTAGTAATGCTTTCCAGATGTTTTCAACAGAGTAGAATACAGTTAATCTGTTACACCATTTTGCCACATCAGCAAAATCTTAGAGCCAAGTTTCCTCTAACCCACTTTCTGCAACGGTCAGCATTTCTAGACTCTAAGACACTACAATGCGTTTCACATAATATGACTTATAATAATATGATATTATGAAGGGAAGGGCATGTGAAGACTCACTTGATTTCAAGTTCCCAGTTCTGCCCCATCTTCATTACTCTGGGGGGCAGTAGCGGTGCGTGGGTAACATCACTGAGGAAGCCAAGCCAAGCCAGTAAAGTAACCCATATTACAGCCTTTGTTGGGATAATTGCATTGTTTGCTCTATAACCCATCTGTGATCTACAATAAGGCTGTGACAACAAAAAGACAAGTCACACAGTGGTGGAATAAATTCAACTGCACATAGGTTTTTTTCATCACAAAACCAGAAAGCAACATCTGTCAGGTGAAGTCCACAAAGCAAATATTGCAAACAAATTGTTATATCGAGATTATATGCTGCAACTGTGGTGGCAAACATGCGCCTGATTTCTCGGATTGCCCTGTTAGGGTGAAGGAAGCAGAGGTGGCAAGAGTAAGGGCTGTCCAGGGTCTCCTATCTGGAGGCGGTGAGAAGAGTGGAAGGTTTGCGTGGCATTGAGGATACAATGGTAACTGAGCCTGCACCACTGAATGTTTCTCGGCCATCAAGGGATCCTGATATTTTACAGGACTTTGTAGCACTTATTGCAATGGTCATAAACTGCACAGCACAAACAAAAAAAAATCGGAGAAAATTGGAATCATTGTGAGTGCAGTTAAACACTTTTTGGATGTCAGTAAGTTTACAGCCGAGGCATTGTAAGAAATCCTGTCAAAGGATTTTCAGCCCTACAGTCCCCTGTTCCTGTTTAGGGATGTCACTTGATTGGAATGTGACTGAAGGAAGTGACAATTTTGGTTTTTTGTGTGTCTATGTCTGTATTTTGTATGATGTTGTTTTTTCCCCCTTTCATACAATGGATATTTTTCTATAGTTTACCACCCCTACAGTAGGTGGCAGCATGCACCTCAAATGCTTGTTTGCCGACCACCATAATATAGTACTATTGATGAAGAAAAAGAGTTATCACCTGCAGCATGGTGCAGCAAGTTAATGTTCGACAGTTTTCTAAACAACTACTGATTTAGAACCATAGAGTTACCGCAAGTCAGCACAAAGACAACAGAAGCACTGCCTCTGCTATTCCAGCACCATTTCAACTTAAACATTTCAACATTAAATCAACAAGGCTATATATGCTTAGTTTAATATACTGAAAACAAACTTAAAGATACCAAAAACAATTTAGTCCAATCAATGTTGCTAATGTGGCTGTCCATTGTAGTGATTCCTCTGTGTGTGTGCGCACGCAAGTAAATGTTTTTGTTTTTTTACTCACCTAACTTATAGACTAGTTGAACGCCAATGCTATCCTCCTCTCTTTCATGTTGGCAAAACGGTCTATGGCTCTGTAATACAGTACACTTTTAGTTTTTGTTGTCACAGGCTACCTAGCTAAAATGCTTGCTAGCCTGACTTCCTCGCATGGGCAACTATGAACCAGCTAAGTTAGCTAGCTAGCTAGTTAATGTGACTCTACTAGGCTACATCTATAGGGTGACGTTCTGGCCTTTCTTTGTCATAGGACATAGGATGGTCTTACGTTTCTTGCCTTTCCTCCAGCGCCACAATAATATCAGAACGGCAACTAAGACGAGGAGGATGAGGATGGACAGGATCACAGCCAGGACACTGGATGAGCCTTCCTCTGCACAGAAACACCATTAAAACAACTTGGATCAGCAGCATTTCCACACTTAATAACACATGAATTAAGCAGTCATAACACTATGATTTATATAGTAATGTAAGTGACTAACATATGAATATCCTGGATCTGCAAAAAATATGTTTAGCATGCTCACTATAACATTGTATACATTCAAATCTCACTCGGTTTCTCTGAACCATGTTCTAACTCGCAATAAATGTACAGAATCTTCATGAAAATGTAATGACAGCACTGAAATAGTGAAACCAAACTGTGCGTCCTACTACAACACATGAGTTGGGATGAAAGTGAGTGTAGAGTGTACAGTAACATCACTATAGCAGTGTTGTCTTACCAGTGTAGCAGTCTTTCAGGGTAAACTCTGCAGTTCTCTCACTCACAGGGTTTTTCACCACACATGTGTAGACAGACTCCTGGTTCTCCCCCCCAGGTATGAACAGCTCAGGTCCAGGACTCTCTGACTTCCCAGGACTCCTCCAGATGAACTGGGTCAGGGGCTGGAGGTCAGCTGAGCTCAGCAGGGTTCTGTCCATGTTCTCTGGGGTTGTGTTGTTGACCACACAGGTTATGGTGGGCTGTGCCACATCATCTACACACATGCCCACACGAGCACGAGCACACACAGCAAAGTGAGATAGAATTTTGGTTCAAATATCTTACATTTAATTAGGTTTTATAGTCATAAAGGAACTGAGAAAAAACGAAATTGCTACTGTGTTTACCACTTCATCTCCATCTAACACCAACTCTGTTAGAGTGCTGAAATATCTTATAGAATGGTTGTTTTTATTTGGGACCTTAAGACAGATTTTTGTGTCAATATTCGTGAAAAATATTTTCAGCACTGTTCTGCAACATATGCTTAAACAATTGAAGTATTTGCTGTGCTAGACCTGAGGGATAATGTATGCTTTATACATTTTGTTTTCTGTTCTAAATCTAGAAAAACATGCCTAAATCAGGGGCACAACTTTGGTTTTAGAAGTGGGGGGGACGTAACTTTTTATTTTATTTATTATATATATATTATTTTTTTTTGGGGGGGGGGGTCAGATAAAGACTCCAAATAGCATAACTGACCGCTCGGAGGCGTCCGCATGGTCCTGAAGCACACCGGTGCCTCGTTTTGTATTACATTCCAATGACAAAACTGGGGGGAGGGGGGTAAAAAATTCAATTTCAGAATGTGGAGGGGCCATGTCCCCCCCATCCCCAGTGAAAGTTGCGCCCCTGGCCTACATGCTAATGAAATTATCCCTGAAGTATTTAATAGTGCTATAAAAGAAAAAAAAAGAAGCTTGGAGATTTGTATTACTTATTTGAATAATCTAATGTTAGAAATAAACAATAAATAAGACTTAAAATGAACTGATATTGGCACAAGATGGAGGGAATGTTGGAACACAACTAACGAGATTACAGGTAACAAACATGTACTGTTAATCCAGTATAAATTCATGTATAGAATTTATTAAGAGACAAAATTCACAAATTCTACAGCACAACAGCAGAGTCATGTCTGAAGTGTAAAACTAACAATGACTCAATAATCCATGCATTCTGGGAATGTTCTAAATTCCAAAAGTTATAAAGTTGCCTGTCAGAAGTATTACAATGTAAATGTACTTTGAATCCATCTGCATATTTCCAGACATGGCATATGAGGGTGCAGTGAGATACCCGATGGCTTGGACGATACATCTCTCGTCAATATATTTTTTTAAACGTATACTTAAAAACTGGAAATCAACCAATCCTCCGTCGTTAACGCAATGTAAAGGTAAAATGCTTTATTATCAAAAAATGTAGTGTGTGAGACAGAGAGAAACAAAATGGTGCAGTTTGAGGCCATTTGGCGGAGAGTGAGTCGGGAGCTATAGGTGGGGGTGTGTGCTAGTGGGTCTGGGCAGGTGTGGTGTATTTGTATACATATATGATGTTGTCGTTTGTATATGTATAATTTGTATTGTTTATAAAATATAAAATCTTACAAAAAAAAAGAATAAACAATCAAGGCATTTAAACACTTGTTGGACAATAATTGTAAAAATGAAATGACTTTTATGGTGTCTGATGGAGTTAACATCAATCCAGTTAAAAGCATTTTATTAAAAAAAATTTACATTTTACTTTGGCTATCAAAATATATATTAAAATTGTATTAATATTAAGACAAATATTTGTGGGAAAAAAGTTGATTATCCCGTCTTTCAAGAATCCCTGTGCTCTAAAACAGCAAATGTTTCTCTCTGCCCCATGACAACAACAAAAAAGATCCCCCCCAAAAATGTATGTATGTAAGTTGAAAACCTTATACCTGCCATATTCCCTGTTCTTGCTCCCATCAAACACTACCACCTTGTTTCCATTGTGTTTCCATAGGATGTCTTCAATATGCCCAGAGATAGTGAGGGTCAGGGTGATCTCTCCTCCCTGACCACCATACTGCTGCGCACCTGTTCCTTCCACTGGGCACAGAAAATCAGAAAATATTTGAGAAAACCTTCTCTTTGGAAACACACAGTAGCCTACCACCCCCCTGATAATTGCTGAATTGGCTGTTTCAGCCCAATTCTGATCTTTTGCCCAATTTTTGGAAAAAGATTAGCTACAGATTGTTACACCAGATAAAGTGGTTGAACCAAAGTTTTTTTGGTATCAATTACTGGGAGTTAGCCATTACTGGGAGAAGACCTGAAATAGACAAGATGGCGGCGTACACATTGTTGGATTACTTCACGGAGGGAAAAAAGTATTTATTGTCATGGATACGGCCGAGGCTGCCCCTCCTCCTCGTTCGGGCAGGCTTCGGCGGTCGTCGTCACTGGAGTACTAGCTGCCACCGATCAATGTTTCTGTGTCTCACTAGTTCTGTCTTTATTGTTCACACCTGTTACTCATTAGGCTTATTAGTTTCCCTATATTACCTCTGTTTTCCCTCCTGAGTGTGTGCGTGATTGTTCTTTGTTACGTCGTCTGTTGAACTGTTGTTTTTGCTCTTCCCTGCGTGGAGGGTTTGCTAATATTTACTTGGAGTCGAGTAAAGCCATTTATTCTCAGTTCTGTGTCCTGCGCCTGATTCCGTTTCCCCACTGCACCCAGACGCTGACAGAATCACGCACCCGTTATGGAGTCAGCAGGCACGCCCGATCCCAGCGCTTCGGTGGAGGAACGCATCCACCAGCACGCGACCATGCTGCAGCGACTAGGTTCGGCTCTGGATCAAGTGATCCACACCATGGATCGATGGGAGAGAGTTGGGTTTTCTACACCTCCTCCTTCGCCGATTTCTCTTCCATCAAGATCCTCAACCCCTGGGTCCAGTGGTCTTCGGCTCTCACTCCCGAGGGAATACGATGGGACAGCTGCCGGGTGTAAGGGTTTCCTGCTCCAGGTGGAACTTTACCTGGCCACCATCCACCCGGCTCCCTCGGGATACGAGAGCGTGTCCGCCCTCATCTCCTGTCTGTCGGGCAGAGCCCTGGAATGGGCCAACGCGGAGTGGGGTGGAATAGATGCTGAGTCTGTTCGTTATGAGGATTTTACCCGCCGTTTCCGGGCAGTATTCGATCATCCGCCTAAGGGGAGAGCGGCGGGGGAGCGTCTGTTTCACCTCAGCCAGGGAAGGAGGAGCGCACAGGAATACGCCCTGGATTTCAGGACACTGGCAGCCAGCGCGGGATGGAACGAGAGGGCCCTGATTGATCACTACCGATGCAGTCTACGGGAGGACGTTCGTCGGGAGCTGGCCTGCAGGGACACTAATCTTAACCTGGACCAGCTGGTAGATTTATCGATCCAGCTGGATAACCTGTTGGCTACCCACGGACGTCCAGATCAGGGTCCGTCCAGTCCATCCCCCAGCACTTCCGAGTCCACACCTATGGAGCTTGGAAGTGCTGATGCGGAGAGACCGAGCAAGGGGGTGGTCTCCTGCACCAACTGTGGCCTCAGAGGACACAATGCGGGCCGGTGCAGGAGAAGGCCCTCATGGAATCGAGGCAGCAGGCAGGGTTCTGGGGGATCATCCGAGGTGAGTAGGCACCCAACTCACCCAGAGCTCCCTGTTGCTCACATGATGATTAATGTTATTTTCCCTGAGTTTTCCCCACATTCCCAGCATAGGGCGCTCGTAGATTCCGGCGCAGCTGGGAATTTCATGGATAGATTGGTTGCGCATAGATTAGGGATTCCTATATTGCCGTTAGATGTGTCCTTCCCCATACGTGCCCTAGATGTATATCAATGATGTCGCTCTTGCTGCTGGTGACTCTCAGATCCACCTCTATGCAGACGACACCATTTTGTATACATCTGGCCCTTCATTGGACACTGTGTTAACAAACCTCCAAACGAGCTTCAATGCCATACAACAATCCTTCAGTAGCCTCCAACTGCTCTTAAACACTAGTAAAACTAAATGCATGCTTTTCAATCGAACGCTGCTGGCACCCGCCCACCCGACTAGAATCACCACTCTCGACGGGTCTGACCTAGAGTATGTGGACAACTACAAATACCTAGGTGTCTGGTTAGACTGTAAACTCAACTTCCAGACTCACATAAAGAATCTCCAATCCAAAGTTAAATCTAGAATCGGCTTCCTATTTCGCAACAAAGCCTCCTTCACTCATGCTGCCAAACATGCCCTCGTAAAACTGACTATCCTACCAATCCTTGACTTCGGCGATGTCATTTACAAAATAGCCTCCAACACTCTACTCAGCAAATTGGATGTAGTCTATCACAGTGCCATCCGTTTTGTCTCCAAAGCCCCATACACTACCCACCACTGTGACCTGTACGCTCTTGTTGGCTGGTCCTCACTACATGTTCGTCGTCAAACCCACTGGCTCCAGGCCGTCTATAAATCACTGCTAGGCAAATCCCCGCCTTATCTTAGCTCATTGGTCACCATAGCAGCACCCACCCGTAGTCTGCGCTCCAGCAGGTATATCTCACTGGTCATTCCCAAAGCCAACACCTCCTTTGGCCGCCATTCCTTCCAGTTCTCTGCTGCCAATGACTGGAACGAATTGCAAAAATCTCTGAAGCTGGAGACTCTTATCTCCCTCAATAACTTTAAGCATCAGTTGTCAGAGCACCTTACCGATCACTGCACCTGTACACAGCCCATCTGAAATTAGCCCACCCAACTACCTCATCCCTATATTGTTATTTATTTTGCTCTTTTGCACCCCAGTATCTCTATTTGAACATAATCTCTTGCACATCTAGCATTCCAGTGTTAATACTATTGTAATTATTCTGCACTATAGCCTATTTATTGCCTTACCTCCATAACTTGCTACATTTGCACACACTGTATATATATTTTCTGTTGTATTTTTGATTTTATGTTTTTTACCCCATATGTAACTCTGTGTTGTTTTTATTGCACTGCTTTGCTTTATCTTGGCCAGGTCGCAGTTGTAAATGAGAACCTGTTCTCAACAGGCTTACCTGGTTAAATAAAGGTGAAAAAAAAAAGATAGTCGCCCATTAGGGTCAGGTATGGTTAGGGAGGTCACAGCTCCACTTCGGATGGAGACACAGGGGGGTCATGAAGAGAGAATTAGTCTCTTCCTTATTGATACTCCTGCGTTTCCCGTGGTGCTGGGCCTTCCCTGGCTAGCCACCCATGACCCCAGTATTTCGTGGCAACAGAGGGCGCTTAAGGGATGGTCACCTCAGTGCTCGGGAAGGTGTGTAGGTGTTTCCGTAGGGGCAACCACGGTGGAGAGTCCAAACCATGTCTCCCCAATGCACATTCCCTCAGAATATGCCGTTTTGGCTCTCGCCTTCTATAAAAGGAAGGCGACTCAATTACCACCCCATCGACGAGGGGATTGTGCGATAGATCTCCGTGAGGGTGCTGCACTTCCCAGGAGTCACGTGTATCCTCTGTCACAGGAGGAGACGGTGGCTATGGAGACATATGTCACCGAATCTCTGGGACAGGGATACATTCGGCCCTCCACTTCCCCCTGCCTTCTCGGGTTTCTTTTTTGTGAAGAAAAAGGATGGAGGTTTACGCCCGTGCATTGACTATCGAGGTCTAAATCAGATAACCGTAAAATACAGCTATCCTCTTCCTCTCATTGCTAGTATGACGGAGTCATTGCACGGGGCACGCTTCTTCACAAAATTGGACCACTAGTCCCCCTCCGTATCCGGGAGGGGGACTAGTGGAAGACGGCATTTAGTACCACCTCTGGTCACTATGAGTACCTTGTCATGCCGTACGGGTTGATGAATGCTCCCTCAGTATTTCAATCCTTTGTCGATGAGATTTTCAGGGACCTGCACGGACAGGGTGTAGTGGTGTATATAGATGATATTCTCATATACTCCGCTACACGCGACGAGCATGTGTCCCTGGTGCGCAAGGTGCTTGGTAGACTGTTGGAGCATGACCTGTACGTTAAGGCTGAGAAATGTCTGTTCTTCAGACAGTCCGTCTCCTTCTTAGGATACCGCTTGTCAGAGTCAGGGGTCGAGATGGAGTGTGACCGCATTTCAGCCGTGCGTAATTGGCCGACTCCTACCACGGTAAAGGAGGTGCAGCGATTTTTGGGTTTTGCCAACTACTACCGGAGATTTATCCGGGGCTTTGGCCAGGTAGCAGCTCCCATAACCTCTTTGCTAAAGGGCGGTTCGGTGCGCCTGCAGTGGTCAGCGGAGGCGAACAGGGCTTTTGGTCAGCTGAAGGCGCTGTTCACCACGGCTCCCGTGCTGGCTCATCCGGATCCTTCCTTGCAATTCATAGTCGAGGTGGACGCGTCCGAGGCGGGGATAGGAGCTGTACTGTCTCAGCGCTCGGGTACGCCTCCCAAACTCCACCCCTGTGCTTTCTTCTCGAAGAAGCTCAGCCCGGCGGAGCAAAACTACGACGTGGGGGATCGGGAGCTGTTAGCTGTTGTGAAAGCTCTTAAGGTGTGGAGACATTGGCTTGAGGGGGCTAAACACCCTTTTCTCATTTTGACTGACCTCCGCAATCTGGAGTACATTTGGGCAGCGAGGAGACTGAATCCTCGTCAGGCAAGGTGGGCCATGTTTTTCACGCGTTTTGTGTTCACCCTATCATATAGACCAGGTTCCCAGAATGCTACCAGCCGGTCCTGGCACCGTGGCATCAGAGCCAGAACCAAGGCTCCTGCGGTGGATGAATGGTTTCGGCGCTCGGAGGAGACATGGAACGCTGCCCACGTCTGCCTGCAAAGGGCGATTAGGAGACAGAAGGTGAGTACCGACCGCCACCGCAGTGAGGCTCCGGTTTATGCACCGGGGGACCGGGTCTGGCTCTCGACCTGAAACCTGCCCCTTCGCCTGCCCTGCCGGAAGCTGGGTCAGCGGTTTGTGGGGCCCTTTAAAGTCCTGAGGAGGTTGAACAAGGTTTGTTATAGGTTACAGCTCCCCCCTGATTACCGTATTAACCCCTCGTTCCATGTGTCTCTCCTCAGGCTGGTGGTAGCTGGTCCGCTCCAGGAGTCCGAGGTGCGGGAGGTTCCTTCGCCCCCATTGGACATTGAGGGGGCACCGGCGTACTCGGTCTGTTCCATTATGGATTCGAGGCGTCGGGTTGGAGGCCTGCAGTATCTCGTGGAGTGGGAGGGGTACGGTCCGGAGGAACGGAGCTGGGTTCTATAGGAATATTTTATGTATCATTAAGGCAAAATGTTGGGAAATGTCAAAAGTAAAATATAGTAAACATGATTGACATTCTATAATCCAGATGTATGTTTAAATAAGGAATATAGCCAATACAGTGTGTAAACATAAATTAATGTATGTATGTGTAATGAGATTAGGGAAAGGGTCTGCTACCAATATAATGAGATTAGGGAAAGGGTCTGCTACCAATATAATGAGATTAGGGAAGAGGCTTCCTATGGAAAAGTGACCATGGCCTTTTGGAGTAAACCACATGTGACATCTGGACGTTGAAAGATAAGGGTAGAGTGGCACTAAAATAAGTTAATGTACGTGGTCCTCTGTAGCTCAGCTGGTAGAGCACGGCGCTTGTAACGCCAAGGTAGTGGGTTCGATCCCCGGGACCACCCATACACAAAAAAAATTTATGCACGCATGACTGTAAGTCGCTTTGGATAAAAGCGTCTGCTAAATGGCATATTATATTATTATATTATTATTAATCATTTGCCCTAAGGGGAGTAATTGTATGCTATGTAAACATGACTGTGCATTTGTGTGTGTATATAAGAGATCTCTAAGCCAAAGAGAGACAGTTGCTCCATGGAGCAAGCTCGGCTTTGTTATGCAAATAATAAAAGTATAATTTCTAAATTCACAAGCTCCGGTCTCTTGAGAGATATTTTTGAGTTGACTATTTTTGAGTCAAATATTTCTATGACATAATTGGCGAGCTTTGCCAGGAGTTGACAACAGGGGCCAGAGATGGTGTACATCTGCAGTTGTGAAACGGCTTGGACGGACCATACAAACAAAAGCGGCCGCTTTTAACAGGTAAGCCAAGTTCTTACTTATATAGTATAAACGTTTGTGTGGTCCGATCCGGGGCACGGTATCAGCTGCAGAAAAACCAAGTAGGTCTCTCCAAATTTAAGAACCAGAAAATTAGAGACTAGGAGCTTTTGAATTTAAGAATACATGTCGATGTCATCTGTTGTTTGTCTGAACCGTCTGTTCAATTGGTTTGATTCATTTGATTCATTTGATTCATCCTGCTGATCGCTTTGTCTGGGTCATTTCGGCACGGGCGGTTGTCCATCTGGTTGAGCGATCAGACAATAACATGTTAAGTCCTGCGAATACCGCTATAAACGTGTAGCGGAGGTGTATTGTTTATAGGCTGCTTAGGTAGGCAGAAATCCTGTGTAATACCGCTTCTTTTTCTGTGTCGAGGAAGTGTAACAGAAAAAATAGGGAAGAATTTACAGGTCGCTTAGGAAAGCGTAGTAAAAGTCCAGGTGTGTAGAGGAAGTGTAACACCTAGGGGGCTAAATAAATAGAAATCCTGTGGATACCGCTTTGGAGAGCTAAAGTTAGCGCTCCAGAGGGCTGAACGGGCAGGTGGCTAGCTAAATTTGGGACCTACGGTTACCGCTCTAATGAGGAATTCATTGTTAGAGGTCTGCTCGGGTAGGTGGGGCATCATCCTGTGTTGTGGTGATGCCAAAGTTAGGTAGGGTCGATCAGGTAAAAAAGTTAGGTCATCCGGCGTAGGTGACAGCATAAATTGGAGTAACACCGGTCATCCTGAGTAGGTGAACGGGTTAAATAGTCACAAGGCCTTCAAAATATAGAGAAAGTGTTAAATAGAGTAGATCTGCTCATCTTGTGTGGGTGAGTGGTTTGCTTGGGCGGCTGTGAGTCATTCAACTGTCTGATTCATTTGGGCACAAGTGGCTGCTCATCTGTGTGAGTGAGAATAATAAGAAATCCTGCAAGTAAATAGCCTTTCTGTAAGGAAATGAAATATATTTGAGGTCGTTTGAAGCTTCTGTCTGATGGAGAAAGGGCGTGCACAATCTCACATTAGGAAAGAGAAGAATAAATGGTGCGTGGATATTCATTGACCAACTGAGTGTAGAAAATTCACGTTACCAGGAGGGGTAGAATAAAACCTGTTGGAGGAACAGGTCACGTGTACGGGTGTGATCATATGACGTCTATGCATTGTATTTTGATCAATCTTTTAGGGTATGTTTCTGACATTATATTTAGAAACTTTAGAGGTGATGTAGTATTGTGATAAATTGACTACGGTAAAATAATAACTAGGATAGGGTTAACATTCCAAATTTGGGCCCTTTGATAGAATAAAATATTCCTGTAGGTTATACAAATAGTAATTAAGCGCGTTTGAGAACAACATTGTGTAAATATGGAATAAAAGTGGTATAATGGTGTAAATTAGTCGCACTCTGAAGTTTGAATGATGAGATATAGAGGTGTGTATGATAATTATATATACGTTGGAATAATAAGCTTTTCTTGTAAATGATATCTTGGAGTTTCATACAACAATGCCTGTCATAGAATTTCGTAAGATCAGTGAATAGTGACCAGCATATACGAATATGGGAGGATTCTATGACTGAGGGGAAGGATTTGGGTAATTTGTTGTTCGTTCCGCTGAGACTAGATTGTGATTAACTGATTTGTGGCAATAAAGAATCATTAGAAACATGAATGGTTTGATTGATGTGAATATATTAGAATAGAATGAATTTTATGGGAGTGTAATTTATTACAAGTCATTGGATAAAATTATAGGTGTTGACTTGTCCAAACACGTAGACGTACGTGGAAATGGGAGAGAGTACATAGGGCATGTGGTAGAATTAAGCATTATAATAAACTATCTATTATTTCAGAAGCAGAGGTGATATAGTCAAGGAATTTTAGTATATTAGGGGAATATATAATTAATTTGTTTAGGTCGTTAGATCTGGTTCCAAATCAATGAATGTGGGGTTTGACTCGTTGACTGTTAAATTGTTTACGTTGAGCGTGTGAGATCTGTGTCCTTCAAAGCTATTTTCTGATAAAGTGTGGTATGTGCCAACTACTGACCATTATCATTGGAATAAAGGAGGATTAACTTGTCATTTCAATAAAGCATAGATTCTGCATCGCTGATTAGAGTCTAGGTTTTCTAAGTATAGTTCAGCTATGGTTGTGGGTTGTTTAGATTGAAGGAACATTCAGGATAAGACTGGACGATTTAGCAGCCTGCGTCTTTTCAGACTGAAGGACTCACTTATTCAACGGGAAAGAATGAGGAGTGACTATAGTCTGAAAGGACAGTTACATACATCTGAATAGCGTACTGGCAATTGCGATATTGTTATGGCCATAATTTGAATTGTTTAGGTAGACTGGAATGAAAGTAAGGTCTTTTAATAATATGAATATAAATATATTATTAGTTATTGTTGGGATGTGAATAGACTTTACTAATGCCATGAACTGGTTTCCGGGTAAAATAGAGTCGTACTTGCTTGACTGTATCGAGCTGAAAGAGTTATTTGAAGCAAGTTTGAATAGCTGGATGGAAAACATGTATTTGACAAAATTCTAATTGTTATTACTTTATTCTATAGTTTGCGTGACACCAGTAATGTATGCGAATAGTTGGTGAATTGTAGAATGATAATGTATTTTCGTTACATGAACTAGGGGATGCAAGGAGCTTTGGCTATTATGCTGAGGGAATAGCACCAATTTATAGTGGGTTCTAGATTTGTTGAATAAACAAACTTATATTTTAAACTAAAGTAATGCAATAGGCTACAATTATAACATTATCAGAAAAGGGCATTATACACTCATCTGTGGTCCTCTGTAGCTCAGTTGGTAGAGTACGGTGCTTGCAACGCCAGGGTTGCGTGTTCGATTCCCAAGGGGGGTTAGTATAAAAATGTATGAGCTCACTAATTGTGGGTCGCTTGGGATAAGAGCATCAGCGAAATGACTAACAAATGTTAATGGATATGGAGAGAAGAGTGCGTGGTAGTAATTTTTAGTCATTGAATAAGGTTTTGCTAGATTAATCGAGTGACAATGGTGGAATATGTCTATAAATAAATTGGATCGTGATAAATGGATGATTTTAATATATGATGGTAAACTACAGCAAGTGTTTGGTGTTACTTGTAGCTTACTTAGAAAGGATAGTTAATTCATTCTGATAATGGCGGAGTGATGGTTTAATTGCGTGGCTATGATTTTAGTTGATACAAGAGAAATAAGATATAGTTTACAACGCATGGAGAAGTGAATGTCTTATATGGTAATAGATCAACTGAACCAAACATGACGTTACTATGGAAATTTAGCATGGTTAATGTTGTTAAGTTCGTTTTTAAACCCTATGATAGAGGTAAATGCAGAACGCTGTTTGAAAGTGTGTTTTATTAGGTCTGCTAGTAAAAATGGAAGAATTTCCATTTTTGTCTGTGGGTGATAAACATTGGGGCTTGCTGAAACGCGAGAGCGCTATAAGGGACATTATGGGTTAAGTTAGGTGTACAAGGATCGCGTATTTTGTAGGAAGTCGTAGAAGGTTGAATATTATCGGCAGGAAATTGCTAGCTAGTTAGCGGTGAGAGCTAGTGCGGTTTTCGTTGGGTGACGTCACTTGCTCTATGAACTGGAAGTAGATGCTTTGTGTGGCATTTGTGGAGCGACGGGTAACGGTGCTTTGATGGTGAATGTTGTGGATGTGTGCAGAGGGTCCCTGGTTCGAATCCAGTAAGCGACAGAAAGTAAATATTTTACATTGATGCCATTGATGTGAATTACTGGTTTCATTGATAACATTATAGGAAAGATGTTGTCCTTCCAATCCATGGGATAGGATAACATAGTAATTAAAATTTCATATTGGTGAATTGGATGTTTTATTGGTTTTTACTATAAATATAAAATAATTTGTCATCTGTTGAGGTACCGTTATGAGGAAAATTAGCGGTAGAGTATGATAGATATTGTAGAGGGTTTAAAAATAAATAAATAAATAAATAAGTAAGTTAATTGGGTGATGAGACAGGTTGACTTGATGTTGAATGGGATTGTTTAATAGAAGTAATTATTTCTATTTAGGAGAATGAGAATATGTTATTAGGTAGTATTGCTTTGTGGAGACGATTTACTAATGAAGAACATGTCTCGATAGTTGAATAAGGAACGATATTTGATAATTGATCATTTTATTATGACATTATATAGTTTGTTTAAACAGCAGTGAGTTATGACAATGGTTTATTACTTCAGAAAACGATAATTTGTTTATAGTACGTTGAACGATGAGAGTAGTTCTGAGGAGTGAGATTGATACGAATGATTGTCGATGGGATAGGACTGGGGATATATGTATGATGTTTTGTGTGTAATTACTATCTTTGGATTGTTGATTATATGTTAACGACATGTATACTTTCTCTTCCAGGAACATGGGGATTTCTTTATATCTCATTGGGATGTTAAAAAGTCTGTAGGCTAGGGTGGAACTAGTTAGTAAAATTGAGTAGTTATATTTTTATTTTGTCATAGGGAGCTACCAAAATAAATAAGGCCTGGCCATTTTTTGTTTGTTTATTGTTTTACTATATGGTGTTCGAATAACCACAAACAAACTACTTAGTATGAAATTTAATTCTGTATAGGATTTTATCTCTATTTTAGGTTTTGTGACGGGATGGAAGTGAAATATCTTAAAGGGGCATACACATGTAATTTGGGTTTTATTTACTGAGTGATAAGTAAATATGTGTGATTTATTTTGAAAAGAGCTGTACTAAGGACTTACTGTACACTCGGGATACAACATTTATGAAAGGTCTTGATGGTTGTTAGGAGTAGTATACTATTGGATGAAACAATTCATTGAATGATTTCAATGACCTCAGAAATCTGTCCTGGCTTTATAGTGTGACCTGATCACCCGCACTATAAATTCTAGAGGCATGCTGGAGTGAGAGAGTTAGTCCTGAAGGAGAGGAATTCCTTGGATAGTGTTATGGGATACAGTTAAGTAAAGATATGCTCATGGGTTGTCATTTTCAGTTTAGTTATTATTTTTGGTTTAATAGGCAATATTGTTGTTGTTTTGTTTTTTGAACACATGAATCACAATGTGATGCATGTGTCCAAGGGGGGAAGTTGGGATTACCGAGGTTTTAATGTTTTATTATGGTTTTGTGGGGAAATATGCAAGGTGTATTAAGGATATGAGCAGTAGTAATAATGTGTTATGGGTTAGGTTAAATCTTTTTTATTTTTGTGATAGGAGGCATGGTGTAGAGGTGGTCTGTCTATGAGATAAGTGGACTACAACAAGCTGGAAGCAGGTGTGCTTCATAATCTCAAGGCTTCTCTTGATGGATGAGAGGACATGAGTAGCATACTGTGTCTCACTAACCTAACAATGCTCTTAAGATTTTCTTTTCATGGGTGAAGATAACTCTGCCCAACTAAGTAGGAGAATCTAAGTATTCTCTGCGCCCTGGAGACTATGTGATGGCAAAAGACTACAGAAGAAAGAGCTGGAAAGACCCTATGTGGAGGGGCCTGTACCAGGTGTTGTTGGCTATCTTAATGATGGTAAAATTGGTGGAGACAGATACTTAGATCCATGTTTCCCACTATAGGAGTGTTCCTGTCACGAGTTGCTAAGCCAGAACCCAGAAGCAGACCAGGACAAGGTAAGTTGAAACGAAGGTGAGTGTTTATTACAAATTCAAGAGTGATGCTGAATAATCCAGGGAACAGAGCGGGCGGCGTTGATTAGTTGTTGGGGGTGCAGTGGTTGATCCCATCCTGGGTCGGCAGCCGCCGACCACCAGGCAGAGGTTGGATGAAGGTTCCGGACGGGTGACTGCAGATGGAACAAAACGGGGGTAAGTAAGCAACAAACCAACAAGGTGCAAAAACAACAAAACTAACGCTAGGCTCTAAGACTGATACTCTGGTAAACCTACTGTTCATGGCTAACGATCCGGCAGGGAATGGATGTTAGGCCAGAGCCTAAGAAGGGTGATGATCAGGACCAGGTGTGCAGATTGCTGATGGGATGCAGGTGCGGAAATCAAGAGAGCTCCCGGAGCGTTCCCGAACCCTCGGGAAACTGGAGATCACGAACAGAAAAACTAGTCCACAGACAGGACCCGACTCAGACTGCCGGGATCGTTACAGTACCCCCTCCGACGAACGCCACCGGGCGGACTCCCGGAGCGCCAGGATGGAGGCGGTAGAAGTCACTGATGAGGTCAGCATCTAGGACCTGTCGCCGCGGAATCCAACTCCTCTCTTCAGGACCATACCCCTCCCAGTCCACGAGATACTGGAACCCCGGCCCCGCCGTCTGGAATCCATGATGCGACGCACCGTGTAGGCAGGACCACCTCCGATCATCCGAGGAGGAGGAGGAGGAGGCGGAGGAGGCAACAGAGGACTGAGGAAAACAGGCTTGAGGCAGGAGACATGAAAGGTGGGATGGACTCTGAGCGTCCTCGGGAGTTTGAGTCGAACTGCCACCGGATTGATCACCTTCTCCACCACAAACGGACCAATGAACTTCGGTAACAACTTCCTAGACTCAGTCCGTAAAGGAAGATCCCGTGTGGCCAACCAGACCCTATCTCCGATGGTATAGGTGGGAGCGGGGATCCGGCGACGATTCGCCTGGAGCTGATACCGGTCCGAAACTCTAAGGAGTGCCTTTCTGGCCCGATGCCAGGTCCGGTGGCACCACGAATATGGGCCTGAACAGAAGGCACTGAGAGCTCCTTCTCCTGAGAAGGGAACAGGGGAGGTTGGTAGCCATACAGGCACTGGAAGGGAGACATCCCAGTGGCAGATGTAGGGAGAGTATTGTGGGCATACTCAACCCAAGGCAACTGAGAGACCCAGGAGGTGGGGTTGGAAGAGACCAGGCAGCGTAGCGTGGATTCCATCTTCTGGTTGGCTCTCTCCGCCTGACCATTGGATTGGGGGTGAAAACCAGATGTGAGACTGACTGTAGCTCCAATGGCCAAACAGAAGGACTTCCAGACAGCAGAGGTAAACTGAGGGCCACGGTCGGAAACGATATCACTGGGCAAACCGTGGACCCTGAAAACCTCCCTAACCAGGATCTCGGACGTCTCCGAGGCAGAGGGAAGCTTGGCAATTGGCACAAAGTGGGCGAACTTGCTGAATCTGTCCACGATAGTCAGAACGACCGTGTTCCCCCTCAGAAGCGGGCAATCCAGTGACGAAGTCCAGGGCCAGATGCGACCATGGTCGCGGGGAATAGGAAGGGGGTGAAGTAGTCCAGAGCTGGGCCGATTGGTACTCTTATTCTGCGCACACACTGGACAGGCAGCAACAAAACCCCGAGTATCCTCGGCCATGGCAGGCCACCAAAAGCGTCTGCGAAGAAACGCCATTGTCCGAGCCACGCCAGGGTGACAAGCCATCTTGCTGGCGTGGGACCATTTGAGGTCAGCAGGACGAACCGACTCAGGCACAAACAACCGACCGGGTGGACCGTTACCGGGACCGGGCTGAGTCCGAAGGGCCGCCAGCACCTCCTCCTCAATCTTCCACATAACTGCTCCCACGACGCAGTTCCGGGGGAGAATTGTCTCGGTCTTGGACCCACTCTCCTCCGTCTTGGAGAACATCCGGGACAAGGCGTCCGCCTTGCCGTTCTTAGATCCAGGTCGGAACGTCAGGGAAAACTTGAATCGTCCGAAAAACAACGCCCACCTGGCCTGACGGGAGTTGAGGCGTTTAGCCGATTGCACGTAAGCAAGATTCTTGTGGTCAGTCCAGACAATAAACGGTTGCTCCGCCCCCTCCAACCAGTGGCGCCACTCCTCCAAGGCAAGTTTCACCGCGAGAAGCTCCCGGTTACCCACATCGTAATTCCTCTCCGCAGGCGAAAGGCGACGAGTAGTAGGCGCAGGGATGGAGTTTACTGTCCGTGGAGCATCGCTGCGACAGGATGGCGCCAACTCCCACATCAGACGCGTCCACTTCAACGCCGAACTGACGGGCCGTGTCCGGTTGAGAGAGAATCGGTGCGTTGGTGAATCGCCTCTTCAAATCCAGAAACGCTCGATCCGCCTCCGGATTCCACTTGAAGGTCCTGATACTGGAAGTCAAGGCAGTTAACGGAGCGGCCACACGGCTGTAATCCCGGATGAATCTGCGGTAGAAATTCGCAAACCCCAAAAATCTCTGGAGCTGCAATCTCGTACCGGGCTGGGCCCATTCCAGAACCGCTCTAACCTTCTCCTGGTCCATCCTAATCTCTCCCCTGGAGATGATGTACCCGAGAAAGGATGTCGTGTGGGCGTGAAACTCGCACTTCTCGGCCTTCACGAACAGGCGATTCTCCAACAATCGCTGCAGAACCTGCCGGACATGCTGGACGTGGTCGGAAGGTTCCTTCGAGAAGATCAGAATGTCATCCAGGTAAACAAACACAAAGAGACCGATCATATCTCTCAGGACGTCGTTCACCATACTCTGGAATACCGCTGGAGCATTGGTCAGTCCAAACGGCATCACCTGATACTCGAAGTGACCCATCGGTGTATTGAAACCCGTCAACCACTCGTCCCCCTCTCTGATCCGGACCATGTGATACGCATTGCGTAGGTCTAGCTTGGTGAACACCGTAGCACCCTGTAAGGAGTCGAAGGCAGAACTCATCAAGGGCAGGGGATACTTGTTCTTGACCGTGATGTCATTCAACCCCCGATAATCAATACACGGTCGAAGAGAGCCATCCTTCTTACCCACAAAGAAGAATCCTGCCCCCAGGGGTGATGACGAGGGACGAACGAGACCAGCAGCTAGGGACTCCTTGATGTAGGTCTCCAAAGCCTCACGTTCAGGTCGGGAGATACTGTATAACCTTCCCTTGGGGTAGACAGCTCCAGGGAACAGGTTGATGGCACAATCATATGGTCGGTGGGGAGGGGAGTGACAGAGCCTTCTGCTTACTGAAAACTTCCCCAAATCGTGATATGTCTCGGGAACCAGGGACAAATCTGGGGGTTTAGCCTCAATCACCTGACTGGGAACCGAATGGGGGCAGGCAGTCTTGAGACAGTTAGCATGACAATCAAGGCTCCAACTCGTTACCTTGCCCGTCACCCAATCGAACGTGGGATTGTGTTCCTTCAGCCAGGGGTATCCAAGGACCAGAGGAACATGGGAAGACGGCAGAATGAAGAATGAAATCATCTCAGAATGATTCCCCGACAACCGCATCTTAACCGGTTCAGTCCTCATCGTGATACGTGCCAGACTACTGCCGTCCAGAGTGGTAGCTTCAATGGCTTCCGGCAATTGCTCCTTGGAAAGCCCCAGCTGTTCCACCAACTCGGCATCTAGAAAGCTTCCATCGGCACCTGAATCGATAAAGCGTTAATCGCTAAGCTCTGATTCCTGTTCATAAGGGTAGCCGGGAAACGGGGTCTGACAGAGGTATTGAGAGGTCGAAACTGGCTCGCTAAAAGTCCTCCCAACTTTAGCGAGCCGCGCAGTTTGACGACCCGACTGGAACCTGAGAAGCTGATCGGTTGGACGGAACCCATTGCTTCTCCCTCCTTCGCTCTCGGACTCGATTATCCACCCGAATAGACAAGGCTACCAAGCTGTCCAGGTCACCAGGCTCCGGATAGGAGATCAACTCATCCTTGAGCTGCTCCGACAGACCCTGGTAAAGGCCGCTTGCAGAGCCTCCTCATTCCACCCACTCTCCACAGCCAACGTCTTGAACTCGATCCCGAAGTCGGCCACGCTGCGAGTTCCTTGGCGAAGCGAAAACAGGCGCCTAGCTGCGTCCCTCCCTCGGACGGAATGGTCGAAGAGCTTCCTCATCTCGGCCGTGAACCCCTGGTATGAAGCCATGCAGGGATCCTGTCGTTCCCAAACGGCTGAAGCCCACTCCAGCGCTCGACCACGCAGCAACTCAATCACAAAGGCTATCCTAGCCTTGTCTGTGGCATAAGAGTAGGGCTGTAGATCGAACACTAATCCACACTGCATCAGGAAGGAACGGCATCTTCCCAGCTCCCCCTCATATTTATCCGGCGTCGGAACCTTGGGCTCACGGAAGGACACAGCTTCAGAAGCGGCAGGCGAGATGGGTGAAACCGGTAGTGGATCCTCCACCGGACACTTGCGTTGGTTCTGGACCTCCGTCAGACCGGTAGAAAGGTTCCGAACTGACAACGCGATCTCCTGTAGTACCGTGCTATGATGGCCCAACATCTTCTCCTGCTGGGTAATGGCATGGCGAACAGAGTCCAGGTCCGCTGGGTTCATTACTGGCCGGATCGTTCTGTCACGAGTTGCTAAGCCAGAACCCAGAAGCAGACCAGGACAAGGTAAGTTGAAACGAAGGTGAGTGTTTATTACAAATTCAAGAGTGATGCTGAATAATCCAGGGAACAGAGCGGGCGGCGTTGATTAGTTGTTGGGGGTGCAGTGGTTGATCCCATCCTGGGTCGGCAGCCGCCGACCACCAGGCAGAGGTTGGATGAAGGTTCCGGACGGGTGACTGCAGATGGAACAAAACGGGGGTAAGTAAGCAACAAACCAACAAGGTGCAAAAACAACAAAACTAACGCTAGGCTCTAAGACTGATACTCTGGTAAACCTACTGTTCATGGCTAACGATCCGGCAGGGAATGGATGTTAGGCCAGAGCCTAAGAAGGGTGATGATCAGGACCAGGTGTGCAGATTGCTGATGGGATGCAGGTGCGGAAATCAAGAGAGCTCCCCGGAGCGTTCCCGAACCCTCGGGAAACTGGAGATCACGAACAGAAAAACTAGTCCACAGACAGGACCCGACTCAGACTGCCGGGATCGTTACAGTTCCAACCTCAGCCATTGGGTAGCATTGTTGTCTTTTGTGTGTGTCTGTGCTTGTGTCTTTGCAGCAGTAACTCTGAGCTTCCCTATGGGTAGGCTGATTGAAGGACACTCTTCGCAGACCGATGTCGATAGATTGAGAGGGACTCTGGCTGATCCGGAGACCCTAGTGACGGAGGAAGGTTAACAGCTAAAGTGACCATACATCGTTGTCCAGGTTACACCAACGGCGGTACGGATAGAGGGGAGCGCGATCGGGTATCATCTAAACCATTGTACCAGAGTGAGGAAACTGATGACTAAGAGACCACCGAGACTTTCAAGACCTCCAATACGCACCAGAAATCCTCATCATTGATTTCTCTGTACTTGACTAGTTCCCTGAGAATAAGGGGAATGGGGTACTGATAATAGTAGAGAGCAGAAGAACAAGACATAGAAGGGATATAGACAGGATTAGAATGTATATTCTTGCACAGGCAGGAACCATAACTAAAATGCAGGAAGGGATCACTATTAAAATACAAGGGTTAAAATATTATTGGTGTGTGAGGAACCAGCATAAAGAGTATGGGGAAGTCACATGGGGTAGTGTGACTTTAAGATAATGAAAGACAGAGACAGGTGAATCATAGACATAAGGAGAACAGTCCAAGACTTAGATTACCAATTTGATGTAGTATTTAGTGTTAGATTTCCAGGGGGAAGTGTTATTGGAGTAGTTATTCCTTGGGAAAGTGCACTGAACCCTGTACATGTTAGAGCCATACCAAATACAGAAGAAAGGGAATTGAAGGAGCCGTTAAACAATGATTGGTATAGATGAGTACAATATATTGCATTAAAAGTAAATAAAAGAAAATAGTATAATATGCACCACATCTCTGTTTTAAATAGTTAACAGTAGTTCAACATCTTCACAGTTACTAGGACTGTGTGCTAGGATTCAATCATAACTGTTGTAATGTTTAGGACATTTTAATTATAAACAATTTTATGATCAACCAGGATGAAGAGAGAAGTGTAAGCAATTGTTGGAATAGGAACAAGGAAAAGGGAAACACCAGAGTAATGTCAAATAGATTATGAGCAAAAATATAGGAATGTTAAAGTAAAACAATTGGGTTATATAGTTTGCGAGAATTCAAGGGAGAATGTGAAAATAGGGGGTGTTTAAACAGATAGCCTTTGGAATACAGGGACCCCTCAAAGAAAAATCTATCAGGCATTAGATAGAAATGGGTATTAAGAATGAGTGATGAAACATAAGACACGTAGTCAATGTTAATAGGAATGTTTTGGATTGGAAATGAACTCAACTAAACTGTTATGATCTGTCCTTTCCTGAGGTTACTACGGATGGTGTCGTAATGCATAGCAGAAATAATTTGGTCCAGAACGGTGTAAACCTCAATAAAAACCAAAAACCCTCTACCCGGCTGAAGGGAAACAACAAAGGCGTTGAAGACGTTCCTGTCCGACACCACCTCTGCTAGGAGACCTGAATCCAGCATCAAATCAAAGCAATCAATTGCCTTCTCTTTTGTGCTTTTTCTCTCAAGAATGTGACAGGAGTCCATGTGGAGTGAGCAGGAGGAGAGAGGTCTATGCAAATGCAATGTTCTTCCTAGTTTGGGTATACTGGTTTGCAAATGGACAAAACAGAATGATGGTGGAGGTGGGGCGGTTCAGGTGTGACATTGGAATTGGGACAATGCCATGGGTAATCCAAGATGAACTATGAAGCTATCTGAAGAACATAATGAAGACGCCAGAAGATTGAGTGCCGGTAGAGGAAGGGACTGTTAGTTGAGGTAGTATGTTGATTAAGGAGGTATTATACTGTCACGGTCGTCTGACGAATGAGTAGACCAAAGCGCAGCGCGTTGAGTGAACATGACTTTATTAAGATAAAGTACACTAACCAAAACAATAAACACTGACGAAACGTGAAGTCCAACAGTACACGACTGAACACGGAACAAAAACCCACAAACACACAGTGAAACCACAACAGTTTAAATATGGCTCCCAATCAGAGATAACGAGCCGACAGCTGTCACTCGTTACCTCCGATTGGGAGTCACATGAATAATCAAGAACCACCACAACATAGAAATGCACAACTAGAAATCCCAACATAGAAATACACCCAAATGAAAATGAACAACCCTGGCTCCATAAATCAGAGTCCCTGGAGCCAGAGTGTCACAGTACCCCCCTAAAGGTGCGAACTCCGGGCGCACCAGCATACAGTCTAGGGGAGGGTCTGGGTGGGCGTCTGTCCATGGTGGCGGCTCTGGCACTGGTCGTGGTCCCCACCCCACCATAGTCACTACCCGCTTACGTAGCCTCCTCCAAATGACCACCCTCCAATATAACCCCACTGGATTAAGGGGCAGCACCGGACTAAGAGGCAGCACCGGACTAAGGGGCAACACCGGACTAAGGGACAGCACCAGGAGAAGGGGCAGCACCAGGATAAGGGGCAGCACCAGACTAAGGGGCAGCACCAGACTAAGGGGCAGCACCAGACTAAGGGGCAGCACCGGACTAAGGGGCAGCACCGGACTAAGGGGCAGCACCAGGATAAGGGGCAGCACCAAGGATAAGGGGCAGCACCAGGATAAGGGGCAGCACCAGGATAAGGGACAGCACAGGGCTAAGGGGCAGTACCGGACTAAATGGCGGATCCTGGCTGGCTGGCTCTGGCAGATCCTGGCTGGCTGGCGGATCCTGGCTGGACGGCTCTGGCGGATCCTGGCTGGACGGCTCTGGCGGATCCTGGCTGGACGGCTCTGGCGGATCCTGGCTGGATGGCTCTGGCGGATCCTGGCTGGACGGCTCTGGCGGATCCTGGCTGGACGGCTCTGGCGGATCCTGGCTGGACAGCTCTGGCGGATCCTGGCTGGACGGCTCATGGCCGGCTGACGGATCTGGCTGCTCATGGCTGGCTGACGGATCTGGCTGCTCATGGCTGGCTGACGGATCTGGCTGCTCATGGCTGGCGGAAGGCTCTGGCTGCTCATGGCTGGCTGACGGATCTGGCTGCTCATAGCTGGCGGAAGGCTCTGGCTGATCCTGTCTGGCGGAAGGCTCTGGCTGATCCT
Organism: Coregonus clupeaformis; assembly: GCF_020615455.1. Lineage (NCBI taxonomy): Eukaryota > Metazoa > Chordata > Actinopteri > Salmoniformes > Salmonidae > Coregonus > Coregonus clupeaformis. The sequence continues at coordinate 30,766,601 of NC_059214.1, forward strand.
GTCTGGCGGAAGGCTCTGGCTGATCCTGTCTGGCAGACGGCTCTGGCTGATCCTGTCTGGCGGAAGGCTCTAGCGGCTCCTGTCTGGCGGAAGGCTCTAGCGGCTCCGATCTGGCGGACGGCTCTGAAGGCTCATGGCAGACGGGCGGCTTTGCAGGCTCAGTTCAGACGGGCGGCTTTAGCGCCGTAGGGCAGATGGGTAGTTCAAGCGCCGTTGGGCAGACGGGCAGTTCAGGCACCGTTGGGCAGACGGGCAGTTCAGGCGCCGTTGGGCAGACGGGCAGTTCAGGCCCGTTGGGCAGACGGCAGATTCTGGCCGTCTGAGGCGCACCGTAGGCCTGGTGCGTGGTGCCGGAACTGGAGGTACCGGGCTGAGGACACGCATCTCAGGGCTAGTGCGGGGAGAAGGAACAGGGCATGCTGGGCCCTGGGGACGCACCGTAGGCCTGATGCGTGGTGCCGGAACTGGTGGTCCCAGGCTGAGAACACGCATCTCAGGGCTTTTTATGGTGCGTGGAGCAGGAACAGGCCGGGCTGGGCTGGCGACGCGCACCGTATCCCTGGTGCGAGTGGCCGGAACAGGCCGGGCCGGGCTGGCGGCGCACCGTATCCCTGGTGCGTGGAGCAGGAACAGGCCGGGCTGGGCTGGCGACGCGCACCGTATCCCTGGTGCGAGTGGCCGGAACAGGCCGGGCCGGGCTGGCGAAGCGCACCATATCCCTGGTGCGTGGAGCAGGAACAGGCCGGGCTGGGCTGGCGACGCGCACCGTATCCCTGGTGCGAGGGGCCGGAACAGGCCGGGCCGGGCTGGCGACGCGCACCATATCCCTGGTGCGTGGAGCAGGAACCGGCCGGGCTGGGCTGGCGACGCACACCGTAGGTTCTGTGCGTGGAGCAGGAACAGGCCGGGCTGGGCTGGCGACGCACACCGTAGGTTCTGTGCGTGGAGCAGGAACAGGCCGGGCTGGGCTGGCGACGCACACCGTAGGTTCTGTGCGTGGAGCAGGAACAGGCCGGGCTGGACTGGCGACGCACACCGTGGGCTTGATGCGTGGAGTAGGAACAGGCCGGTCCGTACTGGGAACACACACCACTGGCTTTAACTGGGGATCAGGAACGGGCCGGACCGGACTGGTAACACACATCAGTCTCTCACGCCGTGCCGCAACAACTTCCCTTCCTCTACTCGCCAATGGCTCCCGTAATCCGATAGCCTTCTCTCCACGTCTCCCTGTGGCAGCCTCCTGCTGCCCAGCCGCCAAGCCATGTGCCCCCCAAAAAAACTTTTTGGGGTTGCCTCTCGTCCTTCCAACGATGACCCTGCTGACGCCGTTGCTCCTCTCTCGCCAGGGCCTTGATCTTCCCCAAGGTCCCTTGCCCCCCGAGCATGTCCTCCCAGGACCACGATTTGCCCACCTGGGCCATCGCCAGCCTCTCGATCTCCTTACCAGGCGCCTCCTCCCATGTCCAGTCTCTTTGCTCCTGGACACGCTGCTTGGTCCTTTTATGGTGGGTTTTTCTGTCACGGTCGTCTATGTCGTCCAAGTATGACCAAGGCGCAACGTGTCCAAGAAACATGACTTTATTAATCAAAGTAACCAAATACAAAACAAAAGACGACTCAAATGAAGTCCACGGTACAACAGACCGAACACGGAACAAAAACCCACAAACACACAGTGAAACCACAACAGTTTAAATATGGCTCCCAATCAGAGATAACGAGCCGACAGCTGTCACTCGTTACCTCCGATTGGGAGTCACATGAATAATCAAGAACCACCACAACATAGAAATGCACAACTAGAAATCCCAACATAGAAATACACCCAAATGAAAATGAACAACCCTGGCTCCATAAATCAGAGTCCCTGGAGCCAGAGTGTCACATATACACTACTACATTTATAGTAATTTGGAAAATGCATTAAGATACTGATCTGTTGTAATTCTCGTTATGAGGAAGTTAATGCTAGAATTATTATAATATAAATATACATTCTGCCAGTGTCAATATGTGCCAAGGTGAGAGTTTTAACTTTGAATGATGGAACAAAGGTGACTAACTAAGATTTGTCATTCCAAAGTTGTTTTGGGTAATTAATTTGATTATGATTATAAATTATAAGTGGACTGATTGATCTGAATAACTTATTAATATTAATGCTTAGTGATGTTGACATTGCAATTAATTGATTAGATATTGATATTGATTATTTTGATTGTTATAATACTTGTGATATGGGTGAAAAAGGTTATGTAAGCTAAAGATATTGACACCATTCTTAACATGTCCTAGATATTATTGTTAAGACAAAGTTGCATATGTTGATGTGATAGGATATTAACACATATATGGGAAATGCTATAACTAAACAAAAGTGGGGAGCATTGTTTAAAAAGAAATACACCCAGTTCAGGGAGCGTCATGACAGTAGGTAAATTAATATGGGACATTTTGGGAATTTGGGAATCCTGAATGTTTGTATGAAGTTGTTCCTGGGGGTGGATGGGCCTGCCATGGTTACAAAGCCTAATAGGAAAACTTGGAGGTTAATATAGAGGAAAACCTTCCAGACTTGTATCCAATACCTGACTGGGCTATGGGTCCTCATCAGGATGGGTCAAGTAAAGAGGAAGATATATTGGTTTAAATATATGCGTGTAAAATGAAACCACATATGGCAAGGCTAAGAATAAGTAAATGCGCATGCTTACATTCATTTTAAAATGTATCTTTGTATTATTTGGGACATTGTTGGAATGTCCCAAAGGGGGGATTATATAGGAATATTTTATGTATCATTAAGACAAAATGTTGGGAAATGTCAAAAGTAAAATATAGTAAACACGATTGACATTCTATAATCCAGATGTATGTTTAAATAAGGAATATAGCCAATACAGTGTGTAAACATAAATTAATGTATGTATGTGTAATGAGATTAGGGAAAGGGTCTGCTACCAATATAATGAGATTAGGGAAAGGGTCTGCTACCAATATAATGAGATTAGGGAAGAGGCTTCCTATGGAAAAGTGCCCATGGCCTTTTGGAGTAAACCACATGTGACATCTGGACGTTGAAAGATAAGGGTAGAGTGGCACTAAAATAAGTTAATCATTTGCCCTAAGGGGAGTAATTGTATGCTATGTAAACATGACTGTGCATTTGTGTGTGTATATAAGAGATCTCTAAGCCAAAGAGAGACAGTTGCTCCATGGAACAAGCACGGCTTTGTTATGCAAATAATAAAAGTATAATTTCTAAATTCACAAGCTCCGGTCTCTTGAGAGATATTTTTGAGTTGACTATTTTTGAGTCAAATATTTCTACGACAGTTCCCAGGAGGGACATCCTTGATCCCTCCTTGTTAAGGGAGTTCCATCGTCGTCATCCGACTTGCCCTGCTCCGCGTCCTCCTGGCTGTCCCCGAGGCCGGTGTCGACGCACGGCTGGAGCCGCGCGTCGGGGGTACTGTCACGGATACGGCCGAGGCTGCCCCTCCTCCTCGTTCGGGCAGGCTTCGGCGGTCGTCGTCACCGGAGTACTAGCTGCCACCGATCGATGTTTCTGTGTCTCACTAGTTCTGTCTTTATTGTTCACACCTGTTACTCATTAGGCTTATTAGTTTCCCTATATTACCTCTGTTTTCCCTCCTGAGTGTGTGCGTGATTGTTCTTTGTTACGTCGTCTGTTGAGCTGTTGTTTTTGCTCTTCCCTGCGTGGAGGGTTTGCTAATATTTACTTGGAGTCGAGTAAAGCCATTTATTCTCAGTTCTGTGTCCTGCGCCTGATTCCGTTTCCCCACTGCACCCAGACGCTGACATTTATTTTAATAACAGAGCATTTTCTAAATTCAAACAGACCCCCTGAAACTGGACATGGACATTTTATGAGACTCCTGTTTCCACAAATCGAGGACAAAGACGGTATCGCCAAGCTAATTTGTCACACAAGCTCATGTGATAGCTTAGCCTAGCGGTTAAGAGCGTTGGGCAAGTCAACGAAAGTTCACTGGCTCAAATCCATGAGCACACTAGGTGAAACAACTGTAGATATGCTCTTGAGCAAAGCACTTAACCCTAATTTATCCTGTAAGGCATTCTGGATAAGAGTGTCTGCTTAATGATGTAGATCTAAATGTAGCTAGCAAAAGATCTTATCTGACTGGTCAGAAGACCAATAACAAGTGCTGTGTATACATGGATGCCAAGGGAAGCCAGGCTTCCCCCCCCCCCCCAAAAAAAAAATGTAATAATAAAAAAAGAATGTATCTTTCGTCTCTCTGTGTTTCATCATTTTCATTCAATTTGCAAGAGGCTGAATGTACAGTGGGGAAAAAAGTATTTAGTCAGCCACCAATTGTGCAAGTTCTCCCACTTAAAAAGATGAGAGAGGCCTGTAATTTTCATCATAGGTACACGTCAACTATGACAGACAAAATGAGGAAAAAAAATCCAGAAAATCACATTGTAGGATTTTTAATGAATTTATTTGCAAATTATGGTGGAAAATAAGTATTTGGTCAATAACAAAAGTTTCTCAATACTTTGTTATATACCCTTTGTTGGCAATGACACAGGTCAAACGTTTTCTGTAAGTCTTCACAAGGTTTTCACACACTGTTGCTGGTATTTTGGCCCATTCCTCCATGCAGATCTCCTCCAGAGCAGTGATGTTTTGGGGCTGTCGCTGGGCAACACAGACTTTCAACTCCCTCCAAATTTTTTCTATGGGGTTGAGATCTGGAGACTGGATAGGCCACTCCAGGACCTTGAAATGCTTCTTACGAAGCCACTCCTTCGTTGCCCGGGCAGTGTGTTTGGGATCATTGTCATGCTGAAAGACCCAGCCACGTTTCATCTTCAATGCCCTTGCTGATGGAAGGAGGTTTTCACTCAAAATCTCACGATACATGGCCCCATTCATTCTTTCCTTTACACGGATCAGTCGTCCCGGTCCCTTTGCAGAAAAACAGCCCCAAAGCATAATGTTTCCACGACGAGTTAAGTTTTTACCAAAAAGTTCTATTTTGGTTTCATCTGACCATATGACATTCTCCCAATCCTCTTCTGGATCATCCAAATGCACTCTAGCAAACTTCAGACGGGCCTGGACATGTACTGGCTTAAGCAGGGGGACACGTCTGGCACTGCAGGATTTGAGTCCCTGGCGGCGTAGTGTGTTACTGATGGTAGGCTTTGTTACTTTGGTCCCAGCTCTCTGCAGGTCATTCACTAGGTCCCCCCGTGTGGTTCTGGGATTTTTGCACACCGTTCTTGTGATCATTTTGAGCCCCAGATCGAGGGAGATTTTCAGTTGTCTTGTATGTCTTCCATTTCCTAATCATTGCTCCCACAGTTGATTTCTTCAAACCAAGCTGCTTACCTATTGCAGATTCAGTCTTCCCAGCCTGGTGCAGGACTACAATTTTGTTTCTGGTGTCCTTTGACAGCTCTTTGGTCTTGGCCATAGTGGAGTTTGGAGTGTGACTGTTTGAGGTTGTGGACAGGTGTCTTTTATACTGATAACAAGTTCAAACAGGTGCCATTAATACAGGTATCGAGTGGAGGACAGAGGAGCCTCTTAAAGAAGAAGTTACAGGTCTGTGAGAGCCAGAAATCTTGCTTGTTTGTAGGTGACCAAATATTTATTTTCCACCATGATTTGCAAATAAATTCATTAAAAATCCTACAATGTGATTTTCTGGAATTTTTTTCTCTCAATTTGTCTGTCAAAGTTGACGTGTACCTATGATGAAAATTACAGGCCTCTCTCATCTTTTTAAGTGGGAGAACTTGCACAATTGGTGGCTGACTAAATACTTTTTTTCTCCACTGTATCTCACTGGAGAAAGCATCCGAGCGAGCGAAAGAGTGCCCCTCTGTCTCTGTATGTGTAGGCCATTTATCTGATGCTGTCTGGTCCAAAGAGCATGACATTGTTGCTGCCCGTAGCATTGTAGGCAAGGGAAGCCAGCGAGCACTTGGCCTCCCTGATAAAAATGTAATACATAATAGCAAATCAGCGTTGAGCTAAACTGAGTGAGCTCAACTGTGAATGGTCCTGGCGCACCAAAAGAAAAGTGTCACTGGAAGCCAGTTTGAATTTGGCTTTTCTCCAATCACATTGCATCGAGAGCATACGTCATTGACAGAAACAATTTGAATTGTTGCATCTAGTCGTGTTGTTGTCCTCCGGTAGATAGCTAGCTACCTAAAATTGTCCCTTTCCTAAATTAGCCATGGATGGAGATAAGAATTTGGACTGGCCAATGATTATAACGGTGATTTTGATCCAACCATAAATTGTGCCCCTGGCCCCTGGACTGAGAGTATGGAAGTTCAATATGTAGCTAGATGTAGAAGGCTAATGTTAACTAGCTAACGTTGCCCATGAAATGAAGTTAGGCTAGCGAGCAAGCATTTTAGCCAGGTAGCCTAGGACAACAAAACATTTAAGCGTTTTTTTTTTTTTTGGGGGGATCAGCTTTAATATTGCATATAGATTGCAACTTCCATCAATGTAATTTTCTGCATCACTTCCAATCCCCAATATGTTTTTTTCTCTCGCATATATATATATATATATATATATATATATATATATTGTGACGTCACGAGAGGCTACACAGCTTTCAGCGGGATTGCTCAAGTAGTGCAAGGAGACAAGGTTCAAACAAAACAAGGATTTTATTATAGGTCTTGGGAAATTAACGAAAATATAACAAAATTCTGTTCTCTTGTGGCTCTTTAAGGGTTAACAGTTCAGGGATGTCTCTTCCACATCCAAAATCATAATTCTCACTCGCTCAGATAACTTTTCCCCAGCCTTACTGTAGTCCACGTTGCAGCTAGTGGCCAACCCAGCAAAAAGTCCTTCCAAATGTCTCTCACGTATTTCCACAGGTGCATATATCCAAAGGTGAGTATTTCCCAAAGGTAAGTATCTCCAAATCCTTATATTCCTCATGGAAGTGGACGTGCAGCACTCTTGTCCTCCAGAGAGCCCAGGTTGGAGACTGTGTCTCTTCCCTTCCCAAACCTTCAGCTCATCAGCTCCTCATTTGTTTCAGCTGCGTGGGAAGATTGGCCATAGAGGGGTGGGAGTTCCCGACCATCCCAGCAGATGGAGCCATAGCTGTCTGGGTTTGCAGCCACCTCAGGGGATGTAACGTCCCTCCAGGACACAGCCTCTCGTGACATCACACATCCCCCTCCTCGGGACCGACGTCCTCGTCGGGGTAAAGGCAGCGAAGAAGGCATCACGCCGGGAGAGGGCGTCCGCATTGCCGTGGTGCTTGCCAGACTGCTCTCTCTTCAACTCCTCCAACTCTAGGACCAGGGACTCAGCCTCCTGTTGTCTCTCCTTGAGTTTCTTACTGAACGCATCAGCCTTGGTTTTAGCAGAGTTTAGCTTCTGTTGAGCAGCTTTCAGTTCCTTCTCTCTCTCTGCCTCCGCATTCTTCATCTTGTTCTCCAACACCTTGTACTTCTCCTCTGCCTTCTTCTGGACCTCCTTACTACTGCGCAGGGTCTCCTCACACTCCTCGATGGTCCTGCGCAGCCTCTCCAGCTCCTCCTGTTGCTTAGGGAAGGAGCTCTGTTGGAGTTTAGCCTGGAGGATATCTAACTCTTCTGTCTTCATGTCTAACTGTTGCTTTAACAAACGATACCTCTCAGCGGTCCCCTTCAGACCAGACAGTTCTTTGTCCAGATTCTGTAGCTCCGTCTCTGTGTCGGTCTGGGCACCTGCCATCCCTATCAGAGCCCGGGCGGGAGTGAGTAACTCGGAGGATTGCACCGGAGCCTTCCCAGGATGAGTCTTGCCTCTCCGTTTCCGAGGTACTCGGGTTATCCTCTCCTGAGACTCTCTCCAGAGTGGGTAAAAGGCTGGGCAGTCTCGTCCAATTAGGACAGGGACGGGGAGGGAATCAACCACCCCCGCCGTCGTGTGTATGGTTCCCCGTGTGCTGGTCATTGTAAGTTCAGTAATGGGGTATTCTCTGGTGTCCCCATGGACACAGGAAACTGGGAGGACTTTCCCCGGGGTCGGACACGTTGGGCCCACCAAATCCTTACGCACCAGGGTGGCCCGGCTACCAGAATCCAGTAAGGCCTCCACATCATGGTGATTCACAGTTACCGGGCAGGTGGGGGGTCGATCTGGGCCGCCATCTACGACTCCCAAGAGCGAGGCAAAACGGTGTGTGGGTGCTGAGCTGGAGGACTCCGCAGTGGGCATAGGTTCATCGGCTGGTTTCCCACACTGCCAGGAGATATGTCCCATCTCCCCACACCGGTAACACTGTCGAGTTTCCCCCTCCTGGTGTACTCTTCTTGGACCCGCCTGGTTTCTGGCTCCGCTGGAGCCGGGATAAGTCCTGACGTGGCTGGGTTCGAGACCTTGGGGTCCTTTGGACGGGTTCTTCCCATTTGTGGTGGGGCCGCACTCCTGGGGTCTTTTCGGGGAAGCATTCAGCATCTCCGCTGTGGCCTGGTACTTTTCCACAGCTTCCACGGTCAGATCAGCCGTGGTCAAGGCCTGTTGACTGATGAACCGTTTTGCCTCATAAGGCAGGGCGCGTAGGTAACGATCCACCACAACGGCCTCCACCACCGCCGCTGCTGTATTCCTCTGCGGATCCAGCCATTTCCTTGCGATTCGGACAAGTTCATGCATCTGCGCCCGAGGAGGTTGGTCTGGTTGGAAGGTCCAGCCGTGAAAGCGCTGGGCCATACCAAACTTTGTGAGTCCATATCTGCTGAGGACCTCAGACTTCAGGGCATCATAGTCAGTAACCTGGTCAGGGCCCAGGTCCCGGACAGCATTCAGCGATTCCCCGGTTAGAAAGGGGGCTAACAGACCAACCCACTGTTGCTTGGGCCAGGCTTCCCTAGTGGCCGTGGCCTCAAATGCATGCAGGTATGCCTCAATGTCATCGGTAGCTCCCACCTTAGATATAAAGTCACTTGCCTTTATTGGGCGGGTATTTTGGACCACCCTCTGTCTCTGCAACTGCAATTCCTCTGCCTTCAGAAGGTTGGCTTTCTTTTGCTCCTCCAAGAGAGCCATGTTTGCTTGCATCTGGGCTTGCTGGCCAGCAACAAGGGCTTTCAATATGTCCTCCATTTCAGTCGGGCGGGGAGCCTACGGCCAACTTGGAAAACTGGGTGATCAAACCTTCGGTATCCTCCTCTGACATGCACTATTAACGCTTAGCGTGCCCGTATTCTCCACCATCTGTGACGTCACGAGAGGCTACACAGCTTTCAGCGGGATTGCTCAAGTAGTGCAAGGAGACAAGGTTCAAACAAAACAAGGATTTTATTATAGGTCTTGGGAAATTAACGAAAATATAACAAAATTCTGTTCTCTTGTGGCTCTTTAAGGGTTAACAGTTCAGGGATGTCTCTTCCACATCCAAAATCATAATTCTCACTCGCTCAGATAACTTTTCCCCAGCCTTACTGTAGTCCACGTTGCAGCTAGTGGCCAACCCAGCAAAAAGTCCTTCCAAATGTCTCTCACGTATTTCCACAGGTGCATATATCCAAAGGTGAGTATTTCCCAAAGGTAAGTATCTCCAAATCCTTATATTCCTCATGGAAGTGGACGTGCAGCACTCTTGTCCTCCAGAGAGCCCAGGTTGGAGACTGTGTCTCTTCCCTTCCCAAACCTTCAGCTCATCAGCTCCTCATTTGTTTCAGCTGCGTGGGAAGATTGGCCATAGAGGGGTGGAGTTCCCGACCATCCCAGCAGATGGAGCCATAGCTGTCTGGGTTTGCAGCCACCTCAGGGGGATGTAACGTCCCTCCAGGACACAGCCTCTCGTGACATCACAATATATATATACAGTGGGGAAAAAAAGTATTTAGTCAGCCACCAATTGTGCAAGTTCTCCCACTTAAAAAGATGAGAGATGCCTGTAATTTTCATCATAGGTACACGTCAACTATGACAGACAAATTGAGGAAAAAAAATCCAGAAAATCACATCGTAGGATTTTTTATGAATTTATTTGCAAATTATGGTGGAAAATAAGTATTTGGTCACCTACAAACAAGCAAGATTTCTGGCTCTCACAGACCTGTAACTTCTTCTTTAATAGGCTCCTCTGTCCTCCACTCGTTACCTGTATTAATGGCACCTGTTTGAACTTGTTATCAGTATAAAATACACCTGTCCACAACCTCAAACAGTCACACTCCAAACTCCACTATGGCCAAGACCAAAGAGCTGTCAAAGGACACCAGAAACAAAATTGTAGACCTGCACCAGGCTGGGAAGACTGAATCTGCAATAGGTAAGCAGCTTGGTTTGAAGAAATCAACTGTGGGAGCAATTATTAGGAAATGGAAGACATACAAGACCACTGATAATCTCCCTCGATCTGGGGCTCCACGCAAAAATCTCACCCCGTGGGGTCAAAATGATCACAAGAATGGTGAGCAAAAATCCCAGAACCACACGGGGGGACCTAGTGAATGACCTGCAGAGAGCTGGGACCAAAGTAACAAAGCCTACCATCAGTAACACACTACGCCGCCAGGGACTCAAATCCTGCAGTGCAAGACGTGTCCCCCTGCTTAAGCCAGTACATGTCCAGGCCTGTCTGAAGTGCATTTGGATGATCCAGAAGAGGATTGGGAGAATGTCATATGGTCAGATGAAACCAAAATATAACTTTTTGGTAAAAACTCATCTCGTCATGTTTGGAGGACAAAGAATGCTGAGTTGCATCCAAAGAACACCATACCTACTGTGAAGCATGGGGGTGGAAACATCATGCTTTGGGGCTGTTTTTCTGCAAAGGGACCAGGACGACTGATCCGTGTAAAGGAAAGAATGAATGGGGCCATGTATCGTGAGATTTTGAGTGAAAACCTCCTTCCATCAGCAAGGGCATTGAAGATGAAACGTGGCTGAGTCTTTCAGCATGACAATGATCCCAAACACACCGCCCGGGCAACGAAGGAGTGGCTTCGTAAGAAGCATTTCAAGGTCCTGGAGTGGCCTAGCCAGTCTCCAGATCTCAACCCCATAGAAAATCTTTGGAGGGAGTTGAAAGTCCGTGTTGCCCAGCGACAGCCTCAAAACATCACTGCTCTAGAGGAGATCTGCATGGAGGAATGGGCCAAAATACCAGAAACAGTGTGTGAAAACCTTGTGAAGACTTACAGAAAACGTTTGACCTGTGTCATTGCCAACAAAGGGTATATAACAAAGTATTGAGAAACTTTTGTTATTGACCAAATACTTATTTTCCACCATCATTTGCCAATAAATTCATAAAAAATCCTACAATGTGATTTTCTGGATAATTTTTTCTCATTTTGTCTGTCATAGTTGACGTGTACCTATGATGAAAATTACAGGCCTCTCTCATCTTTTTAAGTGGGAGAACTTGCACAATTGGTGGCTGACTAAATACTTTTTTTCCCCACTGTATATATATATACTGCTCAAAAAAATAAAGGGAACACTTAAACAACACAATGTAACTCCAAGTCAATCACACTTCTGTGAAATCAAACTCTCCACTTAGGAAGCAACACTGATTGAAAAATTTCACATGCTGTTGTGCAAATGGAATAGACAACAGGTGGAAATTATAGGCAATTAGCAAGACATCCCCAATAAAGAAGTGGTTCTGCAGGTGGTGACCACAGACCACTTCTCAGTTCCTATGCTTCCTGGCTGATGTTTTGGTCACTTTTGAATGCTGGCGGTGCTTTCACTCTAGTGGTAGCATGAGACGGAGTCTACAACCCACACAAGTGGCTCAGGTAGTGCAGCTCATCCAGGATGGCACATCAATGCAAGCTGTGGCAAGAAGGTTTGCTGTGTCTGTCAGCGTAGTGTCCAGAGCATGGAGCCGCTACCAGGAGACAGGCCAGTACATCAGGAGACGTGGAGGAGGCCGTAGGAGGGCAACAACCCAGCAGCAGGACCGCTACCTCCGCCTTTGTGCAAGGAGGAGCAGGAGGAGCACTGCCAGAGCCCTGCAAAATGACCTCCAGCAGGCCACAAATGTGCATGTGTCTGCTCAAACGGTCAGAAACAGACTCCATGAGGGTGGTATGAGGGCCCGACGTCCACAGGTGGGGGTTGTGCTTACAGCCCAACACCGTGCAGGACGTTTGGCATTTGCCAGAGAACACCAACATTGGCAAATTCGCCACTGGCGCCCTGTGCTCTTCACAGATAAAAGCAGGTTCACACTGAGCACATGTGACAGACGTGACAGAGTCTGGAGACGCCGTGGAGAACGTTCTGCTGCCTGCAACATCCTCCAGCATGACCGGTTTGGTGGTGGGTCAGTCATGGTGTGGGGTGGCATTTCTTTGGGGGGCCGCACAGCCCTCCATGTGCTCGCCAGAGGTAGCCTGACTGCCATTAGGTACCGAGATGAGATCCTCAGACCCCTTGTGAGACCATATGCTGGTGCGGTTGGCCCTGGGTTCCTCCTAATGCAAGACAATGCTAGACCTCATGTGGCTGGAGTGTGTCAGCAGTTCCTGCAAGAGGAAGGCATTGATGCTATGGACTGGCCCGCCCGTTCCGATCTGGGAGGAGATCCCTCAGGAGACAATCCGCCACCTCATCAGGAGCATGCCCAGGCGTTGTAGGGAGGTCATACAGGCACGTGGAGGCCACACACACTACTGAGCCTCATTTTGACTTGTTTTAAGGACATTACATCAAAGTTGGATCAGCCTGTAGTGTGGTTTTCCATGGGTTGATAAATTTGATTTCCATTGATAATTTTTGTATGATTTTGTTGTCAGCACATTCAACTATGTAAAGAAAAAAGTATTTAATAAGATTATTTCATTCATTCAGATCTAGGATGTGTTGTTTAAGTGTTCCCTTTATTTTTTTGAGCAGTATATATATTATATATATTATATACACACACACACAACAACACACACACACACACACACACACACACATACATACATACAGTTGAAGTCAGAAGTTTACGTACACCTTAGCCAAATACATTTAAACTCAGTTTTTCACAATTCCTGACATTTCATCCTATTAAAAATTCCCTGTTTTAGGTCAGTTAGGATCACCGCTTTATTTTAAGAATGTGAAATGTCAGAATAATAGTAGAGAGAATGATTTATTTCAGCTTTTATTTCTTTCATCACATTCCCAGTGGGTCAGAAGTTTACATACACTCAATTTGTATTTGGTAGCGTTGCCTTTAAATTGTTTAACTTGTGTCAAAAGCTTTGGGTAGCCTTCCACAAGCTTCCCACAATAAGTTGGGTGAATTTTGGCCCATTCCTCCTGACAGTGCTGGTGTAACTGAGTCAGGTTTGTAGGCCTTGCTCGCACACGCTTTTTCAGTTCTGCCCACACATTTTCTATAGGATTGAGGTCAGGGCTTTGTGATGGCCACTCCAATACCTTGACATTGTTGTCCTTAAGCCATTTGGCACAACTTTGGAAGTATGCTTGGGGTCATCGTCCATTTGGAAGACCCATTTGCGACCAAGCTTTAACTTCCTGACTGATGTCTTGAAATGTTGCTTCAATATATCCACATAATTTTCCATCCTCATGATGCCGTCTTTTGTGAAGTGCACCAGTCCCTCCTGCAGCAAAGCACCCCCACAGCATGATGCTGCCACCCCCGTGCTTCACGGTTGGGATAGTGTTCTTCGGCTTGCAAGCACCCCCTTTTTCCTCCAAACATAACGATGGTCATTATGGGCAAACAGTTCTATTTTTGTTTCATCAGACCACAGGACATTTCTCCAAAAAGTATGATCTTTGTCCCCATGTGCAGTTGCAAACCGTAGTCTGGATTTTCTATGGCGGTTTTGGAGCAGTGGCTTCTTCCTTGCTGAGCGGCCTTTCAGGTTATGTCGATATAGGACTCGTTTTACTGTGGATATAGATACTTTTGTACCTTTTTCCTCCAGCATCTTCACAAGGTCCTTTGCTGTTGTTCTGGGATTGATTTTCAGTTTTCGCACCAAAGTACGTTAATCTCTAGGAGACAGAACGCGTCTCCTTCCTGAGCGGTATGACAGCTGCGTGGTCCCATGGTGTTTATACTTGCGTACTATTGTTTGTACAGATGAACGTGGTACCTTCAGGCGTTTGGAAACTGCTCCCAAGGATGAACCAGACTTGTGGAAGTCTACAATATTTTTCTGAGGTCTTGGCTGATTTTATTTTTATTTTCCCATGATGTCAAGCAAAGAGGCACTGCGTTTGAAGGTAGGCCTTGAAATACATCCACAGGTACACCTCCAATTGACTCAAATGATGTCAATTAGCCTATCAGAAGCTTCTACAGCCATGACATCATTTTCTGGAATTTTCCAAGCTGTTTAAAGGCACAGTCAACTTAGTGTATGTAAACTTCTGACCCACTGGAATTGTGATACAGTGAATTACAAGTGAAATAATCTGTCTGTAAACAATTGTTGGAAAATGTACTTGTGTCATGCACAAAGTAGATGTCCTAACCGACTTGCCAAAACTATAGTTTGTTAACAAGAAATTTGTGGAGTGGTTGAAAGATGAGTTTTAATGACTCCAACCTAAGTGTATGTAAACTTCCGACTTCAACTGTATATATACACATACATACATACACACACATATACAGTATCTCACAAAAGTGAGTACACCCCTCACATTTTTATAGATATTTGAGTATATCTTTTCATGTGACAACACTGAAGAAATGACACTTTGCTACAAAGTAAAGTAGTGAGTGTACAGCTTGTATAACAGTGTACATTTGCTGTCCCGTCAAAATAACTCAACACACAGCCATTAATGTCTAAACCGCTGGCAACAAAAGTGAGTACACCCCTAAGTGAAAATGTCCAAATTGGGCCCAAAGTGTCAATATTTTGTGTGGCCACCATCATTTTCCAGCACTGCCTTAACCCTCTTGGGCATGGAGTTCACCAGAGCTTCACAGGTTGCCACTGGAGTCCTCTTCCACTCCTCCATGACGACATCACAGAGCTGGTGGATGTTAGAGACCTTGCACTCTTCCACCTTCCGTTTGAGGATGCCCCACAGATGCTCAATAGGGTTTAGGTCTGGAGACATGCTTGGCCAGTCCATCACCTTTACCCTCAGCTTCTTTAGCAAGGCAGTGGTCGTCTTGGAGGTGTGTTTGGGGTCGTTATCATGTTGGAATACTGCCCTGCGGCCCAGTCTCCGAAGGGAGGGGATCATGCTCTGCTTCAGTATGTCACAGTACATGTTGGCATTCATGGTTCCCTCAATGAACTGTAGCTCCCCAGTGCCGGCAGCACTCATACAGCCCCAGACCATGACACTCCCACCACCATGCTTGACTGTAGGCAAGACACACTTGTCTTTGTACTCCTCACCTGGTTGCCGCCACACACGCTTGACACCATCTGAACCAAATAAGTTTATCTTGGTCTCATCAGACCACAGGACAGCTAACTGTTTTCGGGCTTTCTTGTGCATCATCTTTAGAAGAGGCTTCCTTCTGGGACGACAGCCATGCAGACCAATTTGATGCAGTGTGCGGCGTATGGTCTGAGCACTGACAGGCTGACCCCCCACCCCTTCAACCTCTGCAGCAATGCTGGCAGCACTCATACGTCTATTTCCCAAAGTCAACCTCTGGATATGACGCTGAGCACGTGCACTCAACATCTTTGGTCGACCATGGCGAGGCCTGTTCTGAGTGGAACCTGTCCTGTTAAACCACTGTATGGTCTTGGCCACCGTGCTGCAGCTCAGTTTCAGGGTCTTGGCAATCTTCTTATAGCCCAGGCCATCTTTATGTAGATTAACAATTCTTTTTTTTTCAGATCCTCAGAGAGTTCTTTGCCATGAGGTGCCATGTTGAACTTCCAGTGACCAGAATGAGGGAGTGTGAGAGCGATGACACCAAATTTAATACACCTGCTCCCCATTCACACCTGAGACCTTGTAACACTAACGAGTCACATGACACCGGGGAGGGAAAATGGCTAATTGGATTGCCCAATTTGGACATTTTCACTTAGGGGTGTACTCACTTTTGTTGCCAGCGGTTTAGACATTAATGGCTGTGTGTTGAGTTATTTTGAGAGCAAATTTACACTGTTATACAAGCTGTACACTCACTACTTTACATTGTAGCAAAGTGTCATTTCTTCAGTGTTGTCACATGAAAAGATATAATCAAATATTTACAAAAATGTCAGGGGTGTACTCACTTTTGTGAGATACTGTACATACATATATGCACATATACATATCCTTTAAAAAATATATATTTCCCTTTATTACTTTCCAACCCCACCACCCCTTCCCTAATTGGAGTAAACTAGTGAACAACAATGCTTAGGCCTCTACTTCCAGCTTATACATACCATATACATTTTATGGACACAGTCAATTTTACAATAATTCTATTTTGTTTGTTTTTACTCCTGAACTTCCTCTACCCTCAACCTCTCCGATCATTTTCATGATGTCCATCCGGTTTGCTTCTATATGCCATATCTTTCTAACTGTGCTCTTTCACAAAAGCTCTCAACCTATAACCTATATACTTATTATGGACACAGTATGCTTACATTATTAGTTATCTTGTTGTTGTTAGTTGTTATTAGTCCCATCCTTCAACTCCATTCAACACCACCCATCTATCTCTTAACACCATCCATATTGGATTTCTATTTGCCATATATTTTTCAACTGTACTGTGATGTTTTACAAAAGTTCTGAACCTTTCTATTCTCATTGTTTCTACAGACTGTAAATTGAAAATAAACATTTTTGCTAAATGTATTATTATATTATTGATCGATTGACTATGACTTTTCAGATCACCCAGTAATGCTATCTGCAGGGTTAGCTCCAGGTAAATATTGCAATCCTTTAGCCATTCCTGGACCTGTGTCCAAAAACAAGCTACAAATGGACAGTACCAAAACAAATGATCTAATGATTCTGTCTATTCGCAGCATAATCTGCAGAGCTGGGAAGATTGTATCCCCCATATAAATAACATTCTACTGGTAGCAAGAATTGTATATAATAATTTAAATTGAAAGATTCTAAGTTTTGAATCCGGTGTCGTTTTGCGTATCAGTTAATTTTTTTTTTTTTTCACCTTTATTTAACCAGGTAAGCCAGTTGAGAACAGGTTCTCATTTACAACTGCGACCTGGCCAAGATAAAGCAAAGTAGTGCAATAAAAACAACACAGAGTTACATATGGGGTAAAAAAACATAAAGTCAGAAATACAACAGAAAATATATATACAGTGTGTGCAAATGTAGCAAGTTATGGAGGTAAGGCAATAAATAGGCTATAGTGCAGAATAATTACAATAGTATTAACACTGGAATGCTAGATGTGCAAGAGATTATGTGCAAATAGAGATACTGGGGTGCAAAAGAGCAAAATAAATAACAATATAGGGATGAGGTAGTTGGGTGGGCTAATTTCAGATGGGCTGTGTACAGGTGCAGTGATCGGTAAGGTGCTCTGACAACTGATGCTTAAAGTTATTGAGGGAGATAAGAGTCTCCAGCTTCAGAGATTTTTGCAATTCGTTCCAGTCATTGGCAGCAGAGAACTGGAAGGAATGGCGGCCAAAGGAGGTGTTGGCTTTGGGAATGACCAGTGAGATATACCTGCTGGAGCGCAGACTACGGGTGGGTGCTGCTATGGTGACCAATGAGCTAAGATAAGGCATAAACACTATGCCATGGGATCGGTACGTCAAAAATCTATTCCCAACTATTTTGCAATCTATATGGGACGGCTGTCAATCCTTTGGTCCTTCAATTAAACTGGTATGCTTTTTTATTTATCACAGTTTTCTTTAACCAATTATGTTCTTTAATGCAAGGCCGACAGACAAGTTCCTTACTTTTTCCCCCATCCACTTTCCTCTTCCATTTTTGAAGTAATGCTGCAATTATTTGTTTGTAATTTTGGGTAGAGCCGACATTTCCATATTTTTTTGTTAGCTGCATGTGCGACATAACTCCACCAGTCCTACCGATGATATCATTTACGAAGATTATACCTTTTTTAAACATTTTGTCAAAAAAGTAAATGTTTATCAATTAGTATATTTGAGTTTAACCACAATATTTGTTGCATTATTTGTTCTGTCGTTTCTGGAGTATTAAATTGAAATTGCAACCAACTTTCTATGGCTTGTTTTAGAAATAGTGATATTTGGTAGATTATTTCCTTTTCAAATAACTGAAAGTGAGAGGTTGTAATCTGAATGAAGGGAAAAAGGCCATTCTTGAACATTGGGTGAGACAATCTTACTAATTTGCTAGAGAACCAGTTCGGATTTAAGTATAACTTTTGTATGACTGAAGCTTTTAGTGATAGGTCTAATGCTTTAATATTTAATATTTAACCTTGTTTCACTCCTCTTGACAGTTTAAAACTTTCTGAGAAATAGCCATTATTTACTATTTTACACCCAGGATTATTATACATGATTTTAACCCAATTTATAAGAGATTCTCCAAAATTGACATGCTCCAGGCATTTATAGCATTTATATATAAACCCCAGTCGTACTTTATCAAATGCCTTTTCGAAGTCTGCTATGACCTCACCCTCTCACCGTCCCCCCCTACTCACAAGGCAGGCAATACGCTTGACCTCATCTTTACTAGATGCTGCTCTTCTACTAATCTCACTGCAACTCCCCTCCATGTCTCCGACCACTACTTTGTATCCTTTTCTCTCTCGCTCTCCTCCAACACTACTCACTCTGCCCCTACACAGATGGTAATGCGCCGCCGCAACCTTCGCTCTCTCTCTCCCACTACTCTCTCCTCTTCCATCCTATCATCTCTTCCCTCTGCTCAATCCTTCTCCCTCCAATCTCCTGATTCTGCCTCCTCAACCCTCCTCTCCTCCCTTTCTGCATCCTTTGACTCTCTGTGTCCCCTATCCTCCCGGCCGGCTCGGTCCTCCCCTCCAGCTCCGTGGCTTGATGACTCATTGCGAGCTCACAGAACAGAGCTCCGGGCAGCTGAGCGGAAATGGAAGAAAACTAGACTCCCTGTGGACCTGGCATCTTTTCACTCCCTCCTCTCTACATTTTCTTCATCTGTTTCTGCTGCTAAGGCCACTTTCTACCACTCTAAATTCCAAGCATCTGCCTCTAACCCTAGGAAGCTCTTTGCCACATTCTCCTCCCTGCTGAATCCTCCTCCCCCCCCCTCCTCCCTCTCTGTGGATGACTTCGTCAACCACTTTGAAAAGAAGGTTGACGACATCCGATCCTCGTTTGTTAAGTCTAATGACACTGCTGGTCCTGCTCACACTGCCCTACCCTATGCTTTGACTTCTTTCTCCCCTCTCTCTCCAGATAAAATATCGCGACTTGTGACTGCAGGCCGCCCAACAACCTGCCCGCTTGACCCCATCCCCTCCTCTCTTCTCCAGACCATCTCCGGTGACCTTCTCCCCTACCTCACCTCGCTGATCAACTCATCCTTGACCGCTGGCTATGTCCCTTCCGTCTTCAAGAGAGTGAGAGTTGCACCCCTTCTCAAAAAACCAACACTCGATCCCTCTGATGTCAACAACTACAGACCAGTATCCCTTCTTTCTTTTCTTTCCAAAACTATTGAGCGTGCCGTCTTTAGCCAACTCTCTTGCTATCTCTCTCAGAATGACCTTCTTGACCAAACCAGTCAGGTTTCAGGACTGGTCATTCAACTGAGACTGCTCTTCTCTGTGTCACGGAGGCTCTCCGCACTGCTAAAGCTAACTCTCTCTCCTCTGCTCTTGTCCTTCTAGACCTGTCTGCTGCCTTTGATACTGTGAACCATCAGATCCTCCTCTCCACCCTCTCCGAGCTGGGCATCTCCGGCGCGGCTCACTCTTGGATTGCGTCCCTACCTGACCGGTCGCTCCTACCAAGTGGCGTGGCGAGAAGCTGTCTCCGCACCACGTGCTCTCACCACTGGTGTCCCCCAGGGCTCAGTTCTAGGCCCTCTCCTATTCTCGCTATACACCAAGTCACTTGGCTCTGTCATATCCTCACATGGCCTCTCCTATCATTGCTACGCTGACGATACACAACTAATCTTCTCCTTTCCCCCTTCTGATAACCAGGTGGCGAATCGCATCTCTGCATGTCTGGCAGACATATCAGTATGGATGACGGATCACCACCTCAAGCTGAACCTTGGCAAGACGGAGCTGCTCTTCCTCCCGGGGAAGGACTGCCCGTTCCATGATCTCGCCATCACGGTTGACAACTCCGTTGTGTCCTCCTCCCAGAGTGCGAAGAGCCTTGGCGTGACCCTGGACAACACCCTGTCGTTCTCCGCTAACATCAAGGCGGTGACCCGATCCTGCAGGTTCATGCTCTAAAACATTCGGAGAGTACGACCCTGCCTTACACAGGAAGCGGCACAGTTCCTAATCCAGGCACTTGTCGTCTCCCGTCTGGATTACTGCAACTCGCTGTTGGCTGGGCTCCCTGCCTGTGACATTAAACCCCTACAACTCATCCAGAATGCCGCAGCCCGTCTGGTGTTCAACCTTCCCAAGTTCTCTCACGTCACCCCGCTCCTCCGCACACTCCACTGGCTTCCAGTTGAAGCTCGCATCTGTTACAAGACCATGGTGCTTGCCTATGGAGCTGTGAGGGGAACGGCACCTCCGTACCTTCAGGCTCTGATCAGTCCCTACACCCAAACGAGGGCATTGCGTTCATCCACCTCTGGCCTGCTGGCTCCCCTTCCTCTGCGGAAGCATATTTCCCACTCAGCCCAGTCAAAACTGTTCGCTGCTCTGGCACCCCAATGGTGGAACAAGCTCCCTCACGACGCCAGGACAGCGGAGTCACTCACCACCTTCCGGAGACATTTGAAACCCCACCTCTTTAAGGAATACCTGGGATAGGATAAAGTAATCCTTCTACCCCCCCAAAAAAAATAAAAAATAAAATAAATAAAAAATTGTAAAGTGGTTAACCCACTGGCTATAGGGTGAATGCACCAATTTGTAAGTCGCTCTGGATAAGAGCGTCTGCTAAATGACGTAAATGTAAATGTAAATGTAATAGCAGGCCTGGTTTCCCAGATTTTTCATAGTGTTCTATTGTTTCCAGTACATGCCTTATATTATCTCCAATGTATCGTCCATGTAAAAAAACCTGTCTGATTAGAATGAATAATGTCCGACAATACCTTTTTAATTCTATGCGCTATACATTTTGCTAGAATTTATTCATCACAACACTGAAGTGTAAGGGGCCTCCAATTTTTTTAATGGACTGGATCTTTATATTTTCCACTTGTATCCTGTTTCAGTAATAATTAAATCAGACCTTCTTCTTGAGTGTCTGATAATCTACCATTTACATAGGAGTGGTTAAAACATGCTAATAACGGTCCTCTGAGTAAATCAAAAAAGGTTTGGTATACCTCGACTGGTATGCCATCCAACCCTGGACTTTTTCAGGACTTAAAGTCTTTAATTGCATCCAGAAGTTCCTCCTCTGTAATTTCACCACATGAGTCTTTCTGTATGGCTGTTAATTTTACATTATCAATATAAAACAATCTCTACAATTAGCTTCAGTTAGAGGAGATGGAGGCGACTGAAATGAAAATGTATGCTTAAAGTACTTTGTTTCCTCCTTCAAAATATAATTTGGTGAATCATGGGTGACTCCGTCATTTGTAACCAGTTTCATTAAATTATTTTTGGTAGCATTCCTATGTTGAAGATTAAAAAAGAATTTGGTGCATTTTTCATCATATTCCATCCAGTTTGCTTTATTTCTTATAATATATTACACTTGATCTTTCTTGAATAAGTTTCTCCATTTATTTTTGTTTTTCCTCTAATTTATTCTGAGCCTCTATGTTACAGTTTTTATTGCCATCTATCTGTTCTGTTAGACCTTCTATTTCCTTTGTTAGTATGGACTCTTTTGACCTAAATTGCTTTTGGTTCTAAAGACACATTTAAAGGTGTCCCATACAATAAGGGGATTTGCTGTACCTATGTTATGTCAGAAAAAAATCAGTTATAAATTCCTCTGTCCTAGTTAAAAACAAGTTATCATCCAATAGGCTTTGATTACATTTCCAATATCCTCGCCCACGTGGAAATTCAGTAATAGTAATGTATATGTCAATTATATGATGGTCCGACCGCATTCTGTACCCTATCAACAATTTTGAAACTTTTGGTGCCAACGAGAATGACATAAGAAAGAAGTCAAGACGACTAGCTTGATTGAGTCGTCGCCATGTATATCTCATTAGATCTGGATATTTAAGCCTCCATATATCTACTAGTTCTAATGTATCCATGACATTCACGATTTCCTTAAGAGCATGAGGGTGATTGTTTGTAGTGTGATTTCCTTTCCCGTCCATTGAGCTATTTAAAACGGTATTATAATCTCCCACCATAATATTATAGTCTTGAATTGCTTGCAAGGTTGATTATTTATTATACAGTGAGGGAAAAAAGTATTTGATCCCCTGCTGATTTAGTACGTTTGCCCACTGACAAATAAATTATCAGTCTATAATTTTAAGGGTAGGTTTATTTGAACAGTGAGAGACAGAATAACAACAAAAAAATCCAGAAAAACGCATGTCAAAAATGTTATAAATTGATTTGCATTTTAATGAGGGAAATAAGTATTTGACCCCCTCTCAATCAGAAAGATTTCTGGCTCCCAGGTGTCTTTTATACAGGTAACAAGCTGAGATTAGGAGCACACTCTTAAAGGGAGTGCTCCTAATCTCAGCTTGTTAACTGTATAAAAGACACCTGTCCACAGAAGCAATCAATCAATCAGATTCCAAACTCTCCACCATGGCCAAGACCAAAGAGCTCTCCAATGATGTCAGGGACAAGATTGTAGACCTACACAAGGCTGGAATGGGCTACAAGACCATCGGCAAGCAGCTTGGTGAGAAGGTGACAACAGTTGGTGCGATTATTCGCAAATGGAAGAAACACAAAATAACTGTCAATCTCCCTCGGCCTGGGGCTCCATGCAAGATCTCAACCCGTGGAGTTGCAATGATCATGAGAACGGTGAGGAATCAGCCCAGAACTACACGGGAGGATCTTGTCAATGATCTCAAGGCAGCTGGGACCATAGTCACCAAGAAAACAATTGGTAACACACTACGCTGTGAAGGACTGAAATCCTGCAGCGCCCGCAAGGTCCCCCTGCTCAAGAAAGCACATATACAGGGCCGTCTGAAGTTTGCCAATGAACATCTGAATGATTCAGAGGAGAACTGGGTGAAAGTGTTGTGGTCAGATGAGACCAAAATCGAGCTCTTTGGCATCAACTCAACTCGCCGTGTTTGGAGGAGGAGGAATGCTGCCTATGACCCCAAGAACACAATCCCCACCGTCAAACATGTATATACACAGTGGGGAGAACAAGTATTTGATACACTGCCGATTTTGCAGGTTTTCCTACTTACAAAGCATCTAGAGGTCTGTCATTTTTATCATAGGTACACTTCAACTGTGAGAGACGGAAACTAAAACAAAAATCCAGAAAATCACATTGTATGATTTTTAAGTAATTAATTTGCATTTTATTGCATGACATAAGTATTTGATCACCTACCAACCAGTAAGAATTCCGGCTCTCACAGACCTGTTAGTTTTTCTTTAAGAAGCCCTCCTGTTCTCCACTCATTACCTGTATTAACTGCACCTGGTTGAACTCGTTACCTGTAAAAAACACACCTGTCCACACACTCAATCAAACAGACTCCAACCTCTCCACAATGGCCAAGACCAGAGAGCTGTGTAAGGACATCAGGGATAAAGTTGTAGACTTGCACAAGGGTGGGATGGGCTACAGGACAATAGGCAAGCAGCTTGGTGAGAAGGCAACAACTGTTGGCGCAATTATTAGAAAATTGAAGAAGTTCAAGATGACGGTCAATCACCCTCGGTCTGGGGCTCCATGCAAGATCTCACCTCATGGGGCATCAATGATCATGAGGAAGGTGAGGGATCAGCCCAGAACTACACGGCAGGACCTGGTCAATGACCTGAAGAGAGCTGGGACCACAGTCTCAAAGAAAACCATTAGTAACACACTACGCCGTCATGGATTAAAATCCTGCAGCGCACGCAAGGTCCCCCTGCTCAAGCCAGCGCATGTCCAGGCCCGTTTGAAGTTTGCCAATGACCATCTGGATGATCCAGAGGAGGAATGGGAGAAGGTCATGTGGTCTGATGAGACAAAAATAGAGCTTTTTGGTCTAAACTCCACTCGCCGTGTTTGGAGGAAGAAGAAGAATGAGTACAACCCCAAGAACACCATCCCAACAAAAAGAGGTCAATACACGTCTTCTAAAATAGACTAGTATTTTAATTAATGCAAACACTTGAATGGTAAATATGATGTTCGTATATTCGGGCCCACTGAAAAACCACGCAGGGCAGTCAGAGAACTGAGCCATTGTTATAAGTTCTTCTTTAAATACTCTGACAGAGATAGTTCCCGCTCCCTGCTGGGCCTGTCAGAGTAGAGGCTGGGTGTGGTTTAAACTTACCCAACCTATCGATGGTGCACAGGCTGGTCCCAGCCCCTTGGCGCTTCACTGTTGCCGGGCATTAGTTGTTATCTTTACAACTTGTCTCGAGTCAGCAACCTCAGACATAGTTTGTTCTTCTTTGTAGCAGAACACATGTCCTTGAGCGGTTTAACAAAGAGGCTGTGTGTGTGAGTCACAAGCCTGTCTCAGCCTACCCCCTAACGGTTCCTCACATTAATCACAGCTTGTTATGTTAAACAATCTATATCAGTACAGCACAAACCTATTATGTTTAATCATTAATGTATTCTTTCTAAGCTAGGCATCACATCTAGTTATAAGAAAATAGATCCCCACACAAGGCATATGAACTCACAGGTTATAGAGCAAACAACGCAATTATAACAACACATTCTATCTTGGCTTCCGCAGTGATTTTACCCACACACGTTTCCCAGTGAAAGGCTAGCCAACACAGTGCTATTACAGTACCATTAGGCCTCTAGCAAAACATATGTGCTTATTCTAAGCCCTACTTGTAACATTGCTGAGTTACCCCAATAACCTCCTAAAACCTAGGTAACCAGCCTCTGTGCTGAAAAAGACATGGGGTACCAGCCATGTAAAAAGGCACTGAGCAATACACTATTTTGGGATAAGAAAATGTGCACACTTACCAAGACAATAACTCCCAAACACAATTGTGAAGAAAACGCGAGCTGCCATTGCATTTGAACAGCCTTCTCCGCTTGTTGAAAGTGAAAGTGAAATTTGGCAGTTGTCTGAGTCTCTCATTCCTCAAGCTGCATAATTATAAAATGGGCGGGGCCATAAACTTAAAGATGCACTATGCAGAAATCGCTCTGCAATTTCCTGGTTGCTGAAATTCTAATAGTTCGCTTAATTTCAGTTTATGTGACAAAACAAGCAAGTATAGTGTAGAGAATCATTATACCATCTAAACCGCTGTGAAATATATTTTCCAGAACCTAAGGTCATCTTCACTGTTCGTAGTCATTTAGTTGATTTAGTCATGCAATACTGAACATGGTGAACAGGCCCATACCATTTTTTGTGATACAGTATAGAGTATAATCCAATAGGCCTAAATTGTTTAGCTGTGTAGGAATTCCAGTCAAATTCAGATACTTCTTGTGATGCGTTTCACATAATATGACTTATAATAATATGATATTATGAAGGAAAGGGCATGTGAAGACTCACTTGATTTCAAGTTCCCAGTTCTGCCCCATCTTCATTACTCTGGGGGGCAGTAGCGGTGCGTGGGTAACATCACTGAGGAAGCCAAGCCAAGCCAGTAAAGTAACCCATATTACAACCTTTGTTGGGATAATTGCATTGTTTGCTCTATAACCCATCCGTGATATACAATAAGGCTGTGACAACAAAAAGACAACAGTCACACAGTGGCGGAATAAATTAAACTGCACATCAAGGGATCCTGATATTTTACAGGTGAAAAAGATGGACTTTGTAGCACTTATTGCAATGGTCATAAACTGCACAGCACAAACGAAAAATAAATCAGAGAAAATTGGAATCATTGTGAGTGCAGCAAAACGCTTTTTGGATGTCAATAAGTTTACAGCTGAGGCATTGCAAGAAATCCTGTCAAAGGATGTTCAGCCCTCACAGGGATGTCACTTGATTGGAATGTGACTGAAGGAAGTGACAATTTTTGTTTGTGTCTATTTCTGTATTTTGTATGATGTCGTTTTAACCCCCTTTCATACAATGGATATTTTTCTATAGTTTACCACCACTACAGTAGGTGGCAGCATGCACCTATAATACTTGTTTGCGGACCGCCATAATATAGTACCATTGAAGAAGAAGAAGAAGAAGAAGCAGTTACATCACTTGCAGCATGGTGCTGCAAGGTAATGTTTTCGACAGTTTTCTAAACAACTACTGATTTAGAACCATGGAGTTACCGCAAGTCAGCACAAAGACAACAGGACCACTGCCTCTGCTATTCCAGCACCATTTCAACTTAAACATTTAAACAACAAGGCTATATATGCTCAGTTGAATATACTGAACACAAACTTAAAGATACCAAAAACAATTTAGTCCAATCAATGTTGCTAAATATCATGTGGCTGTCCATGGTAGTGATTTCTCTGTGTGTGTGCGCATGCAAGTAAATGTTTTTTTGTTTTACTCGCCCTACTCATAGACTAGTTGAACGCCAATGCTATCCTCCTCTCTTTCATGTTGGCAAAACGGTCTATGGCTCTGTCATACAGTACACTTTTAGTTTTTGTTGTCACAGGCTACCTAGTTAAAATGCTTGCTAGCCTGACTTCCTCGCATGGGCAACTATGAACCAGCTAAATTAGCTAGCTAGCTAGTTAGTTAATGTGACTCTACTACGTTACATCTAGGCTACATACTGAACTTCAATAATCTCAGGCCAGTGGCACAATATATTAATTCATGGTTAGATCAGAATCGGCTTCATAATAAAATAAAGGTTCAATTTAAAAAATCATTTAAAAAAAAACAATTGGTCGGTACAGAGAATTCAGTAGAAACCACAAGTCCAAATCCCCATCTCCATCCATAGCTTCAGAAATTGACGATTTAGCAAGCTAGCTACTGCAGGACATCAACACAAGCAGACCAGAAACAGAAAAGGATTTCTGAAAATGACGTTTTGCAAAGGAAGTGATTTGATTGGTCTAAAGCCAAATCCAATCTAGCCTCCCTTGGGGGGCGTGTTGCTGCACTTGGACAACCCACAGTTGAGCTCAGCTCAACGCTGATTGGCTAATTCCTTTATAACGTTTTTATCAAGGGATTCCAAACGTTTGCTGGCATCAATCAATCAAATGCTACAGAGGCAACACGTTAATACTTTTTTGGTCCAGACAGTATCAATTACATGCTGACAGAGGGGCGCTGTTTCCCTCGTTCAGATGATTTCTCCGGTGAGATTCAGCCACTTGCGAATTGACGGAAAATTATGAAAACACAGAGAGAAAGATACATTATTTTAGAATTTGTATTTATTTATTGGTTAAATATTCGGGGAAGCCTGGCTTCCCTTGGCATCCATGAATACAGGCCACTGCTGGGGGGCTGTTTAGTCCCACATGATGCAGAGTGACACCCGCTTGTTCTAGAGTCATTTATTCACATCGTTCTGTTAACATTTATTTATTTACACTGATCACTGAGGACCTCTGACAACCCATCAAGATGGCATATCAGTAGCCTAAGACAGTATGTTAAGGTTAATTAAAACATATCTTTAAATTGATCTAAAATAACAAAGTGTATTAACTTGTAGTAAATAATGTATTATGTTAGCTACCACATGTGCATAGAACTGAAACATAACTAGAGAATAAAATGCTGTATGCAAACTATGAAAACAAAATCAAGAAATTCCAATGCTTCTATTACACTGAGCACTTCATTCACTTTTCTTTTCACTGTGAAAGTCAATCAATAAATATGTAGCATCCAGCATTTTCTTCACTACGGTCTTTCTTCTAACAGTATGAGGGCAGCACTTCTAACTCCACTAGAAAATAAGGTGGAGACCTGTTATCCAAACTAGTGTCATCTCAAAAACAGTGCATTTAAAGTCATACAGCTGTCCCAGAATTCTACTGGGTTGTTTCCATTAGGGATTCTTGTGAGTCACTGGACAGCCTCTGTAGTGAAGTCTGGGTAATGTGCTGCCCCTTGGGTTCTGGGGTGGGTGTCTCATGTTCCATCTCTTCTTGGTTCTCTAGGGCTCCTGTGGAGTCACTGGACTGCCCCTGTAGTGTAGTCTGGGTAATGTGCTGCCCCTTGGGTTCTGGGGTGGGTGTCTCATGTTCCATCTCTTCTTGGTTCTCTAGGGCTCCTGTGGAGTCACTGGACTGCCCCTGTAGTGTAGTCTGGGTAATGTGCTGCTCATTGGGGTCTGGGGTGGGTGTCTCATCCATCTCCTCATGACTCTGGGTGGATGTCTGGTTGGTATCATCTCCTTCTTTCTCTGTGTCTGGTTCCTTCTCCTCTTCCCCTTCCTCCTCCATCTCTCCTTCATTTCCCCTCTCATCCTCTGTGTTTGCACCAATACCTCTATTGTGGTCCATTTTCCATCTCTGTTCTCTTTTCTCTTCTCATCTTTCTCCTCTCAGTCTCTTTATTACTTCCTCTTTGCCCTTTCCCTTATTCTTCCACATCATTATTCTGTCTCTACTCCCCTGGCTGGTTCCCCTGACTGGGTATCCTGGTTGTCCTCCTGTGTGTTGATTTGTCTGGTTCTTGTCTTTGTGGTCTGCTGTGTACTGTCCTTTCTTTATCTCTGGGTTTGCATCATTCCCCCTCTCCTCTATTCTCTCTATCCATCTCTGTATCTCCTCCACATCTTTATCTTTGTCTTCTATCTGTTTGTCCATCTCTCCAACAATTGCCCCAAGCTCCTCTCCCTATTTCTTTTTGTCCAGTTCCACCTTCTGCTTTCCCTCTTTCCAATCCCTTTGGTTGTGGTTTGTCTCTCCATCCTTCCTAACGTCCACCTTGGTCTTTGCATCCACCTGTCTAACCTGTTCCACTTTCTCTCTGCCTGTCTCTGTATCCTGCACTCTGTGCTCCGCCATATCCCCTTCTCCCCCAGTAGCAGTTGTAGATCTCTGGGATGTCTTCTCCTCCAGGCTCTCAGCAAGCTTCACCTGCTCAGGTGTCTCTGCTTCAGTGCCTGACTCGCTCTCGTGTTTGCCATCTCCCGTGTACAGGTCTGGCAGGATCTCCTCTTGGGGCTCGTCTGATTCTTGGTCTAGTTTATTCTCCTGTTTAAGACCTGGTGTGTCCAGGTCTATCTGGGCCTTCTTGTGCTCTCCTATGTCCTGGTTGGGTTTTTCTGTTTCTGCATTTAGTGGAGCCCCTTTGGGTGTTGGTGTGTTTATGCCTAGCTGAGCTTCTTCCGGTTTTGTTGTGCCTGGGTCTGTTTGGGCCGTGGCGGGATCTGTTGTGCCTGCTGAGTCCGTTTGGCCTGGAGGTGTCTCTCTTGTTATTGGGTCTTTTTGGCCTGGAGCTGACTCTGTTGTGATAGGGCATGTTTGAGCTAGAGCTGTCTCTGTCGTGATTTGGTCTGGTTGGGCTGGAGAAGGCTTTGGTGTGGGTTGGTGTAGTTGGGTCTTGCTGGACTCTGGTGATGGTGGTGGTATCTGGGCCTGCCCTGTCGTGTCAATGTGCTGCAAAGCTGATTTTCTCTCCTGATTGGGTGGTTTATTGTTGTGGTCCTGTGCTTGGAGAGACTTCTCTTTATCCCCACCATCATCATCATCATTGTTCTCGTTGGCACTTTGGAAGGAAGAGTTGTCAGAGTTGGTTCTTGATAGGTTCATGTCCTCCTCACCAACACCACTTTCTGACTCTGCCAAAGGTTTTCCATCTCCCTCTTGGTCTCTCTGTAGGCCTTGAGGCTCATGGATGTTTGATGTCCCACCATTGTGGTCCAGAGCAACATGTGTGTCTGTGCTGAGGAGGAACATGGCGTCTGAGTTGTTCAAGAGTGGAGTGCTGTCCTTGTTCCCAGGCCTGTCCTGGACTGGCTTTGTCTCCGACACTCCTGTTTCCTGGTTGGGTTCTGGTGTGTCCGGACCTAGCTGGGCTTCTTTGGGTTCTGGTATGCTTGGGTCTGGTTGGGCTAGGGTAGACTCTGATGTGCCTGGGTCTGGTTGGCCCAGAATGGTAACTGTTGTGTCTGGTTGGGCCAGGGTGGGGTCTAGTGTGATTAGGTCTGGTTGGGCCGGGGTGGGGTCTGGTGTGACTGGGTCTGGTTGGGCCAGAGTGGGCACTGGTGTGACTGGGTCTGGTTGGGCCAGAGTGGGCACTGGTGTGACTGGGTCTGGTTGGGCCAGAGTGGGGTCTGGTGTGACTGGGTCTGGTTGGGCCAGGGTGGGGTCTGGTGTGACTGGGTCTGGTTGGGCCAGGGTGGGGTCTGGTGTGACTAGGTCTGGTTGGGCCGGGGTGGGTTTGTCCTGTACTGGCTCTGTCTCTGAAACACAGATTGAGAAAATGGGTTGATACATGACTACACAAACACTATTATATAGACACATTTGTCTTAATGATAACATGACTTATGTCATTGTCAGTCTCAATATTGACTATTTTGTTTAAGCTATCTGCCATGGGAGAAAAAAATCACCTGTCTGTTTGTCTGAGAGCCTGTCATTCTGTCTGTCCAATGGGATGTGACCCCCACTTTTTGTTGGAGACAAAATCCTTCCAGTTGGTGCGGTGTGCTGTTTACTGTTTGCATCTGCATCCTGCTTGTTAAACAGCTCTATCACCTCCTTCACATGTCCTGTACACACAAAAACATTCATTCCCATTATTACCATATGTATTCAAAGTTCCTTATGCCCAAGGTAATAAACGCCATATAAGGAGAACCTTTTTGTGTATAAGTTGTATTTCCAGTGTTCTCAGAATGGTCATCTTCAGGATCTTGGTTTCCTATTAAATTAAAACAAAATAGTTTTATTTAGAAACAGCAAAGTGGTAAGGTATTAGTGTTGTCTTAAAATATATGTGATGGCCAAACGAAGTCTATAGCAATACACCTCAAGTTCAAAATAGCATTTTTACAGCTAAACAACCTTGTACTGTAACTTTCATCAGCCGCGCCTCCTCTTCAGATTTTCTCAGTGCAGCTTCAGCCACTGGTCATCCACCACAGAGTGGAAAAGACAAGAGGGATAAAGGACAGAATTAGACATAGGGAAGAGATGTGGGTAAACATGCTGTATCATTTATATGTCTAACTAGAAAGACTATGTATGTACTTTGCTGTGTTTGCTGGTTGTACTCTTTTCTCTCCTCTACTCTAATCTCTAATCTCAGATCCAAGGTCAATGACCTTGTAACAAGTCAGCTGGCGTCACTGGGACCGTGATCATCTGAAAGCTCAGCACATGCCAGGGGAGTAGGGAGGAAATGGATTGACTCTGGTCTAGCCAGATCATTAGAATGAGGGGCTTTTCCTCCCTTAATACTGAACTATGCCCCTTATATTTCTGGAGTCTGGAACTAAAGGTTGGCCTTCAGGCCTGATTTTGACATAGGACATAGGATGGTCTTACGTTTCTTGCCTTTCCTCCAGCGCCACAATAATACCAGAACGGTAACTAAGATGAGGAGGATGATGATGATGGACAGGATCACAGCCAGGACACTGGATGAGCCTTCCTCTGCACAGAAACACCATTAAAACAACTTGGATCAGCAGCATTTACACATGAATAACACATGAATTAAGCAGTCATAACACTATGAATTATATAGTAACGCAAGTGACTAATATATGAATATCCTGGATATTCAAAAAAGATGTTTAGCATGCTCACTATAACATTGTATTCACAAAAATCTCATTCCATGTCTCTCTGAACCATGTTCTCACTCGCAATAAATGTACAGCATGTACATTGCATGCAAATGTCTTGGCAGCATTACATAATACATCCAAATTGTGAACACGAGAGAGAATGAAAGTGAGAGTACGATATATTACCATAACTGCAGTTTAGAAGTGTTATCTTACCAGCATAGCAGTCCTTCAGGGTGAACTCTGCAGTTTTCTCACTAACAGGGTTTTTCACCACACATGTGTAGACAGACTCCTGGTTCTCCCCCCCAGCTATGAACAGTTCAGGTCCTGGACTTACTGACCCTCCAGGACTCCTCCAGATGAACTTGGTCAGGGGCTGAAGGTCAGCTGAGCACAGCAGGGTTCTGTCCATTTTCTCTGGGGTTGTGATGCTGACCACACAGGTAACGCTGGGCTGTGCCACATCATCTACACACGTGCACACACGAGCACACACACACACACACACACACACACACACACAGCAAAGAGAGAAGCCGTTTTCAGCTCAACTGATCTGAGGATAGGTGTGTTGGTGTGGGTGAAAACCTGTCCAGCAACTTTTAACATTTGTAATAAAGATGTAATGATGATAAGGGGGCAGTTTCAATATCACACTGGAACGAGAGTTCAAGAGCTAGGCGAGAATATGTGGGTCCTGACTCATTAGGTACAGTACCCAAGGTATACAATTTTTTTTTTACAATTCTGGCATCACTTAATCATCCGTTGTCTAGGCCTAATGATTACTTTTTTAAACGCCCGTACTGATACTGTAAATAAACACACTGTATACACACAAACCTGACATGCAAGCCTTTAGACAATAACATTACACACTTACCAATAACGTCCACCTCATGTTGTGAGTACTGCAGCTTGCCGTTGATGACAGCCTCTAACTCATAGGGCCCACTGTCTGCATCAGTGAGACCTTTGATAGATAGCTCTCCAGAGTCCCAGTCCAGGACGGTCCTGCCTTTATACCTGCCATACTCCACATTCTGGCTCCCATCAAACTCCACCACCTTGTTTCCATTGTGTTTCCACAGGATGTCCTCAGGCTGTCCTGAGACCTT
Organism: Coregonus clupeaformis; assembly: GCF_020615455.1. Lineage (NCBI taxonomy): Eukaryota > Metazoa > Chordata > Actinopteri > Salmoniformes > Salmonidae > Coregonus > Coregonus clupeaformis. The sequence goes on from NC_059214.1 coordinate 30,799,620, forward strand.
GGGGGTCAGGGTGATCTCTCCTCCCAGGCCACCATACTGCTGTTCTCCTGTCACCTCCACTGAGCACAGAAACAGGAGGATCAGGTGAAAACACGTTGAAAACCCCCTAACTTCTGTGGCTATAATGTAATTTAGACTAGTGGTCTTCTTTGAGAACACTAAGGACAGTTCAGGTATCAGCAGTGTCAGTCAGACATCCCACCTATTCAACCTTGTTGGCAATCTCCCATAATACTGCTCTCCTCTGCTGTCAAATCAATGATTGGCCAGGGAAGGATTGTAGACCTTGTATCTTGATATATTAACTTGGCCATGCATGGAGAGACATATCGTCAACTCTATCGAAACTCTAGCCGGGTACTTCAACTCCATGATATTTTAATCCACGGAGTTGAGCACAAAGTAGAGTTTTTGAAATGAACCTCCGATTCCTTCAAGTCGCTATGCAATCGATCCTTTAAAAAATTTAACTTACTGTGTACCTATGTTTGTCCTCTGTTGTTGCATGCCTTTCTTTGTTTGCTGAAATCCATATGTTTTAATAAAACATTTTTTCAAATGTAACCACCAACTTTTTCCTTGTTGAGATTCAATTGGCACATGCACATTCGTGCTGAGTTGCCATCTTAGAGCAACAGCAATGAGGAAACAGTCTGTGGTTGTATTTGATTAACGTTTTATTAAATAGTACAGATTTCAGCAAAGAAAGAAAGGCACGCAAAAAAGAGGACAAACATAGGTACACGGTAAGGGTTTAAGAAAGTTATTTTTTAAAGTATTGACTGCATAGCGACACGAATGAGTCAGATGTTCATTTAATAAACTAAAGTCTGTGCTCAACTCCGTGGATGAAATCATAATGGAGTTGAGGTACTTGGCAATCGAAACCAATGATGTATATAAACCCTAGATTGCTGATGCTATGTACTGGCCATTGAGAGGCCATTGTAATGGGGATAGTAACATTAGTACTCTCTAAAGTAAAACACTTTAAGGAAAATGTTTCTCTCTCAGGCTGATACAGAGAGACTCATCCATGTTCTACTACAAGCAGGCTTGACTACTGTAATGCTCTCCTGTCTGGTCTACCCAAGAACGCCATTGGTCAACTGCAAAACATACAGAATGCTGTAGCACGGATACTGACCAAGACCAGATGGAGAGCGCACATTACACTGGTTTTAAGGACTCTGCACTGGCTGCCTGTGAGTTGTAGAATTAATTGTGCACCACAATACATGTCAGACATGTTTTTAAGTTATGTACCCAGTAGGTCCCTCGGGTCCTCTGGCACTGGCCTTTTAACTATCCCAAAGCCTAGGACCAAGAAACACGGAGAGGCAGCCTTTAGTTATTATGCCCCCAGCCTCTGGAATAGCCTACCAGAGAACCTGAGTGGGGCCGAAACTGTGGACATATTTAAAAGAGATCTTAAAACACACCTTTTTAGCTTTGCTTTTCCTTAGGGTGCTTTTTAGTCATTCCGTTTTTATTGTTATTCATTTGTTTTTGTGTAGTAAAGATTTCTGTTTTTATTGTCATTGGTTTTATTCGTTTTTTTCCTGTGAAGCACATTGCGTTGCATTCCATGTCTGAAATGTGCTGTATAAAATAAAGCTTGATTTGATGTTTTCATTTTTATATTCAGCTCACATAATACAATTTAAAAGTATGCATTAAGGTCTCTGATATAGAATAAACATGTCAAAAACGAATGTAGGCATTAATAAATGCATTTCTATAGCTTCGAAAATATTTTTTACAGTTGAGGAGTGCCAAGATGGCTGCGCGTTTATACACGTCATTGATCGAAACTCAACTCTGGACCTCGAAGACAGTTAATGTGCTTGTTTTAATTGTTCCCCTCTGATCAGGGACTGGTTTAGACCTGGCACACCAGGTGGGTGCAATTAATTATCAGGTAGAACAGAAAACCAGCAGAATCTGGACCTCGTAGTGTAAGAGTTGCCCCTGCCTAGTAAAATAAATTATAAGATATTTCGTAGTAAACAGAGGCCTATGTCTATACCATACAGACTATCTTCTGTACACTCAAAGCAGTGTGATTAGAGGTACACTATAACATGTTTTATGACTAATAATCGACTGGACCAGACTGTGCGGCTGAACAGACCTTGGCCGTAATACAGTGCACAATGACTATGTCAAGGTCAAATTACTTTCCTACAAATCAATAAACGGGCAGAACTTAGTATAGAATACTCACCAAAAAAATAAGCCAAAAACGGTATGATAACTTTCCCAAAAAAGTAGACTGCCATTTCCTTCTTTCCGAGTTTTACATTTCAGTAGGCTAGTAAGTAAAAGTGAAAGTGCACGTTCCAGTTATCATTCCCTCTGGAACGACCCGGGAATGTTTCAAAGGAGAAACAAAATTATGGGCGACAACCTTCCATATAGCCTACTAAATCAGACCACATAGATTTAGCCTAACTACGCAAGCGAACAAGGAGTCGAAAGCTCTTTTTCCGATGCGACGTTGGCTACCTGCACACAGGTAAAGTAACATACTACGCAGGGTTGCCAGGTCAAATAAAATGTCTAAAACAATTACCCATGAAAACTCGCCCAAAAAGTCCTGAAACGTCCCTTTTTTTTTTATGGCAACTCCAAAGTCCTCTGATAATACTAGTCCCGTTTCTCTCAAAACACAGGGATGTCAATTCGCACGGGACTAGTATTATCAGAGGACTTTGGAGTTTGCCCCCAAAAAAAGGGACGTTTTCAGGACTTGATGGGCGAGTTTTCATGGGTAATTGTTTTAGACATTTTATTTGACCTGGCAACCCTGCGTAGTATGTTACTAAACCTGTGTGCAGGTAGCCAACGTCGCATCGGAAAAAGAGCTTTCGACTCCTGGTTCGCTTGCGTAGTTAGGCTAAATCTATGTGGTCTGATTTAGTAGGCTATATGGAAGGTTGTCGCCCAACGTGTTGCTCGCGGTTTGCGCAAGAAAACAATAACTGACTCGATAAATTGGACCAAGTGATGCGCATAGCCTATAGCCTACAGTGCCTTGCAAAAGTATTCATCCTCCTTGGCGTTTTTACTATTTTGTTGCATTACAACCTGTAATTTAAATGGAATTTTATTTGGGTTTCATGTAATGGACATACACAAAATAGTCGAAATTGGTGAAGTGAAATGAAAAAAATAACTTGTTTCAAAAAATTCTAAAAAATGAATAACGGAAAAAGTGGCGCGTGCATATGTATTCACCCCCTTTGCTATGAAGCCCCTAAATAAGATCTGGTGCAACCAGTTACCTTCAGAAGTAACATAATTCGTTAAATAAAGTCCACCTGTGTGCAATCTAAGTGTCACATGATCTGTCACATGATCTCAGTATATATACACCTGTTCTGAAAGGCCCCAGAGTCTCCAACACCACAAAGCAAGCGGCACCATGAAGACCAAGGAGCTCTCCAAACAGGTCAGGGACAAAGTTGTGGAGAAGTACAGATCAGGGTTGGGTTATAAAAAAATATCTGAAACTTTGAACATCCCACGGAGCACCATTAAATCTATTATTTTAAAAAATGTAAAGAATATGGCACCACAACAAACCTACCAAGAGAGGGCCACCCACCAACACTCACAGACCAGGAAAGGAGGGCGTTAATCAGAGAGGCAACAAAGAGACCAAAGATAACCCTGAAGGAGCTGCAAAGCTCCAGAGCGGAGATTGGAGTATCTGTCCATAGGACCACTTAAAGCCGTACACTCCACAAAGCTAGGCTTTTACGGAAGAGTGGCCAGAAGAAAAGCCATTGTTTAAAGAAAAAAATAAGCAAACACGTTTGATGTTCGCCAAAAGGCATGTGGGAGACTCCCCAAACATATGGAAGAAGGTACTCTGGTCAGATTAGACTAAAATTGAGCTTTTTGGCCATCAAGGAAAATATCTGGCGCAAACCCAACACCTCTCATCACCCCGAGAACACAATCCCCACAGTGAAGCATGGTGGTGGCAGCATCATGCTGTGGCAATGTTTTTAATCGGCAGGGACTGGGAAACTGGTCAGAATTGAGGGAATGATGGATGGCGCTAAATACAGGGAAATTCTTGAGGGAAACCTGTTTCAGTCGTCCAGAGATTTGAGACTGGGACGGAGGTTCCTTCAAAGCAACACTCGAGTGGTTTGAGGGGAAACATTTAAATGTCTTGGAATGGCCTAATCAAAGCCCAGACCTCAATCCAATTGAGAATCTGTGGTATGACTTAAAGATTGCTGTACACCAGCGGAACCCATCCAACTTGAAGGAGCTGGAGCAGTTTTGCCTTGAAGAATGGGCAAAAATCCCAGTGGCTAGATGTGCCAAGCTTATAGAGACATACCCCAATAGACTTGCAGCTGTAATTGCTGCAAAAGGTGGCTCTACAAAGTATTGACTTTAGGGGGGTGAATAGTTATGCACGCTCAAGTTTTCTGTTTTTTTGTCTTATTTCTTGTTTGTTTCACAATAAAAAATATTTTGCATCTTCAAAGCAGTAGGCATGTTGTGTAAATCAAATGATACAAACCCCCCCAAAAATCCATTTTAATTCCAGGTTGAAAGGCAACAAAATAGGAAAAATGCCAAGGGGGGTGAATACATTCGCAAGGGCCTACATGTATTAATTTTCACAGCAAATGCTTTTGTTTATACGTTTTGTGCGAATGAATTGAACATCGGTAAATGCATAATAAAAAAATATTGCGCCTATTTATTGTAACCCTTGCTGTTAATAGATAGAAAAGCAGCATACAACTGAGGAAATTACAAGTTCACTTTCTCATCCATAGCCTATATATTGCAAGACTGGGGAGCATTTAGGATGGATTCTACTGCGGATCGCTAAAATATCTCAATTCAAATATTATGGCGACACTATACCAAAGATGATTTGATATGGTTTAGAAACTTGGGAACCAAGCTCGAGTTATCGGTGTAGCTTGTTATCGCCTGGACTTTTTGAAATATCTTCACGCCTCGACAAAAAAAAAACTTCAGGGTTCCGTCATAACTGTCTATTTATTGGGGGTAAAACATTTTAGAATTACAGGGCAGTTTGGAAAAAAACTAAGCCCGTCCAAATCGTCCTCTGGAATAACGGACATTCTGGTAATACTAGTCCCATGCGAATATGGTTTAAAACAATTAAAATTCGTTTTTCCATCAAAATAATAATTCTTGCTAGCTTAAGAATATGTCGCAAGAGAAAATATAATTTGCCCTTATTAAACTCGCCAGATCATTTTCCATCAATGGATGTCAATTTAACTTGTTTTGACTGCTATGATTAAGCAATAAGGCCAGAGGAGGTGTGGCCCTTAGCCATGGTATAGGCTATTGGCTATATACCACAAATACCTGAGGTGCATTATTGCTATTATAAACTGGTTACCAACGTAATTAGAACAGTAAAAATAAATGTTTTGTCATACCCCTGGTACACGGCCTGATATACACTGTATATACAAAAGTATGTGGACACCCCTTCAAATTAGTGGATTTGGCTATTTCAGCCACACCCGTTGCTGACAGGTGTATAAAATCAAGGACACCGCCATGCAATCTCCATAGACAAACATTGGCAGTAGAATGGCCTTACTGAAGAGCTCAGTGACTTTCAATGTGGCACCATCATAGGATGCCACCTTTCCAACAAGTCAGTTCGTCAAATTTCTTCCCTGCTAGAGCTGCCCCGGCCAACTGTAAGTGCTGTTATTGTGAAGTGGAAACATCTAGGAGCAACAACGGCTCACAGAACAGGACCGGCGAGTGCTGAAGTGCGTAGCACGTAAAAATAATCTGTCCTCAGTTGCAACACTCACTAATGAATTCCAAACTGCCTCTGGAAGCAATGTCATCACAATAACTGTTAGTCGGGAACTTAATGAAATGGGTTTCCATGGCCGCGTAGCCGCACACAAGCCTAAGATCACCATGCGCAATGCCAAGTGTCGTCTGGAGTGGTGTAAAGCTCGCTGCCATTGGACTCTGGAGCAGTGGAAAGGCGTTCTCTGGAGTGATGAAACACGCTTCACCATCTGGCAGTCCGACGGACCAATCTGGGTTTGGCGTATGCCAGGAAAACCCCACCTGCTACCAATGCATAGTGCCAACTGTAAAGTTTGGTGGAGGACGAATAATGGTCTGGGGCTGTTTTGGTTCGGGCTAGGCCCCTTAGTTCCAGTGAAGGGAAATCTTAACGCTACAGCATACAATGACATTCTAGATGATTCTGTGCTTCCAACTTCGTGTCAACAGTTTGGGGAAGGCCCTTTTATGTTTCAGCATGACAATGCCCCCATGCACAAATAAAATCAAATGTTATTTGTCACATGAGCCGAATACAACAGGTGTACACCTTACCGTGAAATGCTTACTTACAAGCCCTTAACCAACAATGCAGTTCAAGAAATAGAGTTAAGAAAATATTTACTAAATAAACTAAAGTAAAAATTAAAAGAAAAAATCTATAAATAAAAGTAACACAAGAAAATTACATAACAATAATGAGGCTATATACGGGGGTACCGGGGGTACAGGTTAGTCGAGGTAATTTGTAAAGTGGAGTGCGATCGAGATTGCGCCATCTGTGGATCTGTTGGGGCGGTATGCGAATTGGAGTGGGTCTAGGTTTTCCGGCATGATGGTGTTGATGTGAGCCATGAGCAGCCTTTCATGGCTACCAATGTGAGGGCTACAGGGCGGTAATCATTTAGGCAGGTTACCTTCGCTTTCTTGGGCACAGGGACTATGGTGGTCTGTTTGAAACATGTAGGTATTACAGACCTGGTTAGGGAGAGGTTGAAAATGTCAGTGAAGACACTTGCCAGTTGGTCCGCACATGCTTTGAGTACACGTTCTGGTAATCTGTCTGGCTCCGCGGCTTTGTGAATGTTGACCTGTTTAATGGTCTTGCTCACATCGGCTACGGAGAGTGTGATCACACAGTCATCCGGAACAGCTGGTGCTCTCATGCATGCTTCAGTGTTACTTGCCTCGAAGCGAGCATAAAAGGCATTTAGATAGTCTGGTGGGCTCGCGTCACTGGGAGCTCGTGGCTGCGTTTCCCTTTGTAGTCCATAATATTTTTCAAGCCCTGCCACATCCGACGAGCGTCAGAGCCAGTGTAGTAGGATTCAATCTTAGTCCTGTATTGATGCTTTGCCTGTTTGATGGTTCATCTGAGGGCATAGCGGGATTTCTTATAAGTGTCCGGATTAGTGTCCTGCTCCTTGAAATGGCTGCTCTAGCCTTTAGCTCGGTGTGGATGTTGCCTGTAATCCATGGCTTCTTGTTGGGAACTGTATGTACGGTCACTGTGGGGACGACGTCGTCGATGCTCTTATTGATGAAGCCGGTGACTGAGGTGGTATACTCCTCAATGCCATTGGATGAATCCCGGAACATATTCCAGTCTGTGCTAGTAAAACAGTTCTGTAGCGTAGCATCCGCGTCATCTGACCACTTCCGTATTGAGCGAGTCACTGGTACTTCCTGCTTTAGTTTTTGCTTGTAAGCAGGAATCAGGAGGATATAACTATGGTCAGATTTGCCAAATGGAGGGCGAGGGAGAGCTTTGTATGCATCTCTGTGTGTGGAGCAAAGGTGGTTTAGTTTTTTCCCCTCTGGTTGCACGTGACTGATTTAAGTTTGCCTGCATTAAATCCCCTGGCCACTAGGAGCACCGCTTCTGGATGAGCATGTTCTTGTTTGCTTATGGCCTTATACAGCTCGTTGAGTGCGGTCTTAGTGCCAGCATCGGTTTGTGGTGGTAAATAGACGGCTATGAATAATATAGATGAGAACTCTCTTGGTAGATAGTGTGGTCTAAAGCTTATCATGAGGTATTCTACCTCAGGCAAGCAATACCTTTAGACTTCTTTAATATTAGACATCACGCACCAGCAGTTATTGACAAATAGACACATACCCCCGCCCCTCGTCTTACCAGACGTAGCTGCTCTGTCCTGCCAAAACACGGAGAAGCCAGCCAGCTCTACATTAGCCGTGTCGTCGTTCAGCCATGTCTCGGTGAAACATAAGATATTACCGTTTTTAATGTCCCGTTAGTAGGATAGTATTAATCGTAGATCGTCCAGTTTGTTTTCCAATGATTGCACATTGGCCAATAATACGGAGGGAAGTGGTGGTTTACCTACTCGTCGGCAAATTCTTACAAGGCACCCCGCCCTCCTCCCCCTTTTCCTCCGTCTTTTCGTCACACTGATGACGGGGATTTGGGCCTTGTCTTGACAAAGCAGTATATCCTTCGCGTCGGACTCATTAAATAAAAAATATTTGTCTAGTTCGAGGTGAGTAATCGCTGTTCTGATGTCCAGAAGCTCTTTTTGGTCATAATAGATGGTAGCAGCAACATTATGTACAAAATTAGTTTCAAACAATGGGAAAAAACTAACAAAACAGCATAGTTGGTTAGGAGCCCGTAAAATGGCAGCCATCCCCTCCGGCGCCATTATACAAAGCGAGGTCCATACAGAAATGGTTTGTCAAGATCGTTGTGGAAGAACTTAACTGGCCTGCATAGAGCCCTGACCTCAACCCCATCGAACACCTTTGGAATGAATTGGAACGCTTACTGCGAGCCAGGCCTAATCGCCCAACATCAGTGCCCGACCTCACTAATGCTCTTGTGGCTGATTGAAAGCAAGTCCCCGCAGTAATGTTCCAACATCTGGTGGAAAGTCTTCCCAGAAGAGTGGAAGGCTGTTATAGCAGCAAAGGGGGACCAACTCCATATTAATGCCCATGATTTTGGAATGAGATGTTCGCCGAGTGGGTGTCCACATACTTTTGGTCCTGTAGTGTACCATGGCATTCAGCCAATCAGCATTCAGGGCTCGAACCACCCCGTTTATAATTGTAAATAAATACTGTTTGCGCATGTGCATAACTATAGATAAATCCTAGGGGAGAGTTTGAGTGATGAAAGTTGGACAGAGGATCTTGAAATATCTGTGCAAGAAACATTTGGATGAACTTCAAAAAACGAATGTTAGGCTATTTTCTGGCAATTATGCCATTATTATGTGCCAGATGTTAAGACTACAAACTGTTATAAATGGCCTATTTGCGAGATTTACTTGTTATTTCAATAGGCATAGGCTACTGACTAAAATCTGGGTTTATAATTGCAATTCAACTTTGCCATGGTTTGCTGAGCTAGATGCAGGTAGCCTATAGCCCCTGATAGGTCAACATCTAATTTCAGTGAAAGGTCCACACTGAAACTGACATTAAATGTGGAGAATGATACATTTGCGATAGAGCTGTGACCATGATCACAATTGATAACATCCAATTTAATTAACTTAACATGGCCATTCATAATTGCATAACATCACAAGGCTACAACAACAAACTGAAGTTACAGGATATTTATTAAATCCATTTGCCAGCTCCAGGTACACTACAAAAGTGGCACAAATTGATTTGCAATGACTCCAGTGATATCGTCATTTCAACATATTTATTGTATCAAATGGTAGGCTACAGTAGCCTACAATGGCATAGATATTAATAGCCTACTTGATGGCCAATAGATGCAAATATATCATTCTCCACATTTAATGTCAGTTTCGTTGTGGACTTTTTCCCATAACAGAAGCTAGCATGCAATGGAGTTCCGTAAATGCCATTTCAAATTTCCACTCGCGCAGCCCTCGAGACCCATGAACTGAGCATGCGTAAAACCCTTCGTTTGCTACGGTTTTCCTTTAGAGAAGTCAACATTAGAATACAGTTGACTTTAAACCACCTCTGAGCAAATTTATCTAAAGGCTCTAGTGCGCCTAATGTCGTTTTCCAGTGCTTTGTCGCCATTGTATCAGTTCTAGCGTGTTAATATGTTTTATGGATAAAGGGTTGGAAATAGGTGTCTCCATAGTGACTGATCTAAATAGCCTACCTACAACTGGTAAAAAGGTGTCACAACGTGCAAGCGTGCTGCTCTGTCTAGGTGAAAGGCGCTGCATGGTCATTCCGACGTCTGTGTTGGCCGTGTAGCATTTAAAGGCGCTGTATGGTCAATCTGACATCCGCATCAGGGCATTCAGGGCATTCATACTTCTTCGCAAAGCAGACATGGCAACCCTGCTCCTACTGAACGGTATTGAATTACAGGTGGCAATCCTGGAAGGGCGGGGACACACTCTAGAGCAGGCCTATTGTATGGTGTGTGGTCTAAAATGTGGTTAAGGTTATGTTTAAAAACTGATTTTAAGAAGATACATTGTAGAAATAGGCGGGGTTAATGACTTTGTGGCTAACTAGTGACAACCCTATTGTGTTGGTTAAACAGGAAAAACAACAACATGATGATGATGATGATGCATCATAAAATAAATAACATAAAACCTAGATTATATATGTTGACATCACATCCATGGTAACAAATGAACACTTCTGTGAAAGCTACAGGTTTATTAATACTTTGCACTCTTAGGGAGTGAACGTTATTTATAATAAGGGTTACATGGAGAAAATTGGACCTCTCTGAAATGAAAATGGATGGCCCTCCCTTCAGTAAAATATATTTTACCTAAACCCTCCCTGGACGCATGAAAAAAAAAAAGTGACCCTCCCTAATACCCAAAATAATAATGAAAACATAAAGTGGATAGCAGAGAACATGTCTACTGTTTACCCTTCCTTCCTGGACAGACCAGATCCTTAGATATGCAGTTTTAGAATTTGTTCTTCGTTACATGGAAACGCAGGAATTTTGATAGCGCACATGGCTGCGGGCCAGGTTGTGGGTTCGCCGTGGACAAGAGTAGGGGTTGAAAGATCTCCCTTAAAGTAAAAGCATTGCATTAATCTATCATCGTATTTTCAGGTCCGAGAAAAAATTGCCTTTTATAAAAAATGTCATGCAATTCTACTTCATTTTACATATTAGCAGAATATTTTTTAATACCACACAAATTACCGACATTACAGGCTAAGAATGGACAGAGAGATAGGCCTATGTGTTCATCTTATCATATTTTTCCAATGCCAAATCAGTGTGTCTTGTTTGCAACGAAACCGTCCCTGTTTGCAAATAATTACATCTGAGACGTCATTAGGAATCTGAGCATGGTACTTTCAAAAGTTAGGCCTACCTTTCCGTCCCTGACAGAGTAGGCCTATCCACTCAGGTTTAATGTCTGGCTACTCTTCTTCGGTGGCTTAACCCAACGAGAGGTCACAAGTGTTTCCCTAACAGCTGTCTGGGTTTAAACATATTCTATTGTACAGAAAGTGAATAGCTTAATCAATTGATAGTGACAGAATTAGATTACTTTCCAAGATAAGTACATGTTCTGTCTCCTCAGCTATAGGCTGTAGCTCAGTCTCTGAATATCAAAGAAACAAAACAACAATATCCCCATATGCATCGGAGTCACGTCTTCCCCGGGTATTTTACAGCTTGTTTGTAGCATAAAGCATTGCGGACCAAAGCGCTGTTATAGATCACTTTATATAATCTGATCCGTTTTATTTTCTTCAAAATCTTAAACTAACAAGGGGTAGGACTGTGCTTTTTTGGTCCTGTAGTGTAAATCTATGGATATACAGTGCCTTGCAAAAGTATTCATCTCCCTTCGCGTTTTTCCTATTTTGTTGCATTACAACCTGTAATTTAAATAGATTTTTATGTAATGGACATACACAAAATAGTCCAAATTGGTGAAGTGAAATGAAAAAAATAACTTGTTTCAAATAATCCGATAACAAATAAATAACGGAAAAGTGGTGCGTGCATATGTATTCAACCCCTTTGCTATGAAGCCCCTAAATAAGATCTGGTGCAACCAATTACCTTCAGAAGTCACATAATTAGTTAAATAAAGTCCACCTGTGTGCAATCTAAGTGTCACATGATCTGTCACATGATCTCAGTATATACACCTGTTCTGAAAGGCCCCAGAGTCTGCAACACCACTAAGCAAGGGGCACCACCAAGCAAGCAGCACCATGAAGACCAAGGAGCTCTCCAAACAGGTCAGGGACAAAGTTGTAGAGAAGTACAGATCAGGGTTGGGTTATAAAGAAATATCAGAAACTTTGAACATCCCACGGAGCACCATTAAATCCATAATTAAAAAATTTAAAGAATATGGCACCACAACAAACCTGCCAAGAGAAGGCCGCTCACCAAAACTCACGGACCAGGCAAGGAGGGCATTAATCACAGAGGCAACAAAGAGACCAAAATAACCCTGAAGGAGCTGCAAAGCTCCACAGCGGAGATTGGAGTATCTGTCCATAGGACCACTTTAAAGCAGTACACTCCACAAAGCTGGGCATTATGGAAGAGTGGCCAAATAAAAGCCATTGCTTGAAGAAAAAAATAAGCAAACAGGTTTGGTGTTCGCCAAAAGGCATGTGGGAGACTCCCCAAACATATGGAAGAAGGTACTCTGGTCAGATGATACAAAAATTGAGCTTTTTGGCCATCAAGGAAAACGCTATGTCTGGCGCAAACCCAACACCTCTCACCACCCCGAGAACACCATCCCCACAGTGAAGCATGGTGGTTGCAGCATCATGCTGTGGGGATGTTTTTCATTGGCATGGACTGGGAAACTGGCTAGAATTGAAGGAATGATGGATGGCACTAAATACAGGGAAATTCTTGAGGGAAACCTGTTTCAGTCTTCCAGAGATTTGAGACTGGGACGGAGGTTCACCTTCCAGCAGGACAATGACCCTAAGCATACTGCTAAAGCAACACTTGAGTGGTATAAGGGGAAACATTTAAATGTCTTGGAATGGCCTAGTCAAAGCCCAGACCTCAATCCAATTGAGAATCTGTGGTATGACTTAAAGATTGCTGTACACCAGCGGAACCCATTCAACTTGAAGGAGCTGGAGCAGTTTTGCCTTGAAGAATGGGCAAAAATCCCAGTGGCTAGATGTGCCAAGCTTATAGAGACATACCCCAAGAGACTTGCCGCTGTAATTGCTGCAAAAGGTGGCTCTACAAAGTATTGATTTTGGGGGGGTGAATAGTTATGTATTTTTCTTGTTTGTCTCACAATAAAAAATATTTTGCATCTTCAAAGTGGTAGGCATGTTGTGTAAATGAAATGATACAAACCCCCCAAAAAGCAATTTTAATTCCAGGTTGTAATGCAACAAAATAGGAAAAATACCAAGGGGGTGAATACTTTCGCAAGCCACTGTAGCAGCCTATAGCCTAATTTCGTCTGTCAAACAAGTAGGCCTACCTCTTAATTATTAAATAGGAAGAAATAGGCTCCAACACAAAGCCCTCTTGATGTTAGTAAAGTCTAATGAAAATGAAGACAGTTTGAAATTAATAATGCCTACTCGAATTCGCCTACTTTCAGCACCATAAGCTTTCCATTTCCAATTGATTGTGCCGTGTTTCAGGACCACAATGTAAGTTACAATGTAAATTACTAGAATCTGGCTTATTGTGAGGTCAATAACTCTGACAAATAGGCCTAAATCATGGGCAATAAACATATTGTTTTTAATAAAATCAATTATAGTAGTAGCAAGCTATCAAAGTTGACCTCAGGTCCTCCTTCTCATCTTCATGCTCTCCTTATCAAACTGAAAAGAATATACAGTGCATTTGGAAAGTGTTCAGACAACATTGACTTTTTCCACATTTTGGTACGTTACAGCCTTATTCTAAAATTGATTAAATTGTTTTTTTCCCTCATCAATCTACACACAATACCCCATAATGACAAAGCGAAAACAGGTTCTTAGAAAGTTTTGCTTATTTATTAAAAATAAAAAATAGAAATACCTGATTTACATAAGTATTCAGACCCTTTGCTATGAGACTCGAAATTGAGCTGAGGTGCATCCTGTTTATATGAATCATCCTTGATATGTTTCTACAACTTGATTGGAGTATACCTGTGGTAAATTCAATTGATTGGACATGATTTGGAAAGGCACACACCTGTCTATATAAGGTCCCACAGTTGACAGTGCATGTCAGAGCAAAAACCAAGCCACGAGGTTGAAGGAATTGTCTGTAGAGCGCCGAGACAGGATTGTGTCGAGGCACAGATCTGGGGAAGGGTACCAAAACATTTCTGCAGCATTGAAGGTCCCCAAGAACACAGTGACCTCCATCATTCTTAAATGGAAGAAGGTTGGAACCACCAAGACTCTTCCTAGAGCTGGCCGCCTCGCCAAACTGAACAATCGGGGGAGAAGGGCCTTTGTCAGGGAGGTGACCAAAAACCCAGATGGTCACTCTGACAGAGCTCCAGAGTTCCTCTGTGGAGATGGGAGAACCTTCCAGAAGGGCAATCATCTCTGCAGCACTCCACCAACCAGGCCTTTATGGTAGAGTAGCCAGACAGAAGCCACTCCTCAGTAAAAGGCACATGACAGCCCGCTTGGAGTTTGTCAAAAGGCACCTAAAGGACCTCAGGACCTCAGACTGGGGTGAAGGTTCAGCTTCCAACAGGACAACGACCCTAAGTACACAGCCAAGACAACGCAGGCTGTTACATGCAGGTGCAAATTGGTATGTTTTGCACAGGACTGAGAGAAAGTAAGGTGCTCATCTGGACTCCGTCGCAGCAAGTTGTCATCCCTGTTCCCTATGAGGCACAGTTCTGTGCAGAGGCTGTCCTGAGGTTGAAGCCATTCTACTTTACACACATGCTGCCATTTATTGTTGAGGAGCATCAGGCAGGCAGATTGTCACTGAGTGACAAATAAATGCAGCTCTGTAGAAGTATGTAGTCAGATGTCTCTCCTGTTTGCAGTTACTATTAACAAATTGTTTTTCAATTAAAAAGCCTGACTTAATGCATCAACAGTCACAGTAATGTGGAAATTGTTTTTATGGGCTTTGTTTTTTATAAATTTTAATGAGTATGTAAAACAAATAATTAAGTTGAATTGTTATAGAATGAATTGAAATTTATTGAACGTAACTTTTGACACAACTTTAATTCATATTGGGAAATCAACCCTGTGAATGGCATTTGACTGGTCAGATCATTCAGCATCTTCATGAATGATATCACCACACAGGTTGTACTCCCGAGTGGCGCAGTGGTCTAAGGCACTGCATCACAGTGCTAGCTGTGCCACTAGAGATCCTGGTTCGAATCCAGGCTCTGTCGTAGCAGGCCGTGACCGGGAGACCTATGGGGCGGCGCACAATTGGCCCAGCGTCGTCTAGGGGAGGGAATGGCCGGCAGGGGATGTAGCTCAGTTCGTAGAGCATGGCGTTTGCAACGCCAGGGTTGTGGGTTCGATTCCCACGGGGGGTATGAAGAAAAAAAAGAAGTAATCTATGCACTAACTGTAAGTCGCTCTGGATAAGAGCGTCTGCTAAATGACGTAAATGTAAAATGTTACACAGGGCAGCACAGATTTGAAGTATTTTGACCATTTTAGATGAGAGGTTGATTGGCACTGTCTGTGAGATGATTCTTAAACCGTTTGAGCCTTTCAATTACGCGTTCCACATGAACCCTCACGTTAGCTATCCATCTTGTACATGTGGTGTCCTCCTCTAACAGCTGTGCGCTTCTTTTTGTGAAGGCTGGAATTGTTAATTTGACCTTCCTCTTGTGTAGCAGATCACGGATTGTGAAGCCCCGGTCAGCCATGACCTCATCACCTGGACAGGGGTACTCCAGGAACCCAGAATCCGATGTTATATATTTGTCACTACAACTACCTCCATACAGTGAGGGAAAAAAGTATTTGATCCCCTGCTGATTTTGTACGTTTGCCCACTGACAAAGAAATGATCAGTCTATAATTTTAATGGTAGGTTTATTTGAACAGTGAGAGACAGAATAACAACAAAAAAATCCAGAAAAACGCATGTCAAAAATGTTATAAATTGATTTGCATTTTAATGAGGGAAATAAGTATTTGACCCCCTCTCAATCAGAAAGATTTCTGGCTCCCAGGTGTCTTTTATACAGGTAACGAGCTGAGATTAGGAGCACACTCTTAAAGGGAGTGCTCCTAATCTCAGTTTGTTACCTGTAAAAAAAGACACCTGTCCACAGAAGCAATCAATCAATCAGATTCCAAACTCTCCACCATGGCCAAGACCAAAGAGCTCTCCAAGGACGTCAGGGACAAGATTGTAGACCTACACAAGGCTGGAATGGGCTACAAGACCATCGCCAAGCAGCTTGGTGAGAAGGTGACAACAGTTGGTGCGATTATTCGCAAATGGAAGAAACACAAAATAACTGTCAGTCTCCCTCGGCCTGGGGCTCCATGCAAGATCTCACCTCGTGGAGTTGCAATGATCATGAGAACGGTGAAGAATCAGCCCAGAACTACACGGGAGGATCTTGTCAATGATCTCAAGGCAGCTGGGACCATAGTCACCAAGAAAACAATTGGTAACACACTACGCCGTGAAGGACTGAAATCCTGCAGCGCCCGCAAGGTCCCCCTGCTCAAGAAAGAACACATACATGCCCGTCTGAAGTTTGCCAATGAACATCTGAATGATTCAGAGGAGAACTGGGTGAAAGTGTTGTGTTCAGATGAGACCAAAATCGAGCTCTTTGGCTTCAACTCAACTCGCCGTGTTTGGAGGTGGAGGAATGCTACCTATGACCCCAAGAACACCATCCCCACCGTCAAACATGGAGGTGGAAACATTATGCTTTGGGGGGTTTTTCTGCTAAGGGGACAGGACAACTTCACCGCATCAAAGGGACGATGGACAGGGCCATGTACCGTCAAATCTTGGGTGAGAACCTCCTTCCCTCAGCCAGGGCATTGAAAATGGGTCGTGGATGGGTATTCCAGCATGACAATGACCCAAAACACACGGCCAAGGCAACAAAGGAGTGGCTCAAGAAGAAGCACATTAAGGTCCTGGAGTGGCCTAGCCAGTCTCCAGACCTTAATCCCATAGAAAATCTGTGGAGGGAGCTGAAGGTTTGAGTTGCCAAACGTCAGCCTCGAAACATTAATGACTTGGAGAAGATCTGCAAAGAGGAGTGGGACAAAATCCCTCCTGAGATGTGTGCCAACCTGATTTCCAACAAGGGTTTTGCCACCAAGTACTAAGTCATGTTTTGCAGAGGGGTCAAATACTTATTTCCCCCATTAAAATGCAAATCAATTTATAACATTTTTGACATGTGTTTTTTTCTGGATTTTTTTGTTGTTATTCTGTCTCTCCCTGTTCAAATAAACCTACCATTAAAATTATAGACTGATCATTTCTTTGTCAGTGGGCAAAAATTACAAAATCAGCAGGGGATCAAATACTTTTTTCCACAGCAGGGTTTTGTAGATAGGTGCTGCTGGGCACTGTGTCCCTGCCTCACAGATAGTGTGCTTTACATGATCACCTGAGCTGTAGTTGTGATCACTTAGAGATCGGTCTTCCCATTGGGTTTGGGCATCCTTCTCCCCATTTTCAATTTGGTGGTACACTTGAGCCTGTTCTGTCATCTGTTAAGAAATCAGTATGGCTTGTTAAACAAGTCAATGAACAATTACTAACAAAACCGTGCAATAAAACGCCATACTGCATGGACGCTCCTAATAATATTTAATAGTCATAATAATTAAGTATATAATAAATGGGAATTTTTTATTGAGCTGTAGTGGAAATAAATTGTGCTATTATGAGACTGTGCTTAGACAGAAGAGCAAGAGGGAGACACAAAATGAGAGCAGGCAAACTGCTCAAGCGTTTGGCATACCGGTCACTGATGACTGCCTGACCAACACCCGACGCTTCTTCACGAGTGGAGCATCGTAGCCAAGCCATTTTTCTGGGTAAGGATGCTCCACTGTAGGCTTCTTGTCAAAGAAGTGGTAGGAGCACACAAATTGACGTTTTGGTGGTTTCTTAAGGTTCAACGCTTTGAGCCAGAGCCGCAAAGACTCTGCTTCCACAGGTACATTCAGATCGACGATGGAGGTTGGTGTTCAAAACATTGCTGTTGTAAAAACTGCCTCTTCATCCAATTATTGTGACAGCCTCGTACTGAACATATACTGCTTGTCATGTTGATCGATTTTAGGATTTTGTGCGGTTCTGTCAGTATAAAACTATCCAGCTCTCAACTAAAAGTACCACTTTTTCATGCGCCAGCGTCGCCAGAAATAGAAACACAATTGCAACTAACTTGTTTGAATGTTAAATAACGAGGCAGAGGCATTGGTGCGAGTAACCAGTCTTGTTCAGTATATTGCAATACATCCGGGTATCTCAAGTACACCGGTAAAACACTGGAGTTGCAGTAATGAACATTTACCAACAGATGGCATCAATGTGCCATCTGCCACCCATAACATCTTCCCTTTTATAAAATAGGAAAGGAGCTGTCAATTCACTAACAAAACAAACCTAGTAGTAATTTCCAACATGAACAGTTAAGTATATATATATATTTTCTTTATTTTTTTATTTTTTATTAACCACTTAACACATTTTGATACTCTCTTCACTTTTATCTCTGTCTGTCAACAATCCCTAATGGGAAACCTACAGATTAAGTTGAACTTTTAAAAGATTAACTTTTTGGTGGCTGGGACAGACGCCCGCAGCGTGAAAAGACAGGGGGCTTGTCTGCGTGGACTGCGGGCTCCCGCACAGGCGTGTCACCTGACTGTCTAAGGGGAGTATTGATGGGCGAGGGAGTGGCCGACCTGTGATCCCCTGGCTCTTCGCCCAGTGCCTCAGGCCCCATGTGACTTGCTGGGGTTCCGTCTTTTGTCATGCGACCCCTATGACCATCCGAGTTCTGAGTGGATGCTGGCTCAGCAATCCGAAGGTCAACCCTGTTACGACGGTACAGTGATCCATTCACTTCGACCAAGTAGGAGCGTGGTGCCACTTTCTGTACACAGGATCCGAGTCTCCAGAGGCCCGTCCGGTCCCCTGGTAGTGGCTTCATTCGCACCGTTTCACCCACCCTGAGCTCAGGTAAGTCTTTTGCTGATTTGTCGTAGATGAACTTGGAGACCTGTCTTCTGTGACGTAGCTTCACCAGCACGTCTGTCACCACACATGGCTCCAGGAGAGTGCTTGCTACTGGCAGAGCTGCTTTTAAACACCGTGCCATGAGGCGCTGGGCCGGGCTGCTATCCATGCCTTCTGTCGGGGTATTGCGCCATTGCAGGATTGCTTTCCAGGCATCTTTGCCCTCTCGCAGAGCTTTTTTGCAGAGGTTCTTTGCAATTTTGACTGCAGACTCAGCCTTCCCATTAGCTTTTGGGTGTCGTGGTGATGAAGTGACGTGCTCGAATTCCCATTCTGCAGCAAATTTTCGGAACTCACATCCGGAGAATTGGGGTCCATTATCTGAAATTACCCTATCTGGCTGGCCATAGCGGGCAAACTGAGCCTTGCAGCGTTTTATCGTTGTCTCTGCTGAGAGGTCGGGGAGGAGGTCAATCTCCCAGAAGTCTGAGTAATGATCAACTACCAGCAGAAAGTCTTTGCCACTGTGCTGGAAGAGATCTAGACTTACTATCTGCCAGGGGCGCATTGGTAGCTCGTGGGACATCATCGTCTCTCTCTGTTGCTCAATGGCATATTCATTGCAGATTGTGCATTTACTGACATAGTCTTTGATTTCACTCTGCATTCCTGGCCAATACAGTGTGTCACGTGCTTGTCTGTAACAGGCCTCACCTCCTATGTGACTTGAGTGCACGCGCGCCAACATCTCAGGGCGCAGAGACCGGGGAATAACGACTCTCTGACCCTTGAATATTACTCAGTTTTGAACACTGAGCTCTTCTTTGACTGGCCAATGTTCTCTGGTGGCTAAAGCAGTTTCTTCCTTGCAGTCGGGCCAGCCCATCAGAATCACAGACCTCAATGCCTGGAGTTGCTCGTCCCTGTCTGTGTGCTGTCTGATTTGTATAAGGCGCTGGTCCGTAACATTGAGGTAGTCAGCCTGGTTGATGTGTTCAACATCCACTTGCTCTGTTTGTAAGCTGCACACTGCGTGTTGTTCATGCATGGAGCGTGTGTGAGTGCCTGATGCAGTAGCCCTGCTGAGCGTGTCACTCACATACATCTCTGGCCCTGGCTTATACACCACCTTGAGGTTGTAGTTTTGTAGGGCCAGTAGCATGCTCTGCAGTCGTTTCGGGGCATTCAGGAGAGGCTTGCTGAATATAGCAATAAGGGGCTTGTGATCTGTCTCTGCGGTAATATTGTCACGCCCGTACAGGTAGTGGTGGAAGCGTTGGCATGCAAATACAATGCTGAGGCACTCCTTCTCTATCTGGGCATAGTTCTGCTCTGTTGGAGTGAGTGCCCTAGAGGCGAATGCCACAGGCTGGCCCTCTTGCATGAGGCAACAGCCCAGTCCATACTGGCTTGAGTCACTCTGAATTGTGACAGGTTTTGACACATCGTAGTATCGCAGTACAGGTGTCTGGGTGACCAGTTGTTTTATTTCCCTCACTGCTGTGTCATGTTTTGGGAGCCAATGCCAGATGGTGTCCTTGTCCATGAGCCTCCTTAGTGGTTCACACACTTCAGAGCGCCGCGGTAGGAACTTGGCCAGGTAGGTGACGAATCCGACGAAGCGCTGCACTGCCTTCACGTCAGATGGGTGGGGCATATCCAAGACAGCCTTCACTTTTTCTGGATCCGCCTTCAATCCGGTGGAGGACAAGATGTGCCCATGAAAGCGAACCTCTGGCACTTTAAACTGAAGCTTTTTTATGCTTAGCCTTAGCTTGACCTGTCTGCATCTGACCATCAGGGCCAGCAGCTTGGCGTCATGGTCACATTCTGCCTCCTCATCACTGTCCCCACAGCCCACTACGAGGATGTCAACTGCTATGGGTTCCACGCCGCTGAGTCCCATCAACAGCTCGTGCTGTTTCCGCTGATACACCTCTGGAGCCACGGAGACACCAAACGGGAGCTTCAACCACCTCTTCCTGCCCCAGGGTGTCCAAAAGGTGGTCATGTAGCTGCTGGGCTCGTCAAGCTTGCACTGCAGGAAGGCATCTCTGGCGTCCACGAGCGTGAAGACTCTGGCCTTTGGGAGCTTGTAAAGAACATCCTCCAACGTGGGCATAATGTAATGTGAACGTCTCAGAGCCCGGTTGAGGTGTTTAGGATCTATGCATATCCGTAGCTTGTCTGGTTTCTTGACGATAACCATATTACTTATCCAGTCTGTAGGCTCGGTGACGGATATGATGTGGCCATCTGCTTCGTATTTGTCAAGCTGAGCCTTTGTAGCTGCTTTCATGGCCACTGGTACATTGCGAGGTGCACACTGGACAGGCTGGATTGCTGCATCCAACTCAAAGTGGACTTCGCCGGGAACTGACTCGACCGGTGCGTTGAAGACATCATGGTACTTGCTTAGGAGAGTCTCCTTGCTCAGGGGCCCAGCCTGGACTTTGTCTATAATGTTAAGATCAGCTGGGATGGTGAAGTTAATAAGCCCAAGGCGCTCGCATGTAGAACCTGACAGTAATGGCTGTTGACTAGCCTCAACTATTTCAAACTCAAGAGTGTGTTTCTGGCCACGTAAAACACACTCTGTCACAAACAGGCCTAAAGAGGTCATGAACTGGCCTGAATACAGTTTCAGCTTGGTGCTACTCTGTGTGAGTTTGTCTCTGGGCGCGAGCCTCCTTTTTATCTTTAAGGCTCATAACGTTACATGTGGCCCCTGAATCTAGCTGGCATTGCTGTGGTTTATTATTAAGTAGCAGAGTGACAAACCATTTTTTTCCTTTTGCCCTTACTGCCCCTATGCACTCGCTAGCATATACATCCTCTGTGCTGTTGTTCCCTTCATCTGTGTTTATTTCAATGGAGTGCACTTTACCCTCCTTTCTCTTGCTTTTCATGCAGGCCCTTGCGAAGTGATTAGCTGTACCACAGGATTTGCATATTTTCCATAGGCTGGGCAGTGTTCTTTTCCTCGTCCATGAGAAATGCCACAATATCGGCATGCATTGGGGTTGTCTACTGCAGAGTTGGCTGTAGTATTAGCATTAGCTGTGGCAAAAGGGAATTTCTTTATTGGCTGCCTGAATGTAGCATTGACATTGTCCATATGTTGCCTTTCTAGCTCCATGGACCTTATCTGTATATCCGTAAGCTCTGCTGCACGGCATGTCTCCACTGCCAAGACTAGTGTCAGGTCACGTTCTCTCAGCAAACGTCTGCGGGTGCCCTCATCAGTTATGCCAAGCACTATCTTGTCTCTGATCAGTTAATCTCTTAAAGCACCATAGTCACATGTAGCTGCCTTTTCCCTTAGCTTAGTGACAAAGCTGTCAATGGACTCCCCGTCCTCCTGTTTGCAACAACCGAAAACATAACGCTCGTAGATAACGTTCTTTGCTGGCTTAAAGTAAAGTTCGAGAGCATCAAGAATAGCTGTAGCGTTACCTTGCTGAGCTGCTGTTAGGTTCAGGTTGTGTTTGTATACGTGTCGGCATTCTGCTCCCATTATAGTCCTCAAAGTGGCAGCCACTACCTCCTCTAAACGTATCCCAGTTTGTGCTCCAATCTCCGCTGAGCTTCATAACGGCGGGAGGGGAAATGTTCGCTGCCATGTCTAAACGGTGCTAACAACACTGAAGCTAACTAGCAAACTCAATCTAGCTAAGGACAATTCCGGAGAAGTTTTACTCAACTAAGCTTTTTAAAACCAGAACAGGTGACTCTAATTTGCGGAAAGCATGGTTAGTTATCCGACTCTGACACCATGTTTGAATGTTAAATAACGAGGCAGAGGCATTGATGCGAGTAACCAGTCTTGTTCAGTATATTGCAATACATCCGGGTATCTCAAGTACACCGGTAAAACACTGGAGTTGCAGTAATGAACATTTACCAACAGATGGCATCAATGTGCCATCTTCCACCCATAACATAACTCGCCGCAATCACTGTGCAGTTCCAGTATAAGGCGAATACTGTAGGCTATAAACTAGGCCTCTCACAAGATTGTGCATTTTTTGGACTAGTCCTAATCAAAATTATTTTTGGAAGAAGCCTTTGACTCTTCTCCTGAAGTGCCACCATAGGCCTACACAGCACAGCCATTGGTTTGGCAGCACACAAGAGCATAGCAGGCCAAGGCTCATGGTAGGAATATTCATTGCAGTGTGTAACGAAGCCTAGTTTTATCTACACCATCCCAGCAGCTATTTTAGAAATATAACAACACAATCTCACATTCAATTTGCGCAAATATGTACAAAAAGTATTGCAGCAGATTTTGTGCGTTTTTGTGTAGCATAACTTGTGTGAAAATACACACATTTTTGTGTGACTTCATTCATAGGAAAATACATTATTGGGGGCACACTTCCGACTCATCTTTTGAAAGTTATTGGAGCAATGCATGATGGGCAATGCTGTTCTATACTGCCTTTATTTGTATCCATCATTTATTTACATTACAAAAAACGAGTTAACAACCCAATATAGGTAATCAACCATGTTGTCAACGAAATAATTATAATATTTTTTTATTTTTTTATTAATGCCAATACTGTTTTCTATGCTTGTTTTCGCGTAATACTTTGGGCAACTGGTGCTATGTCAGATTTTATGAGGGTTGCCAGATCAGAATAAAAAGACAGATTAGTCAGTGTTTGTTTGATTTCGATGAAGGTGTATGTTTGGGGAATGGGGATACATTTTCATGATGGTGGGAAATTAATTCATCAATAAGTGTGGGGAAACAAAAGTACTGCAAAACAATCTGTTTGGTTTAAATTCCCCTGGTGCAACTCTGGTCTTTGCTGCTCAGATGGGTGTATTTGCAACTATAATGAGTCTGTCTGGACTATGATCAATTAAGCCATTCCAATGCAGTTAATCAGGTTCATGTAAAATATTGAATTATGTTGGCTTACACTTATGGCACTTCCAATGCCGTTTTATGATGATTATTAAGGTCGTGTCAATCATGTTATATACTTAGGCTATTGTAACATAGCATATGCCTGCATTGTAGCCCTACTGCCTCTGCCCAGAGGCCTAGGCTTTCATGGCAAGGCTGTTAGAGCTCACTTTGCCACCGTATGAGCCACGGTTAGAGTCCCTGTTGCAGCTTTCACTTTCTTCCGCTACATTGGTGGCAGTGTTGGGATCACGTCCAGTGCTCTCACGTCTAGTGATGGGATCTAGTGGTGGGAAGCATTCTCGCCGCGTGTTTGCTGCGCGGGTACGCTTCTTGAGAGAGGGGCAATGCAGTGGTTGTGTCCCAAATTACACCCTATTCCATACATAGCCCTGTGGGCCCTGGTCAAAAGCAGAGCACTAGGGAAAAGAGTGCCATTTGGGATGCAGTCAGGGTATGTGAGCATTGTAGGCTACTGCCTCCACCCAGACGCCTGGGTTTTTGTGACACATATAGGTCTGTGTGGAAGAACACACTAATGTGAATTAATCTTTAATTCCAATAAAATTATTGCATTTTAATTGAACACATCCCACAAGAAGTAGAATTTGAATTTAATTGGAATAAAATAAAATATAATTTATTCAATGAAATTGAAATGCATCACTATAAACATGTTTATTTTTATTTCGACATTATGTATGTTTCCTTAAGTGTACAAAACCTTATGAACACCTGGTCTTTCCATGACATGGGTTGACCAGGTAAATCCAGGTGAAAGCTATGATCCCTTATTGATTTCACTTGTTAAATCCACTTCAATCAGTGTAGATGGAGAGGAGACAGATTAAATAATCATTTTTAAACCTTGAGACAATTGAGACATCGATTGTGTATGTGTGCCATTCAGAGGATGAAATGTGTTATATTTTAAGTAAATTAATCACCCATCATCAGTGGCATATTTAATCAATCATATCCACCCACACAACATTTCACCCCAGGTATTTAAACGCTACCTTCAATGTAAATTGTATGGATCTGGCTACGTCGCAAAGAAGAAGAATATCCGGTCACGTTACGTCCGAAGTTAGCAACTCTACTCTCATGGGCCTAAGGATTTGTTTACGTTTTTGCTAGACGCGACACAGCCAGGAAGACGTCATAGATGAGAAGGGACCATCAGAAATGAGTATAGCTAGATACTGTAACTAGCTAGTTAGTCAGTTTGCAATAAAACATAGTTCTAGTTTTGCGATGTAAAAAAAGCAAAGCTGAATGCGATGCTCACGAGTTTATTCGTTCACAAAACGGTCAGCTAACGCTAGCTAGCTTGGTTGTCTAAATTGTAATAGCTAGCAACAAATACAGTAGCTAGCTAGATGGGTAACATTAGTACAGATTTAAGGTGTTTAACAGGGGAAAGAGTGTTAGCAGTGGTTTTATATATTTTGTACACATGTACTTAGCTACCTGTCTGTATCTGTATTGCAGAGATAAGCAGTGTCTTGCAGAGTCAAGATTAGAGATCCAGCAAGCGTTTTGAGACATAGTTAGCAAACTAAACAAAAATACCCAGTGTACCAGCAATGAGAAAACATAAAAACAGCACATCACACCCAGGACATTTCCTTAATCCCACCTGGCCTGTCAGAAGTCAAGATGGAGCTACCAGCATATCGCTTACACCTATCCAACGCTTCCAGATGCACACAATGGAACAGTACGAGTGCCTCTACAACACCATACAACAGGGGTTCAGGCAGTAATGGACTAAATTAATACTATTTTTGAGATGTTCTTCCAAGGTATGTCATTGTCACATTGAGATGTTTTACATGAAGATATATCTGCCTATCATTAAGTCATGGTCATAGTCAAGGTAGGCCGTCATTGTAAATAAGAATTTGTTCTTAACTGACTTGCCTAGTTAAATAAAGGTTAAATTCAAAAATTAATTTTTTTCACATTAATGGTAACCTACGATTAGAAAGTTCACCCAACAAGTTACCAATGCTACATTATCTTCTTGATACTCTTGCAATAGTCTGAAATCCAGTATACTGTATGCACACTTGCTGTAATTCCAACCAGGATAGGAAGATGAGAGATAAATCTGTGTGCATCAAGTTAAGATGTTGCTTTATTACTGTGGTCATCAGTCATTAAACGTCAGAGAGTACTGTAGTGGCGTCAGGTTTTTCACTGTGTTGGGGTGATATGCTCATTTAAATCTGCATTATATGGGGACTTGATGGCTTTATATCCATACAGTTACTTAAAGAATTAACCATTGCTACTTCACGTTCCATACACACTACCCAAAGGTACCTGGAGGCCAGTGTTCGTAACCACTGAAGTATTGAAGATTACACAGTGAACTTATTAAATCTACAGTATTACATAACATATCAATATTGTTTCCACAGGATGGACCCCTGTTTCCGAGGATGAGAGATGAGGTGGCAGGAAAAATGTAGAGAGACGAGGCAGGAGGTGAGCAGAGAGAGGAGACAGCAGGAGAGATGCTGAGAGAGGAGACAGCAGGAGAGATGCTGAGAGAGGAGACAGCAGGAGAGATGCAGAGAGAGGAGACAGCAGGAGAGATGCAGAGAGAGGAGACAGCAGGAGAGATGCAGAGAGAGGAGACAGCAGGAGAGATGCAGAGAGAGGAGACAGCAGGAGAGATGCAGAGAGAGGAGACAGCAGGAGAGATGCAGAGAGAGGAGACAGCAGGAGAGATGCAGAGAGAGGAGACAGCAGGAGAGATGCTGAGAGAGGAGACAGCAGGAGAGATGCTGAGAGAGGAGACAGCAGGAGAGATGCTGAGAGAGGAGACAGCAGGAGAGATGCTGAGAGAGGAGACAGCAGGAGAGATGCTGAGAGAGGAGACAGCAGGAGAGATGCTGAGAGAGGAGACAGCAGGAGAGATGCAGAGAGAGGAGACAGCAGGAGAAATGCAGAGAGAGGAGACAGCAGGAGAGATGCTGAGAGAGGAGACAGCAGGAGAGATGCTGAGAGAGGAGACAGCAGGAGAGATGCTGAGAGAGGGGACAGCAGGAGAGATGCTGAGAGAGGAGGCAGGAGGAGAGCAGTGAGAGGAGGTGGAGAGCCCAGGAGGAGAGCAGAGAGAGGAGGGGGGCGGAAATCGCAGTGGCAGGACTGGAGGTTGAGGAAGAGAGGTCAAGAGAGGACCAGCGGGCTTCCAAGTAAGAAATACACTATGTACTTTGTGACTGAAAGTAAAAAATTGTGTTCAAGTGCCAAACAAAGTCATTTGTTAATGGGGGTCTATTTCTAGACCCCTATTTTTCAATTATCCTGCCTTCTAGCTCCCACTGTGTTTAAAAATCATTGAATTGGTACAAATGGTTTGCTACTTCTTTGAAGTGGTTGTTTCAACTGTGGCTGACAAGTGAAGGTTACAGTGTAGCTTTCTAATAACATCAATCTAATGGTTTTGAATGATTGAATGAGTGCATAAGTAAGGGAAAAGGCTAGCCTCGAAATTCAAACTGAATCATACTACGTTTCACTACTGTTTCGCTTCACTAATTCAATCTGGCATTCCCATCTGTATTGAGGGGTGTTGTACAAAACATATTCATAAGCAATTGGACATTTCTTGCTTTTATCATCAATGAAAAAAACGGAATTAGTGAAGTGAAATAGTAGTAAAAACCATTGCATAGAGTGAAATGTTGCGTTGGATCTCGACTCTAGGAGAACACTGTCTTCAACAGATAGTGTGATGCCTTTGTCTGCCCTCCATAGTTAATAGCAAGTAATAAACTGGGTGGTTCGAGCCCTGAATGGAGATAGGATGACAGCCATGGTATATCAGACCATATACCACGGGTATGACAAAACATGTATTTTTACTGCTCTAATTACGTTGGTAACCAGTTTATAAAAGCAATAAGGCACCGGGGGTTTGTGATATATGGCCAATATACCAGGGCTAAGGGCTGTTTCCAGGCACTCCGCGTTGCGACGTGCATAATAACAGCCCTTAGCTGTGGTATATTGGCCATATACCACACCCCATCAGGCCTTATTGATTAATTGTAGCAATTGTCAGAAGACAATGGGGTGAGAAACAATCAGAATTGGGCTGCTGCCATCCTTTCCAGCATTCTCTTCTCAACACCTAACTAGTTGCTCAGCCAACCATGAGTACTTTATCTATTGTCACTATCGATTGTCCCTAATATTCAGGAGAAGATATCCATTTTGAAACATCATGTATCAAACAGGTATGATACACTTACGCGTACTGACTGCCATATTAATCAAATGTTTGAAGTTATCTTTTGTTTTAGTTTAAACATATCCTAAAGGGTTTTTAACTTATATGTGAATATGCAAATGTTTTGTTGCTCTGTCTCTGCCTTTAAAGGTAGATTCAGCTCGATGATGGAGATGCACAAAGTAAACAGTAGAAGTGG
This sequence comes from Coregonus clupeaformis, assembly GCF_020615455.1. Taxonomy (NCBI): domain Eukaryota; kingdom Metazoa; phylum Chordata; class Actinopteri; order Salmoniformes; family Salmonidae; genus Coregonus; species Coregonus clupeaformis. The sequence goes on from NC_059214.1 coordinate 30,827,935, forward strand.
GTCAATTTTCATTACAACTAAGAGCGTTGTAGCGCAAGGCTTAACTTCTCTGTTGTTTTGGTCCCGTAACTACCACGTTGTAGCAGCGTGAATCGAACCGGTGCACATGCTCAGATCATTTGTGTGACTGTGTGAGTGCAAAGTCTTGCATCGCGATCATTGCAACTTCATAACACTAAGTCTGCCTTTAATTATTCAATGTAAGGATATCAGCAAGTGATATAGTGTATATTCTTTGTCATTATGTTAACTAGGAGGGAGAATGGCGGAGCGGTAACTATGTGGGCCAAAAGAGGAGGTATCAGAAGAAAATGGAGCAAGGTATTATGTGACCGGAATATGAAATGTATACATGTCCTGATTCTCTACCCTTCATCCAGAAGTGTGCACTTGTTCACTCCCCCCTCATGCATTTGAAAGTGTTGGATTGAGGCAAGAAGGTCTCGAGGAATTTTCCACCATTTTCCTAACACCACTCCATTCCTTTTATATCCATCAGGTAGAGTAAACACTGAGTGTACAAAACATTAAGGACACCTGCTCTTTTCATGACATAGACTGACCAGGAGAATCCAAGTGAAAGCTATGATCCCTTATTGATGTCACTTGTTAAATCCACTTCAGTCAGTGTAGATGAAGGGGAGGAGACAGGTTAAAGAAGTATTTTTAAGCCTTGAGACAGTAGAGACATGGATTGTGTATGTGTGCCATTCAGAGGGTTAATGTTGAGTTGCACCTCCTTTTCCCCTCAGAACAGCCTCAATTTGTCAGGGCATGGACTCTACAAGGTGTTGAAAGCATTCCACAGAGATGCTGGCGCATGTTGACTCCAATGCTTCCCACAGTTGTGTCAAGTTGGCTGGATGTCCATTGGGTGGCTGACCATTCTTGATACACACAGGAAACTGTTGAGTGTGAAAAACTCAGCAGCGTTGCAGTTCTTGACCGGTGTGCCTGGCACCTACTACCATACCCCGTTCAAAGGCACTTAAATATATTGTCTTGCCCATTCACCCTCTGAATGGCACACATACACAGTCCATGTCTCAATTGTGTCAAGGCTTAAAGATCCTTCTTTAACCTGTCTCCTCCCCTTCGTCTACACTAATTGAAGTGGATTTAACAAGTGACATAAATAAGGGCTCATAACTTTCACCTGGTTTCACCAGGTCAGTCTATGTCATGGAAAGAGCAGGTATTCCTAATGTCTTTTGTATATGGAAATTGATTTCATGAAGTCTACATACAAATACACTAAATAATACATACAGTATGGAAAGATAGAACACAAGTCACACATATTCAATGTCTCTGCGGCCTACTGTCTGGCCTACGGTCCAAATATGTATTTGTATATGGCTGTACTTGTAAAGAAGTACAAAGGAGTAAATGGAGCTACGCCACAACCATACAACTAAATATCCTTACATTGTCCCTGACAAGGATTATTCTCATTGACTTCATATGGACAGTATTTAGGCTGTGATGTCAAAGTTGCAGGGCCGTAAATAAGTTCAATGAACTTATTTAATGATTTGGCCAAATACTGATGATCAATAATTCATCCTCAAAGATCTGATGACAGCGTGGCAAAAGAATAATGCAGAGAAGTTAGCTGCGATCCAACACATTAATCATGATGTTACACTGAGATTCCTTCAAAAAAAATGTTTAACTGTGTCCATTCACAGATTTCTTTCAAGTTAATTATTGTACACTATTCGGGGGTGTCTGTTGTTTGTCTTTCTATGGGATCAAAGAGGGTAAACAGATCCATCTGCACAGTTCACTGTTAAAGGTAGGTGCACCTGATGACACAGTGGTCGCGTTCCCCTGCTCATGGTGCTTTCCAGCAACTGGAACTTAGAATTCCAAATTGGATGACCGTTCAAAATGACTTTCCCACTCGAAGCTAGTTTTCTTTCAGAGTTCCCAGTTGTCTTGAATGCACTGAAGTCTGAGATTTACGAGTTCCCAGTTGTTCTGAACCCGGCATCATACGTTGCATGTGTCAACCAATGCGTGCCACGTCATCGACTGTGTCGTCGACTGACAGATTGCTATAACATGATGTGGTGAGCTGATATGTAAAATACATATCCAAGTGTTGTAAGATCTGGCAGGGGTCAGCAAAACCTGGGCAGAGGAACACACCCAGTGTCTCCCTACCATCTGCTGGAGATGAAACAGGTTAGTTGAAAATAACTTTGCCTACCTTTAGAAATCACTCACACTTCATCATTGAAAGTATTGACACAGGATTATTGAATATTTGATTATTCAGACCTCAAAATAACCCATAACCTCATATTGAAAGAAGAATACATAGGTCTAGTCAGTTATGCTGCAAACTTGGAAATCTTAGTATTATTATAATAATCCTATGCAATAAGTGAACCTGACACGATTCCCTCTAGATAAAACATTTTCATATGAATGCTCTGTAACGTTGTCCCCTCCTGAACAGGGCCCAGGTCAGTTGAGGCCAATGACATACATTTAATGTGACTTAGCAGCAGAAGGCCTAATCGATTTCTTCTTAATCAATATCTTCGCCAATTTTACTGTAATTGACTTGTAAAAGGGTATGTACATTAATTGGAACCCCAATAAAATCATTTTAGAGGTGCACTTTTTAAAATGTGTTTTTCAGTCATTCATATTCAAACTTGAAATGTGTGACTGACATTATATAATAAGGGTCCCTTAGTGAACCTTCATGTGCAGCTACATTATGATATGTCAATCTATTCATGATTTACAAACCATCAAAGTTTGGAGCAAATTGACCTTTTGGGGGCGTGCCCACCATGGGCAACACGGTTATGAGGTTAGACAATTACAGTGCATTCGAAAAGTATTCAGACCCCTTGACTTTTTCCACATTTTGTTACGTTACAGCCTTATTCTAAAATGGATAAATAGTTTTTTCCCCTCATCAATCTACACACAATACCCCATAATGACAATGCAAAAACAGGTTTTTAGAATTCTTTGCAAATTTATATTTAAAAAATGAAATATCACATTTACATAAGTATTCAGACCCTTTACTCAGTACTTTGTTGAAGCACCTTTGGCAGAGATTACAGCCTCAAGTCTTCTTGGGTATGACGCTACAAGCGTGGCACACCTGTATTTGGGGAGTTTCTCCCAATCTTCTCTGCAGATCCTCTCAAGCTCTGTCAGGTTGGATGGGGAGCGTCACTGCACAGCTATTTTCAGGTCTCTCCAGAGATGTTTGATCAGGTTCAAGTCCGGGCTCTGGCTAGGCCACTCAAGGACATTCAGATACTTGTCCCGAAGCCACTCCTGCGTTGTCTTGGCTGTGTGCTCAGGGTCATTGTCCTGTTGGAAGGTGAACCTTCGCCCCAGTCTGAGGACCTGAGCGCTCTGGAGCATGTTTTCATTAAGGATCTCTCTGTACTTTGCTCCGTTCATCTTTCCCTCGATCCTGACTAGTCTCCTAGTCCCTGCTGCTGAAAAACATCCCCACAGCATGATGCGACAACCACCATGCTTCACCATAGAGATGGTATTAGCCAGGTGATGAGCAGACAATAAGTCTTTGTGAATCAAAAACGTTCTATACTATGCTGGTATTCTTTGTTTTATCCATTATTAAATATGTTTATTATATTATATTCTTAGCTAGAAATAGTATTTTTATTAGTAGCCAATAATTACTAAATTGCACCATACAGGGTTCTATATGGAACACATTTAGGTTCAGTTAAGAAGAACCCCTGGGGTTCTATATTTGATTCAGTGAAAGAGTGTAGGCCTATTAATGGAATCATTCTGGCAATGCAAAAAAATTACTTTGGTAAACATGCTTGTTGTTCTTTTTTTACTTTTCCATTTCTTATCCATTACATTGATAATACTTTTAACTCCGGTACATCCAAAGTGAAAAACATAAGCAACTTTACACTTTTATTTTTGACACATGCATTTGATACATTTTATTCGCAATTACAGTATAAAGACCTTGAAATCCAAAAATACATTCTACAGTCCAGCTTTGTTATAGCAAAAAAAAATAAGAAAAAAGTTTGAAGTTAAAGAGAAATTCTTTCCACATTGGCTCCAGACACCTTTCTCCAGATTGATTGTCACAGAACTTTCACCACACATCAACTATCAGGGTGCAGAGGTGAAGAGTGTTATGCACATGGGTGTTGTGTGCTCTGTTTGAATGAATTCCTCAATCTGAGTTTGTTTTAGCATAACCTTCCGCTATCTATGCCTGACCAGACTGTGATGACATTTGGTCCTGTAGCTCCTTATTACACCCATCACTGTTCACCCTACGAGGAATTTAGTCTACACTTTCTGACAACAGACGCCAAATAAACTGTATACACACTAATTTATGACACGTTCAATTGTGAAACCCCAATCTACCACTCTAAACTCCTCAAGTCAGTCTATAGTACTGTCATCATCCTTTGTGTCCCCACATCACAATCAAACTATGTTTTTAAAAGCATTTATAACTCAGCTGCTACAGACCGGATCATACATCAACATGACTTAAGCTTCAATCAGTTTGTCTCCTTACCCCATTTTATCAACAGTGTGAATTAACCCACTCCACCGATTGGATAATGGAAGACATCGGCCACAAGCTTGACCCAAGACAGTTTGAATGCAGAAGGGCAGGTCGACGACAGATGCCTTGGTCAGCCTCCTAGACATTACGTAAAATCCACTGATGCAAGCAAGACCATCTGCACTATAATAACAAAATATTTTGACAACGCCTTCAACAAAGTTGACCATACAGTGGTAACAAAGTGCCTGATTCAGCTAGGAGTCAGAGTCCCTTATCCCCTGGGTCTGTAGCTTCACCTCCAACGAAGCAGAGAGTGAGGTATTAAGGCACCCTCTCATTGTGGCAAGTTGCAACAGCTGACCTGTGGAGTGGCTTCTTATGCCGTTTTCACATTAGCAGTTTTGACGTGACTCAAATCCAATTTTGTGGCATATCCAATTCCAATGTGTTCTTTTTCCTGCAGTCTGAACAGCCAAAATTCACATGGAATCTGATATTTCAAGCCACATTTCAAACCACCTTCGTAAGTGATTTTAAGAAATACAAATCTGATTCCTGGCCATGTGACTTGTGTCTGAATGGTCAAATCTAATTTATTTGCCCTGAAGTAGTTTTTAGACTTATTTGGCACATCTTGTTGCTTGCTAGCTACTCTGCTGACAGTTTGACAAGAACATGTGGTAGCTAACTAGCTTGTTAATTGTTTACAAACAAATTAGTGAGTGTGCTAGAACGCTAAACAGCTACCTAGCTAGCTAGTTGACTGCCTTGGCTAGCCAAAAGGACTAGTTTTGAAAGTTGGATCATATGATCCTTTAAAACTTTAAAAGTGTTCTTACAATATGATTTTGAACATTCAAAGCAACTGGGAAACATCCATTGCAGGCATTGCTGTCACCTTAGCTTGCTACATAACTTCTGAGTGATAAGAAGCACGAGCACCACCACCAATCAGCCTACACCACGGTGCACACACCCATTGTTACTATGACAACTAGCGTAGCTATGTCAGAAATTACTGCTGTCGGAACACAGACAAATACGATTTGGTCACTTGTAACTTGCTGTTTGGACAGTCAGTATTCAAAAACGGATACAAATAAATGAATGATTTGAGCATTATAGCCTGCAGTGTGAACAAGGCTTTAGACCCTTCTTGGACCTTCTTCCTGGCCCTCGTCGACAGCAAACTTCAGAAGTTCGATCACAGGTGGATATACATTGATGACATTGCAGAATGCATAAGGGTGGGGCAGCTCTTCAGCCTTAAACATGTTATAGAACAGATGTGCAGTTCAACCCAAACAAGTGCAAAGTCATGCAGGTTTGATTTACAATCAACCCACTCCCTTTGGAAGCCCTGTACCTAAATGGACACACTCTGCAAACAACATCTGATATTTAACTGCTGGGACCCTGGAGCCAGGATGTCTAGGTGGACCAGCAGGTGGAGTCATTGGTGAAAAATGGGAACCAGAAGCTCTTTGTGGTTCTCTGTGGCTCAGTTGGTAGAGCATGGCGCATTCAATGCCAGGATCGTGGGTTTGATTCCCACTGGGGCCACCCATACGGAAAATGTATGCACAGATGCTTCGGATAAAAGAGTTAGCTAAATGGCATAATATATATACTGTATATATATACTTGTGCTGCACCGCCTCTAGTGTTTCAGCGTCAACAGACCCGGCCTGGGGACCAACTGTAGGCCTGTACTACAGTACGGCGCCCCGGCATGGCACTCCTATCTCACCTCAACCATGACTGCACAGTGAATACAGAAGCGAGCATGTTGGAATATCCTTGGGCCATGATACAGCAGATACACATCAGCACACTCAACGCTCAACCTCTGTCCATCATCTCCTTCAGTCTGACAACAGGAACCTCTTATCACAACCTCTGGAGGAAAAACACACCTGTCAAAGCAAGAACTGAACAATCTCAAAGATCATCCATCCCCTACATCAGGGATAGACAACCCTGTTCCTGGAGTGCCACAGGTACTGCAGAATTTTGTTACAACTACACACCACACCTGACCAACTGAGCTAATTGATCAGTTCAGTGATTGCCTAAATTCAACACAGTCTTCCAGGTCGTCAAAAACAGGACCAGGGTTGCCTACCCCTGCCCTACATAAACGGCAACTTATATTTTAGTCATTTAGCAGACGCTCTTATCCAGAGCGACTTACAGGAGCAATTAGGGTTAAGTGCCTTGCTCAAGGGCACATCGACAGACTTTTCACCTAGTCGGCTCGGGGATTAGAACCAGCAACCTTTCGATTACTGCCACAACGCTCTTAAACACTAAGCTACCTGCCGACCAACTCCAAACAACAATAGTTCCCTAAATGTATGTTGCATGTATGTTTAAAAAAATATGCAATTCAGACATCAATTGTATTCAGCCATGTGAATTAATTAAAATCATTTGAATGTGTAATATTTAAAAAATTAGGACAAAGAACTAGTCATGTCTAATATATATGTGACTATAATTTGCCCCAAGCCACAGCATACCCATACGTTTTCTAGATTGCTTGTCATCAGGATGCCATTTGAGGCGGTCAAGGCTCCCTTGCTCACAGTATGCGAGGGTCAACAACGTTACGATAATGGCCTTTAACTTCTCCCAATGTCTTTTTAGCTATCGTATACAGAATTTAGGTAGAGAAGGAAGGCAGGGGCTCGAGTGTAAACAATCGGCTTATGAAATCGCCCAGTGTGAAGGCTACTATCAGGCCATGTTGTGCAGTGTGCTTTGAATTTGAAGTGGAGATCCTATTGCGTACAGAGACGCTGACGCCATTTCAGAATGGTGAAATTGTACTTAACATACTTAGCTTAACATACTGTACATCTTTACTCTTACGTGCCTCCTCTTGACAAGCCTCCTCTCTACTTGGCTCCTGAATTGCTTCATAGAGAGGGAAATATTATTAGATACAAATGGAAATGATCAGATACATCATGCAACATATATACAATTTAACATTTCAGGTTTTAATAGTTATTAATGCTATCACACACACTGAGGAATCAGTCATACCTTACGATGACATTGCAAGTGCAGATATTGTCCTTCCCTTAAAGCCAAGGTAACTTATGACCTGTGGTCATTATCCAACCCTGACTATAATAAGTAGCCTTATACCTGTAGTTATGTTTTATATTCATTATATAGCATGCCTACCTGCAACAGCTCTCAGCATATACGTAGGACGGTACACACTATTCAACCATAGTCCTGTAGAGCCATGGGGAAAGCAGGCTTGAGGTCAAGCTCTCCAGACTGTTAGCTGGGACAAAAGCCTGCACACCCTGTGGCTCTCCAGGAACAGTGTCGCTGACCAATGCCCTACATGAAATGACAGGTCAAGAATGCCAGATCCCTACTAACCATAGTATAAGAAGGCCTACTATACTTTATAGCAGAGATAGACTCTTGTTATTATGGTGTTGGCCTTAAGACTACACAAACGCCCATAAATGCAGTCTTGATCTGGACCTGGGCTCAGAGTCCAGGGTCTTGGTCCATTGGTAATAATCCCACAAACCCAAATCAACCCCTGGGAACTTGTGTGGATCTGGAAGTATTGGATAGGTGTAAGCAATATGCTGGTAACTCCATATTGACCTCTGATAGGCCAGGTGGGATTAAGGAAATGTCCTGTGTGTGATATGTTGTTTTGGTACTTTGGTTACATTGCTGGTACACTGGATGTATGTCTTAAAATGCTTGCTGGAGCTCTGACTTTGACTTTGCAAGACACTTCTTCTCTCTGCAATACAGATACAGTGAGGTAGCTAGCTAGCTAAGTATACGTGCAGGTAAATATAATATAAAACCACTACTAACTCGTTCCCCTGTTAAACACTTTAGCTAACCCTAAAGTTATTTGTTAGCCAACCAAGCAAACGTTAGCTGACCGTTTTGTGAAATCGTAAGCATCACATTGAGCTTGGATTTCTTTACTTCGCAACACTAGAAATATGATGTGTTGCAAACCGACTAACTAGCTGGCTATCTTACCCATTTATTGATGGTCCATTCTCATCCATTATGTATTCTTGCGGTGTGTCACATGCCTCTAGAAAAAACGTAAACAAATTGTTAGGACCAATTAGAGTAGAGTTGCTGACTTCAGACGTCAACGTGAGCCGGATATTATTATGATTATTATGATGATGATGATGATGATGATTCTTCTTCTTCTTGCCAGATCCATTACATATTCACATGGCTAGAAGGAAGGGACCTACAATTTGTCAAACTAACCCTTTTCATTACCTTAACCTAATTCTCTTAACCTGCTACGTTAATTATCCTAATCTGCTGTGTAAATTCTTCTAACCTGCAACAAAACGTAAAACCTGACATTCATTTGACAAAAGCTGGATGCCTTCGAGCCATCACCATTAAAAATGGACACAGAGCGCAATGGCAATGGTGTCTTTCTGTAGGCACTAACTCCGCCATGGTTCATTGGACAAAACCTCTATGGGAAAATGAATAGAGTTTTTGGATAAACAAAGAAATTAAGGTGTGTGCTAAACACAGGCTTAGGAGATCTTATACTTTTTTCTCTGAGATAATCTTCATCAACTAACATAACGTTTTGTGAATTTTTAAGCATTTATGTAATAAAAAAATCACATGAAGCCCATAAAGACTTCATCATTCATAAAGGTAATGTTAACTGACTGATATTATCCCATAAAACAAAACGTATAAGACCTCCTAAGCCTGTGTTAATAACCTCAGACCTTATTTTCGCCGTTTATCCCAAAACCCTATTCTTCCCCATTTTAATTTTAGCCATAGGAATGGCAGAAGAACTAGAGGTAACAAACTTTGGGGTTTTAGGACAACAAGCTGGCGTGGTTTATTGTAGGCCGAGTTTAAACACGTGGTGAAAATGCTTCCCACCACCAGATCACATCACTAGATGTGAGCTGGACGTGATCCTAACGCTGCCACCAATGTAGCGGAAGAAAGTGAAAGCTGCAACAAGGACTCTAACCGTGGCTCATACGGTGGCAAAGTGAGCTCTAACAGCCTTGCCATGAAAGCCTAGGCCTCTGGGCAGAGGCAGTAGGGCAGAGGTGGGTAGAGTAGCCAAAAATTGTACTCAAGTAAAAGTACTGTTACTTCAGAATAATATGACTCAAGTAAAAGTAAAAAGTAGTCATCCAAATAATTACTTGAGTAAGAGTAAAAAAGTACTTGGTGAAAAAACTACTCAAGTACTGAGTAACTGTTGAGTAACGTCTGATTTAGACAAAAATACAAAATAATCATCTTTAATGAATTACAAAATAGCTTAAATTAAAATAATTCAGGTAAATTCAAGTATTAAAAAATAAAATAATAATAAATTAAAAATAAATAAGCACAAGTAACACAAATTTCCAAACCTTTATACTTTTTTTACCAGGCAGAACTAGAACGAGGCAGCCCATAAACTCTCATAAACTGTGTGTGTGTCTCCATAGTGACAGAACAACAGAAGGAAACACACAAACATTTCATACCAGGCATGCTGAACAGAAAACTGCACACCAGAAGGAAGCGGTCAACGTAAAATAATCAATAGGTGTTGATTAGGCCTACTCAGTACCTTTGTATTGCATGGCAAGCAACAGCCCTTTTTCTGTGTGCCTAGAAATGAATACTCTGATCTGTGATTAGGCCACACTGCACATCTCACTGAGCAGAGGAAAAGAGCAGCAGTACACATCAACTGAAAAAGCACCAGTCCATGATAGATGGCCAAATAAAACAATATTGCAGGCCTAGTATCCCAGAACACAAATTAAGCTGAATGCATGTTCTCTAAAAGGCATTAGAGGAGAGTGATGTAGTTGTAGATTGGGCATTATGTTTACTTCCAGTTCCAATATCTAACAAGAAAAGTCAGCAAAAAAAGTCACACTAACTATATTGCCACCCTGTGGTTTGTCACTGACACACTATAATCCTAAATGACAGTAACATTATACAGAGTTATATAGGTCAATGTCTACTGGTTCACATTTGAATTGATAAACAAGTATATTTACCAGCATTTAAGATGTTCTCCTCTGTGGTCCAGGATGTTCTGAATCTTGGTAGGAGTATTGCTGCTGCAATCAGCTCAGGCACTTTCATGACGTCTCCAAAACGTTTCTGGATCCCTTGCTGCAGGGCGTGAACAAGAGGTGTACACATTTTGCAAGTTGACTCCAACTTCTTCAGCTTGTCCCGCAACTGGTAAAGTGTTGGCAGCAGGAGGCCCATATGCACAGATGATTCCCCTTGGAGGATATTAAGGGCCATGGCAACAGGCTTCATCACAGCAGCATACTCGACCAAAACCAATTTTCAGCTGGATTGAACCTATAAAAGATGTAACGATAAAACAATTACTTATAGCTATTTCTGGTACAATGTCTTTATTATGCATTGTACATGTTAAATACAAAAAATATATATATATATATATTTCATTCAAGTCATCCACAATTGCCACACCACCATGCAAAGAAAACTTAGTTACTTGAGACAAGTGGATTCACCCATTAATCAGCAAGGCTTATTTACTTTTATTATTCTTTAAAAACAAAATATACATTTTGTCAACTTACATCTTTATCTTTAATGCTGTGCAGACATTGCGAGTTGCTTGTTCTCCTTGCTCTCGGTGAATGCGCACAATCCTTTCTACAGCGAGGAACAGGGAGCTCCAGCGTGTCTGATTGGGTCGGAGAAACTGCAGCTTGCATTCACGTTCCACTGTTTCATGAGCCATGGTTGACCTGCTGGTTTTATTCCAAAGAGCATGACATTTTGCAGACAGAGACAGCCTCTTGTAGGTTTCGTTTGCAGCTCCTCCTGCAGCAGTGGCATCAACTGTGGATATAAGATTGAGGAGATGGCATGCACACTTTTGGTGCCTTGGAAGTTGGTACTCAAGGCCTGTGTTGTCATCCAGAATTGCAGACATCTTGATACTCCACCTCTGACTCACTCTGATCTTCTGTTGCATCATCAAGGGTGGAGTCACTCTCCTCTTGTACATTGATGGCTTCCTCCTCTTTCTCCTCACCATATAATCGAAAGGAAGTTTGAGCCACTGTCTGTCGTCCTGGTCACTTTTTCCCTGATGTGGTACTCAGAATGTATTTCCTCTAATGCAGCAGCAAGGACATCAAACGTGTGCGAGCCTTTGACAGGTCTACAAGCCAATGTGGAGTGCCTCTCCAGTGAGGTGTTGTCTATCCAGTGACAGGTGACACCTAAGTAGCTACGTTAGCAACATAGTTCACAGCACTCAGCTTTTTGATGATTATGCTCTTCTTGTGTTTTGCAGCTTCTTGTATTCTTGTGCATAACGTTTTCCTTGTCATTACTGTATGAGGTTGCAAGGTTTCTATCAAAGTATTGAAGGATGGCGTCTTAACCACAGAAAATGGTTGGTTGGCCTCACATACAAAATGTAGCATCAGCTTGTCAAGCGTTGCTTGTGTTACCCGCCCTGGGGCAGCAAAGGCTGTGATTTTTGCATTTTTCACAAGAGTATCACTGGAAGAGGAGGACTTACGCTTTCTGTGGTTCTCTAGTAAGTCTGTGTACTTTGCCAGTTTGTTGGGGTGAATCCTCTGTGGACAAAAAAAAAATATGTGAGGCTACAGGGAGATCAAGACATTAAAAGAGACTTATTATCACATCAAATGTGTATATATATATATATATATATATATATATATATATATTGTAACGACCCTGTATTGTGTTCTGTGTTCATGGATGTGTTATCGTTCTCATGGGTACTAGCAGGGGTTAAATATGCCAGGACAGATGGAAAGGTTGGGGGGTATGATGGGTAATCCCGCGGGATTTTGGGAATGATTAAATAGGGGTTACGGTCTCATCTCTCTTCTCTTCGGTTCGGGACCCTTGATTTGACATGTTCTATTTGTGTATGTTCGAGGTTTAGCGGCGTGGGTTGTGGCCTGAACAATAGCCCATTTAGGAATAAACCTGTGTTCTGCCTGTACACCTGGTGCCCGTCTCTCTTTACTTTATGACCCAGCTGGGTCATTACATTGGTGTCAGAAGTGCTTTCGAACGACGGGATAGATCGAGATTAGGCGAGTTAGCTGTTTCAGTATAGGCCGTGGTTAGCTTTAGCGTGACTCGCATCTACGGTCAGGATGATCGGGCGAGGCGGAAAGTTAAGGAAGAGTCGGACAAAGTGGCCGTTGGGGGCTCGGGTGTACCCGGTCGGGAGGGTCAGGCGAGGGACGGCTGTAGAAGAGCTGGAGAGCCACATGGCGGAGTTAAATTGTCAGTCAGCAAGATGGCAGAACGGGCGGGTTTTCCTTCAAACTGCTCGACCAGAACAGACGTCACGGCGACGGAGATATCGACGTCACCGCTGCGCGGAAATGGCTGGACCTCCTTATGTAAACAGAGATGGCAGCGCCCTATTGCCATTAGCCACGGTAGCGGCTAAACTTCCAAAGTTCAATGGACAAGGTAAATGGGAAGTTTTTTTCACTCAATTCGAGTTGTTGGCTAGAGCCGGGAGGTGGTCTGACGAGACGAAAGGGTTACAGCTTGCCCTGAGCCTGTCAGAGGAGGCGTCGGAATGCCTGCTAACGCTAGCCCCGACGAGAGGGGCGACTACGGTGCGCTAGTGGAGGCATTGGGGGGCCGTTGCAGCGATGCACAGCCCAACATGCTGCGGATTGAACTGAATAACAAAAAGAGACTTCAGGGGGAATCATTAAAGGCGTTGGCAAGTGATATTCTGAGCCTGACCAGGCGGGCTTATGCAAATATGTCGATTGGGGTGCAAGACGAGCTGGCACGGGACAGTTTCATTAGAGCGCTCTCCTCCACCGAACTGGGTAAGCATGTGCAGATGTCGGACCCAGCATCTCTGCGGGCTGCAGTGGAGATAGCCAGGAAGAGGGAGCTGATCTGGGGTGAGGGGAGTGAGAGTGGAGGTTGCCAGTCAACCAGAGGTGAGAGCAGCGGCGGCCGGGGTGCTGGGGGGTCACCAAACCAGAGTGGGTCGACGAGTTGGGAGGGTTAGTCAAGACCGCTTCGCTTGTCATTGAGAAGGGCTCCAGACAACATCGCAGTGTCAGCTCAACTTCCATTGTCTGCTGGGGTTGTGGCCAGACTGGCCACATTCAGCGGGAGTGTGGCAGATTCTCCAGTCAACAGGGAAACGACAGCGGGTTCTCGCGCAGGGGGGCAGCGCGGGCCCATTCCTCCGCCCCGAACCCACAGTAAGCAGAAGATGTACCCAGCAGTGCAGGCAAGAGGGTGGGGACCGCTTCCCCAGGGTGTAGCGGCCACCGTGTTTCCTAGTCCGGTAGTTGTGGTGGGACGTACCACCATTGGGGACTTCTGCAATGTCATCGCCAAGGTAGAGGGGTGGAATGTTTGGCCCTGGTCGACACGGGCTCTACAGTAACCCTGGTGAGACCAGACATACTACCTGTTGGGGTGCGGGTGGAGCCGACCTTGTCCAGCTACGGACTGTCACGGGGAGCTAGCCCCCATGTTAGGGAAGTGTCGGGTGTCTGTGACTGTGGGGGGGAGAACTGTGGGGTGTCCGGTGTGGGTAGCAGCGGTACAGGACCCTGTATACTAGGAATGGACTTTTTGAAAAACTGTGGGGCTCAGTTGGACTTAGCTTCGGGCACTTTGAGGCTGTCGGGGGGCCCACAGTGGGAATGTCGCCACGGGAGGGCCAGCAGGGGGGCAGGGCTGTCCCTCCGTCTTCCTCCAAGCTTGCCGAAACTCCACTGGTCGTCCCGGCTGCTCCCTTGGTCGTTGTTCCATCCCAGCAGCTGTCTCCGGCGGCAACGACCTTCACTCCCCATAATGGTGCAAGCACAGGCATCCCAGTAGCCCAAAAACACACTGGCTCCTTCACCCCCATCAGCCCGACGGGGGAAGGAGGAAGTTCTCGACGCCGTTGAGGCTGTGTGGCTGAAAAAAACTGTCAAGGTCTGGACGAGGGACAACAGAGACAATTAAAGCAGCTGCTGTTTGACTTTAAAGATAGCTTCGCTTGGGGGGAAGATGAGGTAGGGCAAACGCACCTGGTTCAGCACGACATCGACACTGGGGACAACCAACCCATTAAAATTCGGCCCCGCCGCATTCCCCTTGCCAAGAGGGAAGCAGCAGCCACAGCTATTGCTGACATGTTGCGGGCTGATTTCATTGAGCCATCAGACAGCCCGTGGTCCGCGCCCGGTCGTCATGGTGCCTAAGAAAGGGGGTAAACTTAGGTTTTGTGCGGACTACAGGGGCCTAAATTCTGTCACCATTAAAGACTCTTACCCCATACCGAGGATCGATGAGTCGCTAGACCACGTCAGAGGGTCCTCGTGGTTCTCTTCCCTTGATCTGCGCAGTGGCTACTGGCAGGTGCCCCTCTCGCCTGGGGCACGTGAAAAACTGCCTTCTCCACGGATAGGGGCCATTGGCAGTTCAAGGTGCTGTGCTTCGGGCTTTGTAATGCTCCTGCCACCTTTGAGAGGCTCATGGACAGAGTGCTGGCGGGGGTTCCGAGAGACGAGTGTGTCGTGTACCTAGACGACATATTGGTACACGGCACGTCGTTTGAGGGGGCACTGGGGCACTTAGGCGAGTGCTGGAGAGGATCTCGGGGCGGGGCTAAAATTACACCCGAAAAGTGCCATTTCATGCAAAGGGAGTTGGCGTTCCTGGGTCATCAGCTGGGTGGTGAGGGTATCAGCACGTTGCCAGACAAAGTGGAGGCTGTGAGGGGGGTGGCCAATTCCAAAGGAAAAAAAAAGAGGTTAAGAGCTTCCTGGGTCTGGCATCCTACTATCGTAGGTTTGTGAAAGGGGTTTGCGGGGATAGCAGCTCCTTTGAACCACCTTCTCAAGAAGGACACTGTCTTTCAGTGGACCGAAGAGCACCAGCGGGCGTTTGAGGCCCTCAAACGTGCCCTGGTGGGAGGCCCCTGTCCTGTCCTCACCAGACCCAAACCGTCCGTTTATTCTGGACACCGATGCAAGCAATGAGGGCTTGGGGGGCCGTGCTGGCTCAGCGTGGTTCTGACGGGGAGCACGTAGTAGCTTATTACAGCAGAACTTTTGATAAGGCTGAAAAACGCTACTGCGTGACAAGGAGGGAGCTTTTGGCTGTCGTGGCAGCAGTACGCCATTTCAAGTACTACCTGGGGGGCCTGCCGTTTTGTGGTGCGGACGGATCACTCCGCCCTGCAGTGGCTTCTCTCCTTCAAGGAGCCAGAGGGTCAGATCGCCCGCTGGTTGGAGGAGCTGCAACCCCTACGACTTCCAGGTGGAGCACAGGGCCGGCCTTCGCCACAGCAATGCAGACGCCTTGTCCCGCCGCCCGTGTGCTGAGGACGGCTGTGGGTACTGCGCCAAACGGGTGGAGCGAGAGAGGGAACTGTGCATGGAGGAGGGAGTCACCGCCACGGTGAGTCAGCTGAGGGTGACAGAGTGCCGGGAGCTTGAGGCTGTGGACGTCGGGGAGTGGAGGCGTCGCCAGGAGGAGGACGAGAGCTGCGTCCTGTGCTGGGGTGGGTGGAAGAGAGAAGACGACCGGCATGGGGGGAAGTAGCCTCTATCACCAGTCACCAAAGGACTCTGGGCTAAATTCTCAGTCCTTAGAGTGGCTGAGGGAGTGCTCAGAGTGGAAAAAGCCAGCTACTGGAGAAATGACGTGGCAGGTAGTGGTTCCCAAAAGGCTGCAAGGGAGCGTGTTACAGCAGCTTCACGGGGGAGTAGGCGCAGGGCATTTTGGGGTCTCCAAAACGTTAAAGCGCGTACGTAAAGGCTTCTATTGGGCCAGGCACAGGAGGGATGTGGAGGACTTTTGCAGGCAGTGCGATGAGTGTGCTGCTAAGAAAGGACCTCCAGGTCAGTCACACGCCCTCCTACAACAATTCCCAGAGGGGAGCCCATGGAGAGACTGGGGGTAGACATAGTTGGACCGTTTCCAATCACAGACAGCGGTAACAGGTGGATTCTAACTGCTATGGACTACTTCACCAAGTGGCCAGAGGCTTACGCTCTCCCAGACCAGGAGGCAGAAACAGTAGCTGATGCATTGGTAGGGGGAATAATCAGTCGGTTCGGGGTGCCACAGTCTATACACAGCGACCAGGGGAGAAACTTTGAGTCACGGGTGTTCTCAGAGTTGTGTAGACGGTTAGGCGCGGAGAAGACGCGCACTACTCCGCTTCATCCCCAGAGTGATGGGCTGGTGGAAAGATTTAACAGAACATTAGCACAACAGCTGGCTATCGTTGCCTCAAAACACCAGAGAGATTGGGACACCCACTTACCGTTTATTCTCATGGCATGTAGGTCGGCTGTTCAGGAATCGACTGCGTGCTCCCCAGCGCTACTAATGTTAGGTCGTGAGTTGCGCACCCCAGCCGAACTGACGTTTGGCCACCCTCCTGATAACGACGACGGGGTTTTGCCTGGCCCGAACTATGTTCGTCGACCGCAGAACCGGTTAGAAGCGGCTCACACCTTCGCAAGAGAGCAACTCGAGAACGCAGGAATGCGCCAAAAGCGCCACTATGACTCACGCGCTAGGGGGAGGCACTTTGGAGCGGGAGAACGGTGTGGCTTCACAACCCCACGCGCAAGAAGGGGCGGTGCCCAAAGCTGGACAGTGCCTGGGTGGGGGCCGTGCCTGGTGATAGAGAGAGTGGGGAGGTGACGTACCGGGTGGAGGTTCCCCACGGGGCAGGAAGGTGGTGGTCCACCGGGACCGATTGGCGCCCCACAGAGGGAGGAAAACGGTAGGGAATGGAAGTGAGGACTCTGATGTGAGCACACGGGGACAGTCTAGCGAGGAGACTCTAATGCAAGCTGAGCCTGGGACGGGGCTGCCTCTTCGGGGGTGCTGGAAATGACATTGGGGCAGATGAGTGTTCTGGGGGTCCACCAGTGAGAGTCAAGGGGAGGCACAAGAGACTGATGCGACCTCCGGGTCGCTTTTAAGGATTTTGTTTTGTAACCCTAGGGGCTAGGGTTTAGAAAGGAGGGGGCTATGTAACGAACCCTGTATTGTGTTCTGTGTTCATGGATGTGTTATCGTTCTCATGGGTACTAGCAGGGGTTAAATATGCCAGGACAGATGGAAAGGTTGGGGTATGATGGGTAATCCCGCGGGATTTTGGGAATGATTAAATAGGGGTTACGGTCTCATCTCTCTTCTCTTCGGTTCGGGACCCTTGATTTGACATGTTCTATTTGTGTATGTTCGAGGTTTAGCGGCGTGGGTTGTGGCCTGAACAATAGCCCATTTAGGAATAAACCTGTGTTCTGCCTGTACACCTGGTGCCCGTCTCTCTTTTACTTTATGACCCAGCTGGGTCATTACAATATATAGAAAATGTTTAAAACATATGTAACCTAAAAGACAAACATTCGCCTATCCACAGCAAAAAAAAACGATTTTAGGAAACTTACCGCTACATGTTTCCTCAAGTTAGATGTTGAGTTCTTGAATGCTGAAATGTCCGTTTGTTTTGGTAGACACAGAAGACACCGCATAATGTAGCTGTTCTTTCGCACTTTTACTAAGGTAAACATGCTTTCAATATGAGGCCAGGGGTGCCGGTGTTCCTCCTCGTCTGTGTCTGCATTGCCGACGGCTAATTCTGACATTTTTGTGTTGCTATGACTGTAAAGCCAACCCGTCCCGCCACTGAGATTGAGTATGGTAAAGTGACGAGACTGCACAACTACGTTTGATTGGTGAAACACAGTCACGTGGTAGAGCCTTAGCGGGAGTCTCTCTCTCTCTCTGTCAAAATAAAACATTAAAATAAGACATATGCTGGGGGATAAAGACAATGACGCGTAGAATACCAAAGAGGTAAAAAGAAAAGTTACGACCTCATTGTAGCCTAATGTAGCGGAGTAAGAGTACAGTTTCTTCTTCACAAATCTACTCAAGTAAAAGTAAAAAGTATAGTGATTTAAAACTACTCCTAGAAGTATAATTTTTTCAAAAACTTACTCAAGTAAATGTAACGGAGTAAATGTAACTCGTTACTACCCACCTCTGCAGTAGGGCTACAATGCAGGCATATGCATTGTGGTCCTCTGTAGCTCAGCTGGTAGAGCACGGCGCTTGTAACGCCAAGGTAGTGGGTTCGATCCCCGGGACCACCCATATACAAAAATGTATGCACGCATGACTGTAAGTCGCTTTGGATAAAAGCGTCAGCTAAATGGCATATTATTATTATTATTATTATTATTACAATAGCCTAAGTATATAACATGATTGACACGACCTTAATCATCATCATAAAACGGCCTTGGAAGTGCCATAAGTGTAAGCCAACATAATTCATTATTAAAAAACGTTTGTTTTCTATGTAAATAAATGATGGACACAAAAAATGGCAATGTAGAACAACATTGCCCATCATGCATTGCTCCAATGACTTTCAAAAGATTATTCGGAAGTGTATCCCCCAAAAATGTATTTTCCTATGAATGAAGTCACACAAAAAATGGTGTATTTTCCTATGAATTAAGTCTAACAAAAACGTGTGTATTTTCACACAAATTAAGCTACACAAAACGCACGGAATCTGCTGCAATATTTTTTTGTACATATTTACCCGAATAGAGTGTGAGATTGTGTTGCATTTAACTTTGCTCTGTGCTTCTCCAAGCATGCACTTCATAGCCGGATCATCCCAGCAGCTATTTTAGAAATATAACTGCTCTGTGCTTCTCCGAGCATGCACTTCATAGCCAGATCAATTGATTGAGACCACACTAAATAGCCTTGATATTGCACGCCCAGCGGAGAATGAGAGATGCGGGGCGGCATCGGGCACACATCGATATATAGCCTAATAGGAAACTACACTAAAGTGTAAAGTGTTGGTCCCATGTTTCATGAGCTGAAATAAAAGATCCCAGCAATTTTCCCATTTGCACAAAAACCTTATTTCTCTAAAAATGTGCGCACAAATTTGTTTACATCCCTGTCAGTGAGCATTTCTCCTTTGCCAAGATAATTCATCCACCTGGCAGGTGTGGCATATCAAGAAACTGATTAAACAGCATGATCATGCACCTTGTTTTGGGGACAATAAAAGGCCACTCTAAAATGTGCAGTTTTGTCACACAACACAATGCCACAGATGTTTCAAGTTTTGAGGGAGAGTGCAATTTGCATGCTGACTGCAGGAATGTCCACCAGAGCTGTTGCCAGAGAATTGAATGTTAAATTCTCTACCATAAGCCGCCTCCAACGTCGTTTTAGATAAATTGGCAGTACATCCAACCGGTTTTATAACCACAGACCACATGTAACCACGCCAGCTCAGGACCTTCAATTCTGGCTTCTTCACCTGCGGGATGGTCTGAGACGAGCCACCCGGACAGCTGATGAAACTGTGGATTTGCACAAGCGAAGAATTTCTGCACCAACTGTCAGAAACCGTCTCAGGGAAGCTCATCTGTGTACTCGTCGTCCTCAACAAGGTCTTGACTTCAGTTCGGCGTCGTAACCGACTTCAGTGGGCAAATGCTCACCTTCGATAGCCACTGGCACGCTGGAGAAGTGTGCTCTTGAGGGATGAATCACGGTTTCAACCTCTACCCTCCACGTTTCAATCACGCACACAGTTTGCACAGACTCACCAATGCAGAGGACTTGACGGGTCCTGTCGAGCTGGCAGTTTGTCTGGTGTTGGTCCTTGTGAAGGGTATGTGGTCTTTAATCACATCTGCTTCTCATATGCGTCTGCCAATGCTGGCTCGCTGAGTCAGTGGCTAGGTGTCTGGGTGAAGACTACAGAAAGTCAGGTGCAAGGGCTATGGTTCATCTGGCTAGTCATCCTAGAATGCAAGAGGTGGCAGGGAGAGGCTCACGCTGGCTGTCCTCTTATAAAAGGAACGCCAACCTGCCAGGCAATACAAATTATATAAAATATATACCCAATACAAACAGGTGTTCCCACTTCTGCAATCAATGAGTTCCGCTCAAAACAAACAGAAAGGAGTGTGACAGGGCAGACAACACTTTTCACCCATATGACCACGTAATTTAGAGTAAGAGGTAACAAAACTCATACATTGAACAAGACTTAGTCTTGTCAAAGAACAACAAGTTGAGGCCTTGAAATGCAAGTTTGCCTACACCAATGAATGCAACAGATTTGGAATGAATGTGGACCTCTGATATGGCAAAGGGATGTTACATGAAGGTTGGCTAAACACTCTCACTGTAATAAGTAACACACACAAGATTCTTCCACTTTGGCTTTCCTATTCCTCTGGGGAAGCTTCACATACTAGTGACTACATGCAGCAGCTGGCAGGTAGTCCAGCATGGTCATCAGACCGCTGTATCTTTCTTTCTTTACTGGAAGAGGAGACTCGTAGGCCCTGGGATAGTGGGTTGAGAATTAGGGAGCTTGAGGTCTAGCGCCATGCTTCAGCTTACAGACAGACCAGGACTTCCATCCCGCATACTGGCTGTGGCTCTGCCTGGTGTGTATGTTCCAAGGATCATCAGCTGAAATTATAAAGGACAGCAGAAACAATATTTACAATTATAATTCGTTTTTCAACCAAATACACTAACATCACTTTTGGTATAAAGCAGTGTGCTGGGGTTAGGGAGCCCCTCTAAAAGACAGACAGACAGCGAGAGAGAGAGAGAGATTTTTTGTAAAGTACCTGAGAGTTTGGCCACATCAGTGAGGTAATGTGTAATTCAGCTGGTCGAGTAGCCAGTACCCCATTGTGAATATATTTCTGCCCAGTGTGTATGCAGTCAGGCCACTGAAAGCACATACATTAACTTAAATTAATCTGAATAGGAATGAAATACAGAGGACCCAATGTAGACAGAAGAGCCACATCCAGCTCTCCCTACTGTCTCCCCATATTATTATTATAATCCACCTGCTCATTCCTGGGCTGAGACTACACAGATACACATTCTCCAGGTTTGCAACATTTTATCATTTCTGCCTGACCAGGATCTCAGTCCCTGTGTTTGTCAATCAACACATTACACCAATAGCCTTAACAGTTTTGATGATGTTCTCATCAGGGCGCCATCCCACTTTTGACAGCCTCAGAGACCCGGGTTCAGGTACTAGTCAGGTACTAATATCTCATTAAGCTACAAAAATAAACTGATGCCTGTATAATTCTCTACACCCATCTCATTGAATGTATGAAGTAGCTCTTCATGTCCCTAACTAGCCTAGCATAAATAATACTTTAATAATAAGAAAGAAAAATAAGCTAGAACAATGTAACATCTATACAGGTCCATTAACCCATAACTAACAGTAACAATGATGATAGACAATCTGCTTGAATATCCCGGTCTAGGTTACACTACATGAGGAATGGTCACACACCATATTAGCTGATATGTTTAGCTCAGGCTAGTTACACAAGCGAGCCAACATCGAACAACAAAACGTTGTTAGTTTGGTTGATATACGTTTCTTCCACATACCTTTGTTTGGACATGTTTTCTCTGTTTTTTCTTGTCCCTTACGATGAATACGGTTTCCACGCAGCCCTCTGTCTTTCGTTGCCTGTCCTTCCATGAAAATGAAATTGCTTGTCCGTCCATTCTTAGTTGTGTACATAAACGTTTTTTTACGCATGACCCTATTTTAAAATCTAAAATACTGGCTCATTATTGCATGAAAGTCTCACGAAACCACCTAATTTGACAGAGAGGATATCAAATAATGATGTCTGATGTTTACTTCATTTTTTTCAAAAATGTCACATATACAGTGGGGGGAAAAAGCATTTAGTCAGCCACCAATTGTGCAAGTTCTCCCACTTAAAAAGATGAGAGAGGCCTGTAATTTTCATCATAGGTACACGTCAACTATGACAGACAAAATGAGAAAATTAAATCCAGAAAATCACATTTTAGGATTTTTTATGAATTTATTTGCAAATTATGGTGGAAAATAAGTATTTGATCAATAATAAAAGTTTCTCAATACTTTGTTATATACCCTTTGTTGGCAATGACACAGGTCAAACGTTTTCTGTAAGTCTTCACAAGGTTTTCACACACTGTTGCTGATATTTTGGCCCATTCCTCCATGCAGATCTCCTCTAGAGCAGTGATGTTTTGGGGCTGTCGCTGGGCAACACAGACTTTCAACTCCCTCCAAAGATTTTCTATGGGGTTGAGATCTGGAGACTGGCTAGGCCACTCCAGGACCTTGAAATGCTTCTTACGAAGCCACTCCTTCGTTGCCCGGGCGGTGTGTTTGGGATCATTGTCATCCTGAAAGACCCAGCCACGTTTCATCTTCAATGCCCTTGCTGATGGAAGGAGGTTTTCACTCAAAATCTCACGATACATGGCCCCATTCATTCTTTCCTTTACACGGATCAGTCGTCCTGGTCCCTTTGCAGAAAAACAGCCCCAAAGCATGATGTTTCCACCCCCATGCTTCACAGTAGGTATGGTGTTCTTTGCATGCAACTCAGCATTCTTTGTCCTCCAAACACGACGAGTTGAGTTTTTACCAAAAAGTTATATTTTGGTTTCATCTGACCATATGACATTCTCCCAATCCTCTTCTGGATCATCCAAATGCACTCTAGCAAACTTCAGACGGGCCTGGACATGTACTGGCTTAAGCAGGGGGACACGTCTGGCACTGCAGGATTTGAGTCCCTGGCGGTGTAGTGTGTTACTGATTGTAGGCTTTGTTACTTTGGTCCCAGCTCTCTGCAGGTCATTCACTAGGTCCCCCCGTGTGGTTCTGGGATTTTTGCTCACCGTTCTTGTGATCATTTTGACCCCACGGGGTGAGATCTTGCGTGGAGCCCCAGATCGAGGGAGATTATCAGTGGTCTTGTATGTCTTCCATTTCCTAATAATTGCTCCCACAGTTGATTTCTTCAAACCAAGCTGCTTACCTATTGCAGATTCAGTCTTCCCAGCCTGGTGCAGGTCTACAATTTTGTTTCTGGTGTCCTTTGACAGCTTTTTGGTCTTGGCCATAGTGGAGTTTGGAGTGTGACTGTTTGAGGTTGTGGACAGGTGTCTTTTATACTGATAACAAGTTCAAACAGGTGCCATTAATACAGGTAACGAGTGGAGGACAGAGGAGCCTCTTAAAGAAGAAGTTACAGGTCTGTGAGAGCCAGAAATCTTGCTTGTTTGTAGGTGACCAAATACTTTTTTTCCACTATAATTTGCAAATAAATTCATAAAAAATCCTACAATGTGATTTTCTGGAAAAAAAAATCTAAATTTGTCTGTCATAGTTGACGTGTACCTATGATGAAAATTACAGGCCTCTCTCATCTTTTTAAGTGGGAGAACTTGCACAATTGGTGGCTGACTAAATACTTTTTTTCCCCACTGTATGTGTTTTCGTCGCAAGGGCTCATATGAACTGTAACTCAGTAAAATCTTTGAAATTGTTGCATGTTGCGTTCATGTTTTTGTTCAGTGTAATTCTAAATCACAGAGAAATATAGAAATGTCATCAATTAGAAATTACATGACCCTCCCCTGGACTAGAGTTTAAAAAGAGTAAATTATCCCTTTGACTGAAATTGAAAAAGCATGACCCTCCCCCATTTTCCTCCAGGTACCCAGTATGTACATTTCGATCCATCACTTGGAAAAAAAGGGTTCCAGAAGGGATTTTTGACTGTCCCAATAGGATAACCCTTTTTGGTTCCATGTAGAACCCTCTGTGGAAATGGCTCTTCATGGAACTCAAAAGGGTTCTACGGAACTAAAAGGGTTCTACCTGGAACCAAAAAGGGGTCTTCCTAGGGTTCTCCTATGGGGACATCACCCTTTGTTTTAAAAGTGTAGGCCATGATCAAGACACACACACATACATGCACACACACACACAAAACACACACACACACACACACACACACAGGATGTCCCCTTGCTCTGAACAATGATGAACAGAGTGCTAACACACACAGACCCAGTCTGTAGCAGGTGTAATCACTCCTTCAGAATGACTGTGGTGGTGCTGATATCTCTTATCCTCCTCTCTCTGGGGTTCGCAGGTCAGTTAGAACTTAACCTTTTAGTTTTTATCTTTATTGTTGTGTGTTAAAGATTTAAGTTGATCTAATTCTGTCTGTCTTAATGGTTTAGCGGTTAGTCTGGGTGATGTTGGGTAAAACTAAGATTACTGCACAATATTTTATGTTTGAATATGCATATCAAAATCAAATAAATCATCATTGGTCCTCTGTAGCTCAATTGGTAGAGCATGGCGCTTGTAACGCCAGGGTAGTGGGTTCGATCCCCGGGACCACCCATACGTAAAAATGTATGCACACATGACTGTAAGTCGCTTTGGATAAAAGCGTCTGCTAAATGGCATATTATTAAATCTTTCTAAAAAACAGCACACAAATGCTCTTATTTTCGCTCACAGGGATCCATTAAACACTGTAGAGAAAACCAGAACCCAAGTGTGAACGTCTTTATTTCATCGTTTTCAGCTAGCCTACATCTCAAAGAAATTGTCAACAAAATATTTGAAATAACCATTTTACTGATTTGATGTCATAGACTTGTTTCCATTGAAACTACAGTTGTTGATCTCTCCTCCAACACCTCACCTAGATAGAAGAGATGTGAGGTGCTTTGTGAGATTAGTCTTACTGACACCCCTCTCAATCATCATCAATGCAAAACGAGCTCAAGTTCGTTTCGCCATATCATATATTCTGGGTTGTAATAAATATGTTTTAATAACATTCATACTTATGTAATGTTTAGTATGTATGACCTGACGAAGATCCAACTCGGGATGAAACGTTGTCCTTGTTGTGCATCTGATTAAATCCCCATGGAAGCATACCAGAGTTGCGGACATTTATTTTTTCTTTGATACGTTCTTCTGTCCTACACCTGATTGGATGTGCATATGTTTCTATTTGTTCTATTATTTAGAATGTAGGCCTACAGTATTTTTTTACAATTGTAATTATTTTAGTTATTTAAGTAGAACTTATCCTGTTGTGCTTAATGGTTATTTGACACTAACAGTAATCTCCAGCGGTAGCTGATGGTAAATGTACATTTCACTGTATGTTTAGGTGCTGACGAGGAGTGTGTGTACGCTGCTGTCGGGAAGACCAAGGTGATTGACCATGACTACCCGGGCCTGGAGTTGCTTGAACAGTCATTCCACTTACGGTGGACCCATGACTCTAAGATCGTTTACGACAACAAGAAGGATACTGGGCAGAAATACCAGACCACAAAGAATGGTTCTCTGTTACTGGAGAACCTACAGCTGGATAATACTGGGACGTATCAGGCTACCATCTACGACAACCTGGGAAAAAACATGAAGTCTACCGTAACTCGGCTGTGTGTTTTCGGTAAGTACAGAACACACAAACAGTATAGAAAACACACATACAGTGTGCACGCACACACACACACACACTCAACTCACTCACTCAGTGTTAGGGAAAATACATGCACTTTACAGTGTGTGTGTTTTGTGTTCTCAGCGCCTGTGTCTAAACCCCATCTGACACACAACTGTAATGGAACATCTGTCATGCTGCGGTGTGACGTGGGGAACCCTGTGGTTTTGAACGTAGTGTGGCAACATAATGGAAACATACTGCCAGGACAGACGCTACTCTGACCGTAACCAAGGCAACACTCAAACCTGAAGATCGTTATGCATGTACAGCGAGTATTAAAGCCAGTGAGGAGAAGAGTGACGATGTTTACCCTGAATGTACAGGTGTGTGGAACATACTACGTTTAAATAACCTGTTTACACAAGTGTGTGTGTGTGAAACACGCACGCACACACACACTCACACACTCACAGCCAGTGTTAGTGCAGATACTGTATGTGCTCTTTACGTGTGTGTGTTTTGTGTTCCCAGTGGCTGTGTCTAAACCACACCTGTAATGGAACATCTGTCATGCTGAGGTGTGACGGGGGAAACCCTGTGAATGTGAACATGACGTGGAGTCGTAACGGAAACAAACTGCCAGGACAGACTAACTGTAAGTCGCTCTGGATAAGAGCGTCTGCATAATGACAAAAAATGTTTAAAAAATGACAGACAGATGCAACTTTGACCGTAACCAAGGCAACGCTCAAACCTGAAGACCGTTATGCATGTACAGCGAGTATTAAAGCCAGTGAGGAGAAGAGTGACGATGTTTACCCTGAATGTACAGGTGTGTGGAACATACTACGTTTAATGAACATATCTGATGATGGTGATGATGATTATAATGATGATGATGGATGATGATTCCTCTGCAGTGCTCTTGTTTGGGATGGAGCTATGGCAGATAGTGTTGATTCTGTCTGGCGGAGGTGGTCCGCTCCTCATCATCACCATCATCACCTTGGTGTGGGTCTGCAGGAGTCGCCTAGAAGGTACTGAACACACATGACCAAAACCACACACGTTATCTACATTATGATGAAACAGTACTATGATAAAACACACACGTTATCTACATTATGATGAAACAGTACTATGATAAAACAAATACGTTATCTACATTATGATGAAACAGTACTATGATAAAACACACACGTTATCTACATTATGATGAAACAGTACTATGATAAAACACACACGTTATCTACATTATGATGAAACAGTACTATGATAAAACACACACGTTATCTACATTATGATGAAACAGTACTATGATAAAACACACACGTTATCTACATTATGATGAAACAGTACTATGATAAAACACACGTTATCTACATTATGATGAAACAGTACTATGATAAAACACACACGTTATCTACATTATGATGAAACAGTACTATGATAAAACACACACGTTATCTACATTATGATGAAACAGTACTATGATAAAACACACACGTTATCTACATTATGATGAAACAGTACTATGATAAAACACACACGTTATCTACATTATGATGAAACTATGATAAAACACAAGGCTACTCACAATATACCAACATTTAACTCCATTACCCATGAATCCTTGCCCCTGATTTACCCAGATGTCTTCTCTTTTCTCATGTCCCCCTGTAGAGGAGGAGGAGATGAGACTGGCCCCCCTCACCCAGCCCACACGCCAAGCATCCCTCCACCACCAACAAAGGGCCCAAAGCCGACCCCGGCCCCAGAACAGAGCTGCGTCTCAGGCCACACCAAACTTCGGACCTCAGGTTTGACCCAGGCCTCCACAGCAAGCACCAGATGATGCTCAGATTCAGCTCATACCAATGCCCAGGTGACAGGACCATGAAACCACAGGAATTAGACATGTGTGTTTGTGTGCAAGCATGTGTGAATTCTTCTTAACCCTAACTACCCCTGTAGTCACAAAAGTGGTATCTGTCAGATCTATATTCTTTGCTCATAAAGTAACACTAACCTGACTTTACTAGTACTACATCAGAAGTCGCTATCATGACATTTGACATCTATAGCATCATAATCAGGGAGCTATATTTGTAGATATTTTTCAGATGAGATGAAGAGGTATACATATCTTTGATATTTTGAAACATATAGTGCTTGTTCATCTGATGTGTTCCTATAGGTAATGTAGTTAATACATATATTGTGTGTTATAGTCTGTGTATTGTGTAGCTATGTGGTTTGTCCTGTATGGTTGTGCCTGGGGTCCTCCTGTTCTAACTGAATGTTCAGTAAACTGGCCACTGAGGCTCAGCCTGTCTTTGAGAAACAGACCACATCCTGCCCCTCCAGCGCACTCAACAGGCTGAGTTATCATGGGTGTATAGATCTCTATACCACACATGCAAGACAAATAATCTGCATGCTCTGCAGTGCAGAGAGATACATAAGTGTATGTGTGTGTGTGTGTGTGTTTGAGAGAGACTGTTAAGTTGCGTAATTCGAATCTGGTATCAGAACAGAATTTAACACTAAGTCACTGAATATATTCTCAGCTTTTTTATTAATATAATTAGTCAAGCGAATAAATGGTAAATGCAATCTTCGTATATACGGGTTCACTGTAACACCTCGCAGGGCAAAACAAAGAACTAACTGTCCCAACCCAAAGTTCTTATTTTGATACTCTGACAGAGATAGTTCCTGCTCCAGGCAGGCCTATCAGAGTAGAGGCTGAGCGTGGTTTAGACTTACTCAACCTATCGTTGCCGCTCAGGCTGGTCCCAGCCTCTTGGCGCTTCACTGTTGCCGGGCATTAGTTTTTTTTTAAAACTTGTCTCGAAAGTCAGCAACCCTCAGACATAGTTTCCTCTTCTTCATTGTTGCAGTACACATGTCCTTGAGCGGTTTAACAAAGAGGCAGTGTGTGTGTGTGTGTGTCACAAGTCTATCTCAGCCTCCTCCCTAACGGTTCCTCACATTAGTCACAGCTTGTTATGTTAAACAATCTATATCAGTACAGCACAAACCTATTATGTTTAATCATTAATGTATTATTTTTAAGCTAGGCATCACATCTAATTATAAGAAAATAGATCCCAACCAGAGACAGAGACAGAGACAGAGACAGAGACAGACACAGAGACAGAGACAGAGACAGAGACAGAGACAGAGACAGAGACAGAGAACAGAGACAGAGACAGAGACAGAGACAGAGACAGAGACAGAGACAGAGACAGAGACAGACACAGAGACAGACACAGAGACAGACACAGAGACAGAGACAGACACAGACACAGAGACAGACACAGAGACAGACACAGAGACAGACACAGAGACAGACACAGAGACAGACACAGAGACAGACACAGAGACAGACACAGAGACAGACACAGAGACAGAGACAGACACAGACACAGACACAGAGACAGACACAGACACAGAAAGAAAGAAAAGTGCATAGTTTCAAGGTGGTTATGAAACCATAATAATCCTCTGTGAATGACAGAGGGTATAATTGGGTGAATGTGGGTGTGAGACCTGTGGGTAGGGTGTAATATTTAATTATATATTTAATATATTTTCAACAGGGAAGTCACATTGAGACTAAAGTCTCTTTTACAAATGAGCCCCGCACAATACAAAAACAAGCACATACAACAGGCAAGTATAGATAAACATAAATATATACACATTAAATACACATTAAGATGCAAAACACAGTCAATTAAAACAAACACATTCTTTATTATAAAAATCCTATGTCAGCTGTTTGAATTGCCCTACACTCTTAGAAAAAAAGGTGCTATCTAGAACCTAAAAGGGTTATTCGGCTGTCCCCATAGGAGAACCCTTTGAAGATCCCATTTGTGTTCCATATAGAACCCTTTCCACAGAGGGTTCTACCTGGAACCATATAGGGTTCTCTTATGGGGACAGCCGAAGAACCCTTTTGGAACCCTTTTTTCTAAGCGCGTAGGGACTTCAAACCATCCAATTGAAACGTCTTTTGGAGATTTTTCCAAACATAGGGTGCAAGGAAATTAAAGGCCGATTTACCTAAATCTGTAGACACCAAAGGAGTCTCCAAAGTTAACCAACCCTGTGAACGAGTTTGATAACTTGCCATTTTAAATCTTAACAGTGATGTTAGGTAAGTCGGAAGCTTATGGAGCAGGGCTTTGTAAACAAAAAGAGCGTAATGATGTGATCTACGTGACTTTAAAGAGGTCCAGCCAACCTTTTGGGAAAGAGCGTAATGATGTGATCTACGTGACTTTAAAGAGGTCCAGCCAACCTTTTGGAAAAGAGTGTAGTGATGAGTAATAAAACTGCCTGCTATGATAAAATGAAGTCTCACCTGTGGGTAGGATGTGGGTACGAGGTGAGTAGGAGGTGAGACCTGTAGGTAGGGTGTGGGTAGGAGGTGAGACCTGTGAGTAGGGGGTGTGACCTGTGGGTAGGATATGTGACCTGTGGGTAGGGTGTGAGACCTGTGGGTAGGGTATGAATCCTGTGGGT
Source organism: Coregonus clupeaformis (assembly GCF_020615455.1). NCBI lineage: Eukaryota > Metazoa > Chordata > Actinopteri > Salmoniformes > Salmonidae > Coregonus > Coregonus clupeaformis. Next base: position 30,858,445 of record NC_059214.1, read on the forward strand.
AGGGTATGAATCCTGTGGGTAGGGTATGAGACCTGTGGGTAGGTGGGAGACCTGTGGGTAGGTAGGGAGTCCTGTGGGTAGGTGGGAAACCTGTGGGTAGGGTGTGAGTCCTGTGGGTACGTGGGAGACCTGTGGGTAGGGTGTGAATTTAGCACATGAATAGATGCCTCTGTGGTCTGACAGTGTGATCAAAGTAGATTGATTGCTACACTCCTATTATATGGACAGAAATTCAATTTATGCAAATGTAGTTTTTTATTTATTTAGTGGTACCCGTTTGAATGTGATATTACACTTCCAAACTTTGTATGAGATGAAACTCGGCATTCCATTTAGTTATTTAGTAGATGTTCTTATCCAGGGCGACAACAAGTGCATTCAAGTAAAAAAGCTGACACCCACACACAGTCCCAGCTCCCCACCCCCCAATCTCTTTCTCCACACATTCATTCTCAAACACACAGTCCCAGCTCGGCTACAGGTGCTATCCTGTGTATGTGTGTGTTGGACTTGTGGAGTGTGGCGCTGCCGTGGTGAGACACTCCGAGTGGTAACACGCACTCCTCAGTCATCATGATTGTGGCGGGGTCCCAGCACATCACTGTGGAGATTACCTGGTTCTTGTCATCACGGCCACCGGTGATAAAGAGTTTGTTGTTGCAGGCGGCAATGGCGCAGCTCGCCCTTTCGCCCAGCTGGGTCACCATAGACCAGCTGTCTGACTGGGGAGAGTAGCAGTACAGGGCATCCATGGCACCGCCTGGGAAGAGGGGAAACACAGAAGGACTGTTACTGTACACACACATGTGCACGCAAGCAGGCACACGTGCACACACACAAACACACAAACACACAAGACAATCACTCAGGCTGGTGTAGTGAGAGTAGATACAGTGGGGGAAACAAGTATTTAGTCAGCCACCAATTGTGCAAGTTCTCCCACTTAAAAAGATGAGAGAGGCCTGTAATTTTCATCATAGGTACACGTCAACTATGACAGACAAATAGAGAAAATAAAATCCAGAAAATCACATTGTAGGATTTTTTAATGAATTTATTTGCAAATTATGGTGGAAAATAAGTATTTGGTCACCTACAAACAAGCAAGATTTCTGGCTCTCACAGACCGGTAACTTCTTCTTTAAGAGGCTCCTCTGTCCTCCACTCGTTACATTTATTAATGGCACCTGTTTGAACTTGTTATCAGTATAAAAGACACCTGTCCACAACCTCAAACAGTCACACTCCAAACTCCACTATGGCCAAGACCAAAGAGCTGTCAAAGGACACCAGAAACAAAATTGTAGACCTGCACCAGGCTGGGAAGACTGAATCTGCAATAGGTAAGCAGCTTGGTTTGAAGAAATCAACTGTGGGAGCAATTATTAGGAAATGGAAGACATACAAGACCACTGATAATCTCCCTCGATCTGGGGCTCCACGCAAGATCTCACCCCGTGGGGTCAAAATGATCACAAGAACGGTGAGCAAAAATCCCAGAACCACACGGGGGGACCTAGTGAATGACCTGCAGAGAGCTGGGACCAAAGTAACAAAGCCTACAATCAGTAACACACTACGCCGCCAGGGACTCAAATCCTGCAGTGCCAGACGTGTCCCCCTGCTTAAGCCAGTACATGTCCAGGCCCGTCTGAAGTTTGCTAGAGTGCATTTGGATGATCCAGAAGAGGATTGGGAGAATGTCATATGGTCAGATGAAACCAAAATAGAACTTTTTGGTAAAAACTCAACTCGTCGTGTTTGGAGGACAAAGAATGCTGAGTTGCATTCAAAGAACACCATACCTACTGTGAAGCATGGGGGTGGAAACATCATGCTTTGGGGCTGTTTTTCTGCAAAGGGACCAGGACGACTGATCCGTGTAAAGGAAAGAATGAATGGGGCCATGTATCGTGAGATTTTGAGTGAAAACCTCCTTCCATCAGCAAGGGCATTGAAGATGAAACGTGGCTGGGTCTTTCAGCATGACAATGATCCCAAACACACCGCCCGGGCAACGAAGGAGTGGCTTCGTAAGAAGCATTTCAAGGTCCTGGAGTGGCCTAGCCAGTCTCCAGATCTCAACCCCATAGAAAATCTTTGGAGGGAGTTGAAAGTCTGTGTTGCCCAGCGACAGCCCCAAAACATCACTGCTCTAGAGGAGATCTGCATGGAGGAATGGGCCAAAATACCAGCAACAGTGTGTGAAAACCTTGTGAAGACTTACAGAAAACGTTTGACCTGTGTCATTGCCAACAAAGGGTATATAACAAAGTATTGAGAAACTTTTGTTATTGACCAAATACTTATTTTCCACCATAATTTGCAAATAAATTCATAAAAAATCCTACAATGTGATTTTCTTTCTCTCATTTTGTCTGTCATAGTTGACGTGTACCTATGATGAAAATTACAGGCCTCTCTCATCTTTTTAAGTGGGAGAACTTGCACAATTGGTGGCTGACTAAATACTTTTTTTCCCCACTGTACTTCTCTGTAATGTCCAATTATTCGGAGACTTCGTGATGAGAATCAGAAGGCACACATACACGCACAACTTGTACACATACACACAAACGCGCACATATGCAAACACACACACGCACACACACACACACAGACACACTGTGTTGGGTTTGTTTCAGTCGACAGGAAACCACAGCTCTCGCTTCCTCTCAGTCTGTCTGCAGGAAGAATTAAAGGAAATATCATAACACCCCAAATATTACCATAGACAGACTGACAGACAGACTGTGTAAGCCGGAGGTGTCTGAGAGCAGATAACTGAAACTGGTGTGTAGTTGATACAGCTGTGTGTTTGGTGTGCAGTTTGGCCTAGCGTGTTGGTCAGTTAGGGGCAGGATGGGGTGTCTCCAGCCATACATGTCCAATATCCTGTTCCTCCTGAGTGGACTCATCCAATGGGGTAAGAGCATCTTCAGGTCACCACACACACACCTCCAGTCCTACCCATGGGGGTACCTGTTGGTTGGCAAAATGAAGAAGAATACCACACACATTTAAGAACATTATAATGTTATATGTAAAATTTGATACAGTTTCCTGTATTAATTTGCTGGGTGAAAAAATGATCTGCATAAAGGAACAAAAGGTTGTGCAGATTCTTGGTTCTCTTTGACCTGTTAATTATCAGCAAAGTACAAAGTATTGAGTTGCATTTTAGTGTCATTTCGTCAGATGACGGGTGGACTGTTGAAATGGCCACAGTTCTATATCAGTGTTTATAAAAGCTCCTCTCTACGTAGTTGGGCTATTGGTGAAATGGAATGAAATATCGTTGGCGAAACAGACAATGTCTACTTGGAATGAGTCACATAATGTTTTTAATTTGATCAAACAGGCGCTATGAAAACAATTAAACTAACACAAACCCTGACGCTGGAAAATTATTTCTGCCAGATTGCAATATAACAGCAGGAGCCAGGCCCAGTTACATATTTTGATTAGAAGCACAATCAAACCTCCCCCACAGCAGGTTTTAGTCTAAGAGATGGAGCTGTGTCTGTTCTCAAACCATTACAATTGTGACATAACAGTTGCGATATGAATGCAGTATTCATAGTTTTTTGATGAGAGGCGGAGAGTGCAGACTGCAATCATTCTAAAAAAGAGAAGTCATATTTGAAGCTAGATATACAGTGAGGGGAAAAAAGTATTTGATCCCCTGCTGATTTTGTACGTTTGCCCACTGACAAAGACATGAGCAGTCTATAATTTTAATGGTAGGTTTATTTGAACAGTGTGAGACAGAATAACAACAAAAAAATCCAGAAAAACGCATGTCAAAAATGTTATAAATTGATTTGCATTTTAATGAGGGAAATAAGTATTTGACCCCTCTGCAAAACATGACTTAGTACTTGGTGGCAAAACCCTTGTTGGCAATCACAGAGGTCAGACATTTATTGTAGTTGGCCACCAGGTTTGCACACATCTCAGGAGGGATTTTGTCCCACTCCTCTTTGCAGATCTTCTCCAAGTCAAATAAAATAAAATAAAATAAAATCAAATCAAATTGTATTGGTCACATGCGCCGAATACAACAGGTGCAGACATCACAGTGAAATGCTTACTTACAGCCCTTAACCAACAGTGCATTTATTTTTAACAAAAAAAGTAAAAATAAAACAACAACAAAAAAAGTGTTGAGAAAAAAAAGAGCAGAAGTAAAATAAAATAACAGTAGGGAGGCTATATATACAGGGGGGTACCGTTGCAGAGTCAATGTGCGGGGGCACCGGCTAGTTGAGGTAATATGTACATGTGGGTAGAGTTAAAGTGACTATGCATAAATAATTAACAGAGTAGCAGCAGCGTAAAAAGGATGGGGTGGGGGGGCAGTGCAAATAGTCCGGGTAGCCATGATTAGCTGTTCAGGAGTCTTATGGCTTGGGGGTAGAAGCTGTTGAGAAGTCTTTTGGACCTAGACTTGGCACTCCGGTACCGCTTGCCGTGCGGTAGCAGAGAGAACAGTCTATGACTAGGGTGGCTGGAGTCTTTGACAATTTTGAGGGCCTTCCTCTGACACCGCCTGGTATAGAGGTCCTGGATGGCAGGAAGCTTGGCCCCAGTGATGTACTGGGCCGTACGCACTACCCTCTGTAGTGCCTTGCGGTCGGAGGCCAAGCAGTTGCCATACCAGGCGGTGATGCAACCAGTCAGGATGTTCTCGATGGTGCAGCTGTAGAATTTTTTGAGGATCTGAGGACCCATGCCAAATCTTTTCAGTCTCCTGAGGGGGAATAGGCTTTGTCGTGCCCTCTTCACGACTGTCTTGGTGTGTTTGGACCATGATAGTTCGTTGGTGATTAAGGTTTCGAGGCTGACGTTTGGCAACTCGAACCTTCAGCTCCCTCCACAGATTTTCTATGGGATTAAGGTCTGGAGACTGGCTAGGCCACTCCAGGACCTGAATGTGCTTCTTCTTGAGCCACTCCTTTGTTGCCTTGGCCGTGTGTTTTGGGTCATTGTCATGCTGGAATACCCATCCACAACCCATTTTCAATGCCCTGGCTGAGGGAAGGAGGTTCTCACCCAAGATTTGACTGTACATGGCCCCGTCCATCGTCCCTTTGATGCAGTGAAGTTGTCCTGTCCCCATAGCAAAAAAACACCCACAAAAAATAATGTTTCCACCTCCATGTTTGACGGTGGGGATGGTGTTCTTGGGGTCATAGGCAGCATTCCTCCTCCTCCAAACACGACGAGTTGAGTTGATGCCAAAGAGCTGGTTTTGGTCTCATCTGACCACAACACTTTCACCCAGTTCTCCTCCGAATCATTCAGATGTTCATTGGCAAACTTCAGACGGGCCTGTATTTGTGCTTTCTTGAGCAGGGGGACCTTGCGGGCACTGCAGGATTTCAGTCCTTCACGACGTAGTGTGTTACCAATAGTTTTCTTGGTGATCTTTGACAAGATCCTCCCCTGTAGTTCTGGGCTGATTCCTCAACGTTCTCATGATCATTGCAACTCCACGAGGTGAGATCTTGCATGGAGCCCCAGGCCGAGGGAGATTGACAGTTATTTTGTGTTTCTTCCATTTGCGAATAATCGCACCAACTGTTGTCACCTTCTCACCAAGCTGCTTGGCGATAGTCTTGTAGCCCATTCCAGCCTTGTGTAGGTCTACAATCTTGACATCCTTGGAGATCTCTTTGGTCTTGGCCATGGTGGACAGTTAGGAATCTGATTGATTGATTGCTTCTGTGGACAGGTGTCTTTTATACAGGTAACAAACTGAGATTAGGAGCACTCCCTTTAAGAGTGTGCTCCTAATCTCAGCTCGTTACCTGTATAAAAGACACCTGGGAGCCAGAAATCTTTCTGATTGAGAGGGGGTCAAATACTTATTTCCCTCATTAAAATGCAAATCAATTTATAACATTTTTGACATGCATTTTTCTGGATTTGTTTGTTGTTATTGTGTCTCTCACTGTTCAAATAAACCTACCCTTAATTATAGACTGATCATTTCTTTGTCAGTGGGCAAACGTACAAAATCAGCAGGGGATCAAATACTTTTTTCCCTCACTGTACTTGTCTTTAAGTTTGTCTGAGAATATAATCTTCCTGTATTTACTTATGTTCTCCATCTAGGCGGGGCCAGGGTGCTTGTAGAGGTGCAGTCTGGCCCTCTGTATCGTGTGATTGGCTACCCTATCTCCATCTCCTGCAACGTGAGTGGCTTCTCTAACCCGTTGGCCCATCAGGACTTCAGATTCTCCATCTACAAGCCAAACAAACCCACCCTTGAGATCCGGATCATCAGCACAGATGACAAAAGTTATGCCATGGCGGTGTACGGTACCCGCGTCAGGGAAAGTGGCATCTCTCTGGAGCGCCTTTCAGTGACCTCGGTCCTCTTCCACGTGAAGAGTCTGGAGGAGGGGGACGAGGGCGAGTACGAGTGCTACACCCCAAACTCAGAAGCCGTATATGACGGGACGTACAATGCAAAGATCACATTGAAGGGTAATGTTTTTTTTCTTACTTATTCATTTAATTTTGCCTAAATGACGATGCCTTCTGTGGCTGCTGTATCTTTATCATTAACAAGCCATTATTTGAACTAACTCTGGACTTATTACATAGTGATTTGTCTACCAGATATACTGTATCAGTCAACCAGAACCATACTGTAGTGTTGATGTCCGTCCCTCAAATCCTGTTTCCATAGTGATCAAGGACACCCTTACCACCTCCTCCACTGGCCCCGTCTCCTTTAGCCTATCAGAGGGTGACGACCTAACCCTGCAATGTCTCGCCTCCAGCAACACCTTCCAGCACACCCACCTGTCCATCACCTGGTATCACCATGGAGACGGGGAGGCCTCGCCCCGCCCCATCATCTCTCTGGACCGTGATTTGACGGTGAGTCCGGGTCAGGGGTTTGAGGGTCGGTACCAGGCAGGGCTCATTGTTCTGGACAAGCTGGAGGAGGCCACCTACAGGCTGAAGATGGCCAGGATTGAGCTGTCCGATGCGGGGAGGATCTACTGCCAGGCCCAGGAGTGGATCCAAGACCCAGACCGGAGCTGGTACCCAATCGCCCAAAAAGACGCACAGGCAACCACATTGGAGGTCAAAGCCATAGGTGAGAAACACCTCAGTGTTTTTTTTGCTTCCCATCCTTAGCCTTAGCCCAGATTGTGTTTACACATTCATCAATGACTTGGGTGTTTGTTCTTGGTTAAGAGGATTTATGGCTTAAGAGGACTTATGCCCATTCACTCTTTTGTCTTACTTCCTATAAGTAAATGCTGAGATGAGTTGATTATGAGTGATGAGTTTCCCGTCTGTCTAAGAGATAATTGTGAGTGATTTCCTGTCTCTCTCTCAGTGGTGGCTCCAGACCAGGGCTCTGGTTCTATGGTGGTGAGTATGACTGTGCACAAAACACAGCTCCAGGAGGGGGAGGAGCTATCCTTGCAGTGCATTGTGGACGCAAAGGGCCCGGTGGGTCGGTTCTTCTCAGTGGCCTGGGTCAAGGACAACCAGGAGCTGGCCCAGATTGGGCCCACGGGGGTCCTGTCTGTGGGGCCGGAGTACAGTGGGCGAAAGAGAGGGGGTGAGCTGAGAGCTGTGCGGACGGGGGAGAAGACACACCTGCTCACCCTGCGGCCCGTCAGAACCCAGGACCAGGGAGCGTACCACTGCAGGGCCTGGCCACAGGAGAGGGATGGGAATGGGGTCTTCACACAGGGATCCAGCCAGGAGTCCACCACCGAGACTATCACCATCACAGCTACAGGTGAGTGATCTGACACCGAGCAAATCAGATGCAAAGCTACAGGTGTGTAAGCAAGTAAGAAGCCAATCCAAGTCAGAGCTACATTTTTACATTTACATTTGAGTCATTTAGCAGATGCTCTGTGATCAGAGACCTGGAGGGGGTTGCAGTAAAATTAGTAAAACCCTCTAGGAAAGATGAGGTCAAGCTTGTGGTCCTCTGTAGCTCAATTGGTAGAGCATGGCGCTTGTAACGCCAGGGTAGTGGGTTCGATCCACGGGACCACCCATACGTAAAAATGTATGCACACATGACTGTAAGTCACTTTGGATAAAAGCGTCTGCTAAATGGCATATTATTATTTTTATAATTATTTATTGCCTGCCTTGTGAGTTCAAGTACAAAGAGCGCTGAGTCATCATCAGGAAATGAGCTTATCAAGGTGTCAAGCTCATTGAGGAACTCTCCAAGGGCACCTGGTGGGCGATAGCTGACAATAATGTTAAACTTGAGTGGACAAGTGACAGTGACAGCATGGAATTCAAATGAGGAGATGGACAGGTGAGAGAGGGAGAAAATAGAAAATCTCAGCTTAGGAGAAATGAGTAGACCCGTGCCACTACCGCGAAGACCAGACTCCCGGACTATGAGAGAAAACATAGTCAGATGAAGAAAGAGCAGCTGGGTCATCAAGATGAGTCATCAAGCACTGAGTCAGAGTCAGAACAATACTGTAGGTATTTCATCAGCTTTCCATATGGCTGCTACATCAAGCAACAACAGATCCTCAATAAGTTCAGTTTGTGCATTGACCTTGCTCTGAACACAGTTATTACATATGTACAATACAAACACAAACACTCATCACACACTCAGCACCTTCTTTTTGTCTGTTCTCAGAAAGTGATTTGGCTGTTGCCATGGAGAGCCAACAGGTGAGTGTTGACGAAGGGGACACGCTACAACTCACCTGTAGAGTGAGCGGAGTCAACGGTCAGCTCTCCATCACCTGGCAACACAGATCAGCCTCAATGGCAACCGGCCCCTTCAGTGATGTTATCAGCCTGAGCCGGGTGGGTGTGCTAGAACCGGGGCCAGAGTTTGGGAAGCGGAATCTTCGTACACTCCGTCCCACAGCAGACACATTCACCCTGGAGCTGGGTGAGGTCACGCCCTCTGATGCAGGAGCCTATCAGTGCACCGTCTCTGAGTGGACCACGGAAGCCAATGGCAACGCCAAGAAAACCCACAGCCAAACACAGAACTGCAGCGTAGAGGTCCATCCCGTGGGTAAGAGCATTTCTTGGGCCTCCCGAGTGGTGCAGCGGTCTAAGGTACTGCATCGCAGTGCTAAAGGCATCACTACAAACCCGGGTTCGATCCCAGGTTGTGTTGCAGCCGGCCACGACCGGGAGACCCATGAGGCGGCGCACAATTGGCCCAGCGTCGTCCGGGTTAGGGGAGGGTTTGGCCGGTCGGGATGTCCTTGTCTCATCGTGCTCTAGCGAGTCCTTGTGGCGGGCCGGGTGCATGCACGATGACTTCAGTCGCCAGTTGTACAGTGTTTCCGCCAACACATTGGTGCGGCTGGCTTCCGGGTTAAGCGAGCAGTGTGTCAAGAAGCAGTGCGGCTTGGCAGGGTCGTGTTTCAGAGGACGCATCGCTCTCGACCTTCGCCTCTCTCGAGTCCGTATGGGAGTTGCAGCGATGGGACAAGACTGTAACTACCAATTGGATATCACCAAATTGAGGGAAAAAAAGGGGGGTAAAAAAAAATGAGAGAGAGAGAGAGAGCGATGGGACGTGAGGGTGCTGCAGCACCCCCTGAAAAATCATAATAAAAAAGTAGTGCACTGGGCCTTTACGAATCATGTATTAGTGGACCGATATAACCGTCTGTAGTGAGGGCAAAACTAAATATTGCAGCACCCCCACCCACAAACTACTTCATGTGGCTATGGGAAAGGGAGAGGGAGAGATTCGAAGTGGAAGTCACCCTGGAGGACAAACATAACAGAAAATTGGAGACAGTTTTGGTAAATATCAACTGAGCAAGTAGCATGAGGTAGGCTTTCAGCTCCCACATTATCTATGTAGAGATCAATAACTTAATGCTTGACCACTGATCTCTCACGTCAGATAGATAGATTAAATATTTTTGCAGATGACCATGTTCTCCTTATCCTCACAGTCATTGGTAGAGTTTGGCCCTAAGAGGCCTGATAGTTGTCATCAGTGATATCTCATCATTGTCCTTGGCTTGCAGAGTCTCTGCTGAAGGTGGACCTGAGTAGTCGTGGTGTCCAGGTGACAGAGGGGGGTGAGGTGGAGCTGGTGTGTCGGGTTCGAGGGCCCTCCCTCCCGGTTACTGTAACGTGGAGCCTGCAGCGTGAGGGGCCGTCTGCCCCGGACAACATCCTGACCCTGTCGTACACTGGTGACATCACGTGGCGTGGCGACCAGAGTAACTACCAGTTGAGGGCGACCACCGGGAAGAGGGATGTTCGTTACTACCTCCGTATCATCAAAGCGAGCCACAGGGAGGCGGGGCGCTACCAGTGTGTGATCTCAGCGTTTCTGCAAGGGAGACACAGGAAGCTGCAGAACTCCAACCCGCTGGGTGTGCTGGTCCAGACTCCAGGTAGGTCAGGTCAAAGGCTACAGGTCAACCTGGGGTTAGAGTTTGGGTCTCAGCCTCCATCACATTTTCTTTATTTCTCTGTCTTTCTCTCTCTCCCTCTTCCAGAGAGTGTACTCACCTTGTCCTCTAGCTCCTCCCGTCTGGATCAGAGTGTCAACACAGACATACAGATGGAATGCTCCGTTGCCAAAGCAACCTCTAACTCATCCCGCTTCGCTGTCAGCTGGTTGGCCCAGAAGAACGGGGAGGGGAATAAGACAGTCCTCAGCTCAGACCGTGATGCTGTGATAACGCTAGGGGTGGGATTAGACACACAACAGCGAATCAGCATGAGAAGACGTGAGGGGCGGAGCTTCGAGCTGACCATTCGACAGGCCCGTAGCTGGGACAATGGGACGTACTACTGCGTGGTGGAGGAGTGGCTACAGGATCCTCACGGCCAATGGTACAAGCTCCCGCCCTCTTCTGCAGCCATGGAACTCCGCCTACAAGAGACAGGTGAGTTACTCAGATTACTGCAAGTTAAGATATGGACCTGAACTGTATTGATTTGTACAGTTTGCTGAATTGGGCTGTTTGTCAGAACTTTTTTACTGAATGATTGTTTACTCGCCCTTTCCCTGCTTTCTCTCTCCTTCTCCCTTTCTTTCTCTCTCTCCCTCTCCTTCTCCCTTTCTTTCTTTCTCTCCCTCTCCTTCTCCCTTTCTTTCTTTCTCTCCCTCTCCTTCTCCCTTTCTTTCTCTCTCTCCCTCTCCTTCTCCCTTTCTTTCTCTCTCTCCCTTTCCTTCTCCCTGCTTTCTCTTTCTCTCTCTCCTTCTCCCTTTCTTTATCTCTCTCCCTCTCCTTCTCCATTTATTTCTCTCTCCCTCTCCTTCTCCCTGCTTTCTCTCTCCTTCTCCATTTCTTTCTCCCCCCGCCCCCCCCTTATCTCTCTCTCTCCTCTCTCTCTCTCTCTCTCTCTCTCTCTCTCTCTCTCTCTCTCTCTCTCTCTCTCTCTCTCTCTCTCTCTCTCTCTCTCTCTCTCTCAGTGAGTGACCTCAGTGTTAACAAAACAGATCTGGAGATGGAGGTCAGACAGGGGGCGGGGGTGGAGCTGACTTGCACTTTGACCTCTGGTGCTTCTGACCCCGCCTCTCTCTACGCCCTCACCTGGTTCTACATGAGGCGTGGCTCTTCCTCCTCTCCCAGGGTTCCCCTGGTGATTCTGGGCCGTGATGGTGTCCTGATGTACCCTGAGAACCAGGACAACCAGGGGCTACAGGACCAGAAGGGGAGGCTGATATTCTCCAGACCCACTCATGGTACCTTTCTGCTGGGTCTGCAGAGAGCTCTTCAGGGTGACAGTGGAGTCTACCAGTGCCAAGTGGACCAGTACAAGCTCAGTCATGACGGCAACTGGGAACAGACCGCTTCAGACCAATCAGGCACAGCTGACCTCACTGTAAAACCAATAGGTAAGTATGATGATTATGGTCGATGGTACAAGCTCCCGCCCTCTTCTGCAGCCATGGAACTCCGCCTACTAGAGACAGGTGAGTTATTCGGTCATGGCTAGAAGGATTACAGCTTTTGTCAAATTGACATCAAACTAGATTTTCTTTTACATTCTAGCTAATCCTAACCCTTTTCCTAACCCTAACCCAGTTCTCCTAACCTGCTACGTTAATTCTCCTAACCTGCTGTGTATGTTCTCCTAACCTGCTACAAAAAGTCAAATCTGACAAAAGCTTTTTCCCATCTAGTCAACACCGAGTTATCCTGATAACAAGGCAAGGCAACGCTGCATCGGCAGAAGGACATGAATCTGCAATGTATATCACATCTATAGAGTATCTTGTTGTGCTGATTTGCAGTTTCTCTGACTTGAGTTGCTCTCTCTCTCTCTCTCTCTCTCTCTCTCTCTGTCTGTCTGTCTGTCTGTCTGTCTGTCTGTCTGTCTGTCTGTCTGTCTGTCTGTCTGTCTGTCTGTCTGTCTGTCTCTCTCTCTCTCTCTCTCTCTCTCTCTCTCTCTCTCTCTCTCTCTCTCTCTCTCTCTCAGTGAGTGACCTCAGTGTTAACAAGACAGATCTGGAGATGGAGGTCAGACAAGGGGAGGGGGTGGAGCTGACTTGCACTTTGACCTCTGGTGCTTCTGACCCCGTCTCTCTCTACGCCCTCACCTGGTTCTACATGAGGCGTGGCTCTTCCTCCTCTCCCAGGGTTCCCCTGGTGATTCTGGGCCGTGATGGTGTCCTGATGTACCCTGAGAACCAGGACAACCAGGGGCTACAGGACCAGAAGGGGAGGCTGATATTCTCCAGACCCACTCATGGTACCTTTCTGCTGGGTCTGCAGAGAGCTATTCAGGGTGACAGTGGAGTCTACCAGTGCCAAGTGGACCAGTACAAGCTCAATCATGACGGCAACTGGGAATTTAGTGCCACCGAGCAATCAGGAACAACCAACCTCACTGTACGACGACCAATAGGTATGATGTCATCATTTATGAGTCCATGATGTCAGACTGTACAAATACAACTGAATCAAAATGTGTTCTATTTCACCTTCTTCTGTTCTCTCCTTCCCCAGAAGATGAGTCTGAGTTGCTGTCTGATCTAGGATGCGCCCCTGGATCAGTTCTAGGCATCTTCCTCCCTCTTGTCTGTATCCTGGCGATTCTCGTCATGGTGCTGTCAATCAAGCTGATGCGGCGGGGCTTAGCGGGAAACAAGAAACAGGCAGACTCTCTGTGGGCGGAGGAAAACCCACTGAAGCCACGCCCAGAAGACTGAGCACAGAGGAGAGGAGAGAAGGGAAACAGAGAGAGGATGAGTAGATAGGAGGAAGAGTACATAAGTGAGGAGAAGACATGAAGGGAGAAAAGGAGAAGATGTGGGATGGAGAGGGATGATAAGAGTGGGAAGGGGGGATAAGTGAGAGAACAGGAAAGGAGATAGGGGGAGAGGGCAGAATGAGCGCTTTTTAAAATGTTCATGTGATTGATTTTTGGTTCCAAGCATGCTTTTTACTTGTTTAAACAATAATACATTGTAGAATAATAGTGAAGACATCAAAACTATGAAATAACACACATGGAATCATGTAGTAACCAAAAAAGTGTTAAACAAATTTATATTTGAGATTCTTTAAATAGCCACCCTTTGCTTTGATGACAGCTTTGCACTGTCATGGCATTCTCTCAACCAGCTTCATGAGGTAGTCATGGGGAATGCATTTCAAGTTAATTTGTGGAATTTCTTTCCTTCTTAATGCGTTTGAGCCAATCAGTTGTGTTGTGACAAGGTAGGGGGGAGGTATACAGAAGATAGCCCTATTATGGAAAGAACAGCTCAAATAAGCAAAGAGAAACGACAGTCCATCATTACTTTAAGACATGAAGGTCAGTCAATACGGAACATTTCAAGAACTTTGAAAGTTTCTTTACGTACAGTCGCAAAAACCATCAAGCGCTATGATGAAACTAGCTCTCATGAGGACCGCCACAGGAATGGAAGACCCAGAATTACCTCTGCTGCAGAGGATAAGTTCATTATAGAGTTACCAGCCTCAGAAATTGCAGCCCAAATAAATGCTTCACAGAGTTCAAGGAACAGACACATCTCAACATCAACTGTTCAGAGGAGACTGTGTGAATCAGGCCTTCATGGTCGAATTGCTGCAAAGAAACCACTACTAAAGGACACTAATAAGAAGAAGAGACTTGCTTGGGCCAAGAAACACGAGCAATGGACATTAGACCGGTGGAAATTTGTCCAAATTTGAGATTTTTGGTTCCAACCGCTGTGTCTTTGTGAGACGCGGTGTGGGTGAACAGATGATCTCCGCATGTGTATTTTGCACCGTAAAGCATGGAGGAGGAGGTGTTATGGTGTGGGGGTGCTTTGTTGGTGACACTCTCTGTGATTTACCAGTATGGCTACCACAGCATTCTGCAGCGATACGCCATCCCATCTGGTTTGGGCTCAGTGGGACTATCATTTGTTTTTCAACAGGACAATGACCCCACACACCTTCAGGCTGTGTAAGGGCTATTTTACCAAGAAGGAGAGTGATGGAGTGCTGCATCAGATGACCTGGCCTCCACAATCCCCCGACCTCAACCAAATTGAGATGGTTTGGGATGAGTCGGACGGCAGAGTGAAGGAAAAGCAGCCAACAAGTGCTCAACATATGTGGGAACTCCTTCAGGACTGTTGGTAAAGTATTCCAGGTGAAGCTGGTTGAGAGAATGCCAAGAGTGTGCAAAGCTGTCATCAAGGCAAAGGGTGGCTATTTGAAGAATCTCAAATATAAAATATATTTTGATTTGTTTAACACTTTTTTGGTTACTACATGATTCCATATGTGTTATTTCATAGTTTTGATGTCTTCACTATTTTTCTACAATGTAGAAAATAGTAAAAATAAAGAAAAACCCTTGAATGAGTAGGTGTTCTAAAACTTTTGACCGGTAGTGTACATTAGCACTGCTTTAACTTTGAGAATTTTTTTTATGTCGTTTTACGTTAGTTTTCTCTGATGACTCAAAGCTCTAGACTCACTGACTAGCAGATACGCTGAAACCTTGATTCATGTCTGATCATCGTTTGTATGAATGAGTTTTTCACAAATATTATATTTATGAATTGTTGAAAGATATTATGCCATGTTCTGTACTCATTTGCAACATTTTGCCTCAAGAATGAATCAGTTTTATTTCTTAACTTGTTTGAAGCACTTCTGAAAGAACTCTGAGAAAGACTTCATGATATCACAAACATTTTATCTGGACAGATTAGGTCCAGAAGACTTAGATGTATTAATAGAATATTGTTCTCAGACATGTTTCATTTGTAAAGTTGCTGGTGCATTATCTGGTTTGTAATAAATATAGAGTAGTTTGAAGAAAGCATTGTGACATGATTGACCTTCTCGGTTTTCTAACTCTGTCAGTGTGGGGCTCTCCGTCTCTCGCTCAGCTTCTGTCTCTCATTACTTTTTCTCCATCCCCCTGTCTCGTGTGGTGGGTTATAACACCTCTCTCCTTGTCATGAAGTAAGTACGTCTCTACCCTGTAAAGAGGAAGTATCTGTGTTCCTGCTGAGTTCTGCTGAGCTCTGAAAGGCCTAGTCATCTCTGGTCCTGCAGTCTGACTGTCATCTATGTAGGTCACAGCAGTCACACTATGAAGAGAACGGAAACATTCACACACGCACACGGTAGTGTATTACCAAATATACATTATTGCAAGCTTTTCATCAGTGAATGTTCCATCTCTCTCACCATTGGGAAGTGGGCTGTGCATGTATGTGAGGCATGACAAAAGTTGTGGTTATGGCTGGCTGGTTATGTATACACTGGATCTCAGTGAAACAGCTCACTCTAGTGGAAACTGTGTGCAGTGGCACAGATAGTTGCTTTACTGTAATCAGTCTTTATATTCATTTATAATAAATGTAGTTTGTAATAGTAACACTATTCTACTATTATGATTTATATGTGAATAAACCAATCACTTAATAATAAATTATTAGGAGCATCTTAATAATATTCTGCACTATACCTAAGAGCTGTCAACACATTGTTTGTGGTATTGCATGTACAACCCCGAGAGGGATGCTGTGTGTGTTTCTGAGAGTCCTGAGTCTTCTAGCAGATGTTGCTCCTGCACAGTGGAATACCAGCAGTACAGAACATTACCTACGGAGGAAGAGTATCAGCATGGGACTGCTCTCACTCCTTTCTACCTTCATCTCTCTCTATTTCTTTCTCTCTCTTTCTCCTCTCTGCATTCAGCCTATCAATGTTTAACACAGCCCATCTGTGGGGGAGTTTGGGAGAGAATAGACTCCATCACTTACTGCTCTCGCACCTTTGAGTAAAAGGACTCGGACACCAGGTTCCTACATTACAGGAGATGTTCCTGGCAAATCAACTGAGGGTGTACCAGCTGTGGACAGCCTGTAAAAAAAAACGGGGTGAGAGTGTAAGGGGAAACGGTACGGTAAAAAGCTGTGTACAGCCTATGAAAAGATGTGACAATGTAGAGTAGAAATGTATGATAAGAAGCTGTGAATACTTGTCAAGTGTTGAGAGGTGAGAATGTACGTTATAAACTGGGTGGTTCGAGCCCTGAATGCTGATTGGCTGACAGCCGTGATATATCAGACCGTGTACCAGGTGTATGACAAAACATGTATTTTTACTGCTCTAATTACGTTGGTAACCAGTTTATAATAGCAATAAGGCACCTCAGGGGTTTGTGATATATGGCCAATATACCAGGGCTAAGGGCTGTGTCCAGGCACTCCGCATTGTGTCGTCCAGGCACTCCCCCTATCCACATCGACGGGACAGCAGTGGAGAAGGTGGAAAGTTTTAAGTTCCTCGGCAAGGTAAGTACCTCCCACAACCGCAGGGCTCTCCAGAGGTTAGTGCGGTCTGCGCAACGCATCACCGGGGGCAAACTACCTGCCCTCCAGGACACCTACAGCAGCCGATGTCACAGGAAGGCCAAAAAGATAATCAAGGACAACTACCGCCCGAGCCACTGCCTGTTCACCCCGCCATCATCCAGAAGGCGAGGTCAGTACAGGTGCATCAAAGCTGGGACCGAGAGACTGAAAAACTGCTTCTATCTCAAGGCCATCAGACTGTTAAACAGCCATCTCTAGCACAGAGAGGCTGCTGCCTACATACAGACTTGAAAATCACTGGCCACTTTAAGAAATGGAACACCAGTCACTTTAATAATGCCACTTTAATAATGTTTACATATCTTGCATTATTCATCTCATATGTATATACTGTATTCTATACTATCTATTGCATCTAAGCCTATGCCACTCTGATAATGACATTGCTCATCCATATATTTATGTATTATTATTCCATTCCTTTATTTAGATTGTGTGTATTAGGTTTTTGTTGTGGAACTGTTAGATATTACTTGCTAGATATTGCTGCACTGTTGGAACTAGAAGCACAAGCATTTCGCTACACTCACAATAAATCAAATCAAATCAAATCAAATTGTATTGGTCACATGCGCCGAATACAACAGGTGCAGACATTACAGTGAAATGCTTACTTACAGCCCTTAACCAACAGTGCATTTATTTTTTTTTATTTTTTTAAAAATAAAACAACAACAAAAAAAGTGTTGAGAAAAAAAAGAGCAGAAGTAAAATAAAGTGACAGTAGGGAGGCTATATATACAGGGGGGTACCGTTGCAGAGTCAATGTGCGGGGGCACCGGCTAGTTGAGGTAGTTGAGGTAATATGTACATGTGGGTAGAGTTAAAGTGACTATGCATAAATAATTAACAGAGTAGCAGCAGCGTAAAAAGGATGAGGTGGGGGGGGCAGTGCAAATAGTCCGGGTAGCCATGATTAGCTGTTCAGGAGTCTTATGGCTTGGGGGTAGAAGCTGTTGAGAAGTCTTTTGGACCTAGACTTGGCACTCCGGTACCGCTTGCCGTGCGGTAGCAGAGAGAACAGTCTATGACTAGGGTGGCTGGAGTCTTTGACAATTTTGAGGGCCTTCCTCTGACACCGCCTGGTATAGAGGTCCTGGATGGCAGGAAGCTTGGCCCCAGTGATGTACTGGGCCGTACGCACTACCCTCTGTAGTGCCTTGCGGTCGGAGGCCAAGCAGTTGCCATACCAGGCGGTGATGCAACCAGTCAGGATGCTCTCGATGGTGCAGCTGTAGAATTTTTTGAGGATCTGAGGACCCATGCCAAATCTTTTCAGTCTCCTGAGGGGGAATAGGCTTTGTCGTGCCCTCTTCACGACTGTCTTGGTGTGTTTGGACCATGATAGTTCGTTGGTGATGTGGACACCAAGGAACTTGAAGCTCTCAACCTGTTCCACTACAGCCCCGTCGATGAGAATGGGGGCGTGCTCAGTCCTCTTTTTTTTCCTGTAGTCCACAATCATCTCCTTTGTCTTGGTCACGTTGAGGGACCAAGGGCTGTCTCATCGTTGTCGGTGATCAGGCCTACCACTGTTGTGTCGTCGGCAAACTTAATGATGGTGTTGGAGTCGTGCCTGGCCATGCAGTCATGGGTGAACAGAGAGTACAGGAGGGGACTGAGCACGCACACCTGAGGGGCCCCCGTGTTGAGGATCAGTGTGGCAGATGTGTTGTTACCTACCCTTACCACCTGGGGGCGGCCCGTCAGGAAGTCCAGGATCCAGTTGCAGAGGGAGGTGTTTTAGTCCCAGGATCCTTAGCTTAGTGATGAGCTTAGAGGGCACTATGGTGTTGAATGCTGAGCTGTAGTCAATGAATAGCATTCTCACGTAGGTGTTCCTCTTGTCCAGGTGGGAAAGGGCAGTGTGGAGTGCAATAGAGATTGCATCATCTGTGGATCTGTTGGGGCGGTATGCAAATTGGAGTGGGTCTAGGGTTTCTGGGATAATGCTGTTGATGTGAGCCATGACCAGCCTTTCAAAGCATTTTATGGCTACAGACGTCAGTGCTATGGGTCGGTAGTCATTTAGGCAGGTTATCTTAGAGTCCTTGGGCACGGGGACTATGGTGGTCTGCTTGAAACATGTTGGTATTACAGACTCAGTCAGGCACATGTTGAAAATGTCAGTGAAGACACTTGCCAGTTGGTCAGCACATGCTCGGAGTACACGTCCTGGTAATCCGTCTGGACCTGCGTCCTTGTGAATGTTGACCTGCTTAAAAGTCTTACTCACATCGGCTACGGAGAGCGTGATCACATAGTCATCCGGAACAGCTGGTGCTCTCATGCATGCTTCAGTGTTGCTTGCCTCGAAGCGAGCATAGAAGTGGTTTAGCTCGTCTGGTAGGCTTGTGTCACTGGGCAGCTCGCGGCTGTGCTTCCCTTTGTAGTCTGTAATAGTTTTCAAGCCCTGCCACATCCGACGAGCGTCAGAGCCAGTGTAGTACGATTCAATCTTAGTCCTGTATTGACTCTTTGCCTGTTTGATGGTTCGTTGGAGGTCATAGCGGGATTTCTTATAAGCGTCCGGGTTAGAGTCCCGTTCCTTGAAAGCGGCAGCTCTACCCTTTAGCTCAGTGCGGATGTTTCCTGTAATCCATGGCTTCTGGTTGGGGTATGTACGTACGGTCACTGTGGGGATGACATCATCGATGCACTTATTGATGAAGCCAGTGACTGATGTGGTGTACTCCTCAATGCTGTCTGAAGAATCCCGGAACATGTTCCAGTCTGTGCTAGCAAAACAGTCCTGTAGCTTAGCATCTGCGTCATCTGACCACTTTTTTATTAACCGAGTCACTGGTGCTTCCTGCTTTAGTTTTTGCTTATAAGCAGGAATCAGGAGGATAGAGTTATGGTCAGATTTGCCAAATGGAGGGCGAGGGAGAGCTTTGTATGCGTCTCTGTGTGTGGAGTAAAGGTGGTCTAGAGTTTTTTTTCCTCTGGTTGCACATTTAACATGCTGGTAGAAATTAGGTAGAACGGATTTAAGTTTCCCTGCATTAAAGTCCCCGGCCACTAGGAGCGCTGCATCTGGATGAGCGTTTTCCTGTTGATTTATGGCCTTGTACAACTCATTCAGTGCAATCTTAATGCCAGCATTGGTTTGTGGTGGTAAATAGACAGCTATGAAAAATATAGATGAAAACTCTCTTGGTAAATAGTGTGGTCTACAGCTTATCATAAGATACTCTACCTCAGGCGAGCAAAACCTCGAGACTTCCTTAGTATTTAATTTTGTGCACCAGCTGTTGTTTACAAATATACACAGACCGCCACCCCTTGTCTTACCGGAGTCAGCCGTTCTATCCTGCCGATGTAGCGTATAGCCCGCTAGCTGTATGAAATCCATGTCGTCGTTCAGCCACGACTCGGTGAAACATAAGATATTACAGTTTTTAATGTCCCGTTGGTAGGATAACCGTAATCTTAAGTCATCCAATTTATTTTCAAATGATTGAACGTTGGCTAATAGGATTGATGGAAGAGGCAGTTTACTCGCTCGCCATCGGATCCTTACAAGGCACCCCGATCTACGTCCACGATATCTCCGTCTCTTCCTCACGTGAATGACGGGGATTTGGGCCTTGTCGGGTGTCTGTATGATATCCTTCGCGGCCGCCTCGTTGAAGAAAAAATCTTCGGCCAATACGAGGTGAGTAATCGCTGTCCTGATATCCAGAAGCTCTTTTTGGTTATAAGAGACGATGGCAGAAACATTATGTACAAAATAAATTACAAATAACGCGGAAAAACACACATAATAGTACAATTGGTTAGAGGGCTGTAAAACGGCAGCCATCTTCTCCGGCGCTGTTAACATCTGCTAACCATGTGTATGTGACCAATAAATTCTGATCGGATTTTGATTTGCTTAAGAACAGCCCTTAGCCGTGTTATATTGGCCACATAGCACACCTCCTCTGGCCTTATTGCTTAAATAGAACACACAACCTTCAACCTACAGATACATGTTCTGGCTCTGCAGTATGTGTGTGTGTCTGGATGTTGTTAAATCCCCCCATCAGTCCACAGTGCAGTAGAATACCAAGGGGAGATTCTTCAAAAGAAAAGCACTCCTAACTCTCCCTTTCAACACTTCTGCCCACTCGCGTTGCTATGGCAGCGCTGACTGTGCAAACAATGCACAGACCATTTTTCTGAGTTTGTCAGTCAATTGCGTGTCATTGTGTGTGTATGTGTGTGTTTATCCAGAATCCTCTGCTCCCTCTTCACTCACTGAGTGTCAGGTCTGATCAAACTCTCTTCCTTTGCTCCTGTGTGGAAGATAGAGGAGATTAATCAGTAGATCACATGCAAATGGGTTGTTTTTATTTAACAGTGCAGGTGATGATGAAAATTGGATCCAGTTGTATTTACATAATATACAAATGTTGAACAAATATGAAAAAATAATTAGCTTGCAAAAATAATACACTTGGTTGACATAAAAACATAACAGGCCAAAGCAATACTAGCCTACATCAACTTGAGGAAAAATACAAAACGCCTCAATTTAATCAACAATGCATTTACATGCACGTATTTACATGCAACAGAAATTCTCAATCCAAAAATAGATTAGAAAACAATGTTATTGTTAAACTTGACTGTGTAAACTGATAGTGTTAGCTAGCTAGCTAGCTAGAGTGGGCAAGTTAGCTGGTCCTGCTGTTGGACGTACCACGTGCTGACGTATCACCACGCAGGCTACGTTATCTACTGTGATTGGTCAACAACAACGGCGCAGCTTGAAAAACAAAGCAGAGTCCTATTTTCTCCACCTCGGCTGAGCGGCTTCCACAAGCACCGCTGACTGCTCCGCCTGGATGTAATGGGCCTCTCAACCTGCCAATTAGCCTACACACTCAGTGACCAGTGACGTGTATTCATAGATGCCAAGGGAAGCCAGGCTTCCCCAAAAAGAATTACAAGAAAAAAATGACAAATAATTCTTAATTTTCCTTCAATTCACAAGAGGCTGAATGTATTTCACTGGAGAAAGCATCCGAGCGAAACAGCGTCCCTCTGTCTCTGTATGTGTAGCCCATCTATGCTGTCTGGTCAAAAAGACAAAAAGAATATGATATTGTTGCCGCCCGTAGCATTGAATGCAAGAGAAACCAGCTTTAGCCTCCCTTGATCATTTTTTTTTTAATAGCCAATCAGCATTGATCTAAACTGAGTGAGCTCAACAGTGAATGGTCCAAAAAAAAGTGTCAAGGGTAGCCAGTTTGGATTTGGCTTCACACCAATCACATCACATCAAACACCAACCGTCATTGACAGAAAAAAACGTTCATTGTTGCATCTCATTGTGTTGTTGTTGTCCTCCGGTGACAAGCTAGTGTAGTGTATTGAGATTATGATGGTGTTAAATGTTTTTTAAGTGGAACTGAAAGAATGTTGATTTTAGTATCAAGAGGGAATGTTTTAGTGTAACGCCACATACAACAGACAGGAAGTGTGTTGTAGACAGGGGAGACTGGTGATTGGCCAGAAGAGGGAGCATCTTTTTGCATTGTTTATAAATAGGGGCTAGACTACAGAAAGGGCAGAACGGCCATTCCAATCTGAGGCGCCGTTCTCCGGGTGTCATGTCACCTGTCACTTATGCTGAAGCTTGTGATCTGAATAAACCTTATGATCAACGTTCAGTATGAGCGGACTCCTTTGTTCATCAGCAATAATTGCCACCACTCACTCGATACGACAAATGGTGGCCAGTACGGGTACTGATTGCATCGTTCTTTGTTCCTTTTCTGAGTGTCGAGTTGACTACTGCTCAAGCCGGCTAAGGTGAGATTTCTCCCAATTTGGGCATTAGTTGTGTCGATTGCTCATAAGGGGAATGGGATAGTATGTACAGTGTGAATTTTGGGCTGGTGTGGTGTGATTGCTGTTGACTAGGAGTCTGAAAAATATTCTAAATTTGGTTGATGGGTAAACGGTAAATAATAGGAAGTCTAGAACAATGGATTTGTAGTGAATAAAAGCTGGAATACGTATACATATTTAGAGCATTGTGAATCTGGAAAGACCCCCAGCGGGGGCGACTCGCAGGAGTGGGCTACAAATCCTGGGCGACGTATTAGACTTTGTCAGGTTGGTTCTGGGAACTATGACGTGAACGATTGTATTTATGTTATACTCCTCTTATAGCCGACGGGAGATATGTTGGGGGTAACCGCTCGATATGATATTCATGGCTCAAGGCAGCATAAAGTTAGACGGAGATATATGATAATGATTTGGGCACAATGCAAGGTTACTTAGGGCGTGGTAGGCCGCAGTTAGCTTAAGGCTAAGGCTAATTGTGTTGTGTGCTACATGCTAATGTATCCTTAGAGGTCCCATTGCGATGGACTAAGCCTCTTAAAATATGTATGTGTGTGTAGAATTTAAAGTTCTACGCAAATGTGAGCTCTGTTATGTGTAATTGTGTGAGTATAGGGTATAAAATAGTGAAGCTGTAGCGTAATGCTATCGTTCTATTGTCCGGGAATCGTATCATTGAATGCATTTGCGCATGCGTTTAATTTTGCGACACTACACTACAGAAAGGGGGAGTTTATGGCACGAGATTAGGACACGTTTTGGTTTACGGCACTAAACTACACCACGAGGGGATGCTAAAACTACAACAAAGGGGATTGTGGGTACAGGGTCATATCTCTGTGGGGCCTGCGTGTCGCAGGGAGAGAAATAGACACAGACGAGGAAACAAAGAGAAGATATATTTTGACACGAGTATTCTAGTTTAAACGGCGGATGGTTAAAGATGAAACTTGTTTTGTGACCTATTGAATTTATAAATTAAATATATGTTGGCGAAGTATAATGAATTAAATTAAATGACGGATTAAAATTAAATAAAAATGTTTTTGAGCGATCTATTTAGTCCTGAGTTAAATGACGGATTAAAATAAAATACGTAATGAATTAAATTAAGTCTTGAAGCGAATATGAACGAAGGAATATTGAATATGCTTGAAATAACTCAGTGATTGCATTAACTACTAAAATCTTTTCCTGTGTCTCTGTTCTTTTGTCATCTGAGAGGAACCAGAGGAGAGAGGAGATACAGGAAGTGCTGACGTGCGTCACGTGACAAGGTGTGACGCAGGCAGAGGATCAGATATCAGGCTAGTTCACAAAATCATCCCTTACAAAATCTTCTTTGATGTTTTGACAATTTCACATAGGCTTGGCAAATACTATTTCATTAAAAATTGCATTTTGGAGGCTATGTGCATCACTTGGGTTAATTACAGATGTGTTGGGAATCAAGGAGTGACATTATTCTGTAAATTTAAGATAATTAGGTGCTTATAGGGCAAGGGGTTATAGAGCAAGGGGTTACAGGCTTTGTTTTTGGGATTGCTTTGAAGTTGACTAACTTACATTTACTTGCATTTGATGGGTTGTGGTAAGATAGCCAACACTAATTTGTTACATTGGTGACATAGGATATAGGAATAAAAATTGGTTTTAATTATTCATGATTTTTAATTGATTTATTTAAAAAATAATTACAGGGGGGAAGCCATAGGCTATATAGTCTAAAATAAGATAATACACGATAAAGGAATATAAAAGAGTAGTTACAATGGGGAAAAACGACATCAAGGCTATGAAAGTTATTACACCGGTTGATATAGTGGAACATAGTAATCCTTTAGTTAAGGGTATTGCGAGGTTATCCGGCAAGTGAAACAAAAGTTGCCCTTCATTCTCAAACAAAAACTGATAAAAGATTCCAGCGATAAGATAAACAAAGCTATAGAGATAAGGCTAAGGGGAGTAGAGCTTAGGGATGTTTATCCTCAGCTTCCAGGGATCATCCAGGAGGGTGATTGTTGCATCAGAGATGGAGATGAACGAATAATAGATAGAGGACAAGCAGAAACGACGATGAAGATGAATCAAAACTCCAGAAGGAAGAAAATGAGATGTCTGGAAGAAAAGAGGGAGGTTAAGGAGGATGGAACTTAAAGAAGATGAGGATGATGAAGAGGTCATGGGTGGATATGACTCTGTGATCAGAAGGAAGTTGGCAAGAGAGGAAAGAAGAAGGATACTAGAGATTTGATCTCTGATGGAAGTTGAAGGAAGAAGGATACACGAGATTTGATCTCTGATGAAAGCAAAGATGAAGAAAGCGATGAAGATTTGGAGATTAAAGGTGCTTTATGTTCAAGAGGATTTTATCCTACAATGACTAGCAAAGAAGAAATAGAGATATAGACCGATGTTTATCATGCCTGGATAAAGCAAATAGTTTAGAAGAAGTAACACAGCTGAAGATACAGAAGAGGAGAAACTGCTGAGAAAAGGATCCCAAGAATTGGAGAAGGAGAAGGAGAAAATAAGTTTTGGTTATGAAGAATCAGAGTGAACCAAATCAACAATCACTGTTACAGCTTCAACTGAACAATATCAAATACAATTGTACCAGCCAAGGGGGGTACCAAATGTTCCATATCCACAGCCAGTTTCTGGACAGACACAGAATTGGAGAGGAAGAGGATGAGAAGAAATAGAAGGAGGAGGAAGATTTCAGCTACACTTCCAGCAACTTTCAGAAGACTGTTATAATTGTGGACAGATTGGGTACTTTACCTGTGAGTGCAACAAGTCAGGAGGAAACAACAGAACATTTTTAAGGAAGATACAGGGGTCAGTCAAGATCACCTGTTCTCCAGGTGAACCCTAAAGATTCTAGAGTGCCTAGAAGATCCGGAAGGGGGGTGTCAGCTGATAGCATCGATTAGAGAAGAAGAGAAAATAGCTAACAATTGAAGTAAAACCAGAGGACTATGAGAAATAATGGTGAATAGTGGAAAAACTTATCTGTGTTCAGCCTAAAGAGGTTAAACATCTCACTATGTACAATTAACTAATTAGGATAGGGATTTGAGGTAGTAAAACAGTTAATTACTCTTAAGATACTAATATTAGAGCATATACCTATTGCATTATTGGAAAGAGATGCATTGTGTAAATTGAATTGTACAATAGGATGTACACTAAACGGCTGTCTGGTAGAAGATTTTAAAAAGTAGGGTTTTTGGGAATCGTATTTGCTTAAAAAGATCATATCATAGGAAGGATGATAATCTATTAGACTGCCTATTAGACAATCTGTCTGAAAAATAAAGTTAAAAGGGGTGACTGTTATTCTGGGTTACATTCTTACACCAAGTGATTTCAGGCTAGGCTAAAAGGTGTTTAGTCATTTGCCAAGTCTGTGTAAAAAAGTCAGAAGCAGGTGGGGACTTTCCCAATCACATATTCTAAAAATTTGGTGGTAAAGGGATTTTGTGAATAAATCAGTGGAAAAGGTTTTTAAAGTTAGGAGGAAAAGATTAGATTAAAATAAGTTAGGAGAACTAGGTTGAAGGAACTCTAAGACAGTAAGCTAAGTTTCAAAGTTAGTAGTAAGAGAGAGAGAACAGTAGTGAAGGACATTTTAAAGTTTAGTGGGAAGATATGGTAGGAGTTTAGATCTGTTAGGAGCAGATGGATTGAGAAAGTATGTGTTGCTGAATGATAAGAGAAGATTGAGGGTGATTGAGTATCTATAGTTACAGTTCCCAGCAGGGAGATCAAGGTAATTATAGGTGTATTTTTTATAATCAAAAGTTTGAAAGTCAGGGATTAGAGATAGGACTGAGAGTTGGGAAAAAGTGACACTAGTGGTGATAGATGGAAGTACAAGCAAAGACAACTTTTCTTTGGGGAAACTAGAAGTAACTAAGGACATTAACACTTCAGTCTATTAAAACAACAGTGAGAAGCAATTTAACTCTTTCAACATTGATAGTTATTAAAGCCATAAATATATCGCATTTGATTATAAGGGAACCAATAGCTCACCAATTTTAGGGGAAAAATACTTATTGGGGTTAGGATGGGGACGTTCCTCCCACATGGAGAGATAATTATGGAAAAGAAGTATACTTATCTAGTGCAAGCATTAGAATTTGTTCCGGTTAAGAATTATTGGTTAAAAGGCTATGTAATTCATAAAGTAACGTTTATAATGGAAGAGTTGAGGTCTGTTGTAGCCTCCACAGTCATTGAGGGAGTTCAGGAGGAGTAGATTACAGTAGTCACTCCAACAATAAATAATACACAGAGGATAACGGGAACTTTCGCACTAGAAGTAATTAAGGTTGATACATCAACTAAATCAACTACTTTAATGGTAACTTTGGAAGGGATTAATGATACGATGGCAATGGCAAATGTAGGAAGTATGACACCGACAACAACTTTTCTGAAATTAAAGGGGGTAGCAAGAAAGACTCAGGGGTTTATGTTACGGATGGAGAGTGCTATCAATGATAGTATGAATAGGGTTAAAATAGGAGAACAGATAGTAGTAGAGAGAATATAGATTCATCATGGAGGTACAGGATGAGGTCTTTGATTTTAATGACAGACAGGGAGAGGTATCTGATCAGTACCGCTCGTTAGGGAAGAGAGAAACTAAATGGATGGGTTTGATTCTTCTGTTGTGAAAATTAGAGATAGATAGGCAGGTAGGAATCTTTGGTTCCAGTAACTCATTCTGTAAGATCAGTGAGGAATCTTGAGGGTCCATGTCTGTTGAGAATTCCAGTCAAACATGTTAGAGACGGTTGCTCGACCTCTATCAAGTATGTGTCAATCTTATGCGTTGTCATGACTGTGGTATCAGCAACAATAATCAGTAACAGATAAAATAATGTCGTTGTCAAAACATTTGTTTAAGCCTATGTTTAGGTGTTATTGGGTTAAGTGAATTAACTTGTGTGAATTTGTTGAATGGTAAAGAAAAATCAGGTAACAGCGTAACTGAAGCATTTGAGGTGTAACCATTGAGGGCTAAAAGTTGTTTTTGTTCTAATAAAACATATGAGGTAAGGGGTATGTTTATGGGAATATCAGATTGTGATGCTATATGATAACTTTGGGTATGCATGACCTTAAGGGTAGTAATGAGAAATATGTTACTTTTTATGTACCAGTTAGTAGGAACAGCAAGACTTTGATGGTTAAAAGATTAGCTTTTGCCTGACAATGTGACTATGTGTCACGGTCGTCTATGTCGTCTAAGTATGACCAAGGCGCAGCGTGTCCAAGAAACATGACTTTATTAATTAAACGTTATCGAACTACAAAACAAAAGACGACTCAATGAAGTCCACGGTACACTGACCGAAACGGAACAAAAACCCAACATAACCAAACCAAAACCCAACAAAACAAAATACACCCTGGCTCAAATACAAAAGTCCCGGAGCCAGAGTGTCACAGTACCCCCCCCTAAAGGTGCGAACTCCGGGCGCACCAGCATACAGTCTAGGGGAGGGTCTGGGTGGGCGTCTGTCCACGGTGGCGGTTCTGGCCCTGGTCGTGGTCCCCACCCCACCTTAGTCACTATCCGCTTCCGTAGCCTCCTCCACATGACCACCCCCCAACTAAACCCCACTGGATTAAGGGGCGGCACCGGACTAAGGGGGCAGCACCGGACTAAGGGGCAGCACCGGACTAAGGGGCAGCACCGGACTAAGGGGGCAGCACCAGGATAAGGGGCAGCACCGGGCTAAGGGACAGCACCGGACTCAATGGCGGATCCTGGCTGGCTGGCTCTGGCGGATCCTGGCTGGACGGCTCTGGCGGATCCTGGCTGGACGGCTCATGGCTGGCTGAAGGATCTGGCTGCTCATGGCTGGCTGACGGATCTGGCTGCTCATGGCTGGCTGACGGATCTGGCTGCTCATGGCTGGCCGACGGATCTGGCTGCTCATGGCTGGCTGACGGATCTGGCTGCTCATGGCTGGCTGAAGGATCTGGCTGCTCATGGCTGGCTGACGGATCTGGCTGCTCATGGCTGGCGGACGGATCTGGCTGCTCATGGCTGGCGGAAGGCTCTGGCTGATCCTGTTGCGGAAGGTCGCGATCCTGTCTGGCGGAAGGCTCTAGCGGCTCCGGTCTGGCGGACGGCTCTGAAGGCTCATGGCAGACGGGCGGCTTTGCAGGCTCAGTCCAGACGGCCAGTTCAAGCGCCTTTGGGCAGACGGGCAGTTCAGGCCCCGTTGGGCAGACGGCAGACTCTGGCCGTCTGAGGCGCACCGTAGGCCTGGTGCGTGGTGCCGGAACTGGAGGTACCGGGCTGAGGACACGCATCTCAGGGCTAGTGCGGGGAGAAGCAACAGGGCATGCTGGACCCTGGGAACGCACATAAAGCCTAGTGCGGGGAGAAGGAACAGGGCATGCTGGACCCTGGGGACGCACATAAGGCCTAGTGCGGAGAGCAGCAACAGGACGCACAGGACTCGGGGAACACACAGGAGGCTTGGTGCGTGGTGTAGGCACTGGTGGTACTGGGCTGGAGCGGGGAGGTGGCGCCGGAAATACCGGACCGTGCAGGCTTACTGGCCCCCTTGAGCACTGAGCCTGCCCAACCTTACCCGGGTTGATGCTCCCCGTCGCCCGACCAGTACGGGGAGGTGGAATAACCCGCACCGGCCTATGTGGGCGAACCGGGAACACCATGCGTAAGGCTGGTGCCATGTACGCCCGGCCCGAGGAGACGCACTGGTAGCCGGATGCGTTGGGCCGGCTTCATGACATCTGGCTCAACGCTCACTCTAACCCGGCCGATACGTGGAGCTGGAATGTACCGAACCGGGCTATGCCTGCGTACAGGAGACACCATGCGCTCTACTGCGTAACACGGTGTCTGCCCGTACTCTCGCTCTCCACGGTAAGTCCAGGGAGTAGGCGCAGGTCTCCTACCTGACTTCGCCACACTCCCTTTAAGCCCCCCCCCAAGAAATTTTTGGGTAGTACCCACGGGCTTCCAGCCTTGACTCCGTGCTGCCTCCTCATACCGCCTCCTCTCGGCTTTAGCTGCCTCCAGCTCTTCACGAGGGCGGCGATATTCTCCCGGTTGTGCCCAAGGACCCTTTCCAGCCAGTATCTCCCCCCATGTCCATGAATCCTTTGGAGCTGGGTCCTGTTGCCGCTTGACACGCTGCTTGGTCCTATTATGGTGGGTTTTTCTGTCACGGTCGTCTATGTCGTCTAAGTATGACCAAGGCGCAGCGTGTCCAAGAAACATGACTTTATTAATTAAACGTTATCGAACTACAAAACAAAAGACGACTCAATGAAGTCCACGGTACACTGACCGAAACGGAACAAAAACCCAACATAACCAAACCAAAACCCAACAAAACAAAATACACCCTGGCTCAAATACAAAAGTCCCGGAGCCAGAGTGTCACACTATGGGGAATTTTAGAGATATTTGGAAGGTTTGTGGTGATAAAGCATATATATTCTTACCCTATGGATGGACAGGATGTTGTTACATGTCAACGTTGAAGCTTCCATATGAGGTTTCTATCATTATAAGAGGGGTAGCACCGGACACAGAAATCTGAAGCTATATTTGAAATTGGATGAAAAGAGACATGGCTACATGTCATAGTCTTCAAGTCTATCATTGAAGGATGAATCTAAGGGAGAAGGGGGGACTTTTTCCATGGTATGGTGTAACATTTGGGAAGATCCTATTGATGATAATACACTGCTCAAAAAAATAAAGGGAACACTAAAATAACACATCCTAGATCTGAATGAATGAAATAATCTTATTAAAAACTTTTTTCTTTACATAGTTGAATGTGCTGACAACAAAATCACACAAAAATTATCAATGGAAATCAAATGTATCAACCCATGGAGGTCTGTATTTGGAGTCACCCTCAAAATTAAAGTGGAAAACCACACTACAGGCTGATCCAACTTTGATGTGATTTTAAACAAGTCAAAATGAGGCTCAGTAGTGTGTGTGGCCTCCACGTACCTGTATGACCTCCCCACAACGCCTGGGCATGCTCCTGATGAGGTGGCGGATGGTCTCCTGACGGATCTGCTCCCAGACCTGGACTAAAGCATCCACCAACTCCTGGACAGTCTGTGGTGCAACATGGCGTTGGTGGATGGAGCGAGACATGATGTCCCAGATGTGCTCAATTGGATTCAGGTCTGGGGAACGGGCGGTCCATAGCATCAATGCCTTCCTCTTGCAGGAACTGCTGACACACTCCAGCCACATGAGGTCTAGCATTGTCTTGCATTAGGAGGAACCCAGGGCCAACCGCACCAGCATATGGTCTAACAAGGGGTCTGAGGATCTCATCTCGGTACCTAATGGCAGTCAGGCTACCTCTGGCGAGCAAATGGAGGGCTGTGCGGCCCCCCAAAGAAATGCCACCCCACACCATGACTGACACACCGCCAAACCGGTCATGCTGGAGAATGTTGCAGGCAGCAGAACGTTCTCCACGGCGTCTCCAGACTCTGTCATGTCTGTCACATGTGCTCAGTGTAAACCTGCTTTCATCTGTGAAGAGCACAGGGCGCCAGTGGCGAATTTGCCAATCTTGGTGTTCTCTGGCAAATGCCAAACGTCCTGCACGGTGTTGGGCTGTAAGCACAACCCCCACCTGTGGACGTCGGGCCCTCATACCACCCTCATGGAGTCTGTTTCTGACCGTTTGAGCAGACACATGCACATTTGTGGCCTGCTGGAGGTCATTTTGCAGGGCTCTGGCAGTGCTCCTCCTGCTCCTCCTTGCACAAAGGCGGCGGTAGCTGTCCTGCTGCTGGGTTGTTGCCCTCCTACGGCCTCCTCCACGTCTCCTGATGTACTGGCCTGTCTCCTGGTAGCGCCTCCATGCTCTGGACACTACGCTGACAGACACAGCAAACCTTCTTGCCACAGCTCGCATTGATGTGCCATACTGGATGAGCTGCACTACCTGAGCCACTTGTGTGGGTTGTAGACTCCGTCTCATGCTACCACTAGAGTGAAAGCACCGCCAGCATTCAAAAGTGACCAAAACCTCAGCCAGGAAGCATAGGAACTGAGAAGTGGTCTGTGGTCACCAACTGCAAAACCACTCCTTTATTGGGGGTGTCTTGCTAATTGCCTATAATTTCCACCTGTTGTCTATTCCATTTGCACAACAGCATGTGAAATTTATTGTCAATCAGTGTTGCTTCCTAAGTGGATAGTTTGATTTCACAGAAGTGTGATTGACTTGGAGTTACATTGTGTTGTTTAAGTGTTCCCTTTATTTTTTTGAGCAGTGTAGTTATACTTTGAGTCCAGATAGTTCAGATAGTTATATATGCATTGAAGAATATAAGGGATGCGTTTGGGAGATTTGAGAAGACTTGGTTGCAAGATCAGGTAGGCCAGTAGGGGCAGTGATGGGTTACATTTAATGGCAGCTTTGATAGCACTGTGTGTGATGTTTGTAATTTGTTACTGACCTTTGAGAAAGCTATGATATTGAGATAGGTTGGAGAGTGATGCCTGGAGACAACACTCAGATGCCGGTGTTGACTGTTCCTGATCTGGATGAAGATGGGCAAGTGGAACTGAATGGATAAATATCATTTTTGATTATTTGATGATTTTTCAATTTATTAATTTTTTTTTCAATATTAGGGTGATGTTGGTATGATTTTATGAATCAAGGGGGGAAGAGGTTAATGTGATTCATACATCATTTATATATCATTTTTATATTCTTAGTTGATATTGATGGTCAATTTGAAAGTGTTTTGCAAAAGATACTGTTTGGTCTTTCCTTTTCTTTCAGAAGCATTTGGGGGACATGTGGAGATTGAAATACTCAAACAAGGACAATATGAAGGGACAATATGACTGGAGGAGATGAAACAAGAAAGGTGTGGAGAGATTCCGATTCCATCATCAACAATCCATTGGAAGAGGAGACTACGGGGAGATGAAGTGTAGTGGACTACATTCCAGTGTCTGCAATGAAATATAGACATGTGTAATACATAATTGTGTCATATTCTTAGGTATTAATTTTTGTAGAATGATGTTTGATGTTATTGAATACATGTGAGGATCTTAGATGTTTTTGTTTATTTCGTGAATGATTAGGGACAGGGAATTTAGGCAGGGAGAGTTCCACTTTAGGGTCCAATGGGTTGACCAGCCTTAGAGTGGATGTTTTTGGATAGGATTTTGTTTGCAGGGGCTTACATGTGTATTTAATTGCATCATAGTTTCAAATGCATTTACATGGTTTATGAGTTTATCAGGAGTACCGAGGTGGTTGCCTGGGGCAGAGGGACCGTGAGAGAATTTTACTGTCTTGATTGATGGATGGAAGGTTGCCGGACAGTTTTTCGCTCTTACACTCCATAAAGATTTGTTCATATGTCATAGTAATGTATTCACACTTCATAAACAGTTGTTCATATTTCATAGAAAGGTATTTACACTCTAGAGGAGAATGTTTTTGGTTTAATGTTAAAGATACTCAATAAGATAAATTGTTACTTGTCATAATCCTATTCTGTTTGTTTTCGAGACTTTTAGTTTGTCTCGAAAGGGGGGAATGTAGTGTATTGAGATTATGATGGTGTTAAATGTTTTTTAAGTGGAACTGAAAGACTGTTGATTTTAGTATCAAGAGGGAATGTTTTAGTGTAACGCCACATACAACAGACAGGAAGTGTGTTGTAGACAGGGGAGACTGGTGATTGGCCAGAAGAGGGAGCATCTTTTTGCATTGTTTATAAATAGGGGCTAGACTACAGAAAGGGCAGAACGGCCATTCCAATCTGAGGCGCCGTTCTCCGGGTGTCATGTCACCTGTCACTTATGCTGAAGCTTGTGATCTGAATAAACCTTATGATCAACGTTCAGTATGAGCGGACTCCTTTGTTCATCAGCAATAATTGCCACCACTCACTCGATACGACACTAGCTAGCTAAAATGGTCCCTTTCCTAAATTAGCCATGGATGGAGATTTGGACTTGTGGTTTTACATAATTCTCCGTACTGGCCAGTGATTATAGTGGTGATTCTGATCCAACCATAAATTCATACATTGTGCCCCTGGCCTGAGAGGATGGAAGTTCAGTACGTAGCTAGATAAACGCAGCTACATAAATCAGTACCACGGACAGCCACATCATATTTAGCTTACATTGATTGGACTAAATTGTTTTTGGTATCCTTTAGTTGTCATTGTATTAAACTAAGCATAGGCGATTTGAGGATGTTGAAATGTTGAAGTTGAAATGGTGCTGGAATAGTGGAGGCAGCTCCTGTCTGTTTTCTCTGCGACTTGCAGTAATTATCCATGGTTCTAAATCAATAGTTGTTTCGTGGTCTGAAAAGTTCGGAAACATTAACGTGCTTGACCATGCTGTAGGTCATGTAACTGTTTGTTACATGCAATATGCTTTGTGGACTTCACCGGACAGAGGTTGCTCTCTGGTTTTGTGATGAAACAAATGTGTGGTTGAATTTATTCTGCAACTGTGTCTTCTTATTGTGTCGGCCTTAGGCCTATATATCACGGTCACAAGGCATATGAACTCACAGGTTATAGAGCAAACAATGCAATTATCACAACACATAGGTTGTAATATGGCTTTTTTTTCTGGCTTGGCTTCCCCAGTGATTTTACCCACACACCCCTACTGTCAGTTACAGAGTTACAGATAGACACAAACACATACACATAGTAGCCTAGTTAAGAGGTGGTGTTACTGTGGTGTGTATGTGTGTGGTGGGGGGTCTTTCTGCCTGGCTGTCATGGTCTTCTGTCTGTGTAAGCAGTGTTTTAACACACTATTAAAATCCTACATTTGGAAAGGAAATTATGAGCATATGAGCATCAACCTCTCACTCTGTGATACACACATACACACACACACTTTCAAGCAACACCAATTAGTAGTAGTTTGAGTAGCGTGTAGCATTAAATCTAGGAGTTAGGTTTGAGCGACTGTTATTGATCTATAGCCTGTTTATTTTCCGTGATTCCCTGCCTCTCTCCGTCTCTCGCTCAGCTTCTCTCTCTCATTACTTTTTCTCCATCCCCCTCTTTTACTTTCTGGAATCCATCTTTCTAACACACAGCCTACACTCAGGACTGTACAGTCTGTCTGTCTCTCTCTCTCTCTCAGTCCTGACGTTGATCCCCCGAGACACTGCCTGCTGCTAGAGAAAGCTGAAAAGCCCAAAACAAAAACATCCTAAATGGTGCAATGTGGAGTAATAGTCTGTTCTCTTCACTGACAAGGGAGCTCTTAGGAACTCTGTCCATCAATGGGGCTAAATATTCTATTTTAGTAGGGCAAGTCGAATGTAGCGAAGGGCTATTGTATTAAATCCTGAAGTCAGCTGGTACTGACTCATTAACGTACACCTGTCAGAGTAAAATATAGTAAATGTATAGTATTTCCTGTCTGTGGCAACCCACTGTTTGTGAATAGACGTATTCAGTTCCTCATCCTTGCTGTTGCATCACTGCCTGAAGGCTAGCTTTTGTGTGCCTGCTTGCCTGTCATCCTGCCCGACTGCAATCCTGCCTGCCTGCCATCCTGCCTGCCTGCCATCCTGCCATCCTGCCTGCCATCCTGCCTGCCTGCCATCCTGCCTGCCATCCTGCCATCCTGCATGAGTGCGTGTGCATGAGCTGGGTTTTTGTTGATGCCACTTCTGTAATAATTTTTGAAAGACGCTGTCCGTTGCCACTGAGAGAGAAACACGAATATGGATTTCATAAAGCCCTGTATTGCTGCATGCGTGGGAATAGAATTAGACTTGTGATCTTTATCGTACATGCGGTATGCAATTTAGTTTGTGCCAGGAGTTGCATGAATAAAACAATACGTCTCAAACCAGATAAACTTGATAAGCTGTGCTCTCTCTTTTCACAAACACGAGGAAGATGGATGTGAACGCTCACCCATTCCTACTTCTCTCTAGTGATACAATCTCTTCTGCTTTATCCTCTTCTATAATCCTCCTTTTGTCCAGTCATTGGACAGGTGACATGTTTTGGTGTGTTCATGTATTCATACTGTATATCTGTAAGTAATGTTAGCCCCCTTTGCAGTACAGTGTCCACATTTCTAATGGTTTTTATTTTTGTGTTTTCTATTCTATTCTCCACGGGCCACTTTGCTAAATAAGTAAGTCTATTGCTGTCCCCGTTCTGCATACACACGACACAGAATCTAGATTTTAAGGACAAACACAGTCTGGTCTCACAGGCTTAACAGCATAAACAACATGCTGTTGATGCTTGTATGTGACTGTTAGAGAGCACTCTGGGAGCCCACACTTACACACACACACACACACACACACACACACACACACACACACACACACACACACACACACTATCATAACTGTCATCGTTCCCTGCAGAATTATTTAGTGTCTCTTTAATAAATTATTGGGCGTCCCTATCAAACAAATACTAGAGACAGCGACATGCAACCAGTACAGATGTAGGATCTTAATTTGAGCCAGTTTGCAACTGCATGAAAAGAATCCTGCAGCAACTGGAAATTAAAAGTATTATGTGGATTAAAATGAATGGACATTTTTGTAGGGGTTAATAATTTTTTTGTAAGGGAAAATCAAGTCTGAAATTTCCAAATGGAAATGACAAACTTCAGAAGACTTTTTATACAGCAAATACACTTAATCGCAGGAAAGTTCTCATGCAACAGGATGATCAAAATAAGATTCTACATCTTTATGAATAACTGACGAGGCGACATACGCTACTAATGCACTGGGACTAAGACGTGCCTCTCATGATGGGGAACAGATGACAACTCGCTGGGGAACGGGGTGACACAAACATCGCCAAGGCAACACAACTCTGCAACCAGCTCTAACTTTTGGCAGTTGGACTGCTGGATTTTCTGTTTGGCAGAACTATGTGGTGATTCCAGACTGAACTCTGATGGCAATGAGAGAGCAGCAGTTAAGCTGGTTCTGTTTGTTTGCACGCTGTTTGGCGTATCCAATATTGGCTTTGACTAGGCTTCCATCTACCTCTTAGCTCCGGGATCAGAGGAAGGGAAAATGTCATCCAGACCCAAAAACATTAGCTCAGTCAGTTTTATCTCCCAACACAAGTGCCAATACAGCCCAAACCTTTTGGGAGAATTCGATCAGTCACTCTCAGTGACGGCAGACCCTAATTTATCAATGCATCATCCAACACCTCTTACAGACTAAACTCACATCTGACAGTCCATCAGTTTGGCCCTAAAGTTTTTTTCTCCTGCGAGAGAAGAAGGGGACAGACAGAGAGGAGAGAAATATCACAGTCGATGTGTCATTACCCACACTGCACCCTGTTGCTGCTGTTCACCTTTTGTGAGAGAGTGAAGAAGAGAGAGGAGAGGAGAGGCGAGGCGAGGAGAGGGAAGAAGAGAGAGGAGAGGAGAGGCGAGGCGAGGAGAGGTGAGGCGAGGAGAGGGAAGAAGAGAGAGGAGAGGAGAGGCGAGGAGAGGCGAGGCGAGGAGAGGGAAGAAGAGAGAGGAGAGGAGAGGCGAGGAGAGGCGAGGCGAGGAGAGGGAAGAAGAGAGAGGAGAGGCGAGGGAACAAGAGAGAGAAGAGGCGAGGCGAGGCGAGGAGAGGAGAGGGAAGAAGAGAGAGGATAGGAGAGGCGAGGAGAGGAGAGGAGAGGAGAGGAGAGGAGAGGAGAGGAGAGGAGAGGAGAGGAGAGGAGAGGAGAGGAGAGGAGAGGCGAGGCGAGGCGAGGCGAGGGAATGGCAGTGCTGTCTAATGTCTATAGTGCATTATTTTCTTACTGCGGATGGGTAAAAACAGCAAGCCACTTCTCACAATGCCTGTCTGTGTCTTTCTACATGTTTGTGTACAGCATGTCTGTGTGTATCTGTGTTCTTTTATCTGTGCTCCTCCTCATATTCATCTCTATCTGTCTGTGTCGTCTCCTGCCATCTCTCTACAGTCAGTATCTGTATGTTAGTATGCTTGTTTTTCCCTGATTGTTGTCTATTCTCTTTATGTACAACTTTATCTCTATGTCAACCTTCTCTTCTATGTGTGTGTTTCTCTGTGTGGGTCTTTCTTTTACATGTCAGTTTGTATGTCCACCTTCTCCCCCCACTCTCTCTTCATGTGAGGAAAAGTAAGCATCTCTGTAAAACATGTTTCGCCACATGAGCTTCTGACTTTGTGAGTCAACACCATCACATTTTAGCCCTGCGAGAAATTCTAGAGTGAGGAAATGTGATGCTTTTTTCCCTCCTATATCCACGAGCCCTCAGAATTACCA
Organism: Coregonus clupeaformis; assembly: GCF_020615455.1. NCBI lineage: Eukaryota > Metazoa > Chordata > Actinopteri > Salmoniformes > Salmonidae > Coregonus > Coregonus clupeaformis. Next base: position 30,896,465 of record NC_059214.1, read on the forward strand.
TAATAACTGATGATGGATAGAAAACTTTACTTGTGTGATGAGTGAAATGTGCAATGAACTTTTCTTCTTCAGATTTTCAATGGCTCACTGTGCTTGACTGCTGCGACCTCAAGTCACCTCCCGCGGTAAACGAATAAAACTACAAGCCAAGAAACAAATGAAATTAGATCAAACCATCACACAAAGAGAGAGGCTGTCATTTTCCTCCCACTCTGCCTCCACACATGTACCTGGCTGAGAGACACAGTCTTGAAGCCCTCTCACTCCAACACTATCTCAACCTCCCTCTCCAAGCAGCAGACATTATGTTCTCTGTGTGTGTCTCGGGCTTCTTCTGTAACGTGTGAGTTTTGGCAGCTGCCCGAGACTCAGGTAGAGAGCTGATGTCTTCATTAGCATAGTTTAGCTGCTGTCACCCCTCCTCTCTGTCACCATGCAGCTCTGCCAGACAGACGCTCCGCCACAGTCATCAACTCCCATCATCCTCGCAGTGTGTGTGTATGTATGTGTGTGTGTGAGACGCTTGCTCGTTAAACCCCCGTCTCACTAACACATGTTTCTAATTAGCTGACAAACACTGGATCTCTCACTACCCCAGCCCCTGATATGATGCTCACGCATGGACACACACACACACACCCACACACACACACCCTGTCATTATCTTTCACTCACACACAGTTCCACATACATATACTGTAGACTACACACACTGTCATTATTTGTCTCTCACACACACTAACTCAGACACATAGAGTGCATACACACACATTATATCCCTAAATACGTTCCCATACTCTCTGTCAGGAATACATTGTAATGGTTGGTTTCTATTTGGGTTCACACTTTCTAAATATACACATTTTGTCAAGCGTGGTTGCCGTGCTGCCATAGCAACTTCCTCCTTGCAGTGGTAGCTATTTTAAAAACCATATTAGCGCTGTCTCACTAACAGTTAGGACTATTCTCGCTCTAATATCATCTCAATTACAGCTGTGGTATTACTGTTCAACATTGATAGTATAGTTTCAGAGGTAACTTCAGTGCGCACATGCATGCATAACACATCTACATATTTTATCTCTAATATGTTATTACATACTGTAACATATACAGGTAACTGCCAAAATAAAGGAAACACCAACATAAAGTGTCTTTATAGCGCATTCGGCCACCACGAGCCAGAACAGCTTCAATGCACCTTGGCATAGATTCAACAAGTGTCCGGAACTCTATTGGAGAGATGTGACACCATTCTTCCACGAGAAATTCTATAATTTGGTGTTTTGTTTATGGTGCTGGGAATTGCTGTCTCAGGTGCCGCTCCTGAATATTTCATAAGTGTTTAATTGGCTTGAGATCTGGTGACTGAGATGGCATATGGTTTACATCGTTTTCATGCTCATCAAACCATTCAGTGACCACTCGTGCCCTGTGGATGAAGACATTGTCATCCTATGAGGGTTTCATGACTCTCATGTGATGGTCCCACGTGAGAAGCCCAAGATCAGAATACAGAGAAGCAACAGTCTACAGATATCTATCTCTCTCTCCCGTGGTCATTTTTATGAACAAAGGATTGATTGATGTGGGGGGTTTTATGATCCCTCTCGCCTTTCCTAAATGAAACAAACGACTCCTTGTTGGTCCCTGGTAGTGGCAATCTGAATGTCTCTGTGTTACAGGGACAGATTGCCACCAAAACCTTTTTCTCCAAAAATGGTTGACATGCTACAGACCAGCAGTCATGAAGCGTGAGCGAAACGTTACAAAATTGTTAGACCAGAAAACGTGAGATGGTAGTCCATACGTTTGAAATGGTGAAACTCTGAAACTCTCAACCTCTACACAAGAAGAAGAAGACCACGCACTGGACCTTATCATATCAGTCTGCAGCTGGCATGTATAGTCGTCTAGAGAACTTTCACTAAAGACACAAGTTGGGAAGGACAATCCCTCTCCGACAACCGTTGGTACATCTGAAGTATCTATTGTAACAGATCAACTCAACCAACTACAGGGTACGCTGAAGTTTAAATTCTAACCACCACTACGACCAGAAACTCTACCAAGGACATTGGGATCTCTTCTGGGCAAACCAGAGTCCTACATCATCAACTCAACTATCGAGGACAGCTACACGTAAATACATGTTGCCTTTCTAATCCGAATGAGCTGTGATTAGGGTTCTAAGCATTTGTATTTCTGTGAGCGTAGTTTCCAAAGTAACAATGATAGTTTGAATGTCTGTCTCCCCCTTCCAAGCATTCATGCTATTGTTAGTCCAGTCCACTAGGGACCTGTTTTCATTGTATTACGTTAGTAATCAATAACCTATGTGTGTGTGTGTGTGTTTGTATTGTGTTATTATTTATTTAGTTAGTAAATAAATAATTAAGCCAATTTGTGTATTGCTGATTCTTCAGCAATACACAAATCACGACATTTTATACATGACCCTAAGCATGATGGGATGTTAATTGATGAATTAACTCAGGAACCACACCTGTGTGGAAGCACCTGCTTTCAATATACTTTGTATCCCTCATTTACTCAAGTGTTTCCATTATTTTGGCATTTACCTGTATGTTGTTGATGTAATGTAGCTGTCACAGTACGCCTAATGGTGTAGTGTAACTCTGCTGCCTGTTGGTTAACAGCTGGTGAAGCAGAGACGGGAGAGTGAGTACATGCTCACGCTGTGCAGGAGAATGTCTCACATGACAGTGTGAGAGAACGTGTTGAGACTAAACCTAAAGAATGAGCCATTCCATTTCACCAACATCATATGGTTCCTTTGTCGTAGTTAATTTAATTTAATTGTATTAGGATCCCCATTATCTACTGCACATGCAGCAGCTACTCTAGCTGGCATCCACATAAAACATACAAATACATGACAAAGTATAGAACCGTTATAGACAAAAACAACATAAGATATTACATTAAATTCAAAATAAAAAATAACAATAAAAATAGTCATATATTGGAAAGACACCAAGAGACAACAAAAATATTATTTGAACACTATTCATACATACAGTGTCACGCCCTGACTCATGGGACTCTTGTATGTTGAGTCAGGGTGTGGATATTCTATGTTAGTATTTCTATGTTGCATTCTAGGTTGGTTAGTTCTATGTTTGGCCGAGTGTGATTCCCAATCAAAGGCAGCTGTCGCTCGTTGTCTCTGATTGGGGATCATACTTAGGCAGCCTATTGGCAATCATGGGTGGTGGGATCTTGTTCCGTGTATAGGCTTGTATTGTGTTTAGCCTGAGGACTTCACGTTACGTTGTTTTGTTTGTGTGTTTAGTTTATAAAATAAACATGTATGCATTTCACGCTGCGCCTTGGTCTGACCCGTTCATCAACGACCGTGACATACAGTACATATTCATATTCTTACATACAGTACAGTTCAATTAGATCTTTAGAAAGAGGAGAGGCACGGTCGTTGATGGTATTTTTTTTAAATATATTTTTTAAAGCTCAACTTGCTTTTTGCCTGAGTAACCTCTGGTGGCAGAGCATTCCATGATGACATCGCTCTATACATAACTGAGTCACATGAAATCTGTTTTTGGTTTTGGTAGTACTGGCAGTAGCCAAGTCTGTTGTAGTAACATAATAATCATTCAGGATGAGAGGTGGACTTGTAGTTGTAGAAATGCTGTTGTTTACAACTAGTCATAAAAAAGGATGCACTAACATCCCTTCCCCCTCCTCATAATATCAGCTCAATCTCACAAAACATGCTGCACTTACCGAATGACATTCTCATGCAATTGTCAAACATCAATGAAAGGAAAACCACACATTTACATTCTTGGAAAAACGGCACGTCATCAAAATTTACTCTTAAGTATATACAAATGGCAAGAGGGAGGTTTTCCTTTGAAATGGAAATTGACTTTTTAGATTGCTGTATCTCAAGCATGTTTTACTGGTGAGAGGCATTCCCGTCAGCTACTTCAAATCAATTAAAGACATTTTGCCAACAGCCTGGCTTGGTTCAAACTGAGGAAGGTTTATGGGAGAGGGGGAGTTTAAATAGAATACTGAAACCCATCTCTTTCCCTCTCTCTTCTTTCACACACACACACACACACACACACACACACACACACACACACACACACACACACACACACACACACACACACACACACACACACACACACACACACACACACACACTCCAGAGAGGGAGATGAAGTGGGAGTCAGTAGAGGCCTAAAGCTGTCCATATGCTTCCCATCTGAAACAGTTCGGAACAGTTTATGTATATATTATGAAGACATTTTGTGACGATTTGTTGTTCGTTTTGGTCTTCGGCAAGGGTTTTTTCGGCTGTTCGTGCACATTACTTTTTTTCTCCAGGCAAGCCGAAGCCAGTAGCCGAAGTCGGTAGTCGAAGTCTACGCCCCTCAATCGATGATTGGTCAACAGTAGGGATTGTTTGTTGTCATTTAACGAGAGACGACTCGTTTTCATGCAAAAACAATTCACTTGAGAAATATTTAAGTTAGATGTAAAGTTGCACGTCTAATATCTCCTCTGCAAAAACAAGTTATCTATTTTGAGGAAGTGTATACTGTACTGGCTACAGAGTCCCAGGATTGATAAACAGTACTATCATTTTTCAAGCTAAGGTCTTTCAAGGGAGTATGCGAGCACACTTGTTCAGTTCGCCTAGCCAAGGTCGGCTAGGTGCCAGCCAAACCCGAAGCATGCTGACGCCTGTAGATAGCTCTGCTCCGGTGTTATGTCTATGGGAAAATACACTTCTGCTAGATATGCGCTGCTCAGAGCATGCTCCAGGCATGTAGGCCAACTGATCTATTAGGACCAAGAGTGTTTCTACAGTATCTGTTTAAGGGGTATAAAAAAAGATGGATGGTCATTTTGTGAGTGTGACAGAGTGGTAATTCCAGCCCGACCAAACTCACAACTAAAGTCTAAAGCACAGTCAATACCACTGACCTGATTTCTTTGTTTGGGTAGAGGTGTGCTGCCAACTGTGTTTAGCCAGGTGCTGAGAGAGAGAGAGAGAGAGAGAGAGAGAGAGAGAGAGAGAGAGAGAGAGAGAGAGAGAGAGAGAGAGAGAGAGAGAGAGAGAGAGAGAGAGAGAGAGAGAGAGAGAGAGAGAGAGAGAGAGAGAGAATGTGTGTGAGTGAGTGAGAGTATGTGTGTGAGTGAGTGAGAGTATGTGTCGTGGTTGCATGTGTGCATTTGTGTTGACATTGGAGCAAACCCCCTGTGACTTTCAGACATTGACTTTCAGAAATGTTTGCTTTTCTCCCGTGTTTTTTCTTTGACAGGTGCCAGGAGTGAGGGAGGAGAGACAGGTTAACTGACTGTCAGAACTGATCTCCTTACGACGAGAGAGAGAGAAAAGGAAAAGGAGATGGACAGAAAGACAAAGAGGGTAGGGTGGAGAGAAAGAGAGGGATAGAGACGAGATTATCGGTATTCTGTATGATACAACACAAGAAGAAATGAGGCAGACAGAGACAGAGAGACAGAGACAGAGCGAGAGAGACAGAGCGAGAGAGACAGAGAGCGAGAGACAGAGACAGACAGACAGAGAGAGAGAGACCGTTTGGAACATAAACTTTATATTTGACAAATTAGTCAAATCTAAAGAAACATAAGAGCATAAGAGAATTATTAGAAAAACTTTGCACTCTCCATACCAAAAAGGCCTGTGGTGCTGATGGTATTTTAAATGAAATGATCAAATATACAGATCACAAATTCAAATTGGCTATACTCAAACTCTTCAACATTATCCTAACTGCAGGTAATTTCACCTATATTTGGAACCAAGGATTGATCACACCAATCTATTAAAATGGAGACAAATTTGACCCAAATAATTACAGAGGAATTTGCGTTAACAGCAACTTGAGGAAAATTCTCTGCAATATCATAAACAGCAGACTACATAATTTCCTTGATGAACACCACGTCCTAAGCAGAAGCCAGATTGGATTTTTTTATTATTATCGTACAACAGACCACATTTACACCCTCCACACTCTAATTGACAAACAAGTAAACCAAAACAAAGGCAAAATCTACTCGTGTTTTGTAGACTTCAAGAAAGCATTTGATTCAATTTGGCACTAAGGTCTTTTTTTACAAACTAATAGAAAGTGGTATTGGAGGGAAAACTTATGATGTTATTAAATCAATATACACTAAAAACAAATGTGCGGTTAAAATCGGCAACAAACAAACAGACTTCTTCTCTCAGGGACGTGGAGTGAAACAGGGCTGCCCAATAAGTCCAACACTATTTAACATCTACATTAATGAATTGGCAAAAACATTAGAAAAATCGGAAGCACCTGGTCTCACCCTACACAACACTGAAATCAAGTGTCTGCTGTACGCAGATGACCTGGTGCTACTGTCTCCCACTAAGGAGGGGTTACAGCAGCATCTATATCATCTGCACAGGTTCTGTCAGACCTGGGCTCTGACCTTTAAATCAGGATGACAAATTTAAATTCTATTTGGACACAGTTCTATTAGAACACACCAAAAATTACACGTACAGTGGGGGAAAAAAGTATTTAGTCAGCCACCAATTGTGCAAGTTCTCCCACTTAAAAAGATGAGAGAGGCCTGTAATTTTCATCATAGGTACACGTCAACTATGACAGACAAATTGAGAAAATAAAATCCAGAAAATCACATTGTAGGATTTTTAATGAATTTATTTGCAAATTATGGTGGAAAATAAGTATTTGGTCACCTACAAACAAGCAAGATTTCTGGCTCTCACAGACCTGTAACTTATTCTTTAAGAGGCTCCTCTGTCCTCCACTCGTTACCTGTATTAATGGCACCTGTTTGAACTTGTTATCAGTATAAAAGACACCTGTCCACAACCTCAAACAGTCACACTCCAAACTCCACTATGGCCAAGACCAAAGAGCTGTCAAAGGACACCAGAAACAAAATTGTAGACCTGCACCAGGCTGGGAAGACTGAATCTGCAATAGGTAAGCAGCTTGGTTTGAAGAAATCAACTGTGGGAGCAATTATTAGGAAATGGAAGACATACAAGACCACTGATAATCTCCCTCGATCTGGGGCTCCACACAAGATCTCACCCCGTGGGGTCAAAATGATCACAAGAACGGTGAGCAAAAATCCCAGAACCACACGGGGGGACCTAGTGAATGACCTGCAGAGAGCTGGGACCAAAGTAACAAAGCCTACCATCAGTAACACACTACGCCGCCAGGGACTCAAATCCTGCAGTGCCAGACGTGTCCCCCTGCTTAAGCCAGTACATGTCCAGGCCCGTCTGAAGTTTGCTGGAGTGCATTTGGATGATCCAGAAGAGGATTGGGAGAATGTCATATGGTCAGATGAAACCAAAATAGAACTTTTTCGTAAAAACTCAACTCGTCGTGTTTGGAGGACAAAGAATGCTGAGTTGCATCCAAAGAACTCCATACCTACTGTGAAGCATGGGGTTGGAAACATCATGCTTTGGGGCTGTTTTTCTGCAAGGGACCAGGACGACTGATCCGTGTAAAGGAAAGAATGAATGGGGCCATGTATCGTGAGATTTTGAGTGAAAACCTCCTTCCATCAGCAAGGGCATTGAAGATGAAACGTGGCTGGGTCTTTCAGCATGACAATGATCCCAAACACACCGCCCGGGCAACGAAGGAGTGGCTTCGTAAGAAGCATTTCAAGGTCCTGGAGTGGCCTAGCCAGTCTCCAGATCTCAACCCCATAGAAAATCTTTGGAGGGAGTTGAAAGTCCGTGTTGCCCAGCGACAGCCCCAAAACATCACTGCTCTAGAGGAGATCTGCATGGAGGAATGGGCCAAAATTACATTTACATTTTAGTCATTTAGCAGACGCTCTTATCCAGAGCGACTTACAGTTAGTGAATACATATATATATTTTTTTGTCTTTTTTTTTTTTTTTTTTCAAACTGGTCCCCCGTGGGAATCGAACCCACAACCCTGGCGTTGCAAACACCATGCTCTATCAACTGAGCTACAACCCTGCCGGCCATTCCCTCCCCTACCCTGGACAACGCTAGGCCAATAGTGCGCCGCCCATGAGTCTCCCAGTCGCGGCCAGCTGCGACAGAGCCTGGATTCGAACCAGGATCTCTAGTGGCACAGCTAGCACTGCGATGCAGTGCCTTAGACCACTGCGCCACTCAGGAGACTAGATTGCAACAGTGTGTGAAAACCTTGAGAAGACTTACAGAAAACGTTTGACCTGTGTCATTGCCAACAAAGGGTATATAACAAAGTATTGAGAAACTTTTGTTATTGACAAAATACTTATTTTCCACCATAATTTGCAAATAAATTTATTAAAAATCCTACAATGTGATTTTCTGGAAAAATAATTCTCATTTTGTCTGTCATAGTTGACGTGTACCTATGATGAAAATTACAGGCCTCTCTCATCTTTTTAAGTGGGAGAATTTGCACAATTGGTGGCTGACTAAATACTTTTTTCCCCCACTGTATCTAGGACTAAATATCAGCAACACAGGTAGCTTTCACATGGCTGTGAATGAGCTTAGAGACAAAGCAAGAAGAGCATTCTATGCCATTAAAAGGAATATTACAATCAAAATTCCAATTAGAATCTGGCTCAATATGTTCCAATCAGTTATAGAACCAATTGCTCTATATGGCAGCGAAGTATGGGGTCCGCTCTCTAATACTGAATTTACCAAATGGGACAAACATCCAATCGAAATACTGCATGCAGAGTTTTGCAAGACTGTATTGAAAAACTCCAAATAACGCATGTAGAGCAGAATTGGGCCAATACCCCCTCCTTATTCGAATAGAAAAAAGAGCCATCAAATTTTACAACCATCTAAAAACAAGTGACCCCAAAACATTCCATCACACAGCTCTACTATGTCAAGAGATGAAACAAGAGAAGAGTCCCCTCAGCCAGCTGGTTCTGAGGCTCAGTTCACTAACCAAAACCAACCTCATAGAGCCTCAGGACAGCACTCAGAAAATCTGGCCCAACCAAATCATTACAAAGCAAAAATAAAAATATATCACCTATTGGAAAGACACCACAAAAAATCAAAGTAAACTTCAATGCTATTTGGCTCTAAACAGACAGTACATGGTGGCAGACTATCTGACCACTGTGACTGATAGAAAACTGAGGAAAACAATGACTAGGTACAGACTCAGTGAGCACAGTCTGGCTATAGAGACCGGTCATCACAGGCAAACCTGGATGCCCAGAGAGGACAGGCTGTGCTTACTCTGCCCCCGGGGAGAGGTAGAGACAGAGCTGCATTTCCTATTACACTGTGACAAATACTCAGACCTAAGAGAATCTTTCTTTCCCAAAATTATCATTCAGTACAAAGAATTTGAAACTATAAAAGAGGAAGAAAAAAACAAATATTTATTGGTTGAAAAGCCAAAATGTGCAATTTTGGCAGCCAAATATGTGTCCTCCTGCCACAACCTGAGGGACAGCCAGTGAAAAGTGTAATGTAATGTCAATAATATTTCCTGTTTTGTTTTGGCTTTCATACCATGTAATGTGTCTTCTCAGTCATGTTGAGACTGGTCGACTACTATTGCTTTAATGTATTGTTATTCTCATTAATATTGTTGTTGTGGTTGCTGTTAATGGTAATCCCATTTCCACTACTACTATTATTATTGCTGTTGTCCCACCATTTTTGTTTTATGTATACTTTGACAATGTAAGTAATTTAACTTGCCATGTCAATAAAGTCTATTGAATTGAATTGAGAGAGGAATTTCTGAGTGTAATGTTTACTGTTAATATTTATTGTTTATTTCACTTTTGTTTACTATCTACTTCACTTGCGTTTCCAATGCCAATAAAGCCCTTGAATTGAAATTGAATCCAGAGAGAGAGAGAGAGAGAGAGAGAGAGAGAGAGAGAGAGAGAGAGAGAGAGAGAGAGAGAGAGAGAGAGAGAGAGACAGACATAGACAGAGAGAGAGACATAGACAGAGAGAGAGACATAGAGAGAGAGAGAGAGAGAGAGAGAGAGAGAGAGAGAGAGAGAGAGAGAGAGAGAGAGAGAGAGGTAGGTACACCTATAGCTCATCTCTTGGCAGTAGTACTGTAGACTACTTTATCACTGACCTCAACCCAGAGTCTCTCAGAGCGTTCACAGTCAGCCCACTGACACCCCTATCAGACCACAACAAAATCACAGTTTTCTTGAACAGAGCAATACTCAATTATGAGGCATCAAATGCAAAGGAACTGAATAATATTAAGAAATGCTAAAGATGGAAGGAAAGTAGTGTCAAAACCTACCAAAAAACAATTAGACAACAACAAATTCAATCCCTTTTAGACAACTTCCTGGACAAAACGTTCCACTGTAATAGTGAAGGTGTAAACTTGGCAGTAGAAAACCTAAACAGTATATTTGACCTCTCAGCTTCCCTATCAAATCTAAAAATCTCTAACAGAAAACCGAAGAAAAGTAACAACAATGACAAATGGTTTGATGAAGAATGCAAAAACCTAAGAAAGAAATTGAGAAACCTATCCAACCAAAAACATAGCAACCCAGAAAACCTGAGCCTACGCCTTCACTATGGTGAATCACTAAAACAATACAGAAATACACAATGGAAAAAGAAGGAACAGCATGTCAGTAATCAGCTTAATGTAATTAAAGAATCCATAGACTCCAACCACTTCTGGGAAAATTGGAAAACACTAAAACAAACAACAACACATTTACATTTTTTACATTTTTAGTCATTTAGCAGACGCTCTTATCCAGAGCGACTTACAGGAGCAATTAGGGTTAAGTGCCTTGCTCAAGGGCACATAGACAGATTTTTCACCTAGTCGGCTCGGGGATTAGAACCAGCGACCTTTTGGTTACTGGCACAACGCTCTTAACCACTAAGCTACCTGCCGCCTTTTTGGCCCTATAACAAAGAACAAACAGCAAAAAAATATACATGATCAAATGCAAATCTTAGAATCAACTATTAAAGACTACCAGAACCCACTGGATTCTCCAATTACATTGAATGAACAACAGGACAAAATACAAACCCTCCAACCCAAAAAGGCCTGTGGTGTTGATGGTATCCTCAATGAAATGATAAAATATACAGACCACAAATTCCAATTGGCTATACTTAAACTCTTTAACATCATCCTTAGCTCTGGCATCTTCCCCAATATTTGGAACCAAGGACTGATCACCCCAATCCACAAAAGTGGAGAATAATTTGACCCCAATAACTACCGTGGGATATGCGTCAACAGCAACCTTGGGAAAATCCTCTGCATTATCATTAACAGCAGACTAGTTCATTTCCTCAGTGAAAACAATGTACTGAGCAAAAGTCAAATTGGCTTTTTACCTAATTACCGTACGACAGACCACGTATTCACCCTGCACACACTAACTGACAAACAAACAAACCAAAACAAAGGCAAAGTCTTCTCATGCTTTGTTGATTTCAAAAAAGCTTTTGACTCAATTTGGTATGAGGGTCTGCTATACAAATTGATGGAAAGTGGTGTTGGGGGAAAAACATACGACATTATAAAATCCATGTACACAAACAACAAGTGTGCAGTTAAAACTGGTAAAAAACACACACGTTTCTTTCCACAGGGCCGTGGGGTGAGACAGGGATGCAGTTTAAGCCCCACTCGCTTCAACATATATATCAACGAGTTGGCAAGGGCACTAGAACAGTCTGCAGCACCCGGCCTCACCCTACTAGAATCTGAAGTAAAATGTCTACTGTTTGCTGATGATCTGGTGCTTCTGTCACCAACCAAGGAGGGCCTACAGCAGCACCTAGATCTTCTGCACAGATTCTATCAGACCTGGGCCCTGACAGTAATACTCAGTAAGACAAAAATAATGGTGTTCCAAAAAAGGTCCAGTTGCCAGGACCACAAATACAAATTCCATTTAGACATTGTTGCCCTAGAGCACACAAAAAACTATACATACCTCGGCCTAAACATCAGCGCCACAGGTAACTTCCACAAAGCTGTGAACGATCTGAGAGACAAGGCAAGAAGGGCCTTCTATGCCATCAAAAGGAACATAAAATTCGGCATACCAATTAGGATCTGGCTAAAAATACTTGAATCAGTTATAGAACCCATTGCCCTTTATGGTTGTGAGGTCTGGGGTCCGCTCACCAACCAAGAATTCACAAAATGGGACAAACACCAAATTAAGTGTACAACGAAAAACACCAAATAATGCATGCAGAGCAGAATTAGGCCGATACCCGCTAATTATCAAAATCCAGAAAAGAGCCGTTAAATTCTATAACCACTTAAAAGGAAGCGATTCCCAAACCTTCCATAACAAAGCCATCACCTACAGAGAGATTAACTTGGAGAAGAGTCCCCTAAGTTAGCTGGACCTGGGGCTCTGTTCACAAACACAAACAGAGCCCCAGGACAACAACAACAACACAATTAGACCCAACCAAATCATGAGAAAACAAAAAGAGAATTACTTGACATATTGGAAAGAATTAACAAAACAACAGAGCAAACTAGAATGGTATTTGGCCCTAAACAGAGAGTACACAGTGGCAGAATACCTGACCACTGTGACTGACCCAAATTTAAGGAAAGCTTTGACTATGTACAGACTCAGTGAGCATAGCCTTGCTATTGAGAAAGGCCGCCGTAGGCAGACCTGGCTCTCAAGAGAAGACAGGCTATGTGCACACTGCTCACAAAATGAGGTGGAAACTGAGCTGCACTTCCTAACTTCCTGCCAAATGTATGACCATATTAGAGACACATTTTCCCTCAGATTACAGAGATCCACAAAGAATTTGAAAACAAACCCAATTTTGATAAACTCCCTTATCTACTGGGTGAAATACCACAGTGTGCCATCACAGCAGCAAGATTTGTGACCTGTTGCCACAAGAAAAGGGCAACCAGTGAAGAACAAACACCATTGTAAATACAACCCATATTTATGTTTATTTATTTTCCCATTTGTACTTTAACTATTTGCACATTGTTACAACACTGTATATTTACATAATATGACATTTAAAGTGTCTTTATTCTTTTGGAACTTCTGAGTGTAATGTTTACTGTTAATATTTATTGTTTATTTCACTTTTGTTTACTATCTACTCATTTGCTTTGGCAATGTTAACATATGTTTTCCATGCCAATAAAGCCCTTAAATTGAAATTGAAATTGAATTGAGAGACAGACAGAGACAGAGAGAGAAGATGAGGTAGAGCTTTTGAGAGGGGGAGAGTTTGCATGTGAGAGAGAGTTTGCATGAGAGGATTGGTGTGTGTGTCATTCACTGTCCCCCTGACTCTAAAGTGTGTGTGTGTGTGTGTGTATATGTGTGTGTGTGTGTGTGTGTGTGTGTGTGTGTGTATGTGTGTGTGTGTCTGTGTGTGTGTATGTGTGTGTGTGTGTGTGTGTGTGTGTGTGTGTGTGTGTGTGTGTGTGTGTGTGTGTGTGTGTGTGTGTGTGTGTGTGTGTGTGTGTGTGTGTGTGTGTGTGTGTGTGTGTGTGTGTGTGTGTGTGTGTGTGTGTGTGTGTGTGTGTGTGTGTGTGTGTGTGTGTGTGTGTCGGTGTGTATGTGTGTGTGTGTGTGTGTGTGTGTGTGTGTGTGTGTGTGTGTGTGTGTGTGTGTGTGTGTGTGTGTGTGTGTGTGCGTGCGTGCAAGTGTGTGTGGGTGTGTTTGTGCGTATGTGTGTGTGTGTGTGTTTGTTTAAGAGAGAGTGAGCTGTATGTATGACTCAGCCCTGGGGTAAACAGCTCATGTTTCTCCTCTTCTGCGGGTGAGCAGTAGGCAGCAGTAGAGATAAGGTCAGACTGACCTGAGACCATTTATCAGCCCTGAGGCGGGACCTGGGCCAACCTACACACCAACAGGCCTTAGAAATCTGTGTTTACAAACACTAAACCTGCATCTGATTGGGTTGATTAGGTGCCAATAGACAGTTCACCATGGCAATGCATGGCACACTCTTATCAAGGCTGTGTGAGAGATTGCCTCCTCTCTTTAGCAGTGGAGTGTCAGCAGTCAGCACAACTTATAGACTGAATTGTGTGTGTGTGTGTATGTGTGTGTGTGTGTGTGTGTGTATGCGTGTGTGTGTGTGTGTGTGTGTGTGTATGTTTCAAGTTTCAAGTTTCTAGTTTTAATGTCACATGCACAAGTAGTGAAATGCCTTTCTTGCAACCTCTAAACCCAACAATGTAGTAATAAATAACAACGTAATACTACAAATAACATAAGTGTGTGTGTGTGTGTGTGTGTGTGTGTGTGTGTGTGTGTGTCAGTGCCGTGCTGAGCCTAATCACACATCCTTCATTTCTGAGTCACTACTGCCCTTTGAATTTGAGTAAATCAACAGATCATACACACGACTGTGTGTTCCATGCCCATCCACACCACAGAGCTGGACATTGGATACAGGCTCCTGTTTCCTGGCGACCATGCTCTCGGGTGTCCTCCGCTTTTGGCATCAGAGAGTCATAATGACGCCATCCAGACATGTTTTCTCTCCACAGAGATACAGAGCACACACACACACACACATACACACATACACACACACACACACACACACTTTGATGGCAATTTTTGGGATAAATAAAGTTAAATCACAGACGTGACGAACATATAATGAGGATTCTCTGTTGCTAGGCAAGAACTTGAATGGTTCCTTTCACTGGGCTTGGGTGTGTGAGGAAATGGATACCATAATAAAGAACTATAAAACTGGAGAGAGAGGGGAGAAAATAAAGAAGAAGAGAGAGAAAGAGAGAGAAATCTTGAAAATATTTTGGGAGGAAGGAAAGAGTTGGAGGGACAGCATAGCCAAAGCTAGAAGGATAATAATGGAGAGGAAGAGTGAACCGAAAAAGGCTGGTTTAACTGCACCACCACCATACACAGGAGGGGGGCAGTATTCTCAGGTCACAGGTCCAGTCTCAATAACAGGGAATGTAGAGATAGAAGCTGAAAAAGGGAAGCAACAGGCTTCCACACCAGAGGAAAATAATCACATTTAGATATAGACTGTTATGGAGGGCTGAGGGATATGTTAACGAAACTGGAAAATTATGGGATAGATGAACAAGAGTATGATGGGCAAAAAGACAGGGAGAATACAAGTGATGAGGAAGGTGAAGAACTTAGACAGTATGCTGACTCTGATCAAGAACAGAGTGAGACAGAGGGATGACTATCAGAGCAAGGAGCCACGGGAAGCAAAACTATAGTAACAGAATTAGGTAAGGCACTGTCCACCCATCTGGAAAAACCACATTTAAGAAACAGAAGGACAATAAAAAAGTATGGAGCTCAATATCCCATTTTGGTAAAAGGGACACGGGTTCACTATGTGCCTTGGGGAACGCAGGACCTGGAAGGTCTGGTGACTAGACTGCCTAACCTGCATGAAGGAGCAGGGAAATGGATTAGAACATTTGAAGAACAAACAATGGGGAAGCGACTGGCGGTGGGAGACTTGAAGGCATTGCTGGCCAGGGTGGTGGGAGTGGCCAAAATGGAGGACCTGTTGCAGGCGGGTGGCCTCATACAGGCGGTGAAGAGGACGTTACTGGATGGATTGGCCTTTGAGAATAGAGTATCCAGCCAAAATAGACCCTAAAGCACTAGAGGGGAACCATTGGGGGATAAAGAAAACCCTGCAAATTACCTGGAGGACCAGCTCAAGAGGTGGCGACAAGAAACAGAAAGAGATCCAGATGGGGATCCACTGATGATAACACTGTTCAGGACATCATTGATGGAAGCAATGCCAACGCCTGTCAGAAGCAAACTGAAGATAATGGTGGGAGAACCAAAGTGGGAGGGGCTTTGAGCTAGGAGGTATGTGAATGTGACTATATAGACAGGGAGCGGAGAGAGAGAGCGGAGGTGCTCTGCAGATCATCTCGGCTTACGTTACTTTGTGTAATAAAGTCTATCTTGATTCTACAAAAACTCTGGAAGAACTTTGATTTTTAATAAAGTATAGTTTTCCTAATACTTCCTAATATTGAGTTGCACCCACCAACTTTTGCCCTCAGAAGAGATTAAATTTGTCGGGGCATGGACTCTACAAGGTATCGAAAGTGTTCCACAGGGATGCTGGCCCATGTTGACTTCAATGCTTCCCACAGTTGTGTCAAGTTGGCTGGATGTCCTTTGGTTGGTGGACCATTCTTGATACACATGGGAAACTGTTGAGTGTGAAAAACCCAGCATCGTTGCAATTCTTGACACAAACCGGCACGCCTGGCAACTACTACCATACCCCGTTCAAAGGCTCTTAAATGTTTTGTCTTGCCCATTCACCCTCTGAATGGCACACATACACAATCCATGTCTCAATTGTCTCAAGGCTTAAAAATCCTTCTTTATCTTGTCTCTTCCCCTTCATCTACACTGATTGAAGTGGATTCAACAAGTGACGTCAATAAGGGTGTTCTTAATGTTTTGTACACTCAGTGTATATACAGTGGGGAGAACAAGTATTTGATACACTGCTGATTTTGCAGGTTTTCCTACTTACAAACATGTAGAGGTCTGTAATTTTTATCATAGGTACACGTCAACTGTGAGAGACGAAATCTAAAACAAAAATCCAGAAAATCACATTGTATGATTTTTAAGTAATTCATTTGCATTTTATTGCATGACATAAGTATTTGATCACCTACCAACCAGTAAGAATTCCAGCTCTCACAGACCTGTTAGTTTTTCTTTAAGAAGCCCTCCTGTTCTCCACTCATTACCTGTATTAACTGCACCTGTTTGAACTCGTTACCTGTATAAAAGACACCTGTCCACACACTCAATCAAACAGACTCCAACCTCTCCACAATGGCCAAGACCAGAGAGCTGTGTAAGGACATCAGGGATAAAATTGCAGACCTGCATAAGGCTGGGATGGGCTACAGGACAATAGGCAAGCAGCTTGGTGAGAAGGCAACAACTGTTGGCGCAATTATTAGAAAATGGAAGAAGTTCAAGATGACGGTCAATCACCCTCGGTCTGGGGCTCCATGCAAGATCTCACCTCGTGAGGCATCAATGATCATGAGGAAGGTGAGGGATCAGCCCAGAACTACACGGCAGGACCCTGGTCAATGACCTGAAGAGAGCTGGGATCACAGTCTCAAGAAAACCATTAGTAACACACTACGCCGTCATGGATTAAAATCCTGCAGCGCCACGAAGGTCCCCCTGCTCAAGCCAGCGCATGTCCAGGCCCGTCTGAAGTTTGCCAATGACCATCTGGATGATCCAGAGGAGGAATGGGAGAAGGTCATGTGGTCTGATGAGACAAAAATAGAGCTTTTTGGTCTAAACTCCACCCGCCGTGTTTGGAGGAAGAAGAAGGATGAGTACAACCCCAAGAACACCATCCCAACCGTGAAGCATGGAGGTGGAAACATCATTCTTTGGGGATGCTTTTCTGCAAAGGGGACAGGACGACTGCACCGTATTGAGGGGAGGATGGTTGGGGCCATGTATCGCGAGATCTTGGTCAACAACCTCCTTCCCTCAGTAAGAGCATTGAAAATGGGTCGTGGCTGGGTCTTCCAGCATGACAATGACCCGAAACACACAGCCAGGGCAACTAAGGAGTGGCTCCGTAGAAGCATCTCAAGGTCCTGGAGTGGCCTAGCCAGTCTCCAGACCTGAACGCAATAGAAAATCTTTGGAGGGGAGCTGAAAGTCTGTATTGCCCAGCTGACAGCCCCGAAACCTGAAGGATCTGGAGAAGGTCTATATGGAGGAGTGGGCCAAAATCCCTGCTGCAGTGTGTGCAAACCTGGTCAAGACCTACAAGAAACGTATGATCTCTGTAATTGCAAACAAAGGTTTCTGTACCAAATATTAAGTTCTGCTTTTCTGATATATCAAATACTTATGTCATGCAATAAAATGCAAATTAATTACTTAAAAATCATACAATGTGATTTTCTGGATTTTTTCAGATTCCGTCTCTCACAGTTGAAGTGTACCTATGATAAAAATTACAGACCTCTACATGCTTCGTAAGTAGGAAAACCTGCAAAATCGGCAGTGTATCAAATACTTGTTCTCCCCACTGTATATATACAGTGAGGGAAAAAAGTATTTGATCCCCTGCTGATTTCCGTATGTTTGCCCACTGACAAAGGCATGATCAGTCTATAATTTTAATGGTAGGTTTATTTGAACAGTGAGAGACAGAATAACAACAACAAAATCCAGGAAAAACGCATGTCAAAAATGTTATAAATTGATTTGCATTTTAATGAGGGAAATAAGTATTTGACCCCTCTGCAAAACATGACTTAGTACTTGGTGGCAAAACCCTTGTTGGCAATCACAGAGGTCAGACGTTTCTTGTAGTTGGCCATCAGGTTTGCACACATCTCAGGAGGGATTTTGTCCCACTCCTCTTTGCAGATCTTCTCCAAGTCATTAAGGTTTCGAGGCTGATGTTTGGCATCTTGAACCTTCAGCTCCCTCCACAGATTTTCTATGGGATTAAGGTCTGGAGACTGGCTAGGCCACTCCAGGACCTTAATGTGCTTCTTCTTGAGCGACTCCTTTGTTGCCTTGGCCGTGTGTTTTGGGACATTGTCATGCTGTAATACCCATCCACGACCCATTTTCAATGCCCTGGCTGAGGGAAAGAGGTTCTCACCCAAGATTTGATGGTACATGGCCCCGTCCATCGTCCCTTTGATGCGGTGAAGTTGTCCTGTCCCCTTAGCAGAAAAACACCCCCAAAGCATAATGTTTCCACCTCCATGTTTGACGGTGGGGATGGTGTTCTTGGGGTCATAGGCAGCATTCCTCCTCCTCCAAACACGGCGAGTTGAGTTGATGCCAAAGAGCTCGATTTTGGTCTCATCTGACCACAACACTTTCACCCAGTTCTCCTCTGAATCATTCAGATGTTCATTGGCAAACTTCAGACGGGCCTGTATATGTGCTTTCTTGAGCAGGGGGACCTTGCAGGCGCTGCAGGATTTCAGTCCTTCAGGCGTAGTGTGTTACCAATTGTTTTCTTGGTGACTATGGTCCCAGCTGCCTTGAGATCATTGACAAGATCCTCCCGTGTAGTTCTGGGCTGATTCCTCATCGTTCTCATGATCATTGCAACTCCACGAGGTGAGATCTTGCATGGAGCCCCAGGCCGAGGGAGATTGACAGTTATTTTGTGTTTCTTCCACTTGCGAATAATCGCACCAACCAAGCTGCTTGGCGATGGTCTTGTAGCCCATTCCAGCCTTGTGTAGGTCTACAATCTTGTCCCTGACATCCTTGGAGAGCTCTTTGGTCTTGGCCATGGTGGAGAGTTTGGAATCTGATTGATTGATTGCTTCTGTGGACAGGTGTCTTTTATACAGGTAACAAGCTGAGATTAGGAGCACTCCCTTTAAGAGTGTGCTCCTAATCTCAGCTCGTTACCTGTATAAAAGACATCTGGGAGCCAGAAATCTTTCTGATTGAGAGGGGGTCAAATACTTATTTCCCTCATTAAAATGCAAATCAATTGATAACATTTTTGACATGCGTTTTTCTGATCATTTCTTTGTCAGTGGGCAAACGTACAAAATCAGCAGGGGATCAAATACTTTTTTCCCTCACTGTATATATATACACACACATGATTTACTTCCATATCCCTTCGATCCCATCTGTGTAATCATTGCATTAGCCCCTACATCAATGATATGGAAACACATAGAATACAGAGAGCTTCTGAGAATAGTGTTCACTTCCAATGTGAATACTGTAGATGAGTGGTGTGCATTGCATTAGACACCCACTGCCAATAAGTTACAGTACTGTAGCTTTTGAGCTGGTGTTTGGTGCCCCACTGCTTCATGAGTCATCTATCTTGTCAATCTGGTTACTCTTTCCCCTTCATTGTCTATATTTCCTGGTGCGACCCAGTGTCTTCATGATAGTGGGAATTGTCATGACAGTGTTTTGGGTAAGCCACTTCCCTGTAGTTCCTGACTGTGTAACAAGCGACTCAGATTCCCCTGTATTTCCTGATTGTGTAATAAGCGACTCAGATTCCCTTGTATTTCCTGGCAGTGTAGTAAGCGACTCAGATTCCCCTGTATTTCCTGATTGTGTAATAAGCGACTCAGATTCCCCTGTATTTCCTGGCAGTGTAGCAAGCGACTCAGATTCCCCTGTATTTCCTACATTACTACCAAAACATTGAGTGTATGTGACTGTGACACTTTGTGCATGGGGTAGACAGTAGCTGTTTTCATATAGTATGTTGTCTTTTATGGACGGTATGTTTGCATACATGTTGTCAAACACACAGGCCCAGCAGTTCCATGGTGCACTGAGATCACCTTTATATTCTAATCAGACGTTACTTCTTTGTATTGGGAATACGTTTTGCATGTGTTTGTTCATGCGCGTTAAGGTGTGTGTGTTTGGGGATACGAGGTGTGTGTGTGTGTGTGTCATGGTGACTGTGACACTGCGGATGAATAATGCATGCATTACAGCTGTCTTTGCTTCAAGGTGGCCACCATTGTTCCTGTACCCAAGCAAGCTAAGGTAACTGAACTAAATGACTATCGCCCCGTAGCACTCACTTCTATCATCTTGAAGTGCTTTGAAAGGCTAGTCAAGGACCATATCACCTCCACCATACCCGACAACCTTGACCCACTACAATTTTCATACCGCCCCAACAGATCCATGGACGACGCAATCGCCGTAGCACTGCACACTGCCCACCTGGACAAGAGGAATATCTATGTGAGAATGCTGTTCATCGACTACAGCTCAGCTTTCAACACCATAGTGCCCTCAAAGCTCGTCACTAATTTAAGGCCTTGGGTCTGAACTCCCCCCGGTGCAACTGGGTCCTAGATTTCCTGACGGGCCGACCCCAGGTGGTGAGGGTAGGCAAAAACACCTCCGCCACGCTGATCCTCAACACGTGGGCCCCCCAGGGGTGTGTGCTCAGCCCCCTCCTGTACTACCTGTTCACCCATGACTGAGTGGCCACGCACGACTCCAACTCAATCATCAAGTTTGAGCCCTGGCGGAGGAGCCAGGAAAATAACCTGTACCTCAACGTCAACAAAACAAAGGAGCTGATCGTGGACTACAGGAGACAGAAGAGGGAGCACACCCCCATCCTCATCTACAGTGGATAGGGTCAAAAGCATCAAGTTCCTCTGCGTGCATACCACTGAGGACCTGAAATTGTAACGATCCCGGCTGTCTGAGTCGGGTCCGGTCTGGTGACTAGTGTTCCGGTTCGTAATCTCCAGCTTCCCGAGGGTTCGGGAACGCTCCGGGAGCGTCTTGTTTTCCGCACCTGCATCCCATCAGCAATCTGCACACCTGGTCCTGATCATCACCCTTCTTAGGCTCTGGCCTAACATCCAGTTCCTGCCGGATCGATTAGCTATGAACAGTATGTTTGTCAGCGTATCAGCCTCTGAGCCATTAGTGTTAGTTTTGTTGTTTTGCACCTTGTTACTTGCTGTGTACTGACCTCCGTTTTTGTTCTGTCTGCAGTCTCTCACCCGGAACCTTCACCCAACCTCTGCCTGATGGTCGGGCGGCTGCCGAGCCAGTACGGACCAACCACTGCACCCTCAACAACCCATCCACGCCACCCGCTCTGTTCCCTGGATTATTCAGCCTCACTCGGAATCTATTAATTAAACACTCACCTTTCTCTCAACGTACCTTGTCCTTGTCTGCTTCTGGGTTCTGGCATAGTAAACCGTGACAGAACGATCCGGCCAGTAATGAACCCAGCGGACCTGGACTCCGTTCGCCATGCTATTACCCAGCAGGAGAAGATGTTGGGCCATCATAGCACGGTACTACATGAGATCGCGTTGTCAGTTCGAACCTTTCTACCGGTCTGACGGAGGTCCAGAACCAACGTAAGTGTCCGGTGGAGGATCCACTACCGGTTTCACCCATCTCGCCTGCCGCTTCTGAAGCTGTGTCCATCCGTGAGCCCAAGGTTCCGACGCCGGATAAATATGAGGGGGAGCTGGGAAGATGCCGTTCCTTCCTTATGCAGTGTGGATTAGTGTTCGATCTACAGCCCTACTCTTATGCCACAGACAAGGCTAGGATAGCCTTTGTGATTGAGTTGCTGCGTGGTCGAGCGCTGGAGTGGGCTTCAGCCGTTTGGGAACGACAGGATCCCTGCATGGCTTCATACCAGGGGTTCACGGCCGAGATGAGGAAGCTCTTGACCATTCCGTCCGAGGGAGGGACGCAGCTAGGCGCCTGTTTTCGCTTCGCCAAGGAACTCGCAGCGTGGCCGACTTCGTGATCGAGTTCAAGACGTTGGCTGTGGAGAGTGGGTGGAACGAGGAGTCTCTGCAAAGCGGCCTTTTACCAGGGTCTGTCGGAGCAGCTCAAGGATGAGTTGATCTCCTATCCGGAGCCTAGTGACCTGGACAGCTTGGTAGCCTTGTCTATTCGGGTGGATAATCGAGTCCGAGAGCGAAGGAGGGAGAAGCAATGGGGTCCGTCCAATCGATCAGCTTCTCAGTTCCCAGTCGGGTCGGGTGGTGGACCAGAACACGTCGATCAGTCTCCACCACAATGGATTAGTGGAGAGGTCCTCTCTCCCGATTCTGAACCCATGCAAGTGGGGCGGCACGGGTTAACCAAGGAGGAGCGTCAACATAGACGTAAGACCAACTGCTGCCTCTACTGTGGTAGCTCGGGACATTACATCTCCACTTGTTCGGCGGTCGTCAAACTGCCCGGCTCGCTAAAGTTGGGAGGACTTTTAGCGAGCCAGTTTCAACCTCTCAGTACCTCTGTCAGACCCGTTTCCCGGCTACCCTTGTGAACAGGAATCAGAGCTTAGCGCTTAACGCTTTTATCGATTCAGGTGCCGATGGAAGCTTTCTTGATGCCGAGTTGGTGGAACAGCTGGGGCTTTCCAAGGAGCAATTGCCGGAAGCCATTGAGCGACCACTCTGAACGGCAGTAGTCTGGCACGTATCACGATGAGGACTGAACCGGTTAAGATGCGGTTGTCGGGGAATCATTCTGAGATGATTTCATTCTTCATTCTGCCGTCTTCCCATGTTCCTCTGGTCCTTGGATACCCCTGGCTGAAGGGAACACAATCCACGTTCGATTGGGTGACGGGCAAGGTAACGAGTTGGAGCCTTGATTGTCATGCTAACTGGTCTCAAGACTGCCTGCCCCCATTCGGTTCCCAGTCAGGTGATTGAGGCTAAACCCCCAGATTTGTCCCTGGTTCCCGAGACATATCACGATTTGGGGGAAGTTTTCAGTAAGCAGAAGGCTCTGTCACTCCCCTCCCCACCGACCATATGATTGTGCCATCAACCTGGTCCCTGGAGCTGTCTACCCCAAGGGAAGGTTATACAGTATCTCCCGACCTGAACGTGAGGCGTTGGAGACCTACATCAAGGAGTCCCTAGCTGCTGGTCTCGTTGGTCCCTCGTCATCACCCCTGGGGGCAGGATTCTTCTTTGTGGGTAAGAAGGATGGCTCTCTTGGCCGTGTATTGATTATCGGGGGTTGAATGACATCACGGTCAAGAACAAGTATCCTGCCCTTGATGAGTTCTGCCTTCGACTCCTTACAGGGTGCTACGGTGTTCACCAAGCTAGACCTACGAATGTCGTATCACCTGGTCGGATCAGAGAGGGGGACGAGTGGTTGACGGGTTTCAATACACCGATGGGTCGCCCGAGTATCAGGTGATGCCGTTTGGACTGACCAATGCTCCAGCGGTATTCCAGAGTATGGTGAACGACGTCCTGAGAGATATGATCGGTCTCTTTGTGTTTGTTTACCTGGATGACATTCCCTGATCTTTCTCGAAGGAACCTTCCGACCACGTCCAGCATGTCCGGCAGGTTCTGCAGCGATTGTTGGAGAATCGTCTGTTCGTGAAGGCCGAGAAGTGCGAGTTTCACGCCCACACGACATCCTTTCTCGGGTACATCATCTCCAGGGAGAGATTAGGATGGACCAGGAGAAGGTTAGAGCGGTTCTGGAATGGGCCCAGCCCGTACGAGATTGCAGCTCCAGAGATTTTTGGGGTTTGCGAATTTCTACCGCAGATTCATCCGGGATTACAGCCGTGTGGCCGCTCCGTTAACTGCCTTGACTTCCAGTATCAGGACCTTCAAGTGGAATCCGGAGGCGGATCGAGCGTTTCTGGATTTGAAGAGGCGATTCACCAACGCACCGATTCTCTCTCAACCGGACACGGCCCGTCAGTTCGTCGTTGAAGTGGGCGCGTCTGATGTGGGGAGTTGGCGCCATCCTGTCGCAGCGATGCTCCACGGACAGTAAACTCCATCCCTGCGCCTACTACTCTCGTCAGCCTTTCGCCTGCGGAGAGGAATTACGATGTGGGTAATCGGGAGCTTCTCGCGGTGAAACTTGCCTTGGAGGAGTGGCGCCACTGGTTGGAGGGGGCGGAGCAACCGTTTATTGTCTGGACTGACCACAAGAATCTTGCTACGTGCAATCGGCTAAACGTCTCAACTCCCCGTCAGGCCAGGTGGGCGGTGTTTTTCGGACGATTCAAGTTTGCCCTGACGTTCCGACCTGGATCTAAGAACGGCAAGGCGGGACGCTCTTGTCCCGGATGTTCTCCAAGACGGAGGAGAGTGGGTCCAAGACCGAGACAATCCTCCCCCGGAACTGCGTCGTGGGAGCAGTTATGTGGAAGATTGAGGAGGAGGTGCTGGCGACGCCTTCGGACTCAGCCCGGTCCGGTAACGGTCCACCCGGTCGGTTGTTTGTGCCTGAGTCGGTTCGTCCTGCTGTCCTCAAATGGTCCCACGCCAGCAAGATGGCTTGTCACCCTGGCGTGGCTCGGACAATGGCGTTTCTTCGCAGACGTTTTTGGTGGCCTGCCATGGCCGAGGATACTGGGGTTTTGTTGCTGCCTGTCCAGTGTGTGCGCAGAATAAGAGTACCAATCGGCCCAGCTCTGGACTACTTCACCCCCTTCCTATTCCCCGGCGACCATGGTCGCATCTGGCCCTGGACTTCGTCACTGGGTTGCCCGCTTCTGAGGGGAACACGGTCGTTCTGACTATCGTGGACAGATTCAGCAAGTTCGCCCACTTTGTGCCTATTGCCAAGCTTCCCTCTGCCTCGGAGACGTCCGAGATCCTGGTTAGGAGGTTTTCAGGGTCCACGGTTTGCCCAGTGATATCGTTTCCGACCGTGGCCCTCAGTTTACCTCTGCTGTCTGGAAGTCCTTCTGTTTGGCCATTGGAGCTACAGTCAGTCTCACATCTGGTTTTCACCCCCAATCAATGGTCAGGCGGAAGAGCCAACCAGAAGATGGAATCCACGCTACGCTGTCTGGTCTCTTCCAACCCCACCTCCTGGGTCTCTCAGTTGCCTTGGGTTGAGTATGCCCACAATACTCTTCCTACATCTGCCACTGGGATGTCTCCCTTCCAGTGCCTGTATGGCTACCAACCTCCCCTGTTTCCTTCTCAGGAGAAGGAGCTCTCAGTGCCTTCTGTTCAGGCCCATATTCGTCGTTGCCACCGGACCTGGCATCGGGCCAGAAAGGCACTCCTTAGAGTTTCGGACCGGTATCAGCTCCAGGCGAATCGTCGCCGGATCCCCGCTCCCACCTATACCATCGGAGATAGGGTTTGGTTGGCCACAGGGATCTTCCGTTACGGACTGAGTCTAGGAAGTTGTTACCCGAAGTTCATTGGTCCGTTTGTGGTGGAGAAGGTGATCAATCCAGTGGCAGTTCGACTCAAACTACCGAGGACGCTCAGAGTCCATCCCACCTTTCATGTCTCCTGCCTCAAGCCTGTCTTCCTCAGTCCTCTGTTGCCTCCTCCGCCTCCTCCTCCTCCTCCTCGAATGATCGGAGGTGGTCCTGCCTACACGGTGCGTCGCATCATGGATTCCAGACGGCGGGGCCGGGGTTTCAGTATCTCGTGGACTGGGAGGGTATGGCCCTGAAGAGAGGAGTTGGATTCGCGGCGACAGGTCCTAGATGCGGACCTCATCAGTGACTTCTACCGTCTCCATCCTGGCGCTCGGGAGTCCGCCCGGTGGCGCGTCGGAGGGGGTACTGTAACGATCCCGGCTGTCTGAGTCGGGTCCGGTCTGGTGACTAGTGTTCCGGTTCGTAATCTCCAGCTTCCGAGGGTTCGGGGAACGCTCCGGGGAGCGCTCTTGTTTTCGCACCTGCATCCCATCAGCAATCTGCACACCTGGTCCTGATCATCACCCCTTCTTAGGCTCTGGCCTAACATCCAGTTCCTGCCGGATCGTTAGCTCATGAACAGTATGTTTGTCAGCGTATCAGCCTCTGAGCCATTAGTGTTAGTTTTGTTGTTTTGCACCTTGTTACTTGCTGTGTACTGACCTCCGTTTTTGTTCTGTCTGCAGTCTCTCACCCGGAACCTTCACCCAACCTCTGCCTGATGGTCGGCGGCTGCCGGAGGCAGTACGGACCAACCACTGCACCCTCAACAACCCATCCACGCCACCCGCTCTGTTCCCTGGATTATTCAGCCTCACTCGGAATCTATTAATTAAACACTCACCTTTCTCTCAACGTACCTTGTCCTTGTCTGCTTCTGGGTTCTGGCATAGTAAACCGTGACAGAAATGGTGGTGAAGAAGGCGCAACAGCGCCTCTACAACCTCAGGAGGCTGAAGAAATTGGGCATGGCCCCTATGACCCTCAAGAACTTCTACAGATGCACCATTGAGAGTATTCTGTCGGGCTGCATCACCACCTGGTACGGCAACTACATGGCTCTCCAGAGGGTGGTGCGGTCAGCCCAATGAATCACCGGGGGCACGCTGCCCTCCAGGACAGCACTCAGTGTCAAAAGAAGGCAAAGAAGATCATTAAGGACCTCAGTTACCCGAGCCACGACTGTTTACTCAGCTACCGTCCGACAGACGGAGACAGTACAGGTGCATCAGTGCCAAGACAGAGAGACTAAAAAACTGCTTCTATTACCAGACTATCAGACTGTTGAACAGCCATCACTAGCCGTCTACCAGGTGATGCACACTCACAACACACAAACTAGCTATCACACACACCTCATACTCATAAACACACGCACACACACACTCACACACACACTCACACACAGACAACACTATTGTCCCATGTTATAGAGACAACAAACCATTGGACATTCCCGTTTCACACTGTGTATTTAAATACTGTATTCTCGACATAGCTCATTCTAATCCTTCTACTACTGTACAATGCATTTTAGTTACACTGTTTAAACACACCACATATTTATTTACATACTGGATGCTTGACATAGCTCACTCTAATATAACTACTGCAGTACATATTCTTAGTATATCTTGTTTAAATTCATCCGGTGTAGATATGTATAGATTGCGTATGGATTACTATTACAGTGCTATTTGGGATGTTAATTAGATTAGTTCCGACGGTTCTTGAGAGAGAGAGAGAGAGCGAGAAAGAGAGAGAGAGAGAGACCAAGTGTGAACTGTAATCTGTTTGACAAAGCTCCTGCCTAGTGTCTAATAATATCACTGACATGGTGTGTGGTGCTGACAGGGAGTGTGAGTGTGGAATTGACAGGAAATCTGGTGCTGACAGGATGTGTGGTGCTGACAGAAAGTGTGGCGCTGACAGGGGGTGTGGTGCTGACAGGGAGTCTGGTGCTGACAGGGAGTGTGGTGCTCACAGGGAGTGTGGTGCTGACAGGGAGTGTGGTACCTACAGGGAGTGTGAGTGTGGTCCTGACAGGGTGTGTGGTGCTGACATGGAGTGTGGTGCTGATAGGGAGTGTCGTGCTTACAGGTTGTGTGAGTGTGGTCCTGACAGGGAGTGTGGCGCTGACAGGGATGTGGTGCTGACAGGGAGTGTGAGTGTGGTGCTGACAGGGGTGTGGTGCTGACAGGGAGTGTGGTGCTGACAGGAAGTGTGGTGCTGACAGGAGGTGTGGTGCTGACAGGAAGTGTGGTGCTGACAGGGAGTGTGGTGCTGACAGGGAGTGTGGTGCTGACAGGAGGTATGGTGCTGACAGGAGGTGTGGTGCTGACAGGGCGTGTGGTGCTGACAGGAAGTGTGGTGCTGACAGGGAGTGTGAGTGTGGTGCTGACAGGGAGTGTGGTGCTGACAGGGAGTGTGGTGCTGACAGGGAGTGTGAGTGGGGAATTGACAGGAAATGTGGTGCTGACAGGATGTGTGGTGCTGACAGAAAGTGTGGCGCTGACAGGGGGTGTGGTGCTGACAGGGAGTGTGGTGCTGACAGGGAGTGTGGTGCTGACGGGGAGTGTGGTGCTTACAGGGAGTATGGTGCTGACAGGAGGTGTGGTGCTGACAGGACGTGTGGTGCTGACAGGTAGTGTGGTGCTGACAGGGAGTGTGGTGCTGACAGGGAGTGTGGTGCTGACAGGACATGTGGTGCTGACAGGGAGTGTGGTGCTGACAGGGAGTGTGGTGCTGACAGGAAGTGTGGTGCTGACAGGGAGTGTGAGTGTGGTGCTGACAGGGAGTGTGGTGCTGACAGGGAGTGTGAGTGTGGTGCTGACAGGGAGTGTGGTGCTGACAGGGAGTGTGGTGCTGACAGGAAGTGTGGTGCTGACAGGGAGTGTGGTGCTGACAGGGAGTGTGGTGCTGACAGGGAGTGTGGTCCTGACAGGGTGTGTGGTCCTGACAGGGTGTGTGGTGCTGACAGGAAGTCTGGTGCTGACAGGAAGTGTGGTGCTAGTGTTAGTGTGTGAACATCTGCTAGACCAGTCAAAGGTGGTAAGCAGGACTAGTCAGGCCCATGTGACAACAGCTTTATAAGGGATATACTGTAGAGAACAGACACACACACATGCACGCACGCACACACACACACACACACACACACACACACATACATACATACATACAGGCATAAACACACACACACACACTCAGTTACACACACATATGCACAATCATCTTGTAATTATGTCTCTCAGTCTTGGCAAACAAATGGAAATGAAAAATGAATAATGTGTGAAAAGAAAGGGAGAGATGGGGAATGAGAGAGAAAGGGGTAAAGAGAGTGACAGCAGGTCTAAAAGAAGAGGTGCTCAGACAGTCATATATGAATCCTTTGCATTAAGAGCCTCTCTAATGAATAATTGATCTGCAGGAAAATGTAGCCATTTGCACTCCCGGCGGGCTATTATAATGTTAAATCAAAATGCGAGTGTCAGAGTGTGTACGTATCTGTATGTGTTAGCAGGTGTATATGTAAGTGTATGGCTGTACGTGCTTGTAGGGTAATTCAATGTTAAAAGTAGCTAGCCTGCAGACAGTATGTGTGTGTGTGTGTGTGTGTGTGTGTGTGTGTGTGTGTGTGTGTGTGTGTGTGTGTGTGTGTGTGTGTGTGTGTGTGTGTGCATGCTCGTGGGCTTGTACATTTGTGTGTGCATATACTAAAGTGTGTGTGTGTGTGAGCGCACGCCTGCGAGCGTACATGCGACAGGAGGCTACAGAACATCCTGCCTATTACCTAATGTAAGAACATCTTGACTATGACAGGCTGTCTCTGAAGAATAAAATTACATCCTTGACTTGACCAGCTTTGGCTGCATCTAATCACAGTTTATCATCTGAAGCAGCATGGAAATACCCAGCCCTGTGTACAGTAGGGTTTCATGGGAAATTGAATCACATTAACATGAGCAGCAGCTCCTCTGTTGACATTAATGTTCTGAAGATGGCAACCTGCGTGTAGGTGACGCTTGATGGCGGTCGGCAGGCAGGATCACTCTTCTTCTGGTGCAGGTAACTGGCAAAATAATGGAAAGATTTGAGTAAATGATGGATACAAAGTATATTGAAAGCAGGTGCTTCCACATACAGTGCCTTAGGAAAGTATTCAGACCCCTTGACTTCTTCCACATTTTGTTATATTACAGCCTTATTCTAAAATGGATTACATTTTATTATTTTTTCAGCAATCTACACACAATACCCCATAATGGTGTTATGTGGTCCTCTGTAGCTCAATTGGTAGAGCATGGCGCTTGTAACGCCAGGGTAGTGGGTTCAATCCCTGGGACCACCCATACGTAAAAATGTATGCGCACATGACTGTAAGTCGCTTTGGATAAAAGCGTCTGCTAAATGGCATATTATTATTATATTATTATAATGACAAAGTGAAAACAGTTCTATTTTAATTTTTTGCAAATGTATAAAAAAAAAAAAACAGAAATACCTTATTTACATAAGTATTCAGACCCTTCGCTATGAGACTCTAAATTGACCTCAGGTGCATCCTGTTTCCATTGATCATCCTTGAGATGTTTCTACAACTTGATTGGAGTCCACCTGTGGTAAATTCAATTGATTTGACATGATTTGTCTACATAAGGTCCCACAGTTGACAGCGCATGTCAGAGCAAGAATCAAGCCATGAGGTCGAAGGAATTGTCCGTAGAGCTCTGAGACAGGATTGTGTCGAGGCACAGATCTGGGGAAGGGTACCAAAACAGTTCTGCAGCAAGGTCCCGAAGAACACAGTGGCCTCCATCATTCTTAAATGGAAGAAGTTTGGAACCACCAAGACTCTTCCTAGAGCTGGCTGCCTTGCCAAACTGAGCAATCGGGGGAGAAGGGCCTTGAACAGGGAGGTGACCAAGAACCCGATGGTCACTCTGACATAGCTCTAGAGTTCCTCTGTGGAGATGGGAGAACCTTCAAGAAGGACAACCATCTCTGCAGCACTCCACCAATCAGGCTTTTATGGTAGTGGCCAGACAGAAGCCACTCCTCAGTAAAAGGCACATGACAGCCCGCTTGTAGTTTGCCAAAAGGCACCTAAAGACTCTCAGACCTTGAGAAACAAGATTATTTGGTCTGATGTAACCAAGATTGAACTCTTTGGCCTGAATGCCAAGGGTCACGTCTGGAGGAAACCTGGCACCATCCCTACGGTGAAGCATGGTGGTGGCAACATCATGCTGTGGGGATGTTTTTCAGCGGCAGGGACTGGGAGACTAGTCAGGATCGAGGCAAAGACGAACGGAGCAAAGTATAGAGAGATCCTTGATGAAAACCTGCTCCAGAGTGCTCATGACCTCAGACTGGGGCGAAGATTCACCTTCCAACAGGACAACGACCCTAAGCACACAGCCAAGACAATGCAGCAGTGGCTTCAGGACAAGTCTCTGAATGTCCTTGAGTGGCCCAGCCCGGACTTGAACCCGATCAAACATCTCTGGAGAGACCTGAAAATAGCTGCTCAGCAATGCTCCCCATCCAATCTGACAGAGCTTGAAAGGATCTGCAGAGAAGAATGGGAGAAACTCCCCAAATACAGGTGTGCCAAGCTTGTAGCGTCATACCCATACCCGGGCTCCACTCTAAATTCCAAGCATCTGCCTCTAACCCTAGGAAGCTCTTTGCCACCTTCTCCTCCCTGCTGAATCCTCCTCCCCCCCCCCCTCCTCCCTCTCTGTGGATGACTTCATCAACCATTTTGAAAAGAAGGTTGACGACATCCGATCCTCGTTTGTTAAGTCAAATGACACTGCTGGTCCTGCTCACACTGCCCTACCCTATGCTTTGACTTCTTTCTCCCCTCTCTCTCCAGATAAAATCTTGCGACTTGTGACGGCCGGCCGCCCAACAACCTGCCCGCTTGACCCTATCCCCTCCTCTCTTCTCCAGACCATCTCCGGTGACCTTCTCCCTTACCTCACCTCGCTCATCAACTCATCCTTGACCGCTGGCTATGTCCCTTCTGTCTTCAAGAGAGCGAGAGTTGCACCCCTTCTCAAAAAACCAACACTCGATCCCACTGATATCAACAACTACAGACCAGTATCCCTTCTTTCTTTTCTTTCCAAAACTATTGAGCGTGCCGTCTTTAGCCAACTCTCTTGCTATCTCTCTCAGAATGACCTTCTTGATCCAAACCAGTCAGGTTTCAAGACTGGTCATTCAACTGAGACTGCTCTTCTCTGTGTCACGGAGGCTCTCCGCACTGCTAAAGCTAACTCTCTCTCCTCTGCTCTTGTCCTTGTGGACCTGTCTGCTGCCTTTGATACTGTGAACCATCAGATCCTCCTCTCCACCCTCTCTGAGCTGGGCATCTCCGGCGCGGCTCACTCTTGGATTGCGTCCTACCTGACCGGTCGCTCCTACCAAGTGGCGTGGCGAGAAGCTGTCTCCGCACCATGTGCTCTCACCACTGGTGTCCCCCAGGGCTCAGTTCTAGGCCCTCTCCTATTCTCGCTATACACCAAGTCACTTGGCTCTGTCATATCCTCACATGGCCTCTCCTATCATTGCTACGCAGATGACACACAACTAATCTTCTCCTTTCCCCCTTCTGATAACCAGGTGGCGAATTGCATCTCTGCATGTCTGGCAGACATATCAGTGTGGATGATGGATCACCACCTCAAGCTGAACCTTGGCAAGATGGAGCTGCTCTTCCTCCCGGGGAAGGACTGCCCGTTCCATGATCTCGCCATCACGGTTGACAACTCCGTTGTGTCCTCCTCCCAGAAGAGCCTTGGCGTGACCCTGGACAACACCCTGTCGTTCTCCGCTAACATCAAGGCGATGACCCGATCCTGTAGGTTCATGCTCTACAACATTCGGAGAGTACGACCCTGCCTTACACAGGAAGCGGCACAGGTCCTAATCCAGGCACTTGTCATCTCCCGTCTGGATTACTGCAACTCGCTGTTGGCTGGGCTCCCTGCCTGTGCCATTAAACCCCTACAACTCATCCAGAATGCCGCAGCCCATCTGGTGTTCAACCTTCCCAAGTTCTCTCACGTCACCCCGCTCCTCCGCACACTCCACTGGCTTCCAGTTGAAGCTCGCTTCTGCTACAAGACCATGGTGCTTGCCTACGGAGCTGTGAGGGGAACGGCACCTCCGTACCTTCAGGCTCTGATCAGTCCCTACACCCAAACGAGGGCATTGCGTTCATCCACCTCTGGCCTGCTGGCCCCCCTACCTCTGCGGAAGCACATTTCCCGCTCAGCCCAGTCAAAACTGTTCGCTGCTCTGGCACCCCAATGGTGGAACAAGCTCCCTCACGACGCCAGGACAGCAGAGTCACTCACCACCTTCCGGAGACACTTGAAACCCCACCTCTTTAAGGAATACCTGGGATAGGATAAAGTAATCCTTCTACCCCCCCTTACCCCACCCCCCCCCCCCCCCAAAAAAACAAAAAAAACATTGTAAAGTGGTTATCCCACTGGCTATAAGGTGAATGCACCAATTTGTAAGTCGCTCTGGATAAGAGCGTCTGCTAAATGACGTAAATGTAAATACCCAAGACGACATGAGGCTATAATCGCTGCCAAAGGTGCTTCAACAAAGTACTGAGTAAAGGGTCTGAATACTTTTATTTTTAATACATTAGCAGAAATTCCTAAAAAACGGTTTCTGCTTCGTCATTATGGGATATTGTGTGTAGATTGATGAGGGGAAAAAAACATTTTTAATACTTTTTAGAATAAGGCTGTAACGTAACAAAATGTGGAAAAAGTCAAGAGGTCTGAATACTTTCCAAAGGTCTATTTAACGTCTACTTTTAATGGGAGGCCTGCTTGATGTATAGTACAGCACCTCCCCTCACAGCCTCCCTGGAGCTCATGGATATTTCATGGAGGAAGTCCTGGTTACAACACAACTTTAGTTCAACAATGAAATATTAAGCAAAACAAATGTCTGTCTTCTTCTATGTTTTTCTCTCTCTCCTTCTCCCCCTTTCTCTCTAGCTCTCTCTCGCTACCTCTCAATGAAGTCTCTTCCAGTGCTTGTGTTACTTTGTCGGTGTGGAACTAGGGGATGGTGAAGACACAGAGGATGGAGTGCTCAGTGTAGTAAGTAGTGGGTTTTTATCAAATAAAATGTTATTTGTCACATGCGCTGAATGAAACTGGTGTAGACCTGCTTGCTTACGAGTCCTTCCCAACAATGGCTCTTGGATGTCTGGGATGATGGTGTTGATGTGTGTCATGACCAGCCTTTCAAAGCACTTCATAATTACAGATGTGAGTGATACAGGGCAATAGTCATTTAGGCAGGTTTTATTCAACCATGTGTATGGGTGGACACAGACCAGTGATCTGGCTTTCAGAGCACCTCATGTGCAGTCAGATCATTGATGGTGTGTGCGCGCGCGTTTGTGTGTTTGTGTGTGTGTGTGACTGTGACTGTGTGTGTATGTTTTGTGTGTGTGTGTGTGTGTGTGTGTGTGTGTGTGTGTGTGTGTGTGTGTGTGTGTGTGTGTGTGTGTGTGTGTGTGTGTGTGTGTGTGAAGAGACACTGCTCTGTAACACTGTGAAGCCTGAGAGATGCACCAAAAGAAAACAAATGAATAATTTATTTACTTCCTGGATGCATTGTGAAAATATGTGAACATCAGAAGAAATATGTGAACAAATCTCTCTCCTAAAGCGATACCAGTGCAGGGTTTCTCCCTAACTAACCCTGTTCATGCTCGCCATGAGGATTCAACTCAAGTTCATTAACCTCTACGGGATCGGTGTCCCGTATACAGGATGGTTGAGCTAACGTGCGCTAATGTGATGACTGTTGAAAGTAACAGCAAACTTTCCAGGACATAGACATGTCTTACATGGGCAGAAAGCTTAAATTCTTGTTAATCAAACTGCACTGTCCAATTTACAGTAGCTAAAACAGTGAAAAAATACTATGTAATTGTTTGAGGAGAGTGCACAACAACAAAAAAACGTATCAAGGCAACTGGTTTGATACATTCACCTCTGAAGGTAATTCATGTACTTACATTCAGTAATTTTGCTCTGATTTGTCATCCTAAGGGTCCCAGAGATAAAATATAGCATAGTTTTGTTTGATACAATCAATTTTATATTCAAATGTTGGAACTAGGTTCTACAGTTTGAACCCCTGCTGTCTCTGGCTCCACACCCACCCCGCCCGGCCATCTAGATGTGTGAAAGTTAGTGTATAAGCTAATGATCCATCATGTATGACATTCCTGGGCGTGTGTAAACGTACATTTTGTATTACCATATCATTTTTGTATGTTCTCTATAGTTACTGTATGTATAAAAAAATATAAAAAATTGACCAATTCGGCACAGTTGGGCAGACTTGATACAAAATTATATATTATTTATAAAATAGTCCAGTATTGCAATGCTTCACTGGATCAATCTGAAACTTTGCACATACACTGCTGCCATCTAGTGGCCTAAACTTCAATATTATATTGTGGCCTTTCTCTTGCGTTTCAAAAATGTATGAAAAAATAAATAAATAGAAAACGCATGTTTTTTTGTTTGTATTATTGTTTACCAGATCTAATGTGTTATATTATCCTATAATAATTTCACATTTCCACAGACTTCAACGTGTTTCCTTTCAAATTGTATCAATAATATGCATATCCTTGCTTCAGGACCTGAGCTACAGGCAGTTAGATTTGGGTATGTCATTTAGGCCATTTTAGGATCAAAACACCAAAACAATGTAGTCTAAAGAAGGGGATTACTAATGACTGGACTCATACTATTACTGTAATGATTCCTATTGAACTATTCTAAAGGAATACAGTCTATTCTGAGCACAGGAGGTTGATGGCACCTTAAATTGGGGAAGATGGGCTCGTGGTAATGGCTGGAGCGGAATTGGTGGAATGGTATCAAATACATCCAACACATGGTTTCCATGTGTTTGATGCCATTCCATTTGCTCTGTTCCAGCCATTATTATGAGCTCTCCTCCCCACAGCAGCCTCCTGTGGTTCTGAGTCATAGCAGGGCTGGATGGCATACTATGGGATGAGACCAGTAGGGATTGGAACACTCCTCTGTTTCCACGGAGACTACTATTTCTCTGATCAGAGTACCTGATATCAAGACACCTGTACCTGTCAACAGTCTCAACTTTAACGACACAGGTCACAAACTCTGGGGGGAAGACATTATAAGGTGTATTATAAACTGGGTGGTTCAAGCCCTGAATGCTGATTGGCTGAAAGCCGTGGTATATTTAAGCAATAACGCCCGAGGGGATGTGGTATATGGTCAATATACTACGGCTAAGGGCTGTTCTTAAGCACGACGCAACGCGGAGTGCCTGGACACAGCCCTTAGCTGTGGTATATTGGCCATATATCACAAACCCCAGAGGTGCCTTCTTGCTTTTATAAACTGGATACCAATGTAATTAGAGCAGTAAAAATAAATGTTTTGTCATACC
Organism: Coregonus clupeaformis; assembly: GCF_020615455.1. Taxonomy (NCBI): domain Eukaryota; kingdom Metazoa; phylum Chordata; class Actinopteri; order Salmoniformes; family Salmonidae; genus Coregonus; species Coregonus clupeaformis. The sequence continues at coordinate 30,932,737 of NC_059214.1, forward strand.
CGTGGTATACAGTCTGATGTACCACGGCTGTCAGCCAATCAGCATTTAGGGCTCAAACCACCCAGTTTATAACAGACCATATACCACAAGTATGACTAAACATTTATTTTTACTGCTCTAATTACGTTGGTAACCAGTTCATAATAGCAATAAGGCACATGGGGTGTTTGTGGTATATTGGCCATATAGTCCCGTGTAGCTCAGTTGGTAGAGCATGGCGTTTGCAACGCCAGGGTTGTGGGTTCGTTTCCCACGGGGGACCAGTATGAGAAAAAAATAAAGAAAGTCAGTCGCTTTGGATAAGAGTGTCTGCTAAATGACTTAAATTATTACATTGTTAAATTAATTATTAAATTATATACCACACTGCCTTATTGCTTAATTATAAAGTGCCCAATGGCAGGAATATCCTACATTCCATCATATCACTATCTAATCCGTGACTGGATTACTATGGCTCTGCAGCCAACGACTAAAGCCTTTGTTTTCTCCTGTAAAAACACAGAGATTACTACTCAAAGCTGTCTCTCTTTCACATTTACTCCACAACTTATTTTTAAGACAGATATATTGAAGTGTTTTGAATAAAGATATTCAGCTGTATTTTCATCGTGGTTTATTTACAGTGTCAACACAGCCAAACAGTGCCAAACCAGAATATTTGGGCAGCACTCTCGATTTCAAGTTTGCTCCAACTGAAGTGCTGAGACCTATAGGTTTCCACTAGTTACCATAGCCACAAAGTCAAAATTCGCTATATCGTAAATTCATGAAAAAATAAAATAGCTTTTTGGTCTTCATTTAAGGTTACGGTTAGCAGTGTGGTTAAGGTTATGGTTAAGGTTAGGTTTAAAATCAAATTTTAAGAAGATAAATTGTGGAAATAGTTCGGGTTTGTGACTTTGCTGTGGTAACTAGTGCAGGCTCACTAGTGACCACCAAACCTATATATAATTATAAACTTCTTATGGGAATCATAAAGCTTTGTGTTTATTCTAGGTTCATGGGATTCATCTATGGCCCTGTATATTCTAGAGATAGATAGAGAGAGAAATGTAAAAGTAAAAACACATGCTATTAATTAAATGTCAAGACTATTATTATTGGTATCATATTATTCAAGGCCTTATATTTCATTCAATAAAAGGTTGGCATGTAATATCCCATGCCCATAACAAATTTATGCTCAATCCGATTTAACTGCATATAAAAACATTCAGAAATTGAATTTAGGCAGTAATTGAAAAAAATGATTCGATTTAGCCATGACTTTTGACCAATTGGAGTGGGTCTTCAAGTCGGTGTCAGTCCTTATTGGGTGAATTGTAGAAAGTAAGTGCACGGGCCGTGGTTTCTGCTGGGGGTGGGATTGTGCTGGGGCTGGTTCGTTTGCAAGGAATACAGAACTGCATCTCTCAAAGGCTATTCTTTCAACCAGGAAATGAAATACAAGGAATAAACCGTGGGAATATTCCAAAAAAACTTTATTTGACAGAGGGACTTGGCTCGGAGCCGTTGAAGAGCAGCAACTGAGTATTCTAAATTATTGATCAGAAACAAATGTGAAGATTGAGGCTATTTTCGCTGGTGTAGATGTATCAATAGATTTGTGCCCGAAAAGCGCATTGTGTAGGCGATGCACAACACTCAACTCTCTGATCAACGGGAATATACATTTCTGTGACTTTTATAAACAAGTAGGTAATAGAATAAGTAATGTGGTTAACTTGCCATGTACTCGACCCATAGACGAATTCGTGCCGAGGTCCACCCTATGTAATATTGCACAGCGTGCTCTGCCGCGACAGCGCCCGCCCATCGACTCAAGTATTTTTTTCTATCAGAGCAGTGAAAGGAGATTGATTTTACTGGAGCAGTCGTGGAGTGTGCACGACCTGCGTGTGTTACTTTCTCACCAAAGGACTTTACATACTGATTTCTCGTATTGATCCGAACATCTTGATGTTGGCTAAATTCTAAATAGCGCACCAACAAAGCAAGACATACACGCACAACGCTGGACTCAGGACTCCCTGCTGAGGTGGTTTGTCTTTCTACAGCGAAGCGCCTCGGCAGTCTCTCCGTCCGATGCGTAGGGAAGGGAGAATGGGCTGGGTCGCCTAGGCGTCTTTTATGGGCGCATGTCATTGACAATAGGAGAGATAGCTGAAGGCGATAGTAGAGACAAGCGACACCCGAGTATACCGAGCCCCGCATCTCATAGCAGGATACGGGAGATAGGTGAGGGCATCCCACAGGCAGTAGGCGGAGGGGATCTCACTCAAACCAGCCCAGAAGCTTCGATCCTCGGGGTGCACTAGACCTGCCCGACGCCTGGATACCGGGTCGGCCGCAGATCCCTCATTTGCCCTTCAAAACAGACCGAAGTTTTACGGCTCCAAACGGATTATAGGAACGGTGTCTGCGGGGAGAGCGAGACGGGAGACAATGGGTATCCGCACACTCCTTATTGCATGTGCGCTGCTTGGTAAGTCACGCCTGTGCCCCATTTCTTACATTGGACACATTGCCATCCTTCTCAGGGTCTGTTTATTAAAAAACAGAGCTAGTCTTCAGACTCCCACACCTGAGTCATAGCACACCTGCATGACAGATCCCAACACTGAGTGTGTGTAGGTGTTAGAGTGTGTGTGTGTAGGTGTTAGAGTGTGTGTGTAGGTGTTAGAGTGTGTGTGTAGGTGTGAGAGTGTGTGTAGGAGTGTGCCAGTGCCACCTCAGTAGGAGTCCCTGGGAGAGGGCATTGTATTAGTCACTAATAACAGATGCCTTTGAACAGCTGTGTGTGTGGATGAGCTGGATAACAGAGACAACATCCTCTTATTATTGCCTGTAACCAACACACAAACACACCTACACACACACCTGACATGTTCCACTTTGGGACACTGCTATTCTCTCTCTGTCACACACATTACATACACTTTAACATATACTGTAGCATAGCCTTCTCTCTCTCTCTCTCTCTCTCTCTCTCTCTCTCTCTCTCTCTCTCTCTCTCTCTCTCACACACACTTACACACACACACACACACACATATATATATATAGTTGAAGTCGGGAGTTTACATTCACCTTAGCCAAATACATTTAAACTCAGTTTTTCACAATTCCTGACATTTAATCCTAGTAAAAATTCCCTGTCTTAGGTCAGTTAGGATCACCACTTTATTTTAAGAATGTGAAATGTCAGAATAATTGTAGAGAGAATTATTTCAGCTTTTATTTCTTTCATCACATTCCCATTGGGTTAGAAGTTTATCTACACTCAATTAGTATTTGGTAGCATTGCCTTTAAATTGTTTCAGACAGATTATTTCACTTATAATTCACTGTATCACAATTCCAGTGGGTCAGAAGTTTACATACACTAAGTTGACTGTGCCTTTAAACAGCTTGGAAAATTCCAGAAAATGATGTCATGGCTTTAGAAGCTTCTGATAGGCTAATTGACATCATTTGAGTCAATTGGAGGTTTACCTGTGGATGTATTTCAAGGCCTACCTTCAAACTCAGTGCCTCTTTGCTTGACATCATTGGAAAATCAAAAGAAATCAGCCAAGACCTCAGAAAAAAAATTGTAGACCTCCACAAGTCTGGTTCATCCTTGGGAGCAATTTCCAAACGCCTGAAGGTACCACGTTCATCTGTACAAACAATAGTACGCAAGTAAAAACACCATGGGACCATGCAGCCGTCATACCGCTCAGGAAGGAGATGCATTCTATCTTCTAGAGATGAACGTACTTTGGTGCGAAAAGTGCAAATCAATCACAAGGTTCTGGGAAGATGCTGGAGGAAACAGGTACAAAAGTATCTATATCCACAGTAAAACGAGTCCTATATCAAAATAACTTGAAAGGCCGCTCAGCAAGGAAGAAGCCACTGCTCCAAAACCGCCATAAAAAAGCCAGACTACGGTTTCCAACCGCACATGGGGACAAAGATCGTACTTTTTGGAGAAATGACCTCTGGTCTGATGAAACAAAAATAGAACTGTTTGGCCATAATGACCATCGTTATGTTTGGAGGAAAAAGCGGGTTGCTTGCAAGCCGAAGAACACCATCCCAACCGTGAAGCACGGGGGTGGCAGCATCATGCTGTGGGGGTGCTTTGCTGCAGGAGGGACTGGTGCACTTCACAAAATAGATGGCATCATGAGGAAGGAAAATTATGTGGATATATTGAAGCAACATCTCAAGACATCAGTCAGGAAGTTAAAGCTTGGTCGCAAATGGGTCTTCCAAATGGACAATGACCCCAAGCATAGTTCCAAAGTTGTGGCAAAATGGTTTAAGGACAACAATGTCAAGGTATTGGAGTGGCCATCACAAAGCCCTGACCTCAATCCTATAGAAAATGTGTGGGCAGAATTGAAAAAGCATGTGCGAGGAAGGAGGCCTACAAACCTGACTCAGTTACACCAGCTCTGTCAGGAGGAATGGGCCAAAATTCACCCAACTTATTGTGGGAAGCTTGTGGAAGGCTACCTGAAACGTTTGACCCAAGTTAAACAATTGAAAGGCAAAGCTACCAAATACTAATTGAGTGTATACTTCTGAACCACTGGGAATGTGATGAAAGAAATAAAAGATTAAATAAATCATTCTCTCTACTATTATTCTGACATTTCACATTCTTAAAATAAAGTGGTGATCCTAACTGACCTAAAACAGGGAATTTTTACCAGGATTAAATGTCAGGAATTGTGAAAAACAGAGTTTAAATGTATTTGGCTAAGGTGTATGTAAACTTCCGACTTCAACTGTATACACAGACAGACAGACAGACAGAGAGAGCGAGAGTGGTCTGCCCCAAACAAACACCAGATGGCTGCTCTGTTCCTAGATGGGAGGTATGTTAATGCTGCCAGGGGACGGGAGGGGTGGGTGTGGGTGTGGGTGTGTGTGTGTGTGTGGCGAAAACGGACCACTGCCATTCGGAGGGCTTTGAATGGGTTCGAGGATTAAGTTTGTTCACGTACCCTTTCAGCTGGTCAACCTCATGCAGGAGATATCGATTGATTGATTGATTAAAAAAAATATATTTAACAAAATCCAAAGTGGAAAATTCAGATGTAGAATAGAATCATACATTATATAGACACTGGTTTTTCCTAGACTACAGAAAAACAGAGTACGTTATGTTGACGGTCTAATTTCCTACAGCACAGAAAGCTTTCTCCCAAGCTCTTACATATGGATTTAATGGTGGTACAGTAGGGTACTGTACTGTATAAATGATGTGTGTTTCACCCTGTAGTAGTGACAGAGGCAGAGAGAGAGAGAGAGAGAGAGCCCTGAATCACTGAGCCTTTCTGGTTTATGTAACTAATAGAAAAGTATAAAGTGATGTTCAGCAGTGGGCTGGCTGGTTAAACACTAATGGAGAAATGCTTCAGTTGGCTATACTGGCTTAACTGACTTCAGAACAGTTTGTTCTGGCTCTCTGTGCCTGTCTGCTGCCTCTGTTATGTACTGATCTCAGACCAGTTTCACAGTGTAGTGTAAAGATCGCTGGTTTATGATAAGTCCAACAGTTGTGCCTCATGTTAACCAATAGTTATGAATCAGCCTAACATGGAAAAGTACAGTCCAGCTGACTCGTCTTTGACACTGCATGAGCATCATTTTTGTCAGTTATAAATTTTACTGGCTTTGAATTCACTCAAATTTGTCAAGATTCTAAATGGAAGGCCAGTCTAAATGGGGTTTCCTTCTGACTCTCCAATGCCCCCCACATAATGACAGTTGTCACACACACACACACACACACACACCTTTAGAATGAGAGGAATCTCACCCCTTGGTCAAGGCATAGCATTGTTTAAACATTGCTGTGACTTTGAGTGGCTCCATCGTGTATTTCGTGAAAGTTACTCCGATGCTAAGAGTAAATTATCAGTGGTACACAATGTGCTTTAGGCTCTTAACATATCTTCCAGCGGTTTGGCCAACAGATGACCTGTGTCTGTGTATCTATGTGCGAGTGCCTATGTATACATATAGAGCGAACATGTCTAGACAGTGCTGGGCGATATGGCTAAGATATCATATCACAATATTTTTGACAGTATTTGATGTTTTAAATATGTTTTATGGGGGACGGTAGCTAGCCTAGTGTATAAGAGCGTTGGACCAGTAACCGAAAGGTTGCTGGTTTGAACCCTTGAGCTGACTGTGAGAAATCTGTCGATGTGCCCTAATTTCTCCTGTATGTTGCTCTGAATAAGAGCATTTGCTAAATGACTAATATGTAATGAGTATTGCATGAGGATGGCAACAAATTCATTCCAAGTGGTTTTACTGGGCTTTCTCCATTCTGATTTGTTTTAAACAGATCGCAACATTTCCTTTGCAACTTTGGGTAGAAAACCAATAGATTTGGCTCATGGTGAAAATAAATTGTGTGGTCATTCTCACAATTCAAGCAAGTCCTCCATGAAAGCAATTCAGTTTGTCCTTCTCTTACGCTTAATCTGTGTCCATGAAAACGGCCCCTTTGTGTCTGGTTTATTCCCTTCAAAAAAGGTCTGGATTAGTTACTGTTAAACCATTCCTAGTGAACAAGCAAACCTATTAGGCTACAGCGGTTCTAATGGTTTCAATGTTATGGTCTTCAATGGTAAAAGTCCCAAACAACGCTTTATAGTGTTTTGTAATGGTATTGGGTTGCGTTGGGTTTAATGGTAAATATCACAAATCACAATGCATACAGAGCGGTTTCCTAATAAAACATTTTGAAAAACACAAGACTGCCATGCAATGTATTATTTTGTTAGGGATGTTACAACATTGTTGTCCCTAGCCCATTTCTCCATCAGTTTTGGGCTTGTACAAGTCTTCATATGATAATTGCATCATAGGGATAGCCCTCTCAGAGCTGCCACTTCTTGGACTATTCAAGGAGAGTTGGGTTGAAGCATGGCTTGCTGAAATGACATGGAATGACTCCCACCGGTATGTGGATCCATACCGGTATACCTTAAAAGACGATATATCGTCCAGCCCTAACTGCCTGTAATGTAATCACTCACCCTGTCTCTGGCAGTACATCTGTTTGCAGTCTACAGAAGCCTGGCTGGGATGTGTGTGTCTGTGTGTTTTTAGGATTTTTCCATTTGTGAAGTCCTTTGACTTTGCTTTAATGTTTTATTTTGCAAATATGCTTGGAGGCTTTTCTGTGTGTGTGTGTACTGTGCAGAGTAGTGAATGTGTATGTTAGTGTGTAGGGTGTGGACACTGTACCAATAACAACATGGCGCTTCATCAGTCTCTGGAGTCTATCTGGAGGCTTGTTTACCTGAAAACAACGACAAACAAATGTCTGGCCAATGAAGTCAGTTACTGTGCTCCACCTGTATGGTAATACCCAACTGCTTCTCTTTCAACTCTTCGTTAATATTCATTGATAGGTAATTCATCCACTTCGGGCTGAGAGAGAGGAGAGCCTTGTGATTGGTCAAGGATCAATAGACCGGGACGATAAAAGGAGTCTGGACAAGTGGACATCAGATCCATGACCTGCCTCAGTCAGCACTTGGGTAGTTTTGTTACATTTGATAAGTATTCACAGACCAGAGGGTGTGTGTGCATTTGTTGTGTGCGTGCTTGTGCTCGTGCACGCAGCCAGAGCAGAGGTCATGTTACAGTTGCACCCAGGGCTTAACGGGATCCTGTAATGCAGAGTTAACAGTAAGGTAGGGAAATTCCACTGCTAACTTCCACCCCAACACACACTCCTCTGATTGGACAGTTTTAATGTCATGTGCACAAGTACAATGAAATGCCTTTCTTGCAAACTCCAAACCCAACAACGCAGTAATCAATATCAATGTATCACAAAAAGAAACATAAGGTAGAACAAATACACACAAAATAGAAATAAGAAGAACACAAAGTAAGAAGCTATATACAGGGTCAGTTCCAATACCATATTTACAATGTACTGGAATGAGAGTTAGATATGTATAGGGGTAATAAGGTGACTAGGCATCAGTATATATGATCAACAGAGTAGCAGCAGCGTAAATTATGATTGTGTGTGTAGAGTCAGTATAAATGTGTATGTATGTTGGAATGTCGGTGTGCATGAGTGTGTAGAGTCCTGTGAGTGTGCATAGAGGTGGTGCAAAAACAAAATACAAGGGTCAACTCAGTCCATGTAGCCATTCTGTTACAGTTGAAGTCAGAAGTTTACATACACCTTAGCCAAATATATTTAAACTCAGTTTTTCACAATTCCTGACATTTAATCCTGGTAAAAATTCCCTGTCTTAGGTCAGTTAGGATCACCACTTTATTTTAAGAATGTGAAATTTCAAAATAATAGTAAAAATAATGATTTATTTCAGCTTTAATTTATTTCATCACATTCCCAGTGGGTCAGAAGTTTACATACACTCAATTAGTATTTGGTAGCATTGCCTTTAAATTGTTTAACTTGGGTCAAACATTTCGGGTAGCCTTCCACAAGCTTCCCACAATAAGTTGGGTGAATTTTAGCCCAATTCTCCTGACAGAGCTGGTGTAACTGAGTCAGGTTTGTAGGCCTCCTTGCTCGCACACACTTTTTCAGTTCTGCCCACACATTTTCTATAGGATTGTGGTCAGGGCTACTCCAATACGTTGACTTTGTTGTCCTTCAGCCATTTTGCCACAACTTTGGAAGTATGCTTAGGGTCATTGTCCATTTAGAAGACCCATTTGCGACCAAGTTTTAACTTCCTGACTGATGTCTTGAGATGTTGCTTCAATATATCCACATAATTTTCCTTCCTCATGATGCCATTTATTTTGTGAAGTGCACTAGTCCCTCCTGCAGCAAAGCACCCCCACAGCATGATGCTGCCACCCCTGTGCTTCACGGTTGGGATGGTGTTCTTCAGCTTGCAAGCCACCCCCATTTTCCTCCAAACATAACGATGGTCATTATGGCCAAACAGTTCTATTTTTGTTTCATCAGACCAGAGGACATTTCTCCAAAAAGTACGATCTTTGTCCCCATGTGCAGTTGCAAACCGTAGTCTGGCTTTTTTAATGGCGGTTTTGGAGCAGTGGCTTCTTCCTTGCTGAGCGGCCATTCAGGTTATGTCGATATAGGTCTCGTTTTACTGTTGATATAGATACTTTTGTACCTGTATCCTCCAGCATCTTCACAAGGTCCTTTGCTGTTGTTCTGGGATTGATTTGCACTTTTCGCACCAAAGTACGTTCATCTCTAGGAGACAGAAAGCGTCTCCTTCCTGAGCGGAATGATGGCTGCGTGGTCCCATGCTGTTTATACTTGCATACTATTGTTTGTACAGATGAACGTGGTACCTTCAGGCATTTGGAAATTGCTCCCAAGGATGAACCAGACTTGTGGAGGTCTACATATTCTTTTCTGAGGTCTTGGCTGATTTTCTTTTGATTTTCCCATGAGCAAAGAGGCACTGAGTTTGAAGGTAGGCCTTGAAATACACTGCTCAAAAAAATAAAGGGAACACTAAAATAACACATCCTAGATCTGAATGAATGAAATAATCTTATTAAATACTTTTTTCTTTACATAGTTGAATGTGCTGACAACAAAATCACACAAATTATCAATGGAAATCAAATTTATCAACCCATGGAGGTCTGGATTTGGAGTCACCCTCAAAATTAAAGTGGAAAACCACACTACAGGCTGATCCAACTTTGATGTAATGTCATTAAAACAAGTCAAAATGAGGCTCAGTAGGTGTGTGGCCTCCATGTGCCTGTATGACCTCCCCTACAACGCCTGGGCATGCTCCTGATGAGGTGGCGGATGGTCTCCTGAGGGATCTCCTCCCAGACCTGGACTAAAGCATCCGCCAACTCCTGGACAGTCTGTGGTGCAACGTGGCGTTGGTGGATGGAGCGAGACATGATGTCCCAGATGTGCTCAATTGGATTCAGGTCTGGGCAATGGGCGGGCCAGTCCATAGCATCAATGCCTTCCTCTTGCAGGAACTGCTGACACACTCCAGCCACATGAGATCTAGCATTGTCTTGCATTAGGAGGAACCCAGGGCCAACCGCACCAGCATATGGTCTCACAAGGGGTCTGAGGATCTCATCTCGGTACCTAATGGCAGTCAGGCTACCTCTGGCGAGCACATGGAGGGCTGTGCGGCCCCCCAAAGAAATGCCACCCCACACCATGACTGACCCACCGCCAAACCGGTCATGCTGGAGGATGTTGCAGGCAGCAGAACGTTCTCCACGGCATCTCCAGACTCTGTCACGTCTGTCACATGTGCTCAGTGTGAACCTGCTTTCATCTGTGAAGAGCACAGGGCGCCAGTGGCGAATTTGCCAATTTTGGTGTTATCTGGCAAATGCCAAATGTCCTGCACGGTGTTGGGCTGTAAGCACAACCCCCACCTGTGGACGTCGGGCCCTCATACCACCCTCATGGAGTCTGTTTCTGACCGTTTGAGCAGACACATGCACATTTGTGGCCTGCTGGAGGTCATTTTGCAGGGCTCTGGCAGTGCTCCTCCTGTTCCTCCTTGCACAAAGGCGGAGGTAGCAGTCCTGCTGCTGGGTTGTTGCCCTCCTACGGCCTCCTCCACGTCTCCTGATGTACTGGCCTGTCTCCTGGTAGCGCCTCCATGCTCTGGACACTACGCTGACAGACACAGCAAACCTTCTTGCCACAGCTCGCATTGATGTGCCATCCTGGATGAGCTGCGCTACCTGAGCCACTTGTGTGGGTTGTAGACTCCGTCTCATGCTACCACTAGAGTGAAAGCACCGCCAGCATTCAAAAGTGACCAAAACATCAGCCAGGAAGCATAGGAACTGAGAAGTGGTCTGTGGTCACCACCTGCAAAACCAGTCCTTTATTGGGGGTGTCTTGCTAATTGCCTATAATTTCCACCTGTTGTCTATTCCATTTGCACAACAGCATGTGAAATGTATTGTCAATCAGTGTTGCTTCCTAAGTGGACAGTTTGATTTCACAGAAGTGTGATTGACTTGGAGTTACATTGTGTCGTTTAAGTGTTCCCTTTTATTTTTCTGAGCAGTGTACATCCACAGGTACACCTCCAATTGACTCAAATTATGTCAATTAGCCTATCAGAAGCGTCTAAAGCCATGACATCATTTTCTGGAATTTTCCAAGTTGTTTAAAGGCACAGTCAACTTAGTGTATGTAAACTTCTGACCCACTGGAATTGTGATACAGTGAATTATAAGTGAAATAATCTGTCTGTAAACAATTGTTGGAAAAATTACTTGTGTCATGCACAAAGTACATGTAGACATCCTAACCCACTTCCCAAAGCTATACTTTGTTAACAAGACATTTGTGGAGTGGTTGAAAAACACGTTTTATTGACTCCAACCTAAGTGTATGTAAACTTCTGACTTCAACTGTAGCTATTTAGCAGTCTTATGGCCTGGGGATAGAAGCTGTTCAAGAGCCTGTTGGTGTCGGACTTGATGCATTGGTACCGCTTGCGTGCGGAAGCAGAGAGAACAGTCTATGGCTTGGGTGGCGGGATTTTTTACGATTTTCCGCGCCTTCCTTTCACACCGCCTGATCTAGAGGTACTGGATAGCAGGGTGCTCGGCCCCAGTGATGTACTGGGCTGTCCTTACTACCCTCTGTAGCGCCATGCGATTGAGGGCGGTGCTGTTGCCATGTAGTGATGTAGCCAGTCTTGATGCTCTCAATGGTGCAGCTGTAGAACGTTTTGAGCATTTGAGGGCCCACGCCAAACCTTTTCAACCTCCCGAGGGGGAAGAGGTGCTGTCGCGCCTTCACGACTGTGCGAGCGAGTGGACCATTTTCAATCCTTAGTGATTTGGACACCAAGGAACTTTTAGCTCTCGACCCACTCCACTGCAGTCCCATCAATGTGGAAGTGGGTGTGCTCCACTGCAGTCCACGATCAGCTCCTTGGTCTTACCGAAGTTGAGGGAGAGGTGGCTGTCCCGGCACCACACTGCCATGTCACTGACCTCCTCCCGGTAGGCTGTCTCATTGCCAGTGATCAGGTCTACCACCGTTGTATCGTCAGCAAACTTGATGATGGTGTTGGAGTTGTGTGTGGCCACGCGGTTGTGGCTGAACAGGGAATACAGGAGGGAACTAAGCACACACCCCTGTGGGGCCCCCATGTTGAGGGTCAGCGTGGCAGAGGTGACGTTGCCTACTCTCACCACCTGGGGTCGGCCCATCAGGAAGTCCAGGATCCAGTAGCTTGGTGACTATCTTGAAGGGGACAATGGTGTTGAATGCTGAGGTAGTCATTGTGTCATGAAGTCTTAGTGTTCTTCGGAACAGGATTGATGGTAGTCATAGAGCCTGTGTAATATGATTCCACCTTATTTCTATATTGTCCTTTTTGCTCGTTTGATGACTCTGTGGAGGTTGTAGTGGGACTTCTTGTACTTGTTCCTGTCCTCAGCCATAGCCTCAGTGTTGGCTGCGATAGCCCTGTGTGCGTTAGCCCTGTCCTTTAGCTTAGCGCCAATCTCTGTGTTGATCCAGTGCTTTTGATCGGGGAAGTGGCGAACCTTCACTGTGGGGACAACGTCGCCGATGTATTTCCTTATGTAGCCGGTGACAGCGGTGGTTAGCTTGTCGACGTTATCGGCGGAGTCTCGGAACATATTGCATTTCTCAATGGAGCGAGTAATGGGTACCTCATGTTTTGAGCTTCTGCTTGTAAACAGAAGTAGGAGTACGGAGTCATGATCAGATTTGCCGAATGGCGGACGAGGGAAGGCCTTGTATGCTTGCTTGTGGGTAGAGTAACAGTGGTCTAGGACTTTATCGCCCCTAGTGGCGAAGGAGACGTGTCGATGGAAGTTGGGCATCACATGTCTTAATGACGCCGGCGACAAGAAAGGCAGCTTCCGGATGTAAGTTTTCCTGCATGTTTATAGCCTCATACAGTTTGTTAAATGCCAGTTTTAACAGTCAGATTTACAAGAGCACTGCGATCTGCTGTTGCACTGAGTAAAAAACTGGTGCTGCTCTCTTCACACAATTTAGGATTCATTCTCTGGATGCTGTAAAGACAAGTTGGAAAATAGCCTGCTGTGTTATTTTTAACCTCCTTAGGGACTTGCTGCTTAAATTAATCAGGTGCTTGTCTGCAGCATCTGGTTTGTGTCTGGATGGAGTAACTCTGTAGTGTCTGCTTTATTTGTTTCTGTAGTGGTGAACTCGTAATGGAGGTCATGACCTCTGACCTCAGAACTGATCACCAGAGTTTAGTGCTGAGCGAATAGTACTTTTTGAGGTCGTTTCGATTAGATTATTAAAAAATAATCATGGTTTTCGGTTTTGATTATTATGCATTATGTGGGTTGATTTACTGTAACAACACAGAATAAAACAATTATTAAAAGTCCCATGATGGTAGTGACTGCCCATTACTGCTTATCACTTATTAACCATAATTTATTCACATTACTTTACTTTAATAAAATATTTCAGTTGTATTACATTTGTTTTATTTAATGACTTTTTCATTTCAAGTCATCTCATCTCTATAGAGCTGCTGCTTATGCTGTCTGACAAAATCACTATTTTAGTAGTTCTTCAAAGTAAATAAGGCATACTTTTATGACTGCTGAATACCAGGTAGAGAGAGACCTTGCTAAGCAGCTGCTCTCTATCCCTCTTAATCGCGAATTCTTCTGTCTGTTCACTCCGTGTCTGCCCCACACTAAAATAACGTAGCAGGCGTAAAAGAAACACAAAGCCCGGACAAGTAGGCGCGCAATGGATTATGGTCATTATAGTTCATTACCACGTTTTCTGCGCTGAACTATTTAGAATATTGGCCTGTTGCACAGTTCGGAAATGATCTAATTTATCTCTAGACAAGCTGCGAAATGTGCGTATTGAGCTCACAGAAGAAAAAACCCCGAAATGGAACTCAAATAATTTAAGACGTTGTTTAAAAAACAAAAAATAACCGACATTTCGCTTACCAGAGTTCCAACACAGCTGTTGATGATTGTATAGTTGTGATTGTAGACCAAGATATTTTACAGTAAACAGAAATGTGTTTAGTTGCGGGTTTTTGGTGTGTATGTGTACACATTTTACTATACTTGTGAGTACCAGAAGTCCTCACAAGAATAGTAAACCAACTAAAATTCAGAGAAGTGAGGACATTTTTGCCGGTCCTCACTTGTAAAAAGGCTATTTTAGGCTTAGGTGTTAGGTTTAGGATTAGAATTAGGGTTACATTTAGAGTTATGGTTAGGTTTAGGGGTTAGAGAAAATAGGATTTTGAATGGGAATCCAAAAAGTATAGTAAGACATAGGTGTGTGTGTCTGAGGTACCCTCACCCAGATAAGATCTAAGGCAGTGTAAAGGCATCAGCATGCTTCAGTTCGGCTGGCGGCTAGCGAACCGAACGAGTGTGCTCGCATACTCCCTCGCTTAAAAGACCTTCTCTTGAAAAATGAGAAAAAAGCCGCATAGTACTGTTTGTCCATTTTGAGTCACCGTAGCCTCAAAATAGTCTGAATTAATCTAAGATAACTCAAGAAATCTGTTTTTAATTTTGATATTTTTGCAGAGGAGATCTTAGTCGCTCAATTTTACATCTAACTAAGATGTTTGGTGCAGTATTTCTCAATGAAAACGAGTCATCTCTCATTGAATGGCAACAAAGACCTTATTGTAGAATCCCTACAGTTGACCAATCACCGACAAAGGGGTATAGACTTCAGCTTTGAGCTTCAGCTTGCCTCTAGAAAAAATGTTGTGTGTTCGAACAGCTGAAAAACCCTCACCAAAGTCCAAAACGAACAAAAACGTTACAAAATCTTGTCATAATATGTGACCCGTTTCAAGAAGCTAGGCGTATGTCGCACGTCAATACTTCACAGGAGAGGCATTTGAAAGTTGTTATTATTACTTTTTTTAATGCGTTTTTTTGGCAGAAATGCCTTCTGGAATATGTAAACTTTCATGTGCCTTAATAACAAACTTGCATGCCGTCTGTAAATACAAATACAATTGTTAAATTACGAGCCTAGTTGGTTTAGCCACGGGAAAAGACAGGAACCTTCCCGCTATGCATGATTGGCTGAGATAATGGTTGGGCTGGACATGCCGAAAGATTAGTTCAGATTGGTCTGCCATGTCTCACGCTTCTGTCTATAACATAAGCTGCTCAGTATGTGTTGATAATATTTGTTACCGCAGCTTTTTTTGAAATGCATAACGTTAGCCATGGAGATCTGCAAAAGTGTTGCTGCTGCTTTCAACACCATTGCTGCCCAGTATTTAGCAGGCGCTATCGACGAAGATCAGTGGTAAAAAAGTTGTGATGGACTACTTTATGCACATGGTCAGTGTGAACCGGAGTGACTTGACACCACAATGGGTCAAACAAGCTGTAGCTAGCTACAAACCAAATGGAAAAGACACGCTGACGTGAAGTGTTACCATGTATACAGGTAAGAGTCTAGCTACATTTTCAGATATTAATTTCTAAATTTGTCAGAAGGTGGTTTTCATTGCAAGTTATAGCGTACTGTTAGCTAGCTAGCATTGCTAGTTATAGACTAATGAACCTAGTTGGTTAGCTTTAGCTACATGCAGATTCATACTCCAGCATTTCATGCATAGTGGCTAGCTATGACAATCAGTTTGTTCTGTAGCTATGGGTTGGGATTATGTTTCATTGTTTAGCTAGCTAGCTAGCTAGCTACATGTCTAAACAAAAGAGTCCACTTCGCAAGAGAATGATTACATGACCCATCAAGTTAGCCAGGTGTGTCTGGGGGTGATTATGGCCATCTAGTGTATTTCATGAACATGTGTACATGTCTAGACAATAGTGTCCCATCCAATTAGCTAGATGTGGCTGGGACGTGGTTATATCATTTATTACACATGAACCATCAATTTAGACAAGTGTCTGGGTAAGCATCATGTAATAATTATAGAATATTTATAAAATATTTTTATCTGGACACTTTCAAAGTCCGATTTAGGATATAGGCCAAGGACTAGATGAGGTGTATTTTTAGCTGGAGTTTTTCCTTATTGTAGGCTACTACTTTCACTGCTTTTAGTCTTGAAATCTTTGGTTGTTTACTACACTACCTAACTCACTCTGTTTAGCACATGGCCTCACATGTGAATCCTTAAAGAGATGGGTGGGGCTAAGGCTTAAGAGGGTGTGAACGATGTTGAATAGGCGTAGACAAAGAAGAGCGCTTCAATAGGTGTACCAAAACATTAAAGGGCCATTTTCTCAAAAGTGGGGTTATAAGTTTATCAACATTCAAAGCAGAATTACTTTCCCATTGTTCCTCAACTGCAGTGTGTGATATACAATTTTGTAGCTCTGAGTCTCTACTCTTATCCATTGTAAAAACACCATTTCAAATTTTGCTACATAAGACCGAATCGAGGCGGTGGGTTACATATACAGTCGTGGTGAAAGGTTTTGAGAATGACACAAGTATTGGTCTTCACAAAGTTCGCTGCTTCAGTGTTATGGAATGCTTGTAATTATACTTCAGTATACCATAGTAACATCTGACAAAAATATCTCATAAGTGTCAAAGGCTTTTATTGACAATTACATTAAGTTTATGCAAAGAGTCAATATTTGCAGTGTTGACCCTTCTTTTTCAAGACCTCTGCAATCCGCCCTGGCATGCTGTCAATTAACTTCTGGGCCACATCCTGACTGATGGTAGCCCATTCTTGCATAATCAATACTTGGAGTTTGTCCGAATTTGTGGGTTTTTGTTTGTCCACCCGCCTCTTGAGGATCGACCACAAGTTCTCAATGGGATTAAGGTCTGATGAGTTTCCTGGCCATGGACCCAACATTTCAATGTTTTGTTCCCCGAGCCACTTAGTTATCACTTTTGCCTTATGGCAAGGTGCTCCATCATGCTGGAAAGGGCATTGGTCGTCACCAAACTGTTCTTGGATGGTTGGGAGAAGTTGCTCTCGGAGGATGTGTTGGTACCATTCTTTATTCATGGCTGTGTTCTTAGGCAAAATTGTGAGTGAGCCCACTCCCTTGGCTGAGAAGCAACCCCACACATGAATGGTCTCAGGATGCTTTACTGTTGGCATGACACAGGACTGATGGTAGCGCTCACCTTGTCTTCTCCGGACAAGCTTTTTTCCGGATGCCCCAAACAATCGGAAAGGGGATTCATCAGAGAAAATGACTTTACCCCAGTCCTCAGCAGTCCAATCCCTGTACCTTTTGCAGAATATCAGTCTGTCCCTGATGTTTTTCCTGGAGAGAAGTGGCTTCTTTGCTGCCCTTCTTGACACCAGGCCATCCTCCAAAAGTCTTCTCCTCACTGTGCGTGCAGATGCACTCACATCTGCCTGCTGCCATTCCTGAGCAAGCTCTGCGCTGGTGGTGCCCCGATCCCGCAGCTGAATCAACTTTAGGAGAAGGTCCTGGCACTTGCTGGACTTTCTTGGGTGCCCTGATGTCTTCTTCACAACAATTGAACCTCTCTCCTTGAAGTTCTTGATGATCCGATAAATGGTTGATTTAGGTGCAATCTTACTAGCAGCAATATCCTTGCCTGTGAAGCCCTTTTTGTGCAAAGCAATGATGACGGCACGTGTTTCCTTGCAGGTAACCAAGGTTAACAGAGGAAGAACAATGATTTCAAGTACCACCCTCCTTTTAAAGCTTCCAGTCTGTTATTGTAACTCAAACAGCATGACAGAGTGATCTCCAGCCTTGTCCTCGTCAACACTCTCACCTGTGTTAACGAGAGAATCACTGACATGATGTCAGCTGGTCCTTTTGTGGCAGGGCTGAAATGCAGTGGAAATGTTGTTTTGGGGATTAAGTTAATTTTCATGGCAAAGAGGGACTTTGCAATTAATTGCAATTCATCTGATCACTCTTCATGACATTCTGGAGTATATGCAAATTGCCATATTCAAAACTGAGGCAGCAGACTTCATGAAAATTAGTATTTGTGTCATTCTCAAAACTTTTGACCACGACTGTACAGTACCCAGTGAAAAGTTTGGACACTCCTACTCATTCAAGGCAAAGGGTGGCTATTTGAAGAATCTCAAATACAAAATATATTTTGATTTGTTTAACACTTTTTTGGTTACTACAAGATTCCATATGTGTTATTTCATAGTTTTGATGTCTTCACTAGTTTTCTACAATGTAAAATATAAGAAAAACCTTTGAATGAGTAGGTGTGTCCAAACTTTTGACTGGTAGTGTATGCACAAACTCTTCCGAACTGTTTGGCTGGGAAGCATGCGGACATCTTAACTGGTCTGTTGAAGGGTTTGGCAGGTTTGCATAAATAGCTCCCTGACCTCCCAACCCCCTCTGTACTTTAAAGACCATGATAAACTACCATCCTCTTTGAAGACCTCCCTTCTCCCCTCCCTGGTTTAGATAGGTGAGTAGGATGATGTTTTCCCTTAGACACTGATCCAAGATCAGTTTTCCTCTAATGGGTAAGGTTAGGATTTATAGGGGGGTTAGCTGATTAGTAGAAATGTGCAACTCCTACTCAGGGCTCTGTTAGATAACAGGGTAGACAAGATTCCACTCCTCCAGATCCACCCACAATGCTCTGGGTTTACATACCCAGACTCCTCTCTGTTCCTTGCTGGATTCTCCACCCAAACACAGCCTCAGTTCGATGCACATGAGACGTCAGCGTTACTATGGAGACTGCTCCCCTGCTGCACATCCACAGCCTCTGACACACACACCATCCCACACACCTCCCTCCAGTGTTACCCCCACTCTTACACACACACACACACACGTGCCCATAGCAGCCATTGCTGTTGTCAGATGAAAACAAAAGAAGATAGTCAGTATAGGCCTGAGCTAAACTAACCCACAGGGATGGAGGGATCTGATCGGATTATCCCTGGAACTCAAAAACATTGTGTGAGTGAGAGACTGGGTTTGTCTGTGTGTGTTTGTGTGTGGTTTTGCTTCACTTTTCATCCTGAATGCCGGATTGACTGACAATAGTAGAGAAGTCTGTTTGAAGAGCCTAATTAATAGTTAATTGGTTTCCTTTCCAATCTGTGGATTAATGCACAAACATAGGGAGAGAGAGAGCGCAAGCTGTCAATCACTCTCTAACACACACTGTTACATCTACAGCTAAACGTGTGGGTTTGGATAATTATAGAAGATTGAAGATAGGATTTATAGTGTTACATTAACTTTAGCAAATGTCTGGAGTTTGTGCATACATGTGTGATGAGGGTGTGTGTGTGCTCCTGGATAGCAAATCTGTGCAGATGTGTTAAACAGTTTTTGTTGATGATGTTCTGTTTGTGTGTTTGTGAGTTAAAGGGAGCGTTTTAAGTCCATCTCTTTGTCATGGTGTTGTGTTGTTGTTGGCTGGGTGGTAGGGTAGGGCAGGGGAGCAGGTGGCTATATGGAATTAATGGACTTGGAGAAGGGGGCCAGAGGGGGATGCTTCAGATGGGACAGGACAGGGGGCAGAGAACGAAGTGTGTGTGTTTGAGACACCTCCTGTGTGCTACAGTAGGTGTTATTATATGGGTGAGTGAGTTGGTCACAAACACTACATTTATTACCATATCCATAATGGACAGAGGTGAGTGAGGCAACTTTAGCCTTCCCCGCCATCTCTCTCAATTATTAATTCATTATGGGATGGGATGGGAGATGGGTAGAGGCATGGACACACATGCTTACACTTACCAGGCGTTGCAATAGCTTTCAGAAATCTGCATTTTCAAAATGCAGACATTCATGATTTGGAGTGAACCCTGACTGAAGCTGAGCAGAATTTACAGTAAGAAGCATCTGCGTTTACATAACACGGCAAGATATTTTTCCTGCGTTTTATCTTTCATTTTCTGCAGAATCCTGCGTTAACGCGACGCCTGCTTACACACACACACACACACACACACACAAAAGTAGTGAACCTCTGGAAATCGGCCTGGTCTCAACAGCTGTGATGGGCGGGCACACTGGTGGGTCATGTATACCGTGGCCCAGGAGGGCCATAAATTAGAGCTAGTTAACATGAAGATAACAGGACACTGCATGACACTGCACTGACACGAGGGTTCTCCCCAAAGTCTAGTTCTTTTCTGGATCCAAAAAAGTGCTTAGGTGGTGGGCGTTGCAGGCGCGTGGCAATGGTCATGGTTGGCCCATCGGCGAGGCTGAATTTGGTCCGGTCCCTGGGCAAGAACATTTTACAGGCCCCCATCTTGGCGGTGTAGAGAAATGTTTGCGTTTGTAAGCAAATTTCCTGCAATTTTACATATTTCTCCATGGAGCTGAGATACATTTTTGTAGTTTTAAAGCAAATTTCCTGCAATTCTATGCATTTTGCCATTGCTAATGCTGTGTTCTTATGCTCAACGATAACAAAATCAATACTCCTGAATTCATAGTTTTTGTAATTTTCTATTCTCTCTGACTGTTTACCTTTTATTTTGTTGAGTTAGCTCTCAAAGATTATATTAAAAATAATATATAGGTCCGTTATCTTTTCTACGCTTCTCTAATGTTAAACATGTAAAATGTGGTGTACCGCAGGGCAGCTCTCTTGGCCCTGTACTATTTTTTTCAATTTTTACCAATGGCCTGCCACGGGCATAAAAACAAAGCCTGTGTGTCCATGTATGCTGGTGATTCCACCCTATATGCGTCAGCAACCACAGCTAGTGAAATCACTGCAACCCTAAACAAAGAGTTGCAATCAGTTTTAGAATGGGTGGCCAGTAAAAAAACTAGTCCTGAACATCTCTAAAACTAAGAGCATTGTATTTGGCACAAATCATTCCCTAAGTTCTAGAGCTGCCACTTTCAAGGAGCGGGACACTAATCCAGACGCTTATAAGAAATCCTGCTATGCCCTCTGACTAACCATCAAACAGGCAAAGTGTCAATACAGGACCAAGATCAAATTCCACAACACCGGCTCTGATGCTCGTCAGATGTGGCAGGGCTTGCAAACTATCATGGATTACAAAGGGAAACCCAGCCGCGAGCTGTCCAGTGACACGAGGCTATCAGACGAGCTAAATACCTTCTATGCTCGCTTCGAGGCAAGCAACACTGAACCATGCATGAGAGCACCAGCTGTTCCGGACGACTGTGTGATCCCACTTTCCGTAGCCGATGTGAGTAAGACCTTTTAAACAGGTTAACATTCACAAGGCCGGAGGGCCAGACGGATTACCAGGATGCGTACTCTGAGCATGCGCTGACCAGCTGGCAAGTGTCTTCACTGACATTTTCAAATTTTCCCTGACCTAGTCTGTAATACCTGCATGTTTCAAACAGACCACAATAGCCCTGTGCCCAAGAACGCCAAGGTAACCTGTCTAAATGACTATCGCCCCGTAGCACTCACATCTGTAGCCATTAAATGCTTTGAAAGGCTGGTCATGGCTCACATCAACACCATCATCCCAGACACCCTGTACACACTCCAATTAGCATACTGCCCCAACAGATCCACAGATGACACAATCTCTATTGCTCTCCACACTGCCCTTTCCAACCTGGACAAAAGGAACACCTACGTGAGAATGCTGTTCATTGATTACAGCTCAGCGTTCAACACCGTAGTACCCTCCAAGCTCATCACTAAGCTAAGAACCCTGGGATTAAACACTTCCCTCTGCAACTAGATTCTGGACATCCTGACGGGCCGCCCCCCAGGTGGTGAGGGTAGGCAACAACACATCCGCTACGCTGATCCTCAAAACAGGGGCCCCTCAGGGGTTTGTTCTTAGTCCCCTCCTGTACTTCCTGTTCACCCACGACTGTGTGGCCGTGCACGATTTCAACACCATCATTAAGTTTGCAGACGACGGTGGTAGGCCTGATCACTGACAACAAACTGCCTACAGGGAGGAGGTCAGAGACCAGGCAGTGTGGTGCCAGGACAACAACCGCTCCCTCAACGTCAGCAAGACAAAGGAGCTGATCATGGACTACATGAAACGGAGGGCCGAGCACGCCCCCATCCACATCGATGGGGCTGTAGTGGAGCAGGTCAAAAGCTTCAAGTTCCTCTCTGTCCACATCGCTAAGGAATTATCATGGTCCACACACACCAACACAGTTGTGAAGAGGGCATGACAACGCCTCTTCCCCCTCAGGAGGCTAAAAAGATTTGGCATGGGCCCTCAGATCCTCAAGAAGTTCTACAGCTGCACCATTGAGAGCATCTTGACTGGCTGCATCACCACTTGGTATGGCAACTGCTTGGCATCCAACCGCAAGGCGCTACAGAGGGTAGTGCAGATAGCCCAGTACATCACTGGGGCCGAGCTCCCTGCCATCCAGGACTTCTATACCTGGCAGTGTCAGAGGAAGGTCCTAAAAAAAGTCATAGAATGTTCTCTCTGCTACCGCACGGCAAGCGGTACCGATGCACCATGTCTGGAACCAACAGGACCCTCAACAGCTTCTACCCCCAAGCCATAAGACTGCTAAATAGTTATTCAGAGTAGCTATTGGTTAACTATTTAACTATCTGCAATCAGCGGCCTGATCAACTCTATGCGAAGGAGATGTGTCATGCTGCATGAGGCAAATGGTGGTCACACCAGATACTGACTGGTTTTCTGATCCACACCCCTACTTTTTTTTAAGGTATCTGTGACCAACAGATGCATATCTGTATTCCCAGTCATGTGAAATCCATAGTTTAGAGCCTAATGGATTTATTTCAATTGACTGATTTCCTTATATGAATTGTAACTCTATAAAATCTTTCAAATTGTTGTATGTTGCATTTATATTTTTGTTCAGTGTAAATGAGATTTCTGTATTTCATTTTCAATAAATTGCAATAAAAATTAAACATGTTTTCACTTTGTCCTTATGGGATATTGTGTGTAGATGGGTGAGAATCTGTTTTGAATTCAGGTTTTGACAAAATGTCAAGGGGTATGAATACTTTCTGAAGTGTGTACCATGGGGGGAAAAAAGTATTTAGTCAGCCACCAATTGTGCAAGTTCTCCCACTTAAAAAGATGAAAGAGGCCTGTAATTTTCATCATAGGTACACGTCAACTATGACAGACAAATTGAGGAAAAAAATCCAGAGAATCACATTGTAGGATTTTTTATGAATTTATTTGCAAATTATGGTGGAAAATAAGTATTTGGTCACCTACAAACAAGCAAGATTTCTGGCTCTCACAGACCTGTAACTTCTTCTTTAAGAGGCTCCTCTGTCCTCCACTCGTTACCTGTATTAATGGCACCTGTTTGAACTTGTTATCAGTATAAAAGACACCTGTCCACAACCTCAAACAGTCACACTCCAAACTCCACTATGGCCAAGACCAAAGAGCTGTCAAAGGACACCAGAAACAAAATTGTAGACCTGCACCAGGCTGGGAAGACTGAATCTGCAATAGGTAAGCAGCTTGGTTTGAAGAAATCAACTGTGGGAGCAATTATTAGGAAATGGAAGACATACAAGACCACTGAAAATCTCCCTCGATCTGGGGCTCCACGCAAGATCTCACCCCGTGGGGTCAAAATGATCACAAGAACGGTGAGCAAAAATCCCAGAACCACACGGGGGGGACCTAGTGAATGACCTGCAGAGAGCTGGGACCAAAGTAACAAAGCCTACCATCAGTAACACACTACGCCGCCAGGGACTCAAATCCTGCAGTGCCAGACGTGTCCCCCTGCTTAAGCCAGTACATGTCCAGGCCCGTCTGAAGTTTGCTAGAGTGCATTTGGATGATCCAGAAGAGGATTGGGAGAATGTCATATGGTCAGATGAAACCAAAATATAACTTTTTGGTAAAAACTCAACTCGTTGTGTTTGGAGGACAAAGAATGCTGAGTTGCATCCAAAGAACACCATACCTACTGTGAAGCATGGGGGTTGGAAACATCATGCTTTGGGGCTGTTTTTCTGCAAAGGGACCAGGACGACTAATCCGTGTAAAGGAAAGAATGAATGGGGCCATGTATCGTGAGATTTTGAGTGAAAACCTCCTTCCATCAGCAAGGGCATTGAAGATGAAACGTGGCTGGGTCTTTCAGGATGACAATGATCCCAAACACACCGCCCGGGCAACGAAGGAGTGGCTTCGTAAGAAGCATTTCAAGGTCCTGAAGTGGCCTAGCCAGTCTCCAGATCTCAACCCCATAGAAAATCTTTGGAGGGAGTTGAAAGTCCGTGTTGCCCAGCGACAGCCCCAAAACATCACTGCTCTAGAGGAGATCTGCATGGAGGAATGGGCCAAAATACCAGCAACAGTGTGTGAAAACCTTGTGAAGACTTACAGAAAACGTTTGACCTGTGTCATTGCCAACAAAGGGTATATAACAAAGTATTGAGAAACTTTTGTTATTGACCAAATACTTATTTTCCACCATAATTTGCTAATAAATTCATTAAAAATCAGACAATGTGATTTTCTGGATTTTTTTTCTCATTTTGTCTGTCATAGTTGACCTGTACCTATGATGAAAATTACAGGCCTCTCTCATCTTTTTAAGTGGGAGAACTTGCACAATTGGTGGTTGACTAAATACTTTTTTTCCCCACTGTAACTGTTAGACGCACCCACACATAAACACACACAAATGCACATGTCAATGTTTTTAAATTGTAGTCTTGTCTGTAATGAATTTTTTGTTGTGGCAGACCCCTGTAAGAATACCTTTCGCCATTGGGTTCGGCTAATGGTGATCCTAATAAAATAAAATAAAATCAGAATAAAATACATACTTTATAGTCTTTTGCGTGTGTGTCACTGAGCAGCAGTGCTTGATGTTCTTTGTACCCTCTGGCCGCTGTCTCTGTTCTTCCTCAGAGGTTGGACCTCAGCCACAACACAGCTGCTTAACGAAACTCCCCCTCTGAGCTTTTTTTCTCACTCTCTTTTCTACCCTCCCTTTCTTTCTCTTGCCCCCCTTTCTCTATACCAATGTCTTTCCCCATTCCCCCTCTGTGCACCATGTTGAGATAAGGTAATAGCAGACATGATGATCTGGTCGCTCTCTCTCAGCCTGGCCTTGTTGGTGGCTGCAGGGCTAATTTTGAACCGAGAGAAGCAGGAGGGGCGGGAGGGACTGTGGATTGCTCATGGGACTGAAATTACTGAGCTGAAACACAAAGGCCCTTTCCCCCTCAGTCTATCTCCCTCCATTTGTCTCTTTCTGCCTTTTTAGGTCTCCTTCTTTCTCGCTGTGTATTTCCTCCTCCCTCCTCTCTCCTTTCCCCTCTCTATTCTGCTTCACTTTCCCCCTCTCACTCTCTGTTTCCCCTCTCCCTCTCCATTAGCTCAGGAACAGGCTGTAATGTTCAGTCATCACAGTGCTCTGCCGGCTTGTTTTTAACTGGCCTGTGATGTTGGGTATATAACTCATCATCTGCTGCTGGACTGCTCTGCTGTGGGCTGCCTGTAAAAACACCCTCTCAGCCCCACACGGAGTCTCAATCCCAATATCCCCGCCCCCCCCCATCCTTAGCCCTCCCCCTCATTTTCAAGTGCCCCTTGGTGGGGGTGTGTCCCTCAAATGGAGCAACTAGTGGTAGGGAGCGATAACCCTAGGGAATGGGACATCACTATATCACTCACACACATCAGAAGCCACTGAAGGATAGCCTACTACGCAATTAATTGACGACGAGCATTGTTGTTCACAATGCCTTTACTGGTGGTAGTAATAGCTGTCCTTATTTCTCATGCAACAAATACGTACTTACCATATGAGCAACAAATGAGAACTGCAAAACAACAATGTGCCCGTAATGTACCCGTCCTCTGGCTGTGGTTCAGTGTGGAGTAGTACTGAAGCAGGACTTTCATTCCATAATAGCAGTTTGACATGGAACAGTCACATTTCCTTTAATCAGTCATTTTCTGCAGTTTCTTGGGGATTAATGATTAACATTAATCCCCAATTAAAACCACTCTTCTGAACTAATATTTATACCAAATGTTTTAGGGTCCATACACAGATCGGCTACATAGCTAGTTACACATCCATAGGCATACAGGTATTTTTATCCTCCACTACACAATAAGCAAGAAAATAGTTGGCTACGTTACTTCAGCTGCTTTGCATGACAAAATTCTTCAATCTCTAACTTCTAATTTGCTTCCATTTGCTAGTATTTCTGTCAGCCATTTTTCCTGAAGCGACTTGGGTCGCAGAGCTTCATGGGAGTTTTGGGAGCCACTCGATAGGAAGTGACATTGGCTCCAATCGAGGTTTTGCCTTTTAGATTTCGAGAAAATTAACAACTAAGGAATACTTTTTTTTACTTCTCCCGTTGACTTCTCAAATCCCGTTGACTTCTCAAACCCCGGTCTGGTCTGCCGTGTCTGCTTTGCTAGCTTTCCGGAAGTCTCACGATGCTGCACCTCTTGGTTTAGAAACTCTGTGGCTGAGATGTCTCAGTTGGATTGTGATCATTTGGCTTCCTCATAAACCCACATAATGCCCATTTACAGCTTTGCCATAACTATGGCCTATATCTCTCTTCCCAGACTGTGGGAACAGATGTCAATTAGGCTTTTCAGGGTTTTGATAAGGGTAAAGTTGTATGGTTGTTTTTTTAAAAGCGGTATTGTTTTTTCATACGTGTGCATTTACATACATTTATATAAAGCTGTTAGCTGTCTGTCACACCTGGGTGAGTTTCTTTGGCAGGTAGGGAACATTCCCCAGCCAACTTGGCAGGTGCACCCAGGACATTACTGCCAGACCCTGATAGACATGATTATTACCACTCAGATGGATGTGGATGATAAATTATGAGTCACATAAAGGCTAAAGATGAGATCTCATCTCCTACTCTCTCTTAAGCCGGGTGTACACTACACGATTTTGGCCCCAATTTAGCTGTCCCAGACAAGTTTTTGAGATCAGCGACAAAATCCCCATGTCATTCCCTACTTTGGGGTGCGCGGCCGTCACCGACGCTCATTTAATGTGAGTGGGTCAGAGACTCAATCTGAGGGCTACTGATCTCGTCTTTGAGCAGTCCCAGATGTCCCGATATTTTCAAACATGTTTGATTTTATCGGCACAAAATCTGCAATGCTCTTGTCGTGTGAAATGTGCAACAACAAGTTTTCAGAATGGTGATCAGCAATAGCCAATGAGAGCTGGCCAGAGAAGGAGCCAGTGAGATGATGATGATGATGATGTTTGGCATCACCCAGAATGTGTAGACTCTCGAGCAGGAGCCATGACTACTACTAGTATGCATTTGTACTTGCCTTTAAACAAAGGCAAAGTGTCATATTGTTACGCTTCGAACACACCGTCTGCGTCATTGCGTTTTGGTACACCAGAAGTACATTCATTTCCAATGGAACCCTGCGTTTGCCTTGCAGCATTGCGTTGTAGAGGCAGATGCAGTGCGTTCTGTGTGGTGCATACGTTGGATTTATCGAATGTATGCGTCAAACTGTTTAGCGTAAACGGGTTAACAGAAATGGTAGCAGAAGGTGAATGTTGAACTTTTGTTGCACACACATCTAGATATCTAGATGATGCTGCGTACTATTTTGCGCAATGACGCAGTTGGTGTGTTCAAAGCGTTAGAGCTCTGAAGTTCACAAGCAATGTTATTCAATTCAAAATGTTAGCTAGATATTTCAACTCTGTATGGCAAGCGTGAATGTCTGACTGAAAACGTTTGAGGCTGCTTTGAGCCACCACTCATTGTAGCTACGTTAAATCTAATCGCATCACATCATTGTTTTAGTGAGAGCGCGGTATCGAGAATCCTCACAACCAAGTGAAGAATCTTCTAATATGTGACCCACGTCTGTGCCACATCATTTAGTGTGCGCACCACTACGTTGGCAAGACATAAAAACGACAGGAAAGACGGTTGTTTAATGTGAGAGGCTCAGCGATGTTAGGATTTTCAAAGTCGTGTACACCCGGCTTTACGCTCACTTCTCTACTGTATGGTGTGTGTGTGTGTCTGCCATACTGACTCAGAAAAAGTGAGGTCTCGATCTGTCCCTGTCCCTGTCTCTGCCTGCCTGTCCGTCTCCATCACAGCTTCTCACAGAGTACTGCTGGTGAAAGGATATATGTAAAATAAAATAGATGTAATGTAAGAGCAGCCTTATATATGACCCATGGCCATATAAATGTGAAATGGTGAGAAATAGGCCTTGCTTCAACAGTCCTCTGAAATGAATTGATGGCTGAGGTGGTCCATTTCTTTCAAATGAAAATCCCCCTTTCTCTCTCCCTCCCTCTTTCCTTCTCTCACACTCTCTCTTTCTCTCTGGTAATGGGTGTTAAAGGGGCATGAGGTTGAGGGGTTCCATAGGGAGAGGGAGGCAGATTGATTTTGGAGAAGGTTTAACCCGAGTCTAGAGCGAGACATATACACACGCACAAACCAGCTCACGGTGAAGTATACGTATCATGTTTGTGTGCCTCCATCATGTAGCACCCGGGAGACTGCTTCTGCCTCTCTTTGTTCTCTCTCGTTCTTGTCATCCCCCTCTTTCTATCCATCCATCCACCCACCCATCCCTCTCTCCCTCCCCCCTCTCTCTATCTGAGAATGTTCACAGGATTCCAGATCTTTCAGATGAGACTGAGGCTCCCTGTGGAGCGATTGAGGACACTGACTGAGGCTGAGCCCATTTATTGATTTATTTATCTATGTTCTATAATAATATATTCCCCTTTCACACTGCCTCCAGTTGCCTTTACCCCACATTTCTTCTAGTTCTTCTTACCCCTAAAAGTTCTGTGTTTGGTGGAGGAGTTGAGACGGGACAGGGATTGTGTTCTGATCATTACTCCATGGTATGGCCCATTCTGTGACAGAAATGGATCCACCTGGGTATAGTGAGGAATGATGGTCAGGGCTCGATGTGCTGTTACAGCATGTATATAGCCAAGTTAATGTTACTCATTGTGTATTTATTCCTCTTTTTTTCTATATTATTGGCTCTGCGTTGTAGAGAAGTAAGGAAACATTTCACTGTTAGTCTACACCTGTTGATTAGGAAGCATGTGAAATATAAGATTTGATTTGAGAGAGGAGAGGTAGCAGGACCACTGATGCCAGCAGGATGACAAAAGATGGGTGGCTTCAAATATGATCAGCCGTAACGTGTGTGTGTGTGTGTGTGTGTGTGTGTGTGTGTGTGTGTGTGTGTGTGTGTGTGTAATTATCCTGTGAGGGTTAGTAAGTCGGTGGTGTGTAAGTGCTAACAGTACAGTGCTGTGAGATGATGCTGTTTTCACTGTGGATAAGACACCAGCCACAAATGATTGGATTAGTGTTTAACCCCCCCTCCACCAATATAATCCTCTTTACAGCTTCCTCTTTTGGTGCGTGTGCACACGTTAGTTGATGTTTCAAAACGTTTTAGTGTCATTGCCTGAATTTTTTTTGACTACCTGCTTTTGCCTGACCAGCGAACAGACTTGAGAGGATGTTAGAGTGACAGACAGACAGACAGACAGAGACCGGCAGAGGGCTGTCAGAGGGGTAGAGGCAGAGCTATATAGGGCTTGTAGATGAACGCCATCAGTTCCAGGGGCAGCGAGTGATAAAGACAGTGCAGCCAGAGGTGAAGAGGCAGCCAGATAGTGGGTATAGAGTGATCAGTTAGAGGTCTGGAGGGTTTGGTATGTCATTGTCAGCCTTTCAAAACAGCCTGCAGAGTGCCGGGCTGCTTTGAAGTCTCACAGAGCCGCTTAAATCCTGCCTGAAAAGACGCAGAGAACCGCAAGGCACGGACGAGAGACAGGAATTTACTCAGAGAGAGAGAAACCGGGAAGAGAGACTAGAGGGAGTGAGAAAGAATGGAGAAGGGGGAGAGAGGCTGGAGGATTTATGAGGAGAGGTAGAGAGTGATGAGAGGGAGCGGCGAGGAGATGGAGAGAGAGGGAGAGCCTGACAGAAAGAAACAGAGAGATGAGTGGTGAAGGTGAATAATGGTTTGGTGCTCAAACAGTATGAGTAGTAGCAGCCTAATCATGATGTGGTGAGGAATGTATTGTTAGCATTTATGCAGGATCAGGGCAGCAGTCATTTGAGCATCAGTGATACAGGACCAGGGCAGCAGTAATGTGAGCATCAGTGAGTGATACAGGACCAGGGCAGCAGTAATGTGAGCATCAGTGATACAGGACCAGGGCAGCAGTAATGTGAGCATCGTGTACAGGACCAGGGGGAAACAGAGGAGCACGGAACAAAGGCAGAGCAGTGAACAGGATCAGGGCAGCAGTAATGTGAGCATTAGTGATACAGGACCAGGGCAGCAGTAATGTGAGCATCAGTGATACAGGACCAGGGCAGCAGTAATGTGAGCATCAGTGATACAGGACCAGGGCAGCAGTAATGTGAGCATCAGTAAAACAGGACCAGGGCAGCAGTAATGTGAGCATCAGTGATACAGGACCAGGGCAGCAGTAATGTGAGCATCAGTAAAACAGGACCAGGGCAGCAGTAATGTGAGCATTAGTGATACAGGACCAGGGCAGCAGTAATGTGAGCATCAGTAAAACAGGACCAGGGCAGCAGTAATGTGAGCATTAGTGATACAGGACCAGGGCATCTGTAATGTGAGCATCAGTGATACAGGACCATGACTGTGAGCTGTATGTTGTCAGACTGAAAGGTGCCCTGGTCACTAATGCTCCACTGTAATGTTAATATCTTATCTTACTGAGAAGCCAACACAGCCACATAGAGTGCAAGAGAGAGGACAGAAAGAGGGAGGAAGGGAATGGATAAATGTAGGGCGACGACAACAACAACTTCCCAATATCAAACCAGTGAGTTATTCCATGATCACACATTTAGTGCGGATAAAAGCATACTTATTTTGACACGATGGGTTAGTTCCTGGAGGCATCTTCCTCTCTCTATCTCTCTCTCTGTCTCTATCTTTGGGTGTCTGTGTGTGTGTCTCTCTCTCTCCCTCCCTCTCACTTTCTCGCTTTCTCTCGATCTCGGTGTCTCTCTCTCTCTCTCTCTCTCTCTCTCTCTCTCTCTCTCTCTCTCTCTCTGTGTGTGTCTCTCTATCTTTGGGTGTGTGTATCTCTCTCTCTCTCTCGCTTTCTCTCTCTCGCTTTCTCTCTCTCTCTCTCTCTCTCTCTCTCTCTCTCTCTCTCTCTCTCTCGCTCTCTCTCTCCTCTCTCTCCTCTCTCTCTCTCTCTCTCTCTCTCTCTCTCTCTCTCTCTCTCTCTCTCTCTCTCTCTCTCTCTCTCTCTCTCTCTCTCTCTCTCTCTCTCGTTTTAGTGTGTTTAAATCTCCTGCCTGTAAATTCATGGGCAGATCTATCTTATTGTGGTCCATTGGATATGTGAAGCCTCAGTGATAAAAAATATATATATATTTATCTCTGAAAAGCTGTTCTTATTGAATTGAAATCCCTTTAAACTGAAAACAAATCAGACATATTTTATGAGCTCATGAGGCAAAATGGAAAGAAAAAGACAAAGGACCACAACACCAAGCTCAGGAAGGATGGAAACAAGAAGCAAATTCACACACTCAAGCACGCACACACACACAGAAATAAATGTGGTCCATTTTCTCTCATTTTGCCGACTCATTGAGCACTCACTGAGGTTTGTTCATTTTCAACTAGATAACTTTTTATAGGCACAACACACACACACACACACACAGTCATGACAGTTAAAGAAAAAGGGGGAATGAAAGTGTAAGAGAAATTACTGAGCGGGAGAGAGGGGGGTGAACGAGGGAGAGAGAATGTTTGAACGAGGGAGTGTGGATGTTGAAAGTTTAAAAAGCTGTTCTATTGAAATATTAATGCAGTCCATTGTGCCTATAGACACACATCCTCTCAGAGACTCTCATCCACTCTGTGGAACACACACACAGCTGTGTTCCCCAGTTGTTCATTCAGACAGGAAGCAGTGTCTTGTCCCCCTCTGTCTGCGGTGTGTGTTTTTCTGTGTTGTCGGCTCTCCTTTGAGAGGGAGGCTTGTATGTTTTCTCTCAATGGTGTGTCTGAACTGTACTGGGATCTTCCCCAGCTGAAACTGACCACAGATGTTTCAACTGACATCCATGTCCTCCACCAAGAACTGAAATAACATCCTTGTATTACATTTTACATTTACATTTTAGTCATTTAGCAGACGCTGTTATCCAGAGCGACTTACAGTTAGAGTGCACACATTATTATTTTAATTTTTCATACTGGCCCCCCGTGGGAATCGAACCCATAACCCTGGCGTTGCAAACGCCATGCTCTACCAACTGAGCTACATCCCTGCCGGCCATTCCCTTCCCTACCCTGGACGACGCTGGGCCAATTGTGCGCCACCTCATGGGGGCGACAGCATCACCCCTGTCGTGTGGGTGGGTGGGTGGGTGGCATGACTTCCTCTCAGCCCGGTAATGTGTGCTTCATGTTTTAACAACCTTACACTGACCTCATGTATTTTACAGCTGTTCTAATGACAGGGTGTGTGAGTACACTGTCTGGTACTATAGGGCTTTTCTTCAGGACACTGAGTGGACCTGTCATGTTGACTCTGTTCATCTTGGGAGAGTGCTGGAGCTAAAGCTCCCAGGATGCAAAATGTTTTAACAGCAGTTTTGTAACCAATGTTCTTTCTGTCTTTCCCGTTCCCCCTCTCCATCTGTTTCCCCCTATCAGGCGTGAGCGTGGCCCAGAGGGTAGTGACCGTTCAGAGTGGACCGCTGGTACGGACGGAGGGCAGTCATGTGACCATCTGGTGCAACGTGACTGGCTACAAGGAGGGCGTGGAGCAGGACTTTGAGTGGTCCATGTACTTGACCTCGGTGCCCGACCGCGAGATCCGCATCGTGAGCACGGCCCAGTCCAACTATGCGTACGCGGTGTACGCCCAGAGGGTCAACAGTAAGGAGATCTGGGTAGAGAGGCTGACCAGGGACTCAGCCCTGCTCCACATCACCAAGGTCCAGGCCAGAGACCAGGGGCTGTTTGAGTGTTACACCCCCAACACAGATGGACAGTACCTCGGCTCCTACAGCGCCCGCACCAACCTCACCGGTGAGTCCATGTTACAACACAAGGCTGTGTTCCAATTGGCACACTATTCCCTAGAGCCCTCAAACTCAACTCTAGACCTCGAAGCCAGTTCCACTGCGTTCTTTCATTGTTCCCCTCTAATCAGGGACTGATTTTAGGTGGTTGCAATTAATTATCAGGTAGATCAGAAAACCAGCAGGCTCCGGATCTCGTAGGGTAAGAGTTGAATACCCCTACCCTATAGTATACTACATTTGACCAGGGCTGATATCTAGCACACTGCACATGGAGCATAGACACTAGCTGATAGGATGTGTACATATAGGATGTACATACAGAAGGGGTCTCCAACCCTGGTCTTGGTGCAGAGGTTTTTGTTCTAGCCAAGCACTAACACATCTTATTCAACTAATCAAGGTCTTCTAACTTGATCAGAAGACTATTGTTGAACAAAAGCCTGCACACGCTGTTACTCTCCAGGACTTTGGTGGATTTAGGCCTACGTACTGTTTCTGCAGTCAACACAAGGTTACACTATGAGATATCCTTTTATTGTCAATGGGGTCATATGGTAGGATAGGCCTAGTCATTGAGTGGCTGGCTGGATCAGCGAGTCGGGAGGAAGTGCTCAGTGTCACACAGAGGGCCACCTGTCTTTGGTCAGAGAATGTCGTGCCTCACCCCACTCTGTCACCAGCATCTGTTCCTCTGTGAGCTGTTTTAATAACACACTCTGTGTGTGTGTGTCTGTCACCAGCATCTGTTCCTCTGTGCCACACACACACACACAAAGCCGCTCAAACATTCCCAGAGTTCCCAAGGCACAGCTGGTATGGTTGGGAATTCCGCTCACAGGTCGGAATCTGGTTCCCGTCATGTCTTCATCCCTGATGCTGGTGACCTTGCACTGAGAGAGGGATACGAGGTCACGCCAGGCGCTCATGGGAGTAACCTCAGTTATGTTAATAGTCATACAATATGCCAATGTGAGAGTTGATAGACTAATGAAGTCTAGTCGGTGTGCCATTATAGCTGATTTTAGTTTGTCACTGTTAGCCAGGTGTACATTGCTTAAAAGACCCATACTTATATTTATCAGTATTTTTAATACTTTCCCTCTGAATATGTGTTGGGTGAGGCCGGGGCATAAAGGCCCCTGTACTAACTGTAGTATATTGGTGGCCTTGCAGCAGTATGCACGGTATGCTTTGAATGTGGGGCAAGGCTCAGGCGTAAAGCACTGCAAAATGGTGCTGCTGATAGCATACTGTATTTATAGAGTGTGTGTGTCTGGGGGGGGGGGTGTTATATGAACCCCTCTCTGTGTCTATAATCTTAGCCCAGTTCCCCACGGTCAGGGGGACGTTACAGGGGTCTCCTCTTCTCTCCTCCACTCTCTCTCTTTTCCCTCCCTCCCCTCATCCCCCTCTCTCAGCAGCTGCACGCGTCCGGATATACAATACCCTGTCTTCCCCCCACTGCCTCCCTCTCCTTCACTCTCTCACACACTCCTTCATTCTCTCACGTTTTCTCTCACTCGCTCTCTCTGTATCAGTTCTCTGTTTGGGATCGAAGAACATTCTCGTCTCGAAGCAGGAAGTGTGTGTCTCACCAGAGGGAAGTTGGCTATCTAATCAGAGAATAGGAGGAAATAGTGGAGAGCGGGAGGAGTTAGTGGGGGATAGAAATTGATAGGAGGAAAAACGGTGTAATCTGTGTGGTTGCTAAGTGAAGGACGGTGACACACAGGGATCAGTGTCCTCTCTGTCACAATGGGCTCTGTGAGACTGATTTATGCAAGTGGAACAGTGGATCCTCTGTCCCCCGCACCTGGCCTGTCCGATACTGTATCATCGTTGTTTGAGTGAGGTGTGTCTATTGTGTGTGCGGTAGAATATAACACCTGAGCCGTGTGTGTGGCTGATTGTTCAGAAAGATGATATCACACTGTCTGTCACACCTTTTTATAATGAGACATGAGTCTACATGTGTCTGTGTGGTGTGGGCTAACTGAACAAACTGGCGCCCAATTTCTAATCAACTCATCAAAGCACCAACAAGTTATTGAAAATAACTTAAAATAAATTCACAATATTAGTAACGTTTGGAGTGCGGACCATACAATATTTGACTTTGTATCTACAGTGTGTCCTTTTTAGTTGTACAAAGCAACTAAAGACTTTCCAATCACAAGGCCTGGAGAAGTGATGTTTTCTGACTGATCAGTGTTGTAACACGGATGCCCTGCCAGGTTAAAGGTGAAAGGCTAACATCACCGTGTGTAACCGCTTGTACAGAAGTAGTTCCAAGTCAGGGGTCAAGCGCAGTCTGTTTTCTCCCATAAGATGGAACACTGATCCAGGAGCCATGGCTCCAAGAGAGGGCGAGGATACCTGGAGCCAGGCTTAGCATCCTACGCACCAGCCTGTGTGTGTGTTTGTTCCATACACCACTGTGTTTGCGTGCGTGTCTGTCTGTGTGTGTGTGTGTGCATTTTTGTTCAATTAACCAGAATGTGTGTGTCTCCTACACATTAGCTCATGAGATAAAAATCCAACAACAGGGAATGGTCCTACCCAATGTTCCCTCTAAAAATCCAACAGCATGGAATGGTCCTACCCAATGTTCCCTCTAAAAATCCAACAGCATGGAATGGTCCTACCCAATGTTCCCTCTAAAAATCCAACAGCATGGAATGGTCCTACCCAATGTTCCCTCTAAAAATCCAACAGCATGGAATGGTCCTACCCAATGTTCCCTCTAAAAATCCAACAGCATGGAATGGTCCTACCCAATATTCCCTCTAAAAATCCAACAACATGGAATGGTCCTACCCAATGTTCCTTCTAAAAATCCAACAGCATGGAATGGTCCTACCCAATGTTCCCTCTAAAAATCCAACAGCATGGAATGGTCCTACCCAATGTTCCCTCTAAAAATCCAACAGCATGGAATGGTCCTACCCAATGTTCCCTCTAAAAATCCAACAACATGGAATGGTCCTACCCAATGTTCCCTCTAAAAATCCAACAGCATGGAATGGTCCTACCCAATGTTCCCTCAAAAAATCCAACAGCATGGAATGGTCCTACCCAATGCTCCCTCTATAAATCCAACAGTATGGAATGGTCCTACCCAATGTTCCCTCTATAAATCCAACAGTATGGAATGGTCCTACCCAATGTTCCATCTAAGCTGCGTGCGGGATGCCACACAGAAGAAATATCAGCGCGAGCAGAGAAGCACGAGATTGAAGTTCACTGAACTTTCTAGACTTTTCCCCGTTAGTTAACACTATCAACGTTTCCCTTTACTGTGGGAATTGTAATCAAACCAACGTAATATTAGCCACTTTCAATGCAACATACCGAAACAAAATGAACTATGCAAGACTTAGTATGCAAAACTAACTATACAAGAGATTCTGTTGTAGGCATAACGCATGGAGTAAGATTCTATTGCATTGACAGCACGAACTCTACACAGACCGTTGTGCCATAACCAATCAGAGCTGCAGTAGGCCTATATGCAAATAGACCATTGCCATATATGGATCTGTGCCATTCACTTTGAACTGGACTGTTTTTACAGTATCAGCGGTCGTGAGAAGATGTGCTTGTTTTGAGATCAAAGTGAAAGCTACATGTAGCGTCGTGTGCACATTTGTACATTTGTTCATATCCTTTGCTAGTTAGTGAGTTATTAGCCCAGTTATAGATCATTTGTAGTCAGCAATGTGGGATTGATTGCCTCCTACAAGAGCTCAAAAGCAAGTCGGGTAAAAAGCTTGTTTTTGTCTTAAAGGGGCAGTGTTTTATTTTGAGACAGGCTTTAATAAGCTAAGTAGCAGAGGGTAGCATATTTTGTGGTTTCTTGCATCAAACACAACAACATTTTCAGTCGCCTTGTCTGAAGGACAAGTGGATAAATGGGTTAATGTCAAGCCCTGCATGTTTTTTTCAAAAGTCTCAAGGAATGTAGGCCTACATTGAACACCACACATTGGCTTCTACTGTAGGCTGAATGATAGAACAGCTATTTCCATTTTAAAATGTTATGGGATGCATTTTCTCCATAGTTTTTTTTATGGTAGGCCACTCTGGTAGGCCTACATTATGATCAAATAGCCAAAGTAGCCTACTTGACCACTGTTAAAACTAACTTAAAGCAGATACAGCCTCAGTGTTCACAGTAAACGCACTCCGGAAGTTGCACTGAATTTTCACAGCTTTCATGTTTGCGCTCAGCAGACCAGAAATTTGCTCAGTGATGAAAAAAAATAGAGGGAACATTGGTCCTACCGTGTGTGTGTGTTCCCATGCATGTCCCACGCACCAGCCTGTGTGTGAGTGTGTCCAAGGCACCAGCTTGTGTGAGAACAGGGACAAACAGCAGACTGCTCTTCTCCTACTCAGCCATGTGGCTCAAAAACACTCAGTCACATTCAAGACCACGGTAGTCTTAGTCACACTGGCTGCGTTCACACAGGCAGCACAATTCTGATCTTTTTTTCCACCAACTGAAGTTTTGATATTCAGTTTTTTCATATCAGATCTTTTTCAGAGCTGATCTGATTGGTCAAAAGACAAATTAGTGAAAAAAAAAGAACAGAATTGGGCTGCCTGTCTAAACACAGCCCACACATACATCGACAGTACTCCTCTATAGAGTGGATCATTACGTTTCTCTCACAGACAGAGCAGAGTATGACAGAGCACTCCTTTGCTACATTTGCTTAAATTGCTGGACATTATCTTATAAACCCATTGGCTTAAGGGGCTAGTTATAGTATATAGAGTTTGACTGATATAGAGAATGAGTGGATGGGAGAGATAGAGAGAAAGAGATCTGGGGAGAAACAGTGTGTGATGGAGAAATAATGAGCCCTTCTTCCTGGCTCAGTCCGATTGGTTAGATCTCCCCAGACTCTACCCACAATGGAGCTGGTGCTATAGGGGTGCGTTTTAAATAGTCTGTGTCTGATATGACTATTAGGGTTAATGCCATGCCTATGATAATTCTCATAGCAATTAGTTGACTAGGAGAGGTGTGTGTGTGTGCGGTGTGGTGTGTATGATAGTTTTAAGTGTGTTTTGAAGTATGTTTTAGCTGAGATCAGTGTGATACTTTTGTGTATATATAGTGTATGTGGACACCCTTTCAAATGAGTGGGTTCGGCTATTTCAGCCACACCTGTTGCTGACAGGTGTATAAAATTGAGCAGACAGCCATGCAATATCCATAGACAAACATTGGCAGTCGAATGGCCTTACTAACGAGCTCTGTAACTTTCAATGTGGCACCGTCATAGGATGCCACCTTTCCAACAAGTCAGTTCGTCAAATTTCTGCCCTGCTAGATCTGCCCCGGTCATCTGTAAGTGCTTTTATTGTGAAGTGGAAACGTCTAGGAGTAACATCGGCTCAGCCGTGAAGTGGTAGGCCACACAAGCTCACAGAACCGAACCGCCGAGTGCTGAAGCGCGTAACGTGTAAACATAGTCTGTCCTCGTTTGCAACTCTCAGTACCGAGTTCCAAACTGTCTCTGGAAGCAACGTCTGCACAATAACTGTTTGTCAGGAGCTTCATGAAATAGGTTTCCATGGACGAGCAGCCGCACACAAGCCTAAGATCACCATGCGCAATGCCAAGCGTCGGCTGGAGTGGTGTAAAGCTCACCGCCATTGGACTCTGGAGCAGTGGAAACGCGTTCTCTGGAATGATGAATCACGCTTCACCATCTGGCAGCCCGACAAACAAATCTGGGTTTGGCGGATGGCAGGAGAACGCTACCTGCCCCAATGCATAGTGCCAACTTTAAAGTTTGGTGGAGGAGGTATAATGGTCTGGGGCTGTTTTTCATGGTTCAGGATAGGCCCCTTAGTTCCAGTGAAGGGAAATCTTAACGCTACAGCATACAATGACATTCTAGACGATTCTGTGCTTCCAACTTTGGGGCAACAGTTTGGGGAAGGCCCTTTCCTGTTTCAGTATGCCAATGCCCCCATGCACAAAGCGAGGTCCATACAAAATGGTTTGTCGATCGGTGTGGAAGAACTTGACTGGCCTGCACAGAGCCCTGACCTCTACCCCATCGAACACTTTTGGGATTAATTGGAACGCCGACTGCGAGCCAGGCCTAATCGCCCAACATCAGTGCCCGACCTCACTAATGCTCTTGTGGCTGAATGGAAGCAAGTCCCTGCAGCAATGTTCCAACATCTAGTGTAAAGCCTTCCCAGAAGAGTGGAGGCTGCTATAGCAGCAAAGGGGGGACAAACTCCATATTAATGCCCATAATTCTGGAATAAGACGTGCAAAGAGAAGGTGTCCACATACTTTTGGTCATGTAGTGCATCTCTCCCTCTCTCTTTTTAGAAGAGACTCCTCACACTTCTACTCTGCTTTAGTTTATTCTTTCCCCAAATCAGAGACAGGCTAGAGAGACTGATTGGGTCAAGACCGAATAAAGGGGGAGGTGTCTTCAGAATTTTTTTTTTCTTCCGTCATTCCACCAATGATGGATTCACCCAGCAAGACTATGGTATATGCTGCACTAATAGTCAGCCATCTATCCCTACCCCCTCTCTCTTTTCCTCCCTCCCTCCCACCTTCACTCTCTCTCCACCTCTTTCTTCCTGTCCTCTCCCCTCTTTGGCTGTCTAAGAGGCAGGTCTATGGCTTTGTCAATAAAAGTCTTGGCTCTCCAGCCTTGTCAGATTGAAGGAGGAGGAGGAGGGGGGAGAAGGGGGAGTGATTTAGGAATGAAGGTAGAGATGGGCGCAAGAACAGGAGGGATTGAGAGGAGTACTAGATGAAAGAATGGAGAGAAAAGGAGGAACAAGGTGGATTTACAAAGGATAGAGTGATGGAAAGAGATGGAGATAATGGTCTAGAGAGTGAGAAAGAGGGAGGGATGCTAGAGAGTGAGAAAGAGAGGGGGTGGCTAGAGAGTGAGAGAGGGATGGCTAGAGAGTGAGAGAGAGGGGGATGGCTAGAGAATGAGAGAGAGGGATGCTAGAGAGTGAGAAAGAGAGGGGGATGCTAGAGTGAGAAAGAGAGAGGGATGCTAGAGAGTGAGAAAGAGAGGGCGATGGCTAGAGTGAGAAAGAGAGATGGATGGCTAGAGAGTGAGAGAGAGATGGATGGCTAGAGAGTGAGAAAGAGAGGGGGATGGCTAGAGAGTGAGAAAGAGAGGGGGATGGCTAGAGAGTGAGAGAGAGGGATGGCTAGAGAGTGAGAAAGAGAGTGGGATGCTAGATACTGAGAAAGAGAGTGGGATGCTAGAGACTGAGAAAGAGAATGGGATGCTAGAGACTGAGAAGGAGAGAGGGAAGGCTAGAGAGTGAAAAAGAGAGGGGATGGCTAGAGAGTGAGAAAGAGAGAGGGATGGCTAGAGAGTGAGAAAGAGAGGGGGATGCTAGAGAGTGAGAAAGAGAGGGGGATGGATAGAGAGTGAGAAAGAGAGGGGGTTGGCTAGAGAGTGAGAAAGAGAGGGGGGTGCTAGAGTGAGAATGAGAGAGGGCTGCTAGAGAGTGAGAAAGAGCGGGGGATGGCTAGAGGGTGAGAAAGAGAGAGGGATGGCTAGAGAGTGAGAAAGAGAGGGGATGGCTAGAGAGTGAGAAAGAGAGGGGATGGCTAGAGAGTGAAAAAGAGAGGGGGATGGCTAGAGGGTGAGAAAGAGAGGGATGCTAGAGAGTGAGAGAGGGATGCTAGAGAGGGATGCTAGAGAGTGAGAAAGAGGGGGATGGCTAGAGAGAGAAAGAGAGGGGGATGGCTAGAGAGTGAGAAAGAGAGAGGGATGGCTAGAGAGTGAGAAAGAGAGGGGATGGCTAGAGATTTAAAAGAGAGGGGGATGGCTAGAGGGTGAGAAAGAGAGAGGGATGCTAGAGAGTGAGAAAGAGAGGGGATGGCTAGAGAGTGAAAAAGAGAGGGGATGGCTAGAGAGTGAAAAAGAGAGGGGATGGCTAGAGAGTGAAAAAGAGAGGGGGATGGTTAGAGGGTGAGAAAGAGAGGGGATGCTAGAGAGTGAGAAAGAGAGGGGATGGCGAAAGATTGAGAAAGAGAGATGCTAGAGAGTGAGAGAGGGATGGCTAGAGAGGGGATGCTAGAGAGTGAGAAAGAGAGGGGGATGGCTAGAGAGTGAGAAAGAGAGAGGGGTGCTAGAGTGAGAAAGAGAGAGGGATGCTAAAGAGTGAGAAAGAGAGGGGGATGGCTAGAGGGTGAGAGAGAGGGGGATGGCTAGAGAGTGAGAAAGAGAGAGGGATGGCTAGAGAGTGAGAAAGAGAGGGGATGGCTAGAGAGTGAAAAGAGAGGGGGATGGCTAGAGGGTGAGAAAGAGAGAGGGATGCTAGAGAGTGAGAAAGAGAGGGGATGGCTAGAGAGTGAAAAAGAGAGGGGATGGCTAGAGAGTGAAAAAGAGAGGGGATGGCTAGAGAGTGAAAAGGAGAGGGGGATGGTTAGAGGGTGAGAAAGAGAGGGATGCTAGAGAGTGAGAAAGAGAGGGGATGCTAGAGAGTGAGAAAGAGAGGGGATGGCTAGAGAGTGAGAAAGAGAGTGGGATGCTAGATACTGAGAAAGAGAGTGGGATGCTAGAGACTGAGAAAGACAGTGGGATGCTAGAGACTGAGAAAGAGAGTGGGATGCTAGAGACTGAGAAAGGGAGTGGGATGGTAGAGACTGAGAAAGGGAGTGGGATGCTAGAGACTGAGAAGGAGAGAGGGAAGGCTAGAGAGTGAAAAAGAGAGGGGATGGCTAGAGAGTTAGAAAGAGATGGGGATGCTAGAGAGTGAGAGAGTGGGATGGCTAAAGAGTGAGAAAGAGAGAGGGATGGCTAGAGAGTGAGAAAGAGAGAGGGATGGCTAGAGAGTGAGAAAGAGAGGGGGATGCTAGAGAGTGAGAATGAGAGGGGGAGGCTAGAGAGTGAGAAAGAGAGGGGGATGGCTAGAGTGAGAAAGAGAGGGGGATGGCTAGAGAGTGAGAAAGAGAGGGATAACAGAGAGTGAGAGAGGGATGCTAGAGAGGGATACTAGAGAGTGAGAAAGAGAGGGGGATGGCTAGAGTGAGAAAGAGAGGGGGATGGCTAGAGAGTGAGAAAGAGAGGGATAACAGAGAGTGAGAGAGGGATGCTAGAGAGGGATGCTAGAGAGTGAGAAAGAGAGGGGGATGGCTAGAGAGTGAGAAAGAGGGATGCTAGAGAGTGAGAGAGGGATGGCTAGAGAGGGGGATGCTAGAGAGTGAGAAAGAGAGGGGGTGGCTAGAGAGTGAGAAAGAGAGGGGGATGGCTAGAGAGTGAGAAAGAGAGGGGGATGCAAGAGTGAGAATGAGAGAGGGATGCTAGAGAGTGAGAAAGAGCGGGGGATGGCTAGAGGGTGAGAAAGAGAGAGGCATGGCTAGAGAGTGAGAAAGAGAGGGGATGGCTAGAGAGTGAGAAAGAGAGGGGATGGCTAGAGAGTGAAAAAGAGAGGGGGATGGCTAGAGGGTGAGAAAGAGAGGGATGCTAGAGAGTGAGAGGGGGATGCTAGAGAGGGATGCTAGAGAGTGAGAAAGAGAGATGCTAGAGAGTGAGAGAGGGATGGCTAGAGAGGGGATGCTAGAGAGTGAGAAAGAGAGGGGGATGGCTAGAGAGTGAGAAAGAGAGGGGGATGGCTAGAGAGTGAGAAAGAGAGGGGGATGGCTAGAGAGTGAGAAAGAGAGAGGGATGCTAGAGAGTGAGAAAGAGAGGGGGATGGCTAGAGAGTGAAAAGAGAGGGGGATGGCTAGAGGGTGAGAAAGAGAGGGGGATGGCTAGAGGGTGAGAAAGAGAGTGGGATGGCTAGAGGGTGAGAAAGAGAGGGGGATGGCTAGAGAGTGAAAAAGAGAGGGGATGGCTAGAGAGTGAAAAAGAGAGGGGATGGCTAGAGAGTGAAAAAGAGAGGGGATGGCTAGAGAGTGAAAAAGAGAGGGGGATGGTTAGAGGGTGAGAGAGAGGGGATGCTAGAGAGTGAGAAAGAGAGGGGGATGCTAGAGAGTGAGAAAGAGAGGGGATGGCTAGAGAGTGAGAAAGAGAGTGGGATGCTAGATACTGAGAAAGAGAGTGGGATGCTAGAGACTGAGAAAGACAGTAGGATGCTAGAGACTGAGAAAGAGAGTGGGATGCTAGAGACTGAGAAAGGGAGTGGGATGGTAGAGACTGAGAAGGAGAGAGGGAAGGCTAGAGAGTGAAAAAGAGATGGGGATGCTAGAGAGTGAGAGAGTGGGATGGCTAAAGAGTGAGAAAGAGAGAGGGATGGCTAGAGAGTGAGAAAGAGAGAGGGATGGCTAGAGAGTGAGAAAGAGAGGGGGATGCTAGAGAGTGAGAATGAGAGGGGGAGGCTAGAGAGTGAGAAAGAGAGGGGGATGGCTAGAGTGAGAAAGAGAGGGGGATGGCTAGAGTGAGAAAGAGAGGGGGATGGCTAGAGAGTGAAAAAGAGAGGGATAACAGAGAGTGAGAGAGGGATGCTAGAGAGGGATGCTAGAGAGTGAGAAAGAGGGATGCTAGAGAGAGAGAGGGATGGCTAGAGAGGGGGATGCTAGAGAGTGAGAAAGAGAGGGGGATGGCTAGAGAGTGAGAAAGAGAGGGGGATGGCTAGAGAGTGAGAAAGAGAGAGGGATGCTAGACTGAGAAAGAGAGGGGATGGCTAGAGAGTGAAAAAGAGAGGGGATGGCTAGAGAGTGAAAAAGAGAGGGGGATGGCTAGAGGGTGAGAAAGAGAGAGGGATGCTAGAGAGTGAGAAAGAGAGGGGGATGCTAGAGAGTGAGAAAGAGAGGGGGATGCTAGAGAGTGAGAAAGAGAGGGGGAGGCCAGAGAGTGAGAAAGAGAGGGGGATGGAGAGGGGAAGTGAGAAAGAAGAGGGAGTAGAGAGTGAGAAAGAGAGGGGATGGCTAGAGAGGAGAAAGAGAGGGGGATGGTAGAGAGTGAGAAAGAGAGAGGGATGGCTAGAGAGTGAGAAAGAGAGGGGGATGGTTAGAGAGTGAGAGAGAGGGGATGCTAGAGAGTGAGAAAGAGAGGATGCTAGAGAGTGAGAAAGAGAGGGGATGGTAGAGAGTGAGAAAGAGAGGGAGCTAGAGACTGAGAAAGAGAGTGGGATGCTAGAGACTGAGAAAGAGAGAGGGATGCTAGAGAGTGAGAAAGAGAGGGATGTAGAGATGAGAAAGAGAAGTAGAGAGTGAGAAAGAGAGAGGGAAGGTAGAGAGTGAGAAAGAGAGAGGGATGGCTAGAAGTGAGAAAGAGAGGATGCTAGAGAGTGAGAAAGAGAGGGATGTAGAGAGTGAGAAAGAGAGAGGGATGGTAGAGAGTGAGAAAGAGAGAGGGATGGCTAGAGAGTGAGAAAGAGAGGGGATGCTAGAGAGTGAGAAAGAGAGGATGCTAGAGAGTGAGAAAGAGAGAGGGATGTAGAGAGGGAGAAAGAGAGGGGGATGGCTAGAGAGGGAGAAAGAGAGAGGGGATGGCTAGAGA
Organism: Coregonus clupeaformis; assembly: GCF_020615455.1. Classification (NCBI taxonomy): domain Eukaryota; kingdom Metazoa; phylum Chordata; class Actinopteri; order Salmoniformes; family Salmonidae; genus Coregonus; species Coregonus clupeaformis. The sequence goes on from NC_059214.1 coordinate 30,977,230, forward strand.
GTGAGAAAAGAGAGGGATAAGAGAGTGAGAAAGGAGGAGAGGGATGGTAGAGAGTGAGAAAGAGGATGAGAGAGAGAAAAGGGGGATGTAGAGAGTGAGAAAGAGAGGGATGCTAGAGAGTGAGAAAGAGAGGGGATGGTAGAGAGTGAGAAAGAGAGGGATGTAGAGAGTGAGAAAGAAGGGATGCAGAGAGTGAGAAAGAGAGGGATGGCTAGAGAGTGGAAAGAGAGGGGATGGAGAGGTGAGAAAGAGAGGGATGGCTAGAGGGAGAAAGAGAGGGGATGCTAGAGAGTGAGAAAAGAGGGGGATGGTAGAGAGGAAAAGGAGGGAGGTAGAGAGTGAGAAGAGGGATGGCAAAGGAGAAAGAAGAGGGATGTAGAGAGGGAGAGAGAGGGATGGTAGAGAGTGAGAAAGAGGGGGGATGCTAGAGAGTGAGAAAGAGAGGGGGATGCTAGAGAGTGAGAAAGAGAGGGGATGGTAGAGAGTGAGAAAGAGAGAGGGATGAGAGACTGAGAAAGAGATGTAGAGAGTGAGAAAGAGAGAGGGATGTAGAGAGGAGAAAGAGAGGGGATGGCTAGAGAGTGAGAAAGAGAGAGGGATGTAGAGAGTGAGAAAGAGAGGGGATGCTAGAGAAGGGAGAAAGAAGGGAAAATATAAAAACAGTAGTAAGAAAGAGGCCAGAGAGAGCATAAGAAAAGAGCTAAATGAAAAGAGATGGAGCAGAAAAAGAGAGAACAGAAGAAGGCCAGAAAAAAGAGATAGAGAGATGAGAGAGGTGAGAAAGAGAGGATGCCAGAGATGTAGAAGAGAGGGATGGCAAAGAGAGAAAGATAAGGATGCATGAGAAAAAGAGAACGGAGAGAGATTGATAAGATAGAGAAAGATATATGAACAGAGAAAAAATGATTACATCAGAATGAGAAAGAGGATAAGAGGAAAAAAGGACAGAAGTTAGTAAAGAAGGAGAAAAGAGAAAGAGGATGTCCAGAGAATAAGACAGAGAGTAAAAGAGATGGAGACAGATATTGATGAAAGAGAGGGGAAGACCAGAGAGTGAGAAAGAGAGAGGGATGCTAGAGAGTGAGAAAGAGAGGGGGAGGCTAGAGAGTGAGAAAGAGAGGGGGATGGCTAGAGGGTGAGAAAGAAAGAGGGATGCTAGAGAGTGAGAAAGAGAGGGGATGGCTAGAGAGTGAGTAAGAGAGGGGGATGCTAGAGAGTGAGAAAGAGAGGGGATGCTAGAGAGTGAGAAATAGAGGGGATGGCTAGAGAGTGAGAAAGAGAGTGGGATGCTAGAGACTGAGAAATAGAGTGGGATGCTAGAGACTGAGAAAGAGAGAGGGATGCTAGAGAGTGAGAAAGAGAGAGGGATGCTAGAGAGTGAGAAAGAGAGAGGGATGCTAGAGTGAGAAAGAGAGGGGATGGCTAGAGAGTGAGAAAGAGAGGTGGATGCTAGAGTGAGAAAGAGAGAGGGATGCTAGAGAGTGAGAAAGAGAGGGGATGGCTAGAGAGTGAGAAAGAGAGAGGGATGCTAGAGAGTGAGAAAGAGAGACGGATGCTAGAGATTGAGAAAGAGAGAGGGATGGCTAGAGAGTGAGAAAGAGAGAGGGATGCTAGAGAGTGAGAAAGAGAGGGATGCTAGAGAGTGAGAAAGAGAGAGGGATGCTAGAGAGTGAGAAAGAGAGAGGGATGCTAGAGAGTGAGAAAGAGAGAGGGATGCTAGAGAGTGAGAAAGAGAGGGATGCTAGAGAGTGAGAAAGAGAGAGGGATGCTAGAGAGTGAGAAAGAGAGAGGGATGCTAGAGTGAGAAAGAGAGAGGATGGCTAGAGAGTGAGAAAGAGAGGGGGATGGCTAGAGAGTGAGAAAGAGAGAGGATGCTAGAGAGTGAGAAAGAGAGGGATGGCTAGAGATGAGAAAGAGAGAAGGGATGCAGAAGTGAGAAAGAGAGAGGATGGCTAGAGAGTGAGAAAGAGAGAGGGATGGCTAGAGAGTGAGAAAGAGAGGGATGGCTAGAGAGTGAGAAAGAGAGGGATGGCTAAGAGTGAGAAAGAGAGAGGGATGGCTGAGAGTGAAAGAGAGGGATGTCTAGAGAGTGAGAAAGAGGGGATGGCTAGAGAGTGAGAAAGAGAGGGGGAGGCTAGAGAGTGAGAAAGAGAGAGGGGATGGCTAGAGAGTGAGAAAGAAAGAGGGATGCTAGAGAGTGAGAAAGAGAGGGGGATGGCTAGAGAGTGAGAAAGAGAGGGGATGGCTAGAGAGTGAGAAAGAGAGGGGATGGCTAGAGAGTGAGAAAGAGAGGGGGATGGCTAGAGTGAGAAAGAGAGTGGGATGCTAGAGACTGAGAAAGAGAGTGGGATGCTAGAGACTGAGAAAGAGAGAGGGATGCTAGAGAGTGAGAAAGAGAGGTGGATGCTAGAGAGTGAGAAAGAGAGGGATGGCTAGAGAGTGAGAAAGAGAGAGGGAAGCTAGAGAGTGAGAAAGAGAGGGGGATGCTAGAGAGTGAGAAAGAGAGAGGGATGGCTAGAGAGTGAGAAAGAGAGGGGATGGCTAGAGAGTGAGAAAGAGAGAGGGATGCTAGAGAGTGAGAAAAGAGAGGGATGACTAGAGAGTGAGAAAGAGAGAGGGATGGCTAGAGAGTGAGAAAGAAGAGAGAGAGAATGGAAGAGAGGCAGATGAAAGAGAGGGTAGAGTGAGAAAGAGAGAGGATGCTAGAGATGAGAAAGAGAGGGATGGCTAGAGAGTGAGAAAGAGAGAGGGATGCTAGAGAGTGAGAAAGAGAGGGACGGATGCTAGAGAGTGAGAAAGAGAGGGATGCTAGAGAGTGAGAAAGAGAGTGGGATGCAGAGAGTGAGAAAGAGAGAGGATGCTAGAGAGTGAGAAAGAGAGAGGGAACGCTAGAGAGTGAGAAAGAGAGAGGGAATTAGCTAGAGAGTTGAGAAAGAGAGAGGGATGCATAGAGAGTGAGAAAGAGAGAGGGATGGCTAGAGAGTGAGAAAGAGAGAGGGATGGCTAGAGTGAGAAAGAGAGGGGGATGCTAGAGTGAGAAAGAGAGGGATGGGTAGAGAGTGAGAAAGAGAGTGGGATGCTAGAGAGTGAGAAAGAGAGGGGATGCTAGTGAGAAGAGAGGCTAGAGAAAGAGAATGGGATGCTAGAGAGTGAGAAAGAGAGGGGATGGCTAGAGAGTGAGAAAGAGAGGATGGAAGATGAAAAGTGATGCTAGAGAGTAGAGAGAGGGGCTAGAGATGAGAAAGAGAGGGATGGCTAGAGAGTGAGAAAGATGGCTGTCTAGAGAGTGAGAAAGAGAGGGGGTGGCTAGAGAGTGAGAAAGAGAGGGGGATGGCTAGAGAGTGAGAAAGAGAGGGGGATGGCTAGAGAGTGAGAAAGAAAGAGGGATGCTAGAGACTGAGAAAGAGAGGGGGATGGCTAGAGTGATAGAGAGGGATGTTAGAGAGTGAGAAAGAGAGGGGGATGGCTAGAGAGTGAGAAAAAGAGAGGGATGCTAGAGAGTTAGAAAGAGGGGGGTGGCTAGAGTGAGAGAGGGATGCTAGAGAGTGAGAAAGAGAGGGGATGCTAGAGACTGAGAAAGAGAGTGGGATGCTAGAGGCTGAGAAAGAGAGTGGGATGCTAGAGACTGAGAAAGAGAGTGGGATGCTAGAGACTGAGAAAGAGAGAGGGATGCTAGAGAGTGAGAAGGAGAGAGGGAAGGCTATAGAGTGAAAAAGAGAGGGGATGGCTAGAGAGTTAAAAAGAGAGGGGATGGCTAGAGAGTGAGAAAGAGAGGGGATGGCTAGAGAGTGAAAAAGAGAGGGGGATGGCTAGAGGGTGAGAAAGAGAGGGATGCTAGAGAGTGAAAGAGAGGATGCCAGAGAGTAGAGAGAGAGGGATGAGATAGAGAGACGCTAGAGAAGAGAGGATGGCTAGATGAAAGAGAGGAGCAGAGATGAGAAAGAGAGAGGGATGGACAGAGGAGAAAGAGAGGAGGATGAGAGAAGAAAAAAGAGAGAGGGAGCTAGAGAGTGAGAAAGAGAGGGATGCCAGAGAGTGAGAAAGAGAGAGGGATGCTAGAGAGGAGAAAGAGAGGGATGGCTAGAGAGTGAGAAAGAGAGGGGATGGCTAGAGAGTGAGAAAGAGAGGGGGGTGGCTAGAGAGTGAGAAAGAGAGAGGGATGGCTAGAGAGTGAGAAAGAGAGGGGGATGGCTAGAGGGTGAGAAAGAGAGAGGGATGCTAGAGAGTGAGAAAGAGGGATGGCAAGAGTGAGAAAGAGAGGGATGCTAGAGAGGAGAGGGGATGCTAGAGAGTGAGAAAGAGAGGGGATGGCTAGAGAGTGAGAAAGAGAGGGGGATAGCTAGAGAGTGAGAAAGAGGGGGGTGGCTAGAGAGTGAGAAAGAGATGCTAGAGAGTGAGAAAGAGAGGGGGATGGCTAGAGAGTGAGAAAGAGAGGGATGGCTAGAGAGTGAGTGAGGGATGCTAGAGAGTGAGAAAGAGAGAGGGATGGCTAAAGAGTGAGAATGAGAGAGGGATGCTAGAGTGAGAAAGAGAGGGGGATGGCTAGAGAGTGAGAAAGAGAGGGGGATGGGTAGAGAGATTGAGAAAGAGAGGGGGATGGCTAGAGAGTGAGAAAGAGAGAGGGATGCTAGAGTGAGAGAGGGATGGCTAGAGAGTGAGAAAGATAGACGGATGGCTAGAGAGTGAGAGAGGGATGCTAGAGAGTGAGAAAGAGAGAGGGATGGCTAAAGAGTGAGAAAGAGAGGGGGATGCTTTAGAGTGAGAAAGAGAGGGGGATGCTTTAGAGTGAGAAAGAAAAAGGGATGCTAGAGAGTGATAGAGAGAGGGATGCTAGAGAGTGAGAAAGAGAGGGGGATGGCTAGAGAGTGAGAAAGAGAGGGGGATGGCTAGAGAGTGAGAAGGAGAGGGGGATGGCTAGAGAGTGAGAAAGAGAGAGGGATGGCTAGAGAATGAGAAAGAGAAGGGGATGGCTAGAGAGTGAGAAAGAGAGAGGGATGGCTAGAGAATGAGAAAGAGAGAGGGCTGGCTAGAGTGAGAGAGGGATGCTAGAGAGTGAGAAAGAGAGGACGATGGCTAGAGAGTGAGAAAGAGAGAGGGATGGCTAGAGAATGAGAAAGAGAGGGATGGCTAGAGAGTGAGTGAGGGATGCTAGAGAGTGAGAAAGAGAGAGGGATGGCTAAAGAGTGAGAATGAGAGAGGGATGCTAGAGTGAGAAAGAGAGAGGGATGCTAGAGAGTGAGAAAGAGAGGGATGCTAGAGAGTGAGAAAGAGAGGGGGATGGCTAGAGAGTGAGAAAGAGAGGGGGATGGCTAGAGTGAGAAAGAGAGGGATGGCTAGAGAGTGAGTGAGGGATGCTAGAGAGTGAGAAAGAGAGAGGGATGGCTAAAGAGTGAGAATGAGAGAGGGATGCTAGAGTGAGAAAGAGAGGGGGATGGCTAGAGAGTGAGAAAGAGAAGGATGGTAGAGATGAGAAAGAGAGAGGGATCTAGAGAGTGAGAGAGAGAGGGATGGCTAGAGAGTGAGAAAGAGAGGGAAGAGAGCTGAGAGAGATGGCTAGAGAGTGAGAAAGAGAGAGGGATGGCTAGAGAGTGAGAAAGAGAGAGGGATGGCTAGAGAGTGAGAAAGAGTGAGAGAGAGAGGATGCTAGAGAGTGAGAAAGAGAGGGGATGGCTAGAGAGTGAGAAAGAGAGAGGGATGCTAGAGAGTGAGAAAGAGAGGGGATGGTAGAGAGTGAGAAAGAGAGGGATGGTAGAGATGAGAAAGAGGGATGGCTAGAGAGTGAGAAAGAGAGGGGATGCTAGAGAGTGAGAAAGAGAGGAAGGATGGCTAGAGTGAGAAAGAGAGGGGGGATGGCTAGAGAGTGAGAAAGAAAGAGGGATGCTAGAGAGTGAGAAAGAGAGGGGGATGGCTAGAGTGATAGAGAGGGATGGATAGAGAGTGAGAAAGAGAGGGGGATGCTAGAGAGTGAGAAAGAGAGGGATGCTAGAGAGTTAGAAAGAGGGGGGTGGCTAGAGTGAGAGAGGGATGCTAGAGAGTGAGAAAGAGAGGGGGATGCTTGAGAGTGAGAAAGAGAGAGGGATGCTAGAGGCTGAGAAAGAGAGAGGGATGCTAGAGAGTGAGAAAGAGAGAGGGATGCTAGAGACTGAGAAAGAGAGAGGGATGCTAGAGAGTGAGAAGGAGAGAGGGAAGAGCTAGAGAGTGAGAAAGAGAGAGGGATGGCTAAAGAGTGAGAATGAGAGAGGGATGCTAGCGAGTGAGAGACAGGGGGATGGCTAGCGAGTGAGAAAGAGAGGGGGATGGCTAGAGAGTGAGAAAGAGAGAGGGATGCTAGAGTGTGAGAAAGAGAGGGATGCTAGAGAGTGAGAAAGAGGGATGCTAGAGAGTGAGAAAGAGAGGGGGATGCAGGGAGAGAGGGATGCTAGAGAGTGAGAAAGAGAGGGGGATGGCTAGAGAGTGAGAAAGAGAGAGGGATGCCAGATGAGAAAGAGAGAGGGATGCTAGAGAGTAGAAAGAGAGAGGGACTAGAGAGTGAGAAAGAGAGAGGGGATGCTAGAGAGTGAGAAAGAGAGAGGGATGCTAGAGAGTGAGAAAGAGAGGGATGCTAGAGAGTGAGAAAGAGAGGGGGATGCTAGAGAGTGAGAAAGAGAGGGGATGGCTAGAGATGAGAAAGAGAGGGGGATGGTCTAGAGAGTGAGAAAGAGAGGGATGGCTAAGAGATGAGAAAAGAGAGGGATGCTAGAGTGAGAAAGAGAGGGGGATGCTAGAGAGTGAGAAAGAGAGGGATGCAGAGAGTAGAGAGGGTGCTAGAGTGAGAAAGAGAGAGGGATGCTAGAGAGTGAGAAAGAGAGGGGGATGGCTAGAGAGTGAGAAAGAGAGGGATGGTAGAGAGTGAGAAAGAGAGGGATGCTAGAGAGTGAGAAAGAGAGGGGATGGCTAGAGAGTGAGAAAAGAGAGGGATGGCTAGAGAGTGAGAAAGAGAGGGATGGCAGAGAGTGAGAGAGAGGGATGGCTAGAGAGTGAGAAAGAGAGAGAGGATGCTAGAGAGTGAGAAAGAGAGGGATGCTAGAGAGGGAGAAAGAGAGGGATTGGCTAGAGAGTGAGAAAGAGAGAAGGATGCTAGACAGTGAGAAAGAGAGAGGGATGGCTAGAGTGAGAAAGATAGGGGGATGGCTAGCGAGTGAGAAAGAGAGGGATGGCTAGAGAGTGAGAAAGAGAGGGATGGCTAGAGAGTGAGAAAGAGAGGGATGGCTAGAGAGTGAGAATGAGAGGGGGATGCTAGAGAGTGAGAAAGAGAGAGGGATAGCTAGAGAGTGAGAAAGAGAGGGATGGCTAGAGAGTGAGAAAGAGAGGGATGCTAGAGAGTGAGAAAGAGAGAGGGATGCTAGAGAGTGAGAAAGAGAGAGGGATGGCTAGAGAGTGAGAAAGAGAGAGGGATGCTAGAGGAGAAAGAGAGGGGATGGCTAGAGAGTGAGAAAGAGAGAGGGATGGCTAGAGAGTAGAAAGAGAGAGGGATGCTAGAGAGTGAGAAAGAGAGGGATGGCTAGAGAGTGAGAAAGAGAGGGGATGCTAGAGAGTGAGAAAGAGAGAGGGATGCTAGAGAGTGAGAAAGAGGGGGATGCTAGAGAGTGAGAAAGAGAGAGGGATGGCTAGAGAGTGAGAAAGAGAGAGGGATGCTAGAGTGAGAGAGGGATGGCTAGAGAGTGAGAAAGAGAGAGGGATGGCTAGAGAGTGAGAAAGAGAGAGGGATGGCTAGAGAGTGAGAAAGAGAGAGGGATGGCTAGAGAGTGAGAAAGAGAGGGGGATGGCTAGAGAGTGAGAAGAGAGAGAGGGATGCTAGAGAGTGAGAAAGAGAGGGGGATGGCTAGAGAGTGAGAAAGAGAGAGGGATGGCTAGAGAGTGAGAAAGAGAGGGATGCTAGAGAGTGAGAAAGAGAGGGGGATGGCTAGAGAGTGAGAAAGAGAGAGGGATGCTAGAGAGTGAGAAAGAGAGAGGATGGCTAGAGAGTGAGAAAGAGAGGGGGATGGCTAGAGAGTGAGAAAGAGAGGGGGATGCTAGAGAGTGAGAAAGAGAGAGGGATGCTAGAGAGTGAGAGAGAGAGAGGGGGGATGTAGAGAGTGAGAAAGAGAGGGATGCTAGAGAGTGAGAAAGAGAGAGGGATGGCTAGAGAGTGAGAAAGAGAGGAGGATGGCTAGAGAGTGAGAAAGAGAGGGATGCTAGAGAGTGAGAAAGAGAGGGGGATGGCTAGAGAGTGAGAAAGAGAGGGGGATGCTAGAGAGTGAGAAAGAGAGGGGGATGGCTAGAGAGTGAGAAAGAGAGGGATGGCTAGAGAGTGAGAAAGAGAGGGGATGGCTAGAGAGTGAGAAAGAGAGGGGATGGCTAGAGAGTGAGAAAGAGAGGGAGGCTAGAGAGGAGAAAGAGAGGGGATGGCTAGAGAGTGAGAAAGAGAGGGGATGGCTAGAGATGAGAGAGGGAGTAGAGAGAGGGATGGCTAGAGAGTGAGAAAGAAGAGAGGGATGGCTAGAGAGTGAGAAAGAGAGGGGGATGGCTAGAGAGTGAGAAAGAGAGGGGGATGCTAGAGTGAGAAAGAGAGAGGGATGGCTAGAGAGTGAGAAGAGAGAGGGGATGGTTAGAGAGTGAGAAAGAGAGAGGGATGCTAGAGAGTGAGAAAGAGAGGGATGGCTAGAGAGTGAGAAAGAGAGAGAAAGAGGGATGTATAGAGAGTGAGAAAAGAGAGGGATGGCTAGAGAGTGAGAAAGAAAGGGGATGCTAGAGAGTGAGAAAGAGAGGGGGATGGCTAGAGAGTGAGAAAGAGAGGGGGATGGCTAGAGAGTGAGAAAGAGAGGGGGATGGCTAGAGAGTGAGAAAAAGAGAGGGATGCTAGAGAGTAAGAAAGAGAGAGGGATGGCTAGAGAGTGAGAAAGAGAGGGATGGCTAGAGAGTGAGAAAGAGGCGGGTGGCTAGAGAGTGAGAAAGAGAGGGGGATGGATAGAGAGTGAGAAAGAGAGGGATGCTGAGAGTAAGAAAGAGGGATGGCTAGAGAGTGAGAAAGAGAGAGGGATGGTTAGAGAATGAGAAAGAGAGAGGGCTGGCTAGAGAGAGAGGGATGCTAGAGAGTGAGAAAGAGAGGACGATGGCTAGAGAGTGAGAAAGAGAGAGGGATGGCTAGAGAGTGAGATAGAGAGTGAGAAAGAGAGAGGGATGCTAGAGAGTGAGAAAGAGAGGGGGATGGCTAGAGAGTGAGAAAGAGAGGGATGGCTAGAGAGTGAAATAGACAGGGATGGCTAGATAGTGAGAAAGAGAGGGGGATGCTAGAGAGTGAGAAAGAGAGAGGGATGCTAGAGAGTGAGAAAGAGAGGGGGATAGCTAGAGAGTGAGAAAGAGAGGGGGATGGCTAGAGAGTGAGAAAGAGAGGGATGCTAGAGAGTGAGAAAGAGAGAGGGATGGCTAGAGAGTGAGAAAGAGAGAGGGATGCTAGAGAGTGAGAAAGAGAGAGGGATGGCTAGAGAGTGAGAAAGAGGGGGATGCTAGAGAGTGAGAAAGAGAGGACGATGGCTAGAGAGTGAGAAAGAGAGGACGATGGCTAGAGAGTGAGAAAGTGAGGGGGGTGGCTAGAGAGTGAGAAAGAGAGAGGGATGGCTAGAGAGTGAGATAGAGAGTGAGAAAGAGAGAGGGATGCTAGAGAGTGAGAAAGAGAGGGGGGTGGCTAGAGAGTGAGAAAGAGAGGGGATGGCTAGAGAGTGAGAAAGAGAGGGGGATGGCTAGAGAGTGAGAAAGAGAGGGGGATGGCTAGAGAGTGAGAAAGAGAGAGGGATGCTAGAGAGTGAGAAAGAGAGGGGGATGGCTAGCGAGTGAGAAAGAGAGGGGGATGGCTAGCGAGTGAGAAAGAGAGGGGTATGGCTAGAGAGTGAGAAAGAGAGAGGGATGCTAGAGTGTGAGAAAGAGGGGACGATGGCTAGAGAGTGAGAAAGAGAGGACGATGGCTAGAGAGTGAGAAAGTGAGGGGGGTGGCTAGAGAGTGAGAAAGAGAGGGATGGCTAGAGAGTGAGAAAGAGAGGGGATGGCTAGAGAGTGAGAAGAGAGGGATGCTAGAGAGTGAGAAAGAGAGGGGGATGGCTAGAGAGTGAGAAAGAGAGAGGGATGCTAGAGAGTGAGAAAGAGAGGGATGGCTAGAGAGTGAGTGAGGGATGCTAGAGAGTGAGAAAGAGAGAGGGATGGCTAAAGAGTGAGAATGAGAGAGGGATGCTAGAGAGTGAGAAAGAGAGGGGATGGCTAGAGAGTGAGAAAGAGAGAGGGATGGCTAGAGAGTGAGAAAGAGAGAGGGATGCTAGAGAGTGAGAAAGAGAGGGGATGGCTTGAGAGTGAGAAAGAGAGGGATGGCTAGAGAGTGAGAAAGAGAGGGGGATGGCTAGAGAATGAGAATGAGAAAGAGAGGGGGATGGCTAGAGAGTGAGAAAGTGAGGTGGGTGGCTGGAGAGTGAGAGAGTGAGAAAGAGAGAGGAATGCTAGAGAGGGGGATGGCTAGAGAGTGAGAAAGATAGAGGGATGCTAGAGAGTGAGAAAGAGAGAGGGATGCTAGAGAGTGAGAAAGAGAGGGGGATGGCTAGAGAGTGAGAAAGAGAGAGGGATGCTAGAGAGCGAGAAAGAGAGGGGGATGCTAGAGAGTGAGAAAGAGAGGGGGATGCTAGAGAGTGAGAAAGAGAGGGGGATGGCTAGAGAGTGAGAGAAAGAGAGGGGATGGCTAGAGAGTGAGAAAGAGAGAGGGATGGCTAGAGAGTGAGAAAGAGAGAGGGATGGCTAGAGAGTGAGAAAGAGGCGGATGGCTAGAGAGTGAGAAAGAGAGGGGGATGGATAGAGAGTGAGAAAGAGAGGGGGATGACTAGAGAGTGAGAAAAGAGGGAAAATGCTAGAGAGAGAGAGAGGGGATGGCTAGAGAGTGAGAAAGAGAGGGGGATGCTAGAGAGTGAGAAAGAGGGGGATGGCAGAGAGTGAGAAAGAGAGAGGGATGGCTAGAGAGTGAGAAAGAGAGGGGGATGGCTAGAGAGTGAGAAAGAGAGAGGGATGGCTAGAGAGTGAGAAAGAGAGAGGGATGCTAGAGTGAGAGAGGGATGGCTAGAGAGTGAGAAAGAGAGAGGGATGGTTAGAGAATGAGAAAGAGAGGGCTGGCTAGAGTGAGAGAGGGATGCTAGAGAGTGAGAAAGAGAGGACGATGGCTAGAGAGTGAGAAAGAGAGGACGATGGCTAGAGAGTGAGAAAGTGAGGGGGATGGCTAGAGAGTGAGAAAGAGAGAGGGATGCTAGAGAGTGAGAAAGAGAGGGGGATGGCTAGAGAGTGAGAAAAGAGAGGGATGCTAGAGAGTGAGAAAGAGAGGGATGGCTAGAGAGTGAGAAAGAGAGGGGGATGCTAGAGAGTGAGAAAGAGAGAGGGATGCTAGAGAGTGAGAAAGAGAGGGGGATAGCTAGAGAGTGAGAAAGAGAGGGGGATGGCTAGAGAGTGAGAAAGAGAGGGATGCTAGAGAGTGAGAAAGAGAGAGGGATGGCTAAAGAGTGAGAATGAGAGAGGGATGCTAGCGAGTGAGAGACAGGGGGATGGCTAGCGAGTGAGAAAGAGAGGGGGATGGCTAGAGAGTGAGATAGAGAGAGGGATGCTAGAGTGTGAGAAAGAGAGAGGGGTGGCTAGAGAGTGAGAAAGAGAGGGGGTGGCTAGAGAGTGAGAAAGAGAGGGATGGCTAGAGAGTGAGTGAGGGATGCTAGAGAGTGAGAAAGAGAGAGGGATGGCTAAAGAGTGAGAATGAGAGAGGGATGCTAGAGAGTGAGAAAGAGAGGGGGATGGCTAGAGAGTGAGAAAGAGAGAGGGATGGCTAGCGAGTGAGAAAGAGAGGGGGATGGCTAGCGAGTGAGAAAAGAGAGGGATGCTAGAGAGAGATGAGAAAGAGAGGGGATGGCTAGAGAGTGAGAAAGAGAGGAGGGATGGCTAGAGAGTGATAAAGAGAGGGATGGCTGAGAGAGTGAGAAAGAGAGAGGGATGCTAGAGAGTGAGAAGGGATGCTAGAGAGAGAGAGAAGAGGCTAGAGAGTGAGAAAGAGAGGGGGATGCTAGAGAGTGAGAAAGAGAGGGGGATGGCTAGAGAGTGAGAAAGAGAGAGGGATGCTAGAGAGTGAGAAAGAGAGGGGGATGCTAGAGAGTGAGAAAGAGAGGGGGGATGCTAGAGAGTGAGAAAGAGAGGGGGGATGGCTAGAGAGTGAGAAAGGGAGGGATGGCTAGAGAGTGAGTGAGGATGCTAGAGAGTGAGAAAGAGAGAGGGATGCTAGAGATTGAGAAAGAGAGAGGGATGGCTAGAGAGTGAGAAAGAGAGAGGGATGGCTAGCGAGTGAGATAGAGAGGGATGGCTAGAGAGTGAGAAAGAGAGGGGGATGGCTAGAGAGTGAGAAAGAGAGGGGGATGGCTAGAGTGAGAAAGAGAGGGGGATGGCTAGAGAGTGAGAAAGAGAGGGGGATGCTAGAGAGTGAGAAAGAGAGAGGGATGCTAGAGAGTGAGAAAGAGAGAGGGATGCTAGAGTGAGAAAGAGAGAGGATGGCTAGAGAGTGAGAAAGAGAGTTGGATGCTAGAGTGAGAAAGAGAGAGGGATGCTAGAGAGTGAGAAAGAGAGGGGATGGCTAAAGAGTGAGAAAGAGAGGTGGATGCTAGTGAGAAAAAGAGAGGGATGGCTAGAGAGTGAGAAAGAGAGTGGGATGCTAGAGAGTGAGAAAGAGAGCGGGATGGCTAGAGAGAGAAAAAGAGAGCGATGGCTAGAGAGTGAGAAAGAGGGGGATGGCTAGAGAGTGAGAAAGAGAGTGGGATGGCTAGAGAGTGAGAAAGAGAGAGGGATGGCTAGAGAGTGAGAAAGAGTGGATGTCTAGAGAGTGAGAAAGAGAGGGGATTGCTAGAGAGTGAGAAAGAGAGGGGGATGGCTAGAGAGTGAGAAAGAGAGGGGGATGGCTAGAGAGTGAGAAAGAGAGAGGGATGCTAGAGTGAGAAAGAGAGAGGGATGCTAGAGAGTGAGAAAGAGAGGGGGATGGCTAGAGAGTGAGAAAGAGAGGGGGATGGCTAGAAAGTGAGAAAGAGAGAGGGATGGCTAGAGAGTGAGAAAGAGAGAGGGATGGCTAGAGAGTGAGAAAGAGAGGGGGATGCTAGAGAGTGAGAAAGAGAGGGGGATGGCTAGAGAGTGAGAAAGAGAGAGGGATGGCTAGAGTGAGAAAGAGAGAGGGATGGCTAGCGAGTGAGAGAGAGGGGGATGGCTAGAGAATGAGAATGAGAAAGAGAGAGGGGTGGCTAGAGAGTGAGAAAGCGAGGTGGGTGGCTAGAGAGTGATAAAGAGAGAGGAATGGCTAGAGTGAGAGAGTGAGAAAGAGAGAGGAATGCTAGAGAGGGGGATGCTAGAGAGTGAGAAAGAGAGTGAGAAAGAGAGAGGGATGCTAGAGAGTGAGAAAGAGAGGGGGATGGCAAGAGAGTGAGAAAGAGAGAGGGATGCTAGAGAGTGAGAAAGAGAGGGGGATGCTAGAGAGTGAGAAAGAGAGGGGGATGCTAGAGAGTGAGAAAGAGAGGGGGATGGCTAGAGAGTGAGAAAGAGAGGGATGGCTAGAGAGTGAGAGAGGGATGCTAGAGAGTGAGAAAGAGAGAGGGATGCTAGAGATTGAGAAAGAGAGAGGGATGGCTAGAGAGTGAGAAAGAGAGAGGGATGGCTAGCGAGTGAGAGACAGGGGGATGGCTAGCGAGTGAGAAAGAGAGAGGGATGGCTAGAGTGAGAAAGAGAGGGGGATGGCTAGAGTGAGAAAGAGAGGGGGATGGCTAGAGAGTGAGAAAGAGAGGGGGATGCTAGAGAGTGAGAAAGAGAGAGGGATGCTAGAGAGTGAGAAAGAGAGAGGGATGCTAGAGTGAGAAAGAGAGAGGATGGCTAGAGAGTGAGAAAGAGAGGTGGATGCTAGAGTGAGAAAGAGAGAGGGATGCTAGAGAGTGAGAAAGAGAGGGGATGGCTAAAGAGTGAGAAAGAGGGGTGGATGCTAGTGAGAAAAAGAGAGGGATGGCTAGAGAGTGAGAAAGAGAGTGGGATGCTAGAGAGTGAGAAAGAGAGCGGGATGGCTAGAGAGAGAAAAAGAGAGCGATGGCTAGAGAGTGAGAAAGAGGGGGATGGCTAGAGAGTGAGAAAGAGAGGGGGATGGCTAGAGAGTGAGAAAGAGAGAGGGATGGCTAGAGAGTGAGAAAGATGGCTGTCTAGAGAGTGAGAAAGAGAGGGGGTGGCTAGAGAGTGAGAAAGAGAGGGGGATGGCTAGAGAGTGAGAAAGAGAGGGGGATGGCTAGAGAGTGAGAAAGAAAGAGGGATGCTAGAGACTGAGAAAGAGAGCGGGATGGCTAGAGTGATAGAGAGGGATGTTAGAGAGTGAGAAAGAGAGGGGGATGGCTAGAAAGTGAGAAAAAGAGAGGGATGCTAGAGAGTTAGAAAGAGAGGGGGTGGCTAGAGTGAGAAAGAGAGGGGGATGCTAGAGACTGAGAAAGAGAGTGGGATGCTAGAGGCTGAGAAAGAGAGTGGGATGCTAGAGACTGAGAAAGAGAGTGGGATGCTAGAGACTGAGAAAGAGAGTGGGATGCTAGAGAGTGAGAAGGAGAGAGGGAAGGCTATAGAGTGAAAAAGAGAGGGGATGGCTAGAGAGTTAAAAAGAGAGGGGGATGCTAGAGAGTGAGAAAGAGAGAGGGATGCTAGAGAGTGAGAAAGAGAGAGGGATGCTAGAGAGTGAGAAAGAGAGAGGGATGCTAGAGAGTGAGAAAGAGAGGGGGATGCTAGAGTGAGAAAGAGAGGGGGATGGCTAGAGAGTGAGAAAAAGAGAGGGATGCTAGAGAGTGAGAAAGAGAGGGATGCTAGAGAGTGAGAAAGAGAGGGGGATGGATAGAGAGTGAGAAAGAGAGGGGGATGATTAGAGAGTGAGAAAGAGAGAGGTATGCTAGAGAGTGAGAGAGGGATGGCTAGAGAGTGAGAAAGAGAGGGGGATGGCTAGAGAGTGAGAAAGAGGGAGGGATGCTAGAGAGTGAGAAAGAGAGAGGGATGCTAGAGAGTGAGAAAGAGAGAGGGATGCTAGAGAGTGAGAAAGAGAGAGGGATGCTAGAGAGTGAGAAAGAGAGGGGGATGGCTAGAGAATGAGAAAGAGAGAGGGATGGCTAGAGAGTGAGAAAGAGAGAGGGATGCTAGAGAATGAGAGTTACTGGTAGAGAGAGGAAGGCTGTATCCAGTCTGCTGTCTGTTGGTATTGATTGGGAGCAATGGCCTTCCTCTTCACAGTGGCATTAGCTTTCTTTCCCTCTATCCTTCTATCGCTCTCTCACTGTCTCCCTCTCTCTCTTTCTCTGACCTCACCATCATCCTTTTCTCTATTTCATTTAGAACCACTCTTCTCTCTTTCCTATTTGGCACTGGGTGTGACTGTGAGTGTATGAGTGTGTGTTCTCTGAGCTGGTGAATGGGCATGGGTCTTACTGAAAAAGAGAGAGGGAGAGAGATTTTATCACTGTCTACTCTGCCATTTCCATGCCCATCTCATGTCCTCCAAGAGACAGGGCTTCCTGCTCAATAACATTACTGCCACTCAGACACACACTCAGCCCGGGCGCTGTCCTCTCAGTAAGGTAACTGACTCTGGTGAGAGTGCACCAGTGGAACCAGGAACAGCACCGCAGAACATTATGTGACGTCTCTAACAGAACACAACCGTGCAATGGAACCACAGAATAGAACCTGGAGCAGCAGGAATAGATCAGCCACTGCACAGCGGAACAAGATGGTAGATGGAAAAGGAGGAGAGGGAGTGAACAGAACACAGTGTTACAGGGAAGGCATAGGATCCATCTCAGTACTCTGAACAGAACACAGTGTGACAGGCAAGGCATAGGGTCCATCTCAGTACTCTGAACAGAACACAGTGTGACAGGCAAGGCATAGGGTCCATCTCAGTACTCTGAACAGAACACAGTGTGACAGGCAAGGCATAGGGTCCATCTCAGTACTCTGAAGTGGCTGCCTCTGCTTGTCTCCTGCCTCTCCTTCATTTGCACTTATGCTATGGCATGCAGTGTTTGTCGGAGTTGCTAGCTCAGGGCTGGAGAGATCGCAGTACAGTTCAGACACAGTACTCAGAGAATGAGAAAACATACAAGCATCCCTCTCAAAGGAGAGCAAGAGACGACACACACACACACACACACAGTACAGACGCTGACAATCTTGGTTATTACCCATACAATAATGGAATAAATGTCAACGCGCGAGTGAGTGCTGCAGTTAGCTGCTGCCCACACTAACGAGCTAGGCTAATGCGAGAGGGTTTATCGTGTTAGCATTGTGTGGGGGGGCCAAAGAAGCACCAATGCGCCTCCGTTTTGATAAGATTAGCTTAGCTAAGTGCTAACCCTCAGAGGTACGCTGCCTCTTCTTTGTGTGAGATCAATGCAATGCAGCAGCTAGGCTACATGAATATGAATGCTACATGAATATGGATATGAATAGGAGAATGCTAATGCTGCATATGCGTAGGTTAGTAAGCTGGTTCTCATAAAACAGGCAGGAGACGAAGGCAAGGATGAACCCAGTTATTATTGAAGCCCGGGGACAAGCTAAGAGCGTGTGTGAGACATTGTGTTGCTTTGAAGTCTTATCTCGACAGAAAAGGGACAATTCAAGGTGCTTGTATTTCCACTTTTTCAGAGGAACTGCTAATAACCCCGCTCTGTCTGCCACACACACACACACACACACACAAGGGTTTCCGTTAGGAAAATGTGGACAACGTGACCGGGAAGATTTTTAATTTACCGCCCATTTGAGAAATTTACCAGACACATATGCCTTGGATGTATAACCCATTAGGGCATCCACCCACGGTGCTCAGAATGACAGAAATCACATTTAGATTATGATAATTCATTTTAACAAAACATGCAACTCCTGAAATGAAGCAGCCAATAAAACGTAATTTTCAAAAATTTGCCAAAATGCAATTCGCGGGAAAAAGGGAAAACACCATTTATAAACAGCTCACCTGATGCGAGCGGTTATATGACAGAGATGATAATCTTAGTTAGAAACTTAGAAAAAGAGTGAATCTAAAGATGCAACAGCTAGGATGGGTTGCTAAGATGACTATAGGATTGTGCATTTGGCTTCTGGACAAAGAAAGAAAGTTGTTGATATGAAAACCAATAGAACAGGAGAGAAATGAGGAAGTCTTTAATAGGCAGCGCGTGGCGAAAGGCCTGGCTGGTTATTGAGTTGTGGCTGTCAGTGAAAAGCATCTAAAATATGTGTGAAGATAATGTGTCTAGAGTACAATTTAAAATGTTGAGACATGAAGAAAGGGAGGGGTGTGTGGCGAAGATAGCCTATAGGCACGTCTCTCTCCAGAATGCATGTGCTCAGGTCTCCAGAATCCACTCAGCTCTCCAGAATGCATGCGTTCAGCTCTCCAGAATCCACTCAGCTGTCTTACGGCAATTCTTGCGCATTCATTGTTTCATGTGAATTGTTTTCTCTTTGATTTGTTTATTTTGATCAATTTCCCATTACATATGTCATCAGTAGTAAATGTACCGTAACCTACCTTTGGCAGGAGTTAAGGAAGTGCAGCTCAGTTTTCATAAAGTTATGTAACATGTCTACAAATATACTTCATAAAGTATTCATACCCCTTTACTTATTCCACATTTTGTTGTGTTACAGCCTGAATTCAAAATGGATTAAATATATATTTTTTCTCACCGATCTACACACAATACCCCATAATGACAAAGTGAAAACGTGGATATTTGTTTTGTTGCACATTTATTGAAATGAAATACAGAAATATCTCATTTACATAAGTATTCACACCCCTGAGTCAATACTTTGTAGAAGCACCTTTGGCAGTGATTACAGCTGTGAGTCTTTCTGGGTAAGTCTCTAAGAGTTTGCCACACCTGGATTGTGAAACATTTGCCCATTTATAATTTTCAAAATTCTTTAATCTCTGTCAAATTGGTTGTTGATTATTGCTAGACAACCATTTTCAGGTCTTGCCATAGATTTTCAAGCAGATTTAAGTCAAAACTGTAACTAGGCCACTCAGCAACATTCACTGCCTTTTTGGTAAGCAACTCCAGTGTAGATTTGGCCTTGTGTTTTAGGTTATTGTCCTGCTGAAAGGTGAATTCAGATAATATAATAATAAGCCATTTAGCAGACGCTTTTATCCAAAGCGACTTAGTCATGCGTGCATACATTTTTTGTGTATGGGTGGTCCCGGGGATCGAACCCACTACCTTGCGTTACAAGCGCCGTGCTCTACCAGCTGAGCTACAGAGGACCACAGAAGCCCGGGGACAACATATCCCAGTGTCTGTTGGAAAGCAGACTGAACCAGGTTTTCCTCTAGGTTTTTTCCTGTGCTTAGCTCCATTCCATTTATTTTTTATCCTGAAAAACTCCCCAGTCCTTAACAATTACAAGCATACCCATAACATGATGTAGCCACCACTATGCTTGAAAATATGGAGAGTGGTACTCACTAATATGTTTGGGGCCAATCCAATAGAACACAACACCTTGTGTTCAGGACAAAAAGTGAATTGCTTTGCCACATTCTTTTTAGTATTACTTTAGTGCTTTTAGTACTTTTCATTTTTCATTAATTTGTAAACAATTTGAATAACATAATTCCACTTTGACATTCTGAGGTATTGTGTGTAGGCCAGTGAATCTTAATTTAATCAATTTTAGATTCAGGCTGTAACACAACAAAATGTGGAAAAGATCAAGGGGTGTGAATACTTTCTGAAGGCACTGTGTGTTTGCTCTTGGTTCTTTGTTATATGGCCGAAAAGGTTGGAAAAGTGCTTCATCTATTCATCTCCGTTTTGGATAGATAGCTCTTTGTGTTGTTTGTTTAGTGTGTTCCAATTTTCACAGAAGTGATTAGATGCTATGGATTCTTCAATCACATTGAGCTGTTTTCTGACATGCTGTTCCTTCTTTTTTTCTTTTTTTTTTTCTCTAGTGTTCTAGTGTTTCACCATAGGGAAGGCGTTGGTTCTGGTTTTCTGGGTCTCTGTGTTTTTGGTTGGATAGGTTTCTCAATTTCTTTCTTAGGTTTTTGCATTCTTCATGAAACCATTTGTCATTGTTGTTAGTTTTCTGCTAGATTTTTATTTTATTTGATATGTTCGCTGATAGGTCAAATATACTGTTCAGGCTTCCTACTGCAAGTTTACACCGTCGCTATTACAGGGAAACATTTTGTCCTGGAAGTTGTCTAGGAGGGATTTGTTGTTGGCCAATAGTTTTTTGGTAGGTTTCTACACTACTTTCATTCCATTTACAGCATTTCTTAATATCATGCTGTTTGTTTGGCTTCGATACCTCATGGTTGAGTATTGCGCTGTTCAAGCAGATTGTGATTTTGTTTTGTTTTGATAGCGGTGTTAGTTGGCTGACTGTGAATGCTCTGAGAGACTACAGTACTACTGCCAATGGATGAGCTGTAGGTGTACCTACCATAGGAGTCCCCTCGAAGCCTACCGTTGACTATGTACAGACCTAGCGTGCGACAGAGCTGTAAGAGTTGTGACCCATTTTTGTCGGTTGTTTTGTCGTAGTTCAAATC
This sequence comes from Coregonus clupeaformis, assembly GCF_020615455.1. Lineage (NCBI taxonomy): Eukaryota > Metazoa > Chordata > Actinopteri > Salmoniformes > Salmonidae > Coregonus > Coregonus clupeaformis. Next base: position 30,996,884 of record NC_059214.1, read on the forward strand.
AAATAAAATTTTATTGGCCACATGTGCCGAATACAACAGGTGCAGACATTACAGTGAAATGCTTAATTACAGCCCTTAACCAACAGTGCATTATTTTTGATAAAAAAGTAGAATAAAACAACAAAAAAGTGTTGAGAAAAAAAGAGCAGAAGTAAAATTAAATAACAGTAGGGAGGCTATATATACAGGGGGGTACCGGTGCAGAGTCAATGTGCGGGGGCACCGGCTAGTTGAGGTAGTTGAAGTAATATGTACATGTGGGTAGAGTTAAAGTGACTATGCATAAATAATTAACAGAGTAGCAGCAGTGTAAAAATATGGGGTGGGGATGGGGGGGCAGTGCAAATAGTTTGGGTAGCCATGATTAGCTATTCAGGAGTCTTATGGCTTGGGGGTAGAAGCTGTTGAGAAGTCTTTTGGACCTAGACTTGGCACTCCGGTAACGCTTGTCGTGCGGTAGCAGAGAGAACAATCTATGACTAGGGTGGCTGGAGTCTTTGACAATTTTGAGGGCCTTCCTCTGACACCGCCTGGTATAGAGGTCCTGGATGGCAGGAAGCTTGGCCCCAGTGATGTACTGGGCCGTATGCACTACCCTCTGTAGTGCCTTGCGGTCGGAGGCCAAGCAGTTGCCATACCAGGCGGTGATGCAACCAGTCAGGATGCTCTCGATAGTTGTGGCATATTTTGGAGGGAATGCTGTCACCTCCAGGTAGGTGCTTGTCCCCCTGTGTGCTGAGGGTGTCAGGTTCTTGTCCAGTTCTGGCATTTAGGTCACCACAGACTAGTACACATCCCTGGGCCTGGAAATGGTTGATCTCCCCCTCTAGGATAGAGAAGCTGTCTTCATTAAAGTATTGGGATTCTAGTGGGGGGATATACTGTAGATGGCACACAGGAGGACATTTTTCTCTGTTTAGATTATTTCCTTTTTTATTCCTAGCCAAATGCAAAATGTTTCCTGTTTTGATTAATTTACCAAATTAGCATACCCCCTGTGTCCCTTCCTTGTGTAACACCTGGTAGTTTGGTGGATGGGACTACCAGCTCTCTGTAACCTAGTGGGCAACCAGTGGGTCCAGCTCCTCTATACCATGTTTATTGCATTATGATAAAGTCTGTATTTCTTTTATTTTGTGAAATCTGGGTTCCTGCTCTTTAGGCCAAAAGCAGATGACCTCCGACCTTGTATATTCCAGGATGAGATAGTAAAATCTTTGCGTTCCATTGTGTATGTGTGTGTGTGTGGAGGTAGTGCTGGTATCAGTTTAAAGAGATTAACATCGTGCCCACCACATTAGCATGCTAATACGCCCATCATTATTTGGAATGAGAAATTGTGATTTAATTCAAATGTCTACTGTAATGGATTCCAGTGTGGGCTCTAAAGCCCCAGGCTGTCTGTCTGAGCCTCAGTGTGGAATTGGGGGGAAACTAACTCTGAACACACTACACAGATACACTACACGGTACTACACAGTAGCAAGGAAATCTGAAGGCCTGATGGAGCTCTGCAGAGTATTCTCTAAACATGTCCCTCTGTGAAAGAATTCCACTCTGAAGGCCTCTGTGTAGATGACTACGTCCTCAATCTCCACGGTGTGAGCTAGCGCATACGTACATACACACACACACACACACACACACCACACTCTCCCTCCCTCCCTCTTTCGCTTGGAACAGGCGGGTGCAGACAGCAGACATATGCTGCCACCTGTGCCCTCGCGCTAGGGTTGAGCTCTGCCGGAGGGGACAGTTTGTGTGTGTGAGCCCCCCTGGTGTTGGCTCTAGCTCAGACAGACAGTTGCTCCTCTTATCTTCTACCCTGCTGGACTGGTGCCCAGTGGTTCTGTTCAACCTACTCTCACCCTGGACTGCACGTGCATATCCCCGCCACACACACACACACACACGTGTGTGTGTATATATATGTATGTATGCATGTATGCATGTATGTATGCATGCATGCATACATGCATACATGCATACATGCATACATGCATACATACATACAGTGGGGAGAACAAGTATTTGATACACTGCCGATTTTGCAGGTTTTCCTACTTACAAAGCATGTAGAGGACTGTCATTTTTATCATAGGTACACTTCAACTGTGAGAGACGGAATCTAAACCAAAAATCCAGAAAATCACATTGTATGATTTTTAAGTAATTAGTTTGCATTTTATTGCATGACATAATTATTTGATACATCAGAAAAGCAGAACTTAATATTTGGTACAGAAACCTTTGTTTGCAATTACAGAGATCATACATTTCCTGTAGGTCTTAACCAGGTTTGCACACACTGCAGCAGGGATTTTGGCCCACTCCTCCATACAGACCTTCTCCAGATCCTTCAGGTTTCGGGGCTGTCGCTGGTCAATACGGACTTTCAGCTCCCTCCAAAGATGTTCTATTGGGTTCAGGTCTGGAGACTGGCTAGGCCACTCCAGGACCTTGAGATGCTTCTTACGGAGCCACTCCTTAGTTGCCCTGGCTGTGTGTTTCATGTCGTTGTCATGCTGGAAGACCCAGCCACGACCCATCTTCAATGCTCTTACTGAGGGAAGGAGGTTGTTGGCCAAGATCTCGCGATACATGGCCCCATCCATCCTCCCCTCAATACGGTGCAGTCGTCATGTCCCCTTTGCAGAAAAGCATCCCCAAAGAATGATGTTTCCACCTCCATGCTTCACGGTTGGGATGGTGTTCTTGGGGTTGTACTCATCCTTCTTCTTCCTCCAAACACGGCGAGTGGAGTTTAGACCAAAAAGCTCTATTTTTGTCTCATCAGACCACATGACCTTCTCCCATTCCTCCTCTGGATCATCCAGATGACAGGCAAACTTCAGACAGGCCTGGACATGCGCTGGCTTGAGCAGGGGGGACCTTGCGTGCGCTGCAGGATTTTAATCCATGACGGCGTAGTGTGTTACTAATGGTTTTCTTTGAGACTGTGGTCCCAGCTCTCTTCAGGTCATTGACCAGGTCCTGCCATGTAGTTCTGGGCTGATCCCTCACCTTCCTCATGATCATTGATGCCTCACGAGGTGAGATCTTGCATGGAGCCCCAGACCGAGGGTGATTGACCGTCATCTTGAACTTCTTCCATTTTCTAATAATTGCCCAAACAGTTGTAGCCTTCTCACCAAGCTGCTTGCCTATTGTCCTGTAGCCCATCCCAGCCTTGTGCAGGTCTACAATTTTATCCCTGATGTCCTTACACAGCTCTCTGGTCTTGGCCATTGTGGAGAGGTTGGAGTCTGTTTGATTGAGTGTGTGGACAGGTGTCTTTTATACAGGTAACAAGTTCAAACAGGTGCAGTTAATACAGGTAATGAGTGGAGAACAGGAGGGCTTCTTAAAGAAAAACTAACAGGTCTGTGAGAGCCGGAAGTCTTACTGGTTGGTAGGTGATCAAATACTTATGTCATGCAATAAAATGCAAATGACTTACTTAAAAATCATACAATGTGATTTTCTGGATTTTTGTTTTAGATTCCGTCTCTCACAGTTGAAGTGTACCTATGATAAAAATGACAGACCTCTACATGCTTTGTAAGTAGGAAAACCTGCAAAATCAGCAGTGTATCAAATACTTGTTCTCCCCACTGTACATATATATACACACACACGTGTGTGTGTGTGTGTGTGGTGGAGATATGCACGTGCAGCATGTCGTATTTTCCGCACTATAAGGCGCACCGGAGTATAAGCCGCAGCAGCTAAATTGAATGATGTGTACATATATAAGCCGCACTGGACTATAAGCCGCAGGTGTTTTAATGTTTAATTACCATATGTAAGGGTTCGTGCACAGAGGGGATTGTCGGGAAAGAGATGGCTGCTTGAGGAAGCTCCCATTTACTAACATTTCAACAAACAAGTTGCATATTTGCAAAACGTATTCAAGTGTTACCATTTAGTGCAATAGTAGCTACAGAACATATACTGTGCTGTGTAAACTGTACTGTATCACATAGCGTTTCAGACACACAAACTTTTCAACTTTCAAACTTAAACGGTGCGCTCCCAGCGCACATACCGGCAGTGATCTACAGCAGTGGTTTTCAACCAGTGGTCCTTGAGGGAGTGCTAGGGGTTCCCCAGCAAAATTAGTTAATAGCGTCACAATCATTTAACCACTTAACTTTGGTTATTTTTGAAAAACCTTGAAAAAGTGTGCACATCTTTGAATATTTATCTACAATATAGCCTACAGTAGTACCATAACAAAAAACAAAGCTTACAGCGCTTGACGAGGCAATATCAATGGCTAAATTAAATGTGTTTTTTTAAAAGTGCAAAATAAAGTGCCTGTAACACGACAGTAAGCGCATAAGCCTAAAGTTGCAGCAACACGGCTGCTTAAAATATACGGTAATCAGCCTACCAGAAAAGTCATTAATCCTCGTCTTCATCTTTTAGGCTAAGGTGCAGTACACGGCTGTAACCAGAAAAGTCAAGTCATTAATCCTCATCTCCGTCTTCTTCCTGCGTACTAAAACCACCAAAGTCCTCATCTTCAGTGTCGGAAACGAACAGGCTCAGGGTGGCTTCGTCAGCCACTCTCCTCTCTCCTTCGTTGTCGCTCTCAAAACCAACAAACTCCTCTTCGTCACTGTCGGAATCGAACAGCCTCTGAAGGGCCTCAGCTGTGGCGGCGTACTCCTCTTCATCACGCAGCAGACCAGCCTTTCGGAACCCGTTAATGATCGTGGATGTTTTGACACTCCTCCACGCTATCAGGATCCACTCGCAAACTTGAGCGAAAGTTGCTTTTCGCATGCGACCAGTTTTGGTGAATGATTTATCGCCGCTAGTCATCCACGCCTCCCACTGAACGCGTAGTGCCACTTTGAACGCACGATTGACACTGATGTCGAGTGGCTGCAGATGCTTCGTTGTGCCCCCAGGAATCACAGCTGGAATCGAGTTTGTGCTCTTGATGGCTGCTTTCACATAATCCGTTATATGGGCCCTCATGCTGTCCAAAACGAGCAAAGCTTTTTTTTGGCAAAAGAATCCTCCAGGGCGCTTGACGTAGCACTCATTCAGCCACTCATTCATTACGCTTTCCATCATCCACCCTTTCTTGTTGACTTTAAAGGAGATGCCGTTCAGAATCTTTTCTTTTGGCATTGTAATCCGCTTAAAAACCACCATTGGCGGAAGCTTTAATCCAGATGCTGTGCAGCCAAGAACACAAGTGAAATTCGTTCTCTCGTGGCCAGTGGTTCTCAACGTGATGGACGATTCACCTTTCTTGTTAACAGTCCTAGTGAGAGGCAGGTCAAACGTCAAAGGCACTTCATCCATATTTATGATCTGGTCCGGTCCGATGGAATATTCCTCTATCTTTCTTTGTGTGAATTCGCCGAAGTTTGTTATTTTTTCCTGGTGTTCGGGAGGGAGTTGCTGACACACAGTCGTCCGCGCCCTGATGGACAGTCCCTTTCGTCTCATAAATCTGAAACACCAGGATGGTCCACCTCTAAAATTTTCAATTTTCATTTCGGTGGCGACTGTTTCAGCTTTCAGTCGGATCTGCACGGTGGAAACACCTCGGCCGTCTGCTCTCTGTGTGTTCACCCAATCTTCAAGAAAGTCTTCAAGTTTGGGCCATCTGCTTTTATTACCTCTGAAAGCTTTTTTTGACTTTTTGCATTGAGACAGTTCTTCCCGCTGGCGTCTCCAACATCTCACCATTGACTCATTGATGCCAAGGCCAGATTGACTGCCTTTAACTTAAAAGCTGCATCATATGCATTTCTACGTTTGTTTTCCATAATGAGGGTTTGTGCATGAAAACTTCCTTTGCACAAACTGTCTCGCTCTCGTAATGTCTGTCTCTCTTGCTCTCGTTCTGTCTCTCGTTCTGTCTCTCGTACCACTCTCGGTTCCACTTTTACTTTTGCGCGCTACCTGTCTCACTCTTTTCCGGCCTCAAGCTTTTCCTGCTGGAGCCCGCCGCTTAAAGGTGGGGGGCGCGGACCGGTCATAGAGCCCATAGAGTTAAAGTTGGTGGACTGTAACCTGTAAAATCCATAGATTTAGGAGGTCTTCTAGTGGCCGTTAGCTGTAAAAATCCATAGATTAGCCGCACCGTTATATAAGCGGCAGGGTCGAAAAATGGGAAAAAAGGCGCGGCTTATAGTCCGAAAATTACGGTGTATATATATATATATATATATACACACAGTGGGGAGAGCAAGTATTTGATACACTGCCGATTTTGCAGGTTTTCCTACTTACAAAGCATGTAGAGGTCTGTAATTTTTATCATATTTGGGCTGTAACTCTAATGAACTTATCCTCTGCAGCAGAGGTAGCTCTGGGTCTTCCATTCCTGTGGCGGTCCTCATGAGAGCCAGTTTCATCATAGCACTTGATGGTTTTTGCGGCTGCACTTGAAGAAACTTTAAAAGTTCTTGAAGTTTTCCGGAAAATAGTAAAAATGAAGAGAAACCCTTGAATGAGTAGGTGTGTCCAAACTTTCGACTGGTACTGCCAAGAGTGTGCAAAGCTGTCATCAAGGCAAAGGGTGGCTATTTGAAGAATCTCAAATCTCAGATATATTTTGATTTGTTTAACACTTTATTTTTTACTACATGATTCATATGTGTTATTTCATAGTTTTGATGTCTTCACTATTATTCTACAATGTAGAAAATAGTAAAAATAAAGAAAAACCCTTGAATGAGTAGGTGTTCTAAAACCTTTGACCGGTGGTGTACATACAGTTGAAGTCGGAAGTTTACATACACCTTAGCCAAATACATTTAAACTCAGTTTTTCCCAGTGGGTCAGAAGTTTACACACACTCAATTAGTATTTGGTAGCATTGCCTTTAAATTGTTTAACTTGGGTCAAACGTTTCGGGCAGCCTTCCACAAGCTTCCCTCAATAAGTTGGGTGAATTTTGGCCCATTCCTCCTGACAGAGCTGGTGTAACTGAGTCAGGTTTGTAGGCCTCCTTGCTCGCACACGCTTTTTCAGTTCTGCCCACAAATGTTCTATAGGATTGAGGTCAGGGCTTTGTGATGGCCACTCCAATACCTTGACATTGTTGTCCTTAAACCATTTTGCAACAACTTTGGAAGTATGCTTGGGGTCATTGTCCATTTGGAAGACCCATTTGCGACCAAGCTTTAACTTCCTGACTGATGTCTTGAGATGTTGCTTCAATTTATCCACATAATTTTCCTTCCTCATGATGCCATCTATTTTGTGAAGTGCACCAGTCCCTCCTACAGCAAAGCACCCCCACAGCATGATGCTGCCACCCCTGTGCTTCACGGTTGGGATGGTGTTCTTCAGCTTGCAAGCCACCCCCTTTTTCCTCCAAACAAAACGATGGTCATTATGGCCGAACAGTTCTATTTTTGTTTTATCAGACCAGAGGACATTTCTACAAAAAGTACGATCTTTGTCCCCATGTGCAGTTGCAAACCGTACTCTGGCTTTTTTATGGCGGTTTTGGAGCTGTGGCTTCTTCCTTGCTGAGCGCAGTTCAGGTTATGTCGATATAGGATTTGTTTTACTGTGGATATAGATACTTTTGTACCTGTTTCCTCCAGCATCTTCACAAGGTCCTCTGCTGTTGTTCTGGGATTGATTTGCACTTTTTTCTCACCAAAGTATGTTCATCTCTAGGAGACGGAATGCATCTCCTTCCTGATTGGTATGATGGCTGCATGGTCCCATGGTGTTTATACTTGCATACTATTGTTTGTACAGATGAACGTGGTACCTTCAGGCATTTGGAAATTGCTTCCAAGGATGAACCAGACTTGTGGAGGTCTACAATTTATTTTCTGTGGTCTTGGCTGATTCCTTTGATTTTCCCATGATGTCATGCAAAGAGGCACTGAGTTTGAAGGTAGGCCTTGAAATACATCCACAGGTACACCTCCAATTGACTCAAATGATGTCAATTAGCCTATCAGAAGCTTCTAAAGCCATGACATCATTTTCTGGAATTTTCCAAGCTGTTTAAAGGCACCGTCAACTTAGTGTATGTAAACTTTTGACCCACTGGAATTGTGATACAGTGAATTATAAGTGAAATAATCTGTCTGTAAACAATTGTTGGAAAGATTAATTGTGTCATGCACAAAGTAGATGTTCTAACTGATTTGCCAAAACTATAGTTTGTTAACAAGAAATGTGTGGAGTGGTTGAAAAACGAGTTTTAATGACTCCAACCTTAAGTGTATGTAAACTTCCGACTTCAACTGTATGTACAAATAAAAATAGAACTGTTTGGCCATAATGACCATCGTTTTGTTTGGAGGAAAAAGGGGGTGCTTGCAAGCAGAAGAACACCATCCCAACCGCGAAGGACGGTGGTGGCAGCATCATGCTGTGGGGGTGCTTTGCTGCAGGAGCGACTGGTGCACTTCACAAAATAGATGGCATCATGAGGAAAGAAAATTATGTGGATATATTGAAGCAATATCTCAAGACATCAGTCAGGAAGTTAAAGCTTGGTCGCAAATGGGTCTTCCAAATGGACAATGACCCCAAGCATACTTCAAAAGTTGTTGCAAAATGGCTTAAGGACAAGAAAGTCAAGGTATTGGAGTGGCCATCACAAAGCCCTGACCTCAATCCTATAGAACATTTGTGGGCAGAACTGAAAAAGTGTGTGTGAGCAAGGAGGCCTATAAATCTGACTCAGTTACACCAGCTCTGTCAGGAGGGATGGGCCAAAATTCACCCAACTTATTGCGGGAAGCTTGTGGAAGGCTACCTGAAACGTTTGACCCAAGTTAAACAATTTAAAGGGAATGCTACCAAATACTAATTGAGTGTATGTAAACTTCTGACCAACTGGGAATGTGATGAAATAAATAAAAGCTGAAATAAATAATTCTCTCTACAATTATGGCCATTGGGCGGCGCTCAATTGGCCCAGCGTCGTCCAGGGTAGGGAATGGCCGGCAGGGATGTAGCTCAGTTGGTAGAGCATGGCGTTTGCAACGGCAGGGTTGTGGGTTCGATTCCCACGGGGGGCCAGTATGAAAAATGAATACAAATAATAATGTATGGACTAACTGTAAGTCGCTCTGGATAAGAGCGTCTGCTATATGACAAAAATGTAAAATGTAAATTATTCTGACATTTCACATTCTTAAAATAAAGTGGTGATCCACTCTGACCTAAGACAGGGAATGTCTACTAGGATTAAATGTCAGGAATTGTGAAAAACTGAGTTTAAATGTATTTGGCTAAGGTGTATGTAAACTTCCGACTTCAACTGTACATACACACACACACACACACACACACACACACACACACACACACACACACAGGCCGGTATTCCCCCATCCCACACTACCCTCCTCCCTGGAGGCACCAGATTGCTCCAGACAGCACATCCCCGCCCCACACAGACACACACACCAAGGACTGCATATTCCAGCCCCTCCTACACACACACCAGGGACTGTATATTCCAGCCCCTCCTACACACACACCAGGGACTGTATATTCCAGCCCCTCCTACACACACACCAGGGACTGCATATTCCAGCCCCCCCCTACACAGACACCAGCATGCATTATCCCCACCCTGAAGACCCCTTTCCTCACACACAGACACACACAACCCTCAGCCCCCCTATCCCCCTCCCCACGTTCCCCTCCCCCATCACCACAATCAGCACCCCTCACCCCTCCCCTCTGCACAGGCACACTGGCCACCGACCAGACACCACGCTCTGCTTCCACCCATGTCTCTGTCTGGGTGTGTGTCTCCAAATAGCTGATGGATGGGTGGCTGGATGGCTCTGTGTGTGAATGGGGCTTCATCTGATTAAAAGGAGGGACTTGCCCTGTTTCACAGACCAGACGACTGCTCTGTACTTTCTTCTGGAGATTGGCTTATTTTCCTACTCATGGTTATTCTCACACACACTGCTACAGACACACGGGCCATTTGAAAATCCTCCAAAAGCAAGCAGTACCACCTGGGAGTGGCAAAAAGAGAAAGCTCTCATGCAGTGATACACACACACACACACACACAGTAGTGGTGGTCAGATGGCTGAGGCTATAACTGGCTCTGTCCCTGGGGCTGTCTTTAATTGGTCACAGTACTTGACCATCTGGGGCTGGAGAGAGGGATAGATGGACGAGAGGGAGGGTTTCTTCTCTAGGTGTGAGAGGCAAAGACTGAGAGAGGGAGGGTTTCTTCTCTAGGTGTGAGAGGCAGAGACGGAGAGATGGAGGGTTTCTTCTCTAGGTGTGAGAGGCAGAGACGGAGAGAGGGAGGGTTTCTTCTCTAGGTGTGAGAGGCAGAGACGGAGAGATGGAGGGTTTCTTCTCTAGGTGTGAGAGGCAGAGACGGAGAGAGAGAGGTGAGGCCTTGGAGCAAAAAGAGGTTACATAGATGCCTGCTTTTATTCTGGTTACATTGTGTTTGCAGTGTTTGTGAATTCAAATGTTCTTTGCACATGGTTAATGTTTATTTCCTGAGTTAAGTGGATGTCTGTTTGAGTGTGCATAGTATAAGAGTAGGATAAGAGCGCTGGTATGTGAGCGTGTATAGAGTACTGTAGAGTGGTAGTGTGCGTGCGGTTGTGCATGTGCTGATATAAGCGGTTCGGAGGCAGACAGAGCAAAGCCAGCTGACTGATAAGAGCTCCAGGACAGCTGAGATATGAAGGGGGGAAACACACGCACACTGAGAAGGGGAAATATTCCCTCTCTCTCATTCCCTCTCTCATTCCCTCTCTCTCTTAGATAATATACAGCATGATCGAGTACAGTAGAATGTTACAGTACGCTAGTCAGTATGGTAAGATGCATGATGGAGAGAGGGAGGTATTGAGAAAGGGAGATGGGGAGAAAGGAAGAAATGGAGGGAGAGATGGAGAAACAGAGTTGCCAGGTAAGATTGCGAGAGGGAAAGACAGGGTGAGAGTGTCATAGAAAGAGAAATGGAGGTAAAGAACGAAGGTATGGGATAGAAAGTGAGTGATCTAGCAGGAAACAGTTGTTTTCTAATGTTTTAAAAGCACCATGTGTGTGTCTTTGTTGCTCCCAATGATTTTATTTAACGATAGCTTTGCCTGAACACTTCTCAAATGCTCTTCTTAGGAATATTTGTCTTTCATACACCCAGCTCTCTCTTCAAACTACCTCTCCTCTCATGCCTCTCTCTCTCTCCTTTTAATCTCTTGCTTTTCTCTCTATTCCCTAAATCACTGTCTCTCGCTCTCTTTCTCAAGCTCCTTTGCTGGCTGGGCCTGTGGGAGGAATGGTGTCATTGAGGGAGAGAGAGTGTGTTTAAAGTGTTCAACCTGCTTCGTGTGTGTGTGTGTGTGTGTGTGTGTGTGTGTGTGTGTGTGTGTGTGTGTGTGTGTGTGTGAGTGAGTGAGATGTGTGCACGTGTGTGAGGAAAAAGAGGTGTACATGTGTGTGTTAAATCCTTTCTTTCTTTCTTTCACATACACACACATACAGACAGGCTTGCAGTTGGCCGTATGTCCATCTGTAAAGGGTGCTCCCTCCCTCTGTCTGTGTCTGTGTTTTTGCGATGACATGTGGAGCAGTCATTTTCCTCTCTCTCACTGCCCTGGGGGACAGGACAGGGGTGGGGGGAGGGGATTGGTAGTAGTCTCTCTTTGTGTGTCAGAGAGCCGCTGTCCCTTCAGGGCTCTCAGGCTGGCATGTGTGTCGCTGTGTGTGTGGTTCTGCTGTTCTTTTTGTGAGTTTGTGTTAGGTGTGCCGGAGGTGTGTGTGTGTGTGTCCATCTCGGTTCCTCCGTCTGCCTTCAGGTATAATGAGCAGTAGTATCCACACGGGGTCTGCTCGCTTACACACACTAATACATCTGGATCCACCAGAGGGCTAGTTGGGATTGGATAACTTACATGCTAAATCATCTCTGATCAAAGAGTGAGGGAGAGCCAGAGAGCGGTTAGCAATTTGAATGTACAGCCCAACTAGGTAGTGTGAGAGAGCACAGCATCAGTATAAAAGTTTATTGGTCGTGTACACGGTTTACCAGGTGTTAAGGCGGGTGCAGCGAAATGCTTGTTACTAGCTCCTAACAATGCAGTAAAATGTCAAACAAGTAGACAAATATTCTAAAAAATAAAATAATATAAAATAAAAACACACATCAAGAAATGTCGGAACCAATCCAATTAACAACCCAAATAGCACTGTAACAGTAATCCAAATGCAATCTAGACGTATACACACCTGATGAATTTAAACAAGATATACTTAGAATATGTACTGCAGTAGCTATATTAGAGTGAGTTATGTCAAGAATCCATTATATAGATACATATGCGGTTTTTATAAACAGTGTAACTACAATGCATTGTACAGTAGTAGAAATATCAGCCAGTCTGTGTTGTATGATTGAGAGGAGGATAGGGGGAGGAGCAGAGTGAGAACAACATAAAAGTGATAATTGGGTGCTGACAAGCAGCTTGGCTAACGAAAGAGAAAACCACAAGACAATGTGAGAGAGAGGGCAGAAAGAGTGTGGAGAGCGTGAAGGAGTAAATTGTGTGAAAATGCAGAGATTTTGGAGAGTGAGAGGGGGAGTGTGAAAAAGAAAGATGGAGAGAGAGGAGAGGATGATTCAGAGGCCCTTATTTAACAGTACAGCCTCCACGTCATGTGGGTTGCAGTCAGTGACACACACACACACACACACACACACACACACACACACAACACACACACCTGTATGTGGTTACTCCATTAGCAGGAAGAGAGATGTCTCATTGAATAGCTCAGACCCATTTCCTGCTGTGGCTTGTCATCCTTTCTCCATCTCCTTCTTTTCCTCCCTTACTCTCTTTATCCCTCCCTCGGTCTCCTCTGTTCAAATTTGAGATAATTTGACACTGTTTTTATAGCGCTGTGTCTGACTTCATGTGGGCTGCAAAAAAAATTAAATAAAGACTTAAGAGATGGCTTGGGATAAGTTCTTGAGAGTACACACACACAGACACACACATACGCAGACAGTGTTTACAGGCAGTATGGCTCATGCCTTCATCTCTAGTGTTGTATTATGAATTTGCCCCTTGCTGTGGCCCTACATCCAACACTTTAGACACCCTGTCTCTCTTTTCTTCCACTCACCCGCTCCCCTCTCTCTCATCTGTACACACAGTCATGTTTGAGGTTGTGTTTTGTCTTCACAGCTCTAGTGATGAGGGATTGTTTTTCTCATTGTTCCAAGTGTGGTCTATGTTAAAAGCTTTTTGCTCTCTAGTCTCCTGTGATAGAAGAAAGTATTTATGTGTGTGTGTGTGTGACACACACACAGGCAGGCAGACAGACAAACAGACAGGCAGACAGACAGAGCAAGAGAGACAGAGCAAGAGAGATGGAGGGAGAGAGAACGTTCACTCAACCTCTAAAGCAGTTTTTGCACCTCCAGCTGTGAGGCTCAAAATCTCTGAGCATCCCGCTGTGTGTGCATGAGGAACACTCATCATCCTCTTCCTCAATCTTCTCTTCATCCTCTCTTTGATCTTCATCACCATCTGCATCATCATCCTCGTTCTCCTGCTAATCCTCAGAATGTATTCATCCCTCTCTCACCACTAGCTCTTGGCCTTAGTGAGAGAAGGAGGGAGAGGGAAAGACAGAGAGACTAAACATTTGCTCATTCCTCTAGTCATCACTGGATTTGTATACTGCTTCTGTAACACACACACACACACACACACACACACACACACTTAGAGTAGAGTTGAGAAGTATCACCCATCTTCTCCATTTTCCTCCCATCTTCTCCATTTTCCTCTCAGCAGCAACCTCCATTTCTCACAGAGCAATTACTGCTAATTAGCCTTCTGTGTCCTCTGCCATTCTCCTTCTCTTATAGTGATATTATGTTCTGTAATGTCTGTTTGCCCCTCTTCACATTTCCATGCCTAGAGGTTGTTATCAATAAAATGTCACAATAAGGTTCAGAGCGTTCGATTTGCCAGCTTGGGGGCAAGGAGATTCCCAGCTCTGCTAAAACCATTGACAACTGTGTGCCGTTTTCAAGGGATTGTTAAATAAGTGTTAACTATTTGGTTGTAGTATTGTCACCTCTTGAAGAGCATAGTCAGAACTACAAATTTCCGGTTATTCCATGCAAAACAATTGCGCACATTTAGCTCCAATCATCAGAGTTATACAGCAAGTAACTGAATGCTTTTCATGGTCAGTAAACATCAATTGATCATGTAATTTCAGAGGGTAGCCTCAGGATATCTCTCAATATTGGCCACCATAAATTTGATATTTGAGTAATATAAAATAAAATAACTATACCTGACAAGTATAGTATGGGTGGTCCTTTGTAGCTCAATTGGTAGAGCATGGCGCTTGTAACGCCAGGGTAGTGGGTTCGATCCCTGGGACCACGCATGACGCATGACTGTAAGTCGCTTTAGATAAAAGTGTCTGCTAAATGGCATATTATTATATTATTATTATTATTATTATTATTATTATTATTATTAAGTATGAGTGGTTTAGGTTAATTTCCCATCCTTCGTGGGCTCCCCCTGTCAAGCAGCAGAAGGGCGCATTTGCCGATGTAGCTGATAATGTTTAATTTGCAAGCTACCGGTAGAAACTTTGTACAGTTGGCTAAACATAGAGCGATAAGTAGACCTAATGTACTTTTTTCTGCAACCAATGTAAGCCTACCTAGCAAAGTTACCTAGCATCTCCTTTTCAACATTGTTTAATCACGATTGCTGTTGACAGAAATGATGGGCTACATTGATTGATGGACCATGTCAAATTGCCTAGCTAGCTAACAACAGATCACGTGAATATGGCTAGTTAACGTTCAGGAGATAAACTAGAGGGCTATATATTGTTTTGTGTGTGTGTATGTATGTATGTATGTATGTATGTATGTATGTACAGTACCAGTCAAAAGTTTGGACACACCTACTCATTCCAGAGTTTTTCTTTATTTTTACTATTTTCTACATTGTAGAATAATAGTGAAGACATCAAAACTATGAAAAACACATATGGAATCATGTAGTAACCAAAAAACTGTTAAACAAATCAAAATATATTTTATATTTGAGATTCTTCAAAGTAGCCCTTTGCTGGTTAAGTGTGCCTTGAATTCTAAATAAATCACAGACAGTGTCACCAGCAAAGCACCCCTACACCATCACACACTACACGTGCGGAGATCATCCGTTCACCCACACCGCACTCAAAAAGACACTGCGGTTGGAACCAAAAATCTCCAATTTGTACTCCAGACCAAAGGACAAATTTCCACCTGTCCAATGTCCATTGCTCATGTTTCTTGGCCCAAGCAGGTCTCTTCTTCTTATTGCTGTCCTTTAGTAGCAATTCGACCATGAAGGCCTGATTCACACAGTCCCCTCTGAACAGTTGATGTTGAGATGTGTCTGTGACGTGAACTCTGTGAAGCATTTATTTGGGCTGCAATTTCTAAGGCTGGTAACTCTAATGAACTTATCCTCTGCAGCAGAGGTAACTCTGGGTCTTCCATTCCTGTGGTGGTCCTCATGAGAGCCAGTTTCATCATAGCGCTTGATGGTTTTTGCGACTGCACTTGAAGAAACGTTCAAAGTTCTTGAAATGTTCCGTATTGACTGACCTTCATGTCTTAAAGTAATGATGGACTGTCGTTTCTCTTTGCTTATTTGATCTGTTCTAATAGGGCTATCTTCTATATACCCCCCTACCTTGTCACAAATCAACTGATTGGCTGAAATGCATTAAGAGGGAAAGAAATTCCACAAATTAACTTTTAAGAAGGCACACCTGTTAATTGAAATGCATTCCAGGTGACTACCTCATAAAGCTGGTTGAGAGAATGCCAAGAGTGTCCAAAGCTGTCATCAAGGCAAAGGGTGGCTATTTGAAGAATCTCATACAGTGAGGGAAAAAAGTATTTGATCCCCTGCTGATTTTGTACGTTTGCCCACTGACAAAGACATGATCAGTCTATAATTTTAATGGTAGGTTTATTTGAACAGTGAGAGACAGAATAACAACAAAAAAATCCAGAAAAACGCATGTCAAAAATGTTATGAATTGATTTGCATTTTAATGAGGGAAATAAGTATTTGACCCCTCTGCAAAACATGACTTAGTACTTGGTGTCAAAACCCTTGTTGGCAATCACAGAGGTCAGACGTTTCTTGTAGTTGGCCACCAGGTTTGCACACATCTCAGGAGGGATTTTGTCCCACTCCTCTTTGCAGATCTTCTCCAAGTCATTAAGGTTTCGAGGCTGACGTTTGGCAACTCGAACCTTCAGCTCCCTCCATAGATTTTCTATGGGATTAAGGTCTGGAGATTGGCTAGGCCACTCCAGGACATTAATGTGCTTCTTCTTCAGCCACTCCTTTGATGCCTTGGCTGTGTGTTTTGGGTCATTGTCATGCTGGAATATCCATCCATGACCCATTTTCAATGCCCTGGCTGAGGGAAGGAGGTTCTCACCCAAGATTTGACGGTACATGGCCCCGTCCATCATCCCTTTGATGCGGTGAAGTTGTCCTGTCCCCTTAGCAGAAAAACACCCCCAAAGCATAATGTTTCCACCTCCATGTTTGACGGTGGGGATGGTGTTCCTGGGGTCATAGGCAGCATTCCTCCTCCTCCAAACACGGCGAGTTGAGTTGATGCCAAAGAGCTCGATTTTGGTCTCATCTGACCACAACACTTTCACCCAGTTCTCCTCTGAATCATTCAGATGTTCATTGGAAAACTTCAGACGGGCCTGTATATGTGCTTTCTTGAGCAGGGGGACTTGCGGGCGCTGCAGGATTTCAGTCCTTCACGGCGTAGTGTGTTACCAATTATTTTATTGGTGACTATGGTGCCAGCTGCCTTGAGATCATTGACAATATCCTCCCGTGTAGTTCTGGGCTGATTCCTCACCGTTCACATGATCATTGCAACTCCACAAGGTGAGATCTTGCATGGAGCCCCAGGCCGAGGGAGATTTGACAGTTATTTTGTGTTTTTTCCTTTTGCGAATAATCACACCAACTGTTGTCACCTTCTCACCAAGCTGCTTGGCAATGGTATTGTAGCCCATTCCAGCCTTGTGTAGGTCTACAATCGTGTCCCTGACATCCTTGGAGAGCTCTTTGGTCTTGGCCATGGTGGAGCGTTTGGAATCTGATTGATTGATTGCTCTGTGGACAGGTGTCTTTTATACAGGTAACACACTGAGATTAGGAGCACTCCCTTTAAGAGTGTGCTCCTAATCTCAGCTCGTTACTTGTATAATAGACACCTGGGAGCCAGAAATCTTTCTGATTGAGAGGGGGTCAAATACTTATTTCCCTCATTTAAAATGCAAATCAATTTATAACATTTTTGACATGTGTTTTTCTGGATTATTTTGTTGTTATTCTGTCTCTCAACATTCAAATAAACCTACCATTAAAATTATAGACTGATCATTTCTTTGTCAGTGGGCAAACGTACAAAATCAGCAGGGGATCAAATACTTTTTTCCCTCACTGTATATATGTGTTGATGACAGTACTCCGACTGACAACTTTACCAGGACTTGCTGATGTCAAGCTCTTTTCAAAAGCCTAATCTCAGATGAAGCAAGCTAAATGTTGTTTGCTTTGCTAGCTAGCTACATGCCAAATGGATAGGCTACCCTCACACATCTGACATGACGTTATCAATTGAAGTTTACTGGTGCTGAAAAGCATGCAGTTACCGTACATTTTACATTTACATTTTAGTCATTTAGCAGACGCTCTTATCCAAAGCGATTTACAGTTAGTGAGTGCATACATTATTTTTTTATTTTTCATACTGGGAATCGAACCCACAACCCTGGCGTTGCAAACGCCATGCTCTACCAACTGAGCTACATCCCTGCCGGCCATTCCCTCCACTACCCTGGACGACGCCGGGCCAATTGTGCGCCGCCCCATGGGACTCCCGGTCACGGCCGGCTACGACAGAGCCTGGATTCGAACCAGGATCTCTAGTGGCACAGCTAGCACTGCGATGCAGCGCCTTAGACCATTGCGCCACTCGGCAGTTACTTCCTGTATAACTGATGATAGAGCTAAATGTGGAATAATCGGAAATGTGTAGTTCTGACAATGCTCTTCAAGAGTTGATTAAATTACAACTAAACATTTATTTAACAATCCCTTAAAAAACGGCACATAGTTGTCAATGGTTTAGCGGAGCTGGGGGTGCCTCTCGAACGCTCTGCACGGTATTGTGACATTTTATTGATAACAAGCTATTGACGGTAACTTAATGCATGGATTAGTACTGGTACTTTTGTGTCAGTGGGCACTTAGTGACTCAGTCCATTAAGTCTTGTAATATGCAGTTCCCATTACAAGACATCTGATAATGAGGGTTGACCCATCACAGTCGATAGGAACACTCACTCACACACACACAATATTTTAATCTACTCCTTCTGGTCTTGTTCAAAAATAGAATTTCTTCAGTGTAACTTCAATGGTTAAATAAAGGTTTGATGTTAGGATAAGGGGTTTGAAGTCGACATTGCAGATCAAACTGCTCAAGTTATCATCTTTACCCCTATTTCTGTCTCTCCTTCTCTTTTCCTCCCTCGATTATCTGGCCATGTCATCCCTCTCTCTGATGTTGTGGGACACTACATGAAAGGCCAGCCAGAGGGACCAGCGACAAGACTTCAGAGAGAGAAATGTGGGAGAGGGGGTGGAAGAGAAATGGAGAGAGGGGGATGAGGGATATGGGGTGGAAGAGAGATGGGTCAGAATAACAAGAGGGGAGAAAGCAAGGGGGAGCTAAAGAGATGTAGTGAAAGGGGGCGACGAGAAAGTGAGGTGGAAGAAGAAGAGGCCAATTTTCCAGCCCACACACCCACTGTTATTTACTGCGCCTGGCGACGTGTTCAGACAAGTGACTCATGGTGATATGGCCAAACCGGATGTCATTGTTTACAGTTTATGGGCAACTTTGATGGGGCTGGGTGCCACAAAAAATCTATCCCTGGTTTACAGTGAGACCGTAATGGCATGTTAGCCAATGCCAATGGAAAATCTGGTGGGTGGTGAAATAAAATCATAGAATTTCATGACTGTGATCATGCCAACCACCGGATGTGAACAAGTTGTGATTGTAGCCTGTTTCTAGACTGTTCATCATAGTACTATCTCTTACTTAAGAGAAAACAAATCCACCTACTAGCAGCAGTAGTATGGGTTTGGCCAAGTGCCTGTCCTTGAATTCTCTCCCAGATTTAGGCCAAGCCCACACTCCAGTAGTGTATGTGCGTGGGCTTGCACATCGTGCATGTGTGCATCGCCTCATCCTTAATCTTGCTCAGATTGAGGTCAAAGAGTGACTGGGAGAATCTCAAGGAGATCACATCTGTGTTTACTAGGGCTGCACGATATGGGCCAAAAAATAGAATTGGCTCTGTTTTTTCACCAAATATTGTGACCACAATTGATTATAGATCAAAACACTTGGGTAAACTGTTGGAATCATAAAAATACATAAATCATTCTAATTTGATGGTTGGAATACAGTGGGCACGTGGAATGCAGTTTTGTTTGGCATTACAATTAATTAAAAGTAAGGGAGGAGATGGTTGTGACAGAGTAGGAACCAAAGTGTTGGTCAGTGTTTCCCATGGGACCCTAATTATACTGAACAGAAATATAAACTCAACATGCAACAATTTCTTCGATTTTACTGAGTTAAAGTGCATATAAGGAAATCAGTCAATTGAAATAAATTCATTAGGCCCTAATCTATGGATTTCACATGACTGGGCAGGGGCCTGGGAGTGCATAGGCCCACCCACTTGGGAGCCAGACCCAGCCAATCCGAATGAGTTTTTCACCCCAAAAGGGCTTTATTACAAGCAGAAATACTCCTCAGTTTCATCAGCTGTCTGGGTGGCTGGTCTCAGATGATCCCGCAGGTGAAGAAAGCCGGATGTGGAAGTCCTGGGCTGGCGTGGTTACACATGGTCGGTTGGACGTACTGCCATATTCTCTAAAGCGATGCTGGAGGCGGCTTATGGTAGAGAAATTAACATTACATTCTCTGGCAACAGCTCTGGTGGACATTCCTGCAGTCAGCATGCCAATTGCACGCTCCCTCAACTTGAGACATCTGTGGCATTGTTGTCACGATCGTCGTAGGAAGTAGACCAAGGCGCAGCGTGATGAACGAACATGTTTATTTATCATTAGCGATAAACACGGACAGTAAACAAAACAACAAACGACTCGTGAAGTCCACGGTACAAAACACAAAACCAACTGGAACAAGAACCCACAAACACAAAGGGAAAAACAGACAGTTTAAATATGGCTCCCAATCAGAGACAACCAGCCACAGCTGACACTCGTTGCCTCTGATTGGGAGTCACTCAGGCCAACATAGAAATAAACAAACTAGAACTCCCAACATAGAAACAGAACACATAGAATGAACACACCCTGGCTCAACATATAGAGTCCCAGAGCCAGGGTGTGACAGTACCCCCTCTAAAGGCGCGGACTGCGACCGCGCCTCAACTAGAGCAAAACAGGGGAGGGCTGGGTGGGCATTCCTCCTCGGCGGCGGTTCTGGCTCCGGGCTTGCCCACCACTCTCCAATACTCCCCCCATAGCGCCCCTGGTCCGGTCTGGCCCCGCTGGCTGGAGCTGAACTGGACGTAGCAGGAGCGGTTAGCTTCAGCTCCGTTGTGGAGCAGTTGAGCGGTACCTGATTAGGCACCGGTGACCCAGGCACTGGTTGTGCCGGACTGACGACGCGCACCCCTGGCTTGGTGCGTGAGGCAGGAACGGACCGGACCGGGCTGACGATGCGCACCCCTGGCTTGGTGCGTGGAGCAGCAACGGGCCGGACCGGGCTGACGATACGCACCCCTGGCTTGGTGCGTGGAGCAGGAACGGACCGGACCGGGCTGACGATACGCACCCCTGGCTTGGTGCGTAGAGCCGGAACGGGCCTCACCGGACTGACGACTCGCACCCCTGGCTTGGTGCGAGTAGCAGGAACGGGCTGGACCAGGCTGACGACTCGCACCCCTGGCTTGGTGCGAGTGGCAGGAACAGGCTGGACCAGGCTGACGACTCGCACCCCTGGCTTGGTGCGAGTGGCAGGAACAGGCCGGGACGGGCTGGCGACGCGCACCGTAGGCTTGGTGCGAGTGGCAGGAACAGGCCGGGCCGGGCTGGCGACGCGCACCGTAGGCTTGGTGCGAGTGGCAGGAACAGGCCGGGCCGGGCTGGCGACGCACATCGTAGGTTTGGTGCGAGGAGCAGGAACAGGCCGGGCCGGGCTGGCGACGCGCACCGTAGGCTTGGTGCGAGTGGCAGGAACAGGCCGGGCCGGGCTGGCGACGCGCACCGTAGATTTGGTGCGAGTGGCAGGAACAGGCCGGGCCGGGCTGGCGACGCACACCGTAGACTTGGTGCGAGTGGCAGGAACAGGCCGGGCCGGGCTGGCGACGCGCACCGTAGACTTGGTGCGAGTGGAAGGAACAGGCCGGGCCGGGCTGGCGACGCGCACCCTAGACTTGGTGCGAGTGGCAGGAACAGGCCGGGCCGGGCTGGCGACGCTCACCGTAGACTTGGTGCGAGTGGCAGGAACAGGCCGGGCCGGGCTGGCGACGCGCACCGTAGACTTGGTGCGAGTGGCAGGAACAGGCCGGGCCGGGCTGGCGACGCGCACCGTAGACTTGGTGCGAGTGGCAGGAACAGGCCGGGCCGGGCTGGCGACGCGCACCCTAGACTTGGTGCGAGTGGCAGGAACAGGCCGGGCCGGGCTGGCGACGCTCACCGTAGACTTGGTGCGAGTGGCAGGAACAGGCCGGGCCAGGCTGGCGACGCGCACCGTAGACTTGGTGCGAGTGGCAGGAACAGGCCGGGCCGGGCTGGCGACGCGCACCGTAGACTTGGTGCGAGTGGCAGGAACAGGCCGGGCCGGGCTGGCGACGCGCACCCTAGACTTGGTGCGAGTGGCAGGAACAGGCAGGGCCGGGCTGGCGACGCGCACCCTAGACTTGGTGCGAGTGGCAGGAACAGGCCGGGCCGGGCTGGCGACGCGCACCCTAGACTTGGTGCGAGTGGCAGGAACAGGCCGGGCCGGGCTGGCGACGCACACCGTAGACTTGGTGCGAGTGGCAGGAACAGGCCGGGCCGGGCTGGCGACGCACACCGTAGACTTGGTGCGAGTGGCAGGAACAGGCCGGGCCGGGCTGGCGACGCACACCGTAGGCTTGGTGCGAGGGGCAGGAACCGGCCGGACCGGGCTGGCGACGCACACCGTAGGCTTGGTGCGAGGGGCAGGAACCGGCCGGACCGGGCTGGCGACGCACACCGTAGGCTTGGTGCGAGAGGCAGGAACAGGCCGGACCGGACTGGCGACGCGCACCGTACATTTGGTGCGAGGGGCCGTAACAGGCCGGACCGTACTGGGGACACACACCACTGGCTCTACCCCGGGATCTGGAACGGGCCGGACCGGACTGGTAACACACCCCAGTACCTCTCGCCGTGCCTCTAAACCTTCTTTCCCTACTTTGACCAGTGGCCCCCGTAACCTGGTGGCCTTCTGAATACGCCCCTTTTCTGCTTCCGTCAGCCCCGTCGTCCATGCCCTGTGCCCCCCCCCTAAATTTTTGGGGTTGCCTCTCGTCAGCCCGACGACGACACTGATCACGCCGTTGCTCCTCTCTCCGTCGCCTCTCTACTGTCTCACTCCATGGCCGGCGATCCATCCCGGCCAGGATTTCCTCCCAGGTCCAGGACCCCTGCCCGTCTAAGATCTGCTCCCACGTCCAGGCTGCCTGCTCCTGGACACGCTGCTTGGTCCTGTGATGGTGGGTTCTTCTGTCACGATCGTCGTAGGAAGTAGACCAAGGCGCAGCGTGATGAACGAACATGTTTATTTATCATTAGCGATAAACACGGACAGTAAACAAAACAACAAACGACTCGTGAAGTCCACGGTACAAAACACAAAACCAACTGGAACAAGAACCCACAAACACAAAGGGAAAAACAGACAGTTTAAATATGGCTCCCAATCAGAGACAACCAGCCACAGCTGACACTCGTTGCCTCTGATTGGGAGTCACTCAGGCCAACATAGAAATAAACAAACTAGAACTCCCAACATAGAAACAGAACACATAGAATGAACACACCCTGGCTCAACATATAGAGTCCCAGAGCCAGGGTGTGACAATTGTGTTGTGTGACAAAACTGTACATTTTAGAGTGGCCTTTTATTTTCCCCAGCACAAGGTGCACCTGTGTAATGATCATGCTGTTTAATCCGTTTATTGATATGCCACACCTGTCAGGTGGATGGATTATCTTGGCAAAGGAGAAATGCTCACTAGCAGGGATGTAAACACATTTGTGCAGACAATTTTGTTAGAAATAAGCTTTTTGTGCATATGGAAAATTTCTGGGATCTTTTATTTCAGCTCATGAAGCATGGGACCAACACTTTACCAACACATTGTGTTTATATTTTTGTTCAGTATAGATTTGAATAGACAGGTACATCAAAGATTGTCAATTATATTGACAAGATAGTCAATTGACCACTCTAACAATGGAAATACATGTCCTCAAAGATGGAAGGCAGGCGGGAGGAGATGATATCAGGGGGGACCATTCTAGCCATTGAGAGGGCAGATACAAGTGTGAACAACACACCATAGAGGTAGAGGACTCATCTTTGTATCTGTGCCATTATAACAACATGGGCAGCGCCATTGAGGCAATCTCCATTTTAAAGTAGTCAATTTTCTTCTTCATTGTCTGATTGCTCCCAACTCATAGGAATCCCCACCCAGATGACTACTTTAAAATGGTGGAAGCCCTCAATCGCATTGTCCTTGTTAAAACGGGTTATATCCATGATGAGTCCTCTATCTCTATGACAACGGGCATAACACCAGTATAAAGTTGTTTTTCAACATTGGCGAAATGCCACGTTTGTCCACTTATGTCAGTGCATTCGTAACAACCTAACCATTACAAAACTATTTTTCATTCAAATAAGCCTCACGTAACAAATGAGCAATTACATTTTTTGTTGACCAAATTCGACAGTCTCATTGAGCTCCGTAAAAAAAATCCTCACTTTGTAGGCTTATTTTTCGTGGACAGATTTTGGGCAGGGTAAAACCTCTCTCTTCGCCTCGTCCTCTCTAGATACATTCAAACAAAGATTTTATAATATTCTTCACCTTTTCCTCTGATTTAAGAACAAGCTGTTGCACAAACAATACTAGTAGTGTGGTCTCTGTGTGTGAGAGGTTATCTCTACTAGGCTTTTTACTCACCAAATGAGGCATCCGTCATGCCTTTGAACCTTCTCTCCCTACATAGCGTTCAGACAGAATCTGAAATGCCTTATGTATCACAGGCATCATAAGGAGACTCCCATATCAAGCCTCCATCGTTCAGAGACTTCATAAAAGACGTTCCCCTTAGTGACAGGGATTGCCTATAACTTATTTAATAGTAAAGTGTGATCAAACACACATCCTTTAGTGGGGTGAAAAAAGTTGGTATAAAAGAAATAGAGCCCACACCGTCACTAACCTTTATTAATAAACACACAACATTTCTATCCTGCAAGGATCTTCATCAAGTAATTTCACCGGAAGTGTACCAGACCCATATTGATAGACATAAGACAAGCACCAATTAAGGCAGTCTCTACATATTTAAGTTGAAAAGGGCAACACAAGAACAATAATATTTATTTGTATAAAACACTAATATTGAGTTGCACCCCCCTTTTGACCTCAGAACAGCCTCAATTCGTCGGGGCATGGACTCTACAAGGTTTCGAAAGCGTTCTATAGGGATGCTGGCCCATGTTGACTCCAATGCTTTCCACAGTTGGATGGATGCCCTTTGGGTGGTGGACCGTTCTTGATACACACAGGAAACTGTTGAGCGTGTGAACCTAGCAGCGTTGCAGTTCTTGACACAAACCGATGCACCTGACACCTACTATCATACCCCGTTCAAAGGCACTTACATCTTTTGTCTTGCCCATTCACCCTCTGAATGGCACACATACACAGTCCATGTCTCAATTTTCTCAAGGCTTAAAAATCCTTCTTTAACCTGTCTACGCCCCTTCATCTACACTGATTGAAGTGGCATCAATAAGGGATCATAGCTTTCACCTGGTCAGTCTGTCATGGAAAGAGCAGATGTTCTTAATGTTTTGTACACTCAGTGTATATACTATGTTATGACTGTATAACCAGTGGTGAAGCTTTTGAGTGTGTGGGCTCTATTTATTTTATACTATAACTAATTAATTGTTAATTCAGGTCAATTTCAACATATTTCAGTTTAATTCCAAGTCATTTCAGTTCAATATAACCCAAATCTGGATACTAGCATGGTAAATATTCCATTCCATTTCCGGAGCCTACGTAGCCACTATTTCAGTGGGATTGAAATCAAACTAATTACTGTATTTCCTGTCGTTTTTCATCTGTCTCTCTCTCATGTTGTGTTATTCTTCCCAGTGCCTTGATAAACTGCAGTAACCTGATGTTGAACAGAGATCCTCCCACTCTTCTATATCTTTTCTCTGATCTCTCCATCTTTGTTCCCTCATTTCATTAGTGGTGGCTGTCTCTATTGTTCCTGATATGTCTCTGAATCGCAATCTACACACACACACACACACACACACACATACATACACACGCGCACAAACACACACACACACACGCAGACACACACTCGTACAAAGCGAGAGAGATCAAGCTGTTTTTAGCATCTGTGCTCAGTCATACCAGGATAACTTCAGGATAGATGGATACCTCCAGGCTTGAAACTAGCCCATGTGACATCTCAACAATTACAATGCTTAAAATCTACAGAGCACTTCAATACCATGCGCCTGGTGCACAATGCACTCCAATACCATACATCTTGACAAAGCCCTTGAATAGCCAAGCATCTTAACCAGGGCTTGACAATACCACACTGAATTACTGGAAAGCCTACTCCCAGGCCCTGCATTATTCCATCCTCCATTCATTTGTCCAGGCCAGCTAAAAGGATGACTGCTGCTGCTGCTACCCATTGTGTCTTATACACTGATGTCTTTATACACTTTGAGGCTGTGTGTGTATGTGTGTGTTTGTTTGTCTTCGCTGTGGTCTCTGTCATTAGATCTAAACCACATCACAGTCCCCACTGCTCCTGACCGGTTAGATTAGCCATTTCCCACTGAGATAATATAACCTAAACAGGATATGAATCCAACTGACAGACATTCAGATAGGATGTATTAACCCGTTACACTCGTGGGAATTGGCTATATGGATAGGGCTAAATTGAAATGTTTCTTACAAAATAAATATGAAATGCATCAGCATGGTAGAACTTGAAAGGGAACACTTTGGAGATTATGGGAAAATTATTAGACCAAAGTTGAGGACACAACAGTTCACCTGACACAAGACTGAATCCAAACATTACACTTGTTGATTTTATGTGCATTTGGCATGTTCTGTACTTTTTGCCACATTTGTTGATAACACAATCTGAAAATACTCTTGATACATTCAGTAACATGATAAGAATATTCCTGGAGAATATGGGGTAGGTGCAACATAAGAATATTCCTGGAGAATGTGGGGTAGGTGCAACATAAGACAAAAAAATGACAAGTGAGAGGACTAACTGGTGTCTCTAAGTGGCCACACAACTCTCCAAAGTAATTTCAATGCACTTTTGACTCAGTCTTCAACTATAAGGTGCTTTTTTGAGCTCTCCTAGCTGTGCCGTTGAGGAACTAGAGCAAACACACTTGTAGATTTGTTTTGTTTGAAACAACCCTGCATCACCGCCATCACATAATTATTGTTGTTGTTTACGCGATCCAAAAACTGCCCATAAAAAATGCCAACATAGCTAAGTTATAAAATATGATATTACAGTGTTAAGCTTCACAGGTCAATTGAGAGAAACACACACACACCCTGCTGCTGGGACATGTCATAGTCTTCCATCCCAGAATAATCCTGCCGCCCACCGAGCCCTGTCTCCAGAGCAATTTCTGGAGATGTATAGAGGGTTTTACCACTTCTCCCTCCTAAACCTGTCATGTCTCTGTCTCCTCTCCCTCCTTTACTCTCTGTTCTTAACCGGAAGAGTTTGATTCTTTCTGTTGTCAGCTATACGTAGTAGCTCATTCTGAAATGTGTTCTCATTCCAAATACATTGTCTGTATATTTGGAGTGTGTGATCTGGTCCACCTACAGGGAAAAGCTCCGTCTGAGGCTTCACAGTGTTAGGCTGTCATTTAGGAGAACGTACCCTGGCTGGTTGAACACTGTGTGTGTGCGTACGTGCATGCCCTGTATGTCTGAGAGGGTTATGCTATACGCTAGGGGAAGGTGTCAACTGATGTAATAGAAATATAACAACAATAAGGTCATATAGCAGATGCTTTCATATAAAGCCACTTAAAGTTGAAATATGTAAATGTAGGAATGAAAGCCACAACTCTGATCCATGCGCCAACCAAACGATGTGCTCCACCTGTGAGCCATCGCATGCCACAGAACCACCGATGTGACACTCATCTCTTCTCTGTTCTTCCTCTTCTCCTCCTGCAGTCATCCCCGACTCCCTCGCTGTCACCGCGCCGACACAGACCCTCTCCCAGGTGGAGGGTGACACGCTCCAGCTCAGCTGCGAGGTTTCCCGGGCGACAGAGCAGCACACACACCTGTCTGTTGGTTGGTACCTGCGTTCCCCTGAGGACGCTACTGTGTCGCCCCAGGAGATCCTCACCCTGTCCCGGGACTTTGTCCTCCGGGCCGGTGGGCCTTACAAACAGAGGATGACTGCAGGAGACCTGAGGCTGGATAAGACCAGCGCTACATCCTACAGGCTGACTATCCACCGGCTGCAGCCTGCTGACCAGGGTCTTCTCTACTGCCAGGCTGCAGCGTGGATCCAGGACCCCGACCGCAGCTGGTTCACCATGACCCGCAAGCAGGCCGAGAAGACCCAGCTACGGATACAGCCCATTGGTGAGTAGGGGGAGATGGGAGTGTGAGTCACACACATACACACACACACACACACACACACACACACTCTTTTTGAATGCAGATCACAATCTCCCACTAAGCAAAGGAACAACATTAGCGCATTTAGGCCTAACTGTCTTGCTCTTAGGCGCGTGAGTCTCAAGTTTGGGGAAGCACATTTTCATGGTCCTCTGTAGCTCAGCTGGTAGAGCACGGCGCTTGTAACGCCAAGGTAGTGGGTTCGAACCCCGGGACCACCCATACACAAAAAAAATGTATGCACGCATGACTGTAAGTCGCTTTGGATAAAAGCGTCTGCGAAATGGCATATTATTATTATATTATATTATAAAAAATATAAAGCATTCCGTGCATCATCACATTTGCATACTTATGTAAGATAGATGACTATTCCTAATGTCATTAGTAAATTGGATAGTCATAATTTAGTTTAATAATATAACCCAATCACTGTTTGCAAAAAAGACTGTTAAATGCAGCGCGTGGTAGAGTATAGGCCTAGGCTATGCAATATCAGATATGTTGCTTCTCCTTTCTTTACACAGGAAAAATGTGGCCTTTTATGAAAACATTTCATGCAATTCTACTCCACTTTATATGACTGGAGAGATTAGCTGCATAAACTTTTTTTTTTTTGCCAAGGCCAGTTCAGTTGCCTCACTTCAGCCACAATGTTGGCCCAGTTGTGTGTGGTGATACAGGACAGTTTATTTTCGTCAAGGGCCCAGTCAAGCAATCCCCAACACAGGGCTTCGGCCAGGTAGTCGGCTGTGTAGGATTCCGGCTGTGTAGGTTGTTTCCAAACAGCAGGATTTCAGTGTCCAGTCTTTCGTGAGATAGTGCACTGTCAGGCTCATTTAAGGAGTCATATTTACACTTGACCACATGTCCGTGGTCAGTGTAAAAAAATGGACGTCCTTTAGCTCTGTTTGAACCTCCCCCTTCACCTTGTTGAACAAGGTAGGGGCCGCTGTTTGAGAGAAATACTTTCTCCCCGGTAACTTGTATAGTCTGTCAAATTTCCAGAGCATATCTATGAAGGTGGGTTTCTCCACCGTTCTGAAGAGCACCATTCCTATGACTACGTAACGAGTTACACTGTCTGTCAGTGCTCGCCACTTATCAGTGTCCCGTTTGTGGTGCTGGAATTCTTAGTAGGTAGCCTATGGGTTTTGCACATATTCTGCAAGCAGGCTGGTCCAAGTCATCTGGTTCTCCATCGTCGTTATGTTTGAAATCGAAATGTGCCCAAATAGGCGATGTAACGTTTTTTTTATGCAATGAGAGACATCTTTTTCACCTCACTCCTCTGATGTACTGTAACAATGAAAAAAGAGAAATGGAAAAGGAAAGGGGGATATCTAGTCAGTTGTACAACTGAATGCATTCAACTGAAATGTATTGGGCATTTAACCCAACCCCTCTGAATCAGAGAGGTGTGGAGGGCTGCCTTAATCGATATCCACGTCTTCGGCGCCCGGGGAACAATTGGTTAACTGCCTTGCTCAGGGGCGAAACAACAGATTTTTACCTTGTCAGCTCGGAGATTCGATGAAAAAGGTCAGAGGTGAAGGTCAGAGGCTATCCATTGTTAGGTTCTAAACAGACAGAGTAAAAACTGAAATGGATGACAAGGAAAAGATTAAACCAAGTTTATTCACCCACTGGGTCAAACGGCTGCAAAGACAAAGACATGTTTACACAAGCACATATATTTATACCCTCCTACTAGGAGGAGTCACCTCGCATATCTAGATAGCCAACAATTCAGTTCCTGACTGTTGCTAATCAGAAACTGAATTGGTTCCTCTCACTGGTATAGTCATGGCACCGCCTCCTGCTAGAACCTTTGTGGGTATGCAAGTATATGTGTGTGATAGGACTGTTCCTCCTCACTTCATCTGACCTGACCTCAGGCCGAATTCCTCACTCCTCCCTAATCAACGGCTGGCCTACCTTATCAGTGACTGAAACCAGACTGTTGCCCTCTGCCTCCCTCCATATGATCCACTGATTAACTTTCCATACACCTAGTTCTTATCCACCCTCCATTGACCCCAACATATACATTCATTATAAAGTAATCAATAAGTTCCCACTTTTCACCCCACCCCTTCCCCTCTTCAATGAACTGAATTGACCTTCAATTCTCTCCTATTCACGCATATAGTGGATTTGCTGATTGCGCATCAACAGATAGTTGGAAAGAAGAGGAGATGTATACAGTTTAATAGACAGACTAAGTTAGCAAAACAATACCATATAATCAATAGTTAACACTCCCGTTTTGGGTAAAGTATATCTATAATAAAATTAAGTTGATAAAACATTTTATTTAAAAAATAAAAATAAATAAAAAACGGTTCTATTTTCATGACGGTCTTCATCCAAAACCGTCAGTGTCACTGTTATCCAATTACCGTCACAGCCCTAGGGAGAGGTGTGGCTTCTTGTTATAATGATCTGATAATAAGCTGTCGACCTCTCCAACCCAGCAGACCGGGAACAAGAGCAGTCTTAGCCACACACACACACACTGAAACACACAACACACACACACACACACACACACACATACTGAAACACACACACACACACATACTGAAACACACACACATACTGAAACACACACACACACACACACACACACACACTGAAACACACACACACACACACACACACACACACACACATACTGAAACACACACACATACTGAAACACACACACACACACATACTGAAACACACACACATACTGAAACACACACACACACACATACTGAAACACACACACATACTGAAACACACACACACACACACACACACACACTGAAACACACACACACACACACACTGAAACACACACACACTGAAACACACACACAGAAACACACACACACACACTGAAACACACACCATTAAATACAGGGCTACTGTACGCTATAGAACAATGGTGTGTTTCTACAGTTCCAGGAACACTATTCCAGTAGATCTATTATGATGACTGATTATTAGCAGAATGGCGGTGGAATTATTCATTGATTCTTAAGCATTTGCAACAATGGAAACATTTTTGTTTTCCTCCTGTGAGCAGTGAACTCTCTGAACCTCCGGTGGTTGATGCTGCCCCAGATGGTGATCAGAGGATGTTGGATATGAAGGGTCTCTGTGTCTCAGAAGAGTGTTAAGTCAGCCAGGAGAGGCACAAAAAGCTCTGCCTCTTACACCCCCTCTCTTCTCTCTCTGTTCACCCTCTCTCTCTCTCTTATAATCTATAATGGATGGGAGTGTTGTAGTGTGACAAAGGGTGTAGATCAGGATGTGTGTGTGTGTGTGTGTATGGCTCCTTCATTAGGCTGTGTGTATTGAAGAGAGAGAGAGGATCCAGAGACAGCCCCATCACTGGCTAATCACCCACAGACAGAGAGGAGAGGCCAGACATGGACAGAATCCTAATGGACCTCTCCTTCTCTTTCCATCTCTCGACCTCACTCCTCTTTACATCCCTCATGTTACCTTTCTCGCTCTAAAACCATCTCTCCCCTTTGCTCCCTGTCTCTTTTCCCAACTCTCTCACTCCCTAACTCCTGCATTTAAGTCCTCTCTCTACTTGTTTTCTTCTCTCTCAATTCAATTCAATTTCAATTTCAATTTCAATTCAATTTCAATTTCAATTTAAGGGCTTTATTGGCATGGGAAACGTGTGTTAACATTGCCAAAGCAAGTGAAGTAGATAGTAAACAAAAGTGAAATAAACAATAAATATTAACAGTAAACATTACACTCAGAAGTTTCAAAAGAATAAAGACATTTCAAATGTCTCTCTCTCTCTCCCTCTCTCCCTCTCTGCATCTGATTGTCTATGTTCTCTCACTTTCTTTACATGTTTAATTTGTTCCAAACATTGACGGGTACATGTCTCCACTATTAGCTCCTCTCTTTCTCTGTGTCTCTCACCCCTCAACATTTCCCTGACACAGTTTAGGATGTATTCATTAGGACCCATCATAGCAAAACGTTTCAAACACTTGTGCCAAGGAAAACGTTAACAAGTATTTCTTATTGGACAAGTTGAGATAGTACCTCCCCATTTCGGCCTGTTTGCTTCAGTTTCGTGCCTAGTGAATACGACCTAGTCTCCCATGGCTGTGTTTGTTGTTAAACTCTAAGTTGAGGCAGTGTCCTTATAAAGCAGGTCACAGTTCCTTGAGTTTACAGTCAGCCCAGCTCTGATTTCACAATGCAATATACTGCCGCTTCATTGGTCAGCGAGGGCCAGATCGCCACTGGCCTTTGTTTTGGCATCTGCTTTCCACTCTATTAGTGATGAGCTGTGTGTGTGTGTGTGTGTGTGTGTGTTAGGAGGGGGATGCAATATGCGTGTGTGTGTCTGTGTGTAAGTATGCGTGTATCTGTCCAGTTAGTGCCAGACTGTTAGCTATTAGGCTCAGTGTTATTTACAGACAAGCGTCCAGTATGAAAGCTCACTATGTGTGTGTGTAAACAGTCCCCCCAACTACCCCAAAGCCATAAGACTGCTACATAGTTAACCAAATAGCTACCCAGACTATCTGCATTGACCCTTTTTGCACTAACGTTTTTGACTCATCACATATCCTGCTGCTACTGTTTACTATCTGTCACTTTATTCCTAGTTATATGTACATATCTACCTCAATTACCTCGTACCCCTGCACATCAACTCTGTACTGGTACCCTGTGTATATAGCCAAGTTATCATTACTCATTGTGTATTTATTATTTTATTTTCTATTATAGCTCTATTCTTTTTGTCTCTGCATTGTTGGGAAGGGCCCGTAAGTAAGCATTACACCTGTTGTTTACGAAGCATGTGACGAATAACATTTGATTTTGAACAGTCGCCCCCTCCCCTATTCCCATAACACTTACCAACATAAGGAACCATACCCAGGCAAACAGCAGTCTGAACTTTTCCACAAGTCTGTTTAAAGTCTTTATTACAGCCGGGGGCTAGCACCTCTCTGAGTGAGCCAGGCAGAGAGGAGCGGAGAGGGAGAGATGCACAGAGCCCACCGCCACTCATCATGTGGAAATGAATACTGTAAATAAAAAGCTAGTGCCGCCGTATGTGGAGTGCATCTGTAATTGGGAGCCCAGTCAAAGAGGTGTAGGCAGTGAAGGCTGCGCTAACAATATTTGCTCCATCTCCTCTCTCTTCTGTCTCAAACAGCGCAGGAAGAGCGAGGGAGGGGAGGGGAGTGGAGCGGCAAGGCTTTTTTCGTCTGCTGGAGAGAATCTTAATTGGCTGTGTTTTTGTCTTGGTGGGGAAACCAAGGGGAGAGAAGGAGGAGGAGAGGAGGAGGCTGGAGGAGCAGTGCTTTACTGTGGGCATAGTTGACTCCTTGTGTAAACCCCCCATCCATTAACATATTTCTCTTTTGATTAGGGACTGGAGTATAAAGATGTGTTGACACATTGTGCTCTCTGGAGACGGGAGGAGCTCAACTGCTTCAACTGCTTTGCAACTCATTTTATCTCTCTCTCTTTTATTCCCCACTCCCACCCCCAGATAGGGACTTCTCTATCCAGGTGAGCACGGAGCGGCGGTCCTTCACGGCGGGCGAGCCGCTGGAGCTACGCTGCACCATCGATGCCCAGAGCGTGCCCGAGCGCTTCTTCTCGGTGTCGTGGGTGTTCAGCAGCTCGCCAGTGGCCGTGATAGGGCCCAGCGCTGTGCCCGTCCTGGGACCCGACTATGTGTCGCGCGAGGCCGCTGGTCACATGACCGTGCGCAAGGAGAGCCCCGCTGTGCACCTGCTTAAGCTGCAGCGCCTCCGACCAGAGGATGCTGGGAAATACATCTGTAGGGTCACAGAGAGGGAGAAGACACCCACCGGGGACTTTATAGACCGGAGCAAGAGGTCACGCAACGTCCAGATCACCGTCCAGCCTATCAGTGAGTATCAACACGGCACCCTATTGGCCGCTGGGTTAGTAACGAGGCCTCCCATTGGCCACTCGGTCAGTTAAACCAGAGGTTTTCAAACCTGGGTCCGCTGAGGTTGTGCAGGGGGTCTACGAAATTGTTAAAAACCTTTTTTGGGGGGGTGTGTTTTATGTGAAAAATTTATATTTTATGAATATTGCTAGCTGGATAACGTTTGTATGTCTCTGCGTCCAGTATAAAGGAAGTTAGAGGTAGTTTCACAAGCCAATGCTAATTAGCATTAGCGCAGTGACTGTGGAAGTATATAAATGGCTTCATTGCCAAATTCTCGGAAATTGCAGTCATAGGAGGACATTGCAGTCATTGGAGCTAATTACAGTTTTTTTTCTGTATAGAGTGGTAATTTCCGGGATGTAAAAGCAGTATGTGTCAACTTAAAAGACCAAAACCAGAGAGAAAGCATGCAGAAATATATATTTTAATAATACCATCTTTGAGAACTAACAATTAAATAAAAGCTATACCTTCAGGGAGAATCGAAAATGTTCTCTTTGCCGCCAAGATACCTTTCTAGCTAATAGACTATGTTAGTTTACACTTCCTCTTCCAATGAACTGTGCGGAGGTCAAAATAATGAAACTGTCTGCCAAATCTATTCATTTATAAATGTTGATTACTTCAACTTGCCATTATCATTCACCTGATGATAAGACAAGACAATACCTTTTTTTCTTTTTTGATAACATGATGGGGGTCCCTGGGTCGCCGGTTTGCCTGGGCAGGGGGTCCCTCGGCAAAAAAAGAAAACCCCTAAGTTAAACAGCATCTCATTGGCCCTTTGATATTAGTATTCCTTTTTAATGATATGCATGATGTATTCTCCCAGTGTCCCCTCTGTCTCTCGGAGGTCAGATACCGCTCTTCCCAGAGAACAGCAGATCCTGAGTCAAACTAAGAATAAAGGCATTCTTTATTATACCATTATTTTCTGTGTCAGTGGATTGCTAAAGTTTGGTAATGCAGTATTATGGTCCTTCACATTCCCTCAGCTCGGGGCTGCGAGCGAGAGCTGCTAGCTTGGATAATGGAGAAAGCTGGAGAGGAGGATGGAGGAGGCTGAGCTAACAGGCGTGAAATGAGAGTGTGGAAAGGGAGAGAGGGAGAGAGAATGGGGCCTACCTCTCCAGGGCCCACTAATGGATCCCTGGGCTAAATTACTGTGTTCTGCTGGGGCTGAGGGACTCAGCTGGGCTTTCAGAGGGGTGGCCGCTAGGGGTGTGCTGGAGCACAAGCTAATACAACCCCCCAAAAACCTCAGTGCCCAATGTTCTCTTCCTCTCTCTTTCTAGCCTATCTGTCTACTAGTGAAGTAGCTCCCCTCTGGTCTGCAGCTCTATAGCCCCTCTACAGCACCCTCCCTTCTCTCTATCCCTCACTCTTTCGCTCACTCTCTCTTTCTAAGGGCTGGTCTTGAATCCTAAAAAAACACAATAACAACACACCCCAACTCATCCTAAATATCCTGACCTTAAAGGAGTAGTTCACTATTTTACAACTTGATGTCAGATGGTTCCTCACCCTGAAAGTAGTCGATGGACCAGGATAAACTGTAATCAAATCAAATCAAATGTTATTGGTCAAATACACATATTTAGCAGGTGTTATTGTGGGTGTAGCGAAATGTAGTGAAATGCTTCTATGGTTCAGTTTTCTTTAAACAGCCACTACAAACTTCAGCTAACTTTAGCCACCACAACCTAACAATCAATGGAAGTAATGGGGGCATGTGAGCATGTATTTTTTGTTGTTATGGCCAAATGATCTTTAAATAACATCAAACCAAATATGGAGTTGATTTGAATTGATTTCAGGTGATTTGGACATAATTTTTTAAAACATGCTCACATGCCTCCATCACTTAAATTGGTTGTTAGCTTGTGGTAGCTACGGTTAACTGAAGTTTGTAGTGGCTGAACCATAGATTACAGTTTTCTCTTGGCCCATAGATTACTTTCAGGGTGAGGGACCATCTAACATCAAGTTGTGAAATAGTGAACTACTCCTTTAAGCAAGCACCCCCCCCACCTCACCCCACTCCCACCCAAAACTGTCCCAAAACAAAGCCCCTCTGGCCCCCACATGGCTCCAGTAATCCCCAAGATGCTCCCTAATGAGACCTTTGGTTTCCCTAACAGAGGTTTAATGTTCTATAAAAGCATTTTATGGAGTTTTTACAGTGTAATAACCATGGTTACAGCAGGGAGGGAGATCTTAATGGACCGGGGAGTAGAGGGGTAAGGGTATGGGGTCAGGGTGACTCCCCTATACAGACAACACCCCCGACGCACCTACCTCTAGTTACCACTGCTTGTATCTGGGCTAATTAGACAGTGGCCTCTGTGTGGCCCTAATTGGGGCGATGGGTGATGGGGGGAGTATATGGGTTAGAGAGGGGTGAGAGCGGGAGGGCAGGCAGAGGGAACAGAGAGCTGTAAACAGTGCTGACAAATCGGTCCTGATGGATGAGTTTACCTTGCAGGGGAGAGGGGTCTTGAAGCGCTGCTATGAATTACAAACACAGAGAGGGGCAGTAGAGAAAGAGAGACATACAGAGAGAAAGGAACAGAGATAGAGGGGATTGAAGAGAAGGAGAGAGGAAAAACACACACAGCGAAAATACAGAGGTGTAAAGAGACCAATGAAGTTCAGAAAGGGAGATGGGGGAGAGAAGTTACAAGTGGGAGACATAAAAAGAAGAAACAAATCTGAGATTTAAAGAGAGACTGAGAAAAACAGGCAGGTTTGAAGAGGAGAGAAGCTGCCCTCTGCCTGCTTAATCATATGTGATGTTCACGCACATTGACACTTAGAGCTGAGAGACGGAGAGAATGTATAATGTATTTAACACCGTAAAAACCTGGGGTGAAATCAAAAGACAGAGGAAGAAAGAGAAAGGGATGGAGGCCTTCCCTTTGTTCATTTAAGTGTGAAAGGCGCTTCATTCTGTATTCTCCCAAGAGCTTGTTAGGAGGGGTGGTTAGCTCTGAGAAAACCTCTGACTGACGGCAGAGAGAACAAAATGGAGAGAACGAGGGAGAGAGAGGGAGAGCGAGGGAGAGGGAAAGAAGCCTTCCCTGTGTCTCTGGAGACTAAGCCCATCACCCCGAGGTTAAGGGGGTGTTTTGGCCGGGCAGCGCTCCACCAGGCTCTGCCGTGTGTGAAAGGCGCTGATGTGATGCGAGAAGGAGAGAGCGAGCGGGGCTTTTTTAAAGTACAGGGGCTGAACACTTTTATCCTTCTAGCACTTTCTTCTGAGGCGGAATCCCTCAGACGCTGAGCTGTGTGATCTCAGAGCCGGCCCCTAAGCCCCGGGTGGACCGGGGGTAGATGCTGCGTTACATTTGGTGTCAGAAGTGGGATCTGCTAAGTCCACTGGGGTCTGTGTGTGTCTGACAGTCTCTCTCTCT
Organism: Coregonus clupeaformis; assembly: GCF_020615455.1. Taxonomy (NCBI): domain Eukaryota; kingdom Metazoa; phylum Chordata; class Actinopteri; order Salmoniformes; family Salmonidae; genus Coregonus; species Coregonus clupeaformis. Next base: position 31,034,382 of record NC_059214.1, read on the forward strand.
CTCAGGTGCCCCTAGGCTAGAGTAGAGTGATCATCTCCAGAGACACACATGCTGCTGTGTCATACATACATACGCTATATATACAAAAGTATGTGGACACCCCTTCAAATTTGTGTATTCGGCTATTTCAGCCACAGCTGTTGCTGACAGGTTTAAAATCGAGCATACAGCCATGCATTCTCCATAGACAAACATTGGCAGTAGAATAGCCTTACTGAAGAGCTCAGTGACTTTCAACGTGGCACCGTCATAGGATGCCACCTTTCCAACAAGTCAGTTCATCAAATTTCTACCCTGGTAGAGCTGCGCCGATCAACTGTAAGTGCTGTTATTGTGAAGAGGAAACGTCTAGGAGCAACAACGGCTCAGCCGCAAAGTGGTAGGCCACACAAGCTCACAGAACGGGACCGCCGAGTGCTGAAGCTCAGCGCGTAAAAATCGTATGTCCTCGGTTGCAACACTCACTGCCGAGTTCCAAACTGCCTCTGGAAGCAACGTCAGCACAATAACTGTTTGTCGGGAGCTTCATGAAATGGGTTTCCATGGCCGAGCAGCCGCACACAAGCCTAAGATCACCATGTGCAATGCCAAGCATCGGCTGGTGGATGTATTAATTTGGGATCTATTGCATCCCACAACTGCCCCAGAGTATGTTTGGAATATTTATTTCTCGCACAGAAGGACAAGTTGACCAATAGAATATGTCAACTTTTGTACTATGGGGGATAGTAGATTGACATAGGCTAGTGCTGTTCGTTAGGCCTACTCATCTTGTTGGCTGACCAAAAGTAAATGTGGAAGGTTCTTCCAATATCTTCAATATGTGCCTCGGAATTGGATAAGGACGCGCGCAGTTGTGTCCCCGATATGTCTGTCTTCACTTGTAGGCTGTGAGAAAGCCTAACATAAGGACAACTCATAGTATGCTCTTCTATCCTTCTGAAATGTTTCTTTAGACCTGTCTAAAATAAATAATGGATTTATTGTGATGGTGTAGGTTATATTACATGGATTTATTCGACTTTTTACAATGTAAATGTTCCAAAGGTCTGCATCAGTGGCTTGTAGGCTATGCGTTGAAGCCAGGAGATGCTAAATGTGTTTATGTTAATTAACGGTCAGTTACCGTGAGACTGGCAGTTATTTGCTTGACAATCACCAGCTGACAAAATGTTATGACCGCCACAGCCCTACATATGGCTAGATCTAAAAACAGCAGTTGGTGGAGGGCATCCCTCAAACGAAGAATTAGATCAGTTTGCTGCTGAAGAGTGGGTCAAATTGCCAGTAGAAAGTTGCAGGAAGCTCATTGGTGGCTACAAGCCTTCTTGGCCAAAGGCTGTGCTACCAAGTACTAGCTCCAAAGAGTTGGTAGAGGTGCTGACTAACGGTGAGTATACCATAGGCTATAAAAAGAAATAGTCGCAAGCTCCCAGTCATTTATTGGGTAAACCACAAGCAAGCTCCCAGTAATATATTGGGTAAACCACCAACGTTTCAGCATCACTGTGCCCTCTTCTAGGAATTTTTCAAAATAAGAAGCCTGGTTCTATTATTTCATTATTAATATATCTTTTTTAACCCTATCAACATTTGATTTCTGAGAGGTTTGGATACATTTTGACTGATTTTGTTTCTTTGTTCTCTCTCACTCCCTCTCCCTATTCCTCCACCCTCCTCCCTCCCTCTCTCCTTCTCTCTCTCTGAATTGTCTCTCTCCACCCTCCTCCCTCCCTCTCTACTCTCTCTCTCCTTCTCTCTCTCTCTGAATTATCTTTTTCCACCCTCCTCCCTCCCTCTCTCCTCTCTCTCTCTGAATTATCTCTCTCCACCCTCCTCTCTCCTCTCTCTCTCTCCTCTCTCTCTCTGAATTATGTCTCTCCCAACTCCTCTCGCCCTCCACCAGAGAGTAACATCACAGTGACTTTGTCCAGTAACTCGTCGGAGGTCCAGGAGGGGGACGTAGTCCAGCTGACGTGTTCCATCCACTCCACCACGGGTCCTCTCTCTGTGGCCTGGCAGTGGAGTGAGAAGAAGGGCTCCACCCCTCCCCAGGACCTGGCCTCCGTAGACCGCGACGGGACCGTCCGACCAGGCCCTGGGTACCGTGAGCGCTCCAGCTACGGGGAGATCCGGGTGGAGAGGGTACAGGAGGACATCTATACCCTGTCCCTCTACAACGCCCTGCCTGGGGACGAGGGGCTCTACCGGTGCACAGCCACAGAGTGGGTGGAGGCCGGGACAGAGTCAGAGCTAAGCTGGGAGAAGATAGGGGAGAAGTCAGCTACTAAGGCCATCACTGTTAAGACTGTGGGTGAGTGTGTGTAGCAGGGTGTCATGACTCAGGAAGATACACACCATCACTGTCACAACATTGCACAGGTTATGCAAGGGACCCTCACACACACACACAGAGTACAGTATATACACACACACATACACACACACATACACACATACACACATCAAAGCCATTTTGTCATGACAAGTTGTAAGCTTTTGCAACAGGTGAACACATCCTCATACACACATACACACAAGGGCATAGCTGTGAAGACATTTCTTTAGCTTTTCCCTGGAACGAGCACACACACACACACACACACACACGTCAGGCCATCAGTGTGTAGGCAGTTGGTAAGCGTGTGCAGGGAGATGTCAGGAACACACAAAGAACAGTTTGTGCCATAAGAGATTGTGATGACTAGCTCAGTTAGGGGCTGGAAAACAAATCATGCTTTATTCATGTGTTGGAAAACTACATCTGAAGTCAGAATGGTGTGCGTGTGTGTTGGTGTGTGTGTGTGTGTGTGTGTGTGTGTGTGTTGTTGTAGTGGCACATACCCCTTGGTGGGGGGGTTTTGTGCCACTACAACACACACACACACACACGTGCACACACACACAAAAACGGATTCACCAACACACACGCACACACATACCATTCTGACTTCAGATGTAGTTTTCCTTTTTTATGATATTAGGCTCAATGGACACCACACACACAATCTTGACTTGAGACACACATTCCACTACTTGCGTACACACAGATTAGCCAGAATTATTAGAATGTAAATGCAGTTGTAAATGTGTTTAGCAGTGGGCAGGCTTTTCTCTGTCAGTGCTGAGTTAAGCTGAACATCCCTGGAACAGGCTGACTGAGAGAGCACTGGAGCGAAGCACTGCCTGAGGCACTGGGGAGCCAAGAGCTCAACACACACACAGCGAAGGGATTAGCCCTGCAGCAGAACTATGTCCTGCCGTAGAGGGAGAGACAAGATGTCAGCTTTTTAACTGGTCATTTGTTGTGTTTTAGTAACTGATTAATTGTGTAGACTATGTACAGTTGAAGTCGGAAGTTTACATACACTTAGGTTGGAATCATAAAACTCGTTTTTCAACCACTCCACAAATTACTTGTTAACAAACTATAGTTTTGGCAAATTGGTTAGGACATCTACTTTGTGCATGACACAAGTAATTTTTCCAATAATTGTTTACAGACAGATTATTTAACTTATAATTCACTGTATCACAATTCCAGTGGGTCAGAAGTTTACATACGCTAAGTTGACTGTGCCTTTAAAAAGCTTAGAAAATTCCAGAAAATGATGTCATTTGAGTCAATTGGAGGTGTACCTGTGGATGTATTTCAAGGCCTACTTTCAAACTCAGTGCCTCTTTGCTTGACAACATGGGAAAATCAAAATAAATCAGCCAAGACCTCAGAAAATAAATTGTAGACCTCCACAAGTCTGGTTCATCCTTGGGAGAAATGTCCAAATGCCTGAAGGTACCACGTTCATCTGTACAAACAATAGTACGCAAGTATAAACACCATGGGACCACGCAGCCATCATACCACTCAGGAAGGAGACGTGTTCTGTCTTCTAGAGATGAACGTATTTTGGTGAGAAAAGTGCAAATCAATCCCAGAACAACAGCAAAGGACCTTGTGAAGATGCTGGAGGAAACAGGTACAACATTATCTATTTCCACAGTAAAACGAGTCCTATATCAACATGACCTGAAAGGCCGCTCAGCAATGAAGAAGCCACTGCTACAAAACCGCCATAAAAAAGCCAGACTACAGTTTGCAACTGCACATGGGGACAAAGATCGTACTTTTTGGAGAAATGTCCTCTGGTCTGATGAAACAAAAATAGAGCGGTTTGGCCATAATGACCATCGTTATGTTTGGAGGAAAAAGGGGGTGCTTGCAAGCCGAAGAACACCATCCCAACCGTGAAACACGGGGGTGGCAGCATCATGCTGTGGGGGTGCTTTGCTGCAGGAGGGACTGGTGCACTTCACAAAATAGATGGCATCATGAGGAAGGAAAATGATGTGGATATATTGAAGCAACATCTCAAGACATCAGTCAGGAAGTTAAAGCTTGGTCGCAAATGGGTCTTCCAAATGGACAATGACTCCAAGCATACTTCCAAAGTTGTGGAAAAATGGCTTAAGGACAACAAAGGCAAGGTATTGGAGTGACCATCACAAAGCCCTGACCTCAATCCTATAGAACATTTGTGGGCAGAACTGAAAAAGCGTGTGCGAGCAAGGAGGCCTACAAACCTGTCTCAGTTACACTAGCTCTGTCAGGAGGAATGGGCCAAAATTCACCCAACTTATTGTGGGAAGCTTGTGGAAGGCTACCCGAAACGTTTGGGGGGGCGGCGTCATCCAGGGTAGGGGAGGGAATGGCCGGCAGGGATGTAGCTCAGTTGGTAGAGCATGGCGTTTGCAACACCAGGGTTGTGGGTTTGATTCCCAGGGGGGGGGGGCCTGTATGAAAAAATAAAATAATGTATGCACTAACTGTAAGTCGCTCTGGATAAGAGCGTCTGCTAAATGACTAAACTGTAAACTGTTTGACCCAAGTTAAACAATTTTAAAGGCAATGCTACCAAATACTAATTGAGTGTATGTAAACTTCTGACCCAATAAATCATTCTCTCTACTATTATTCTGACATTTCACATTCTTAAAATAATGTGGTGATCCTAACTGACCTAAGACAGGGAATTTTTACTAGGATTAAATGTCAGGAATTGTGACAAACTGAGTTTAAATGTATTTGGCTAAGGTGTATGTAAACTTCCGACTTCAACTGTAGATGTTGGGGTTTGTTATTGTTCCGACACGTTTGTTTTTATTTGTGTGTACAGTATGCCTGTATCTGTGTGTGTGTGTGTGTGTGTGTGCGCTTGTGCTTGTGTGTGTGTGTGCGCGCTTGTGCTTGTGTGTACTAGGAAGGGGTATTTGAAATTATTTCAGTATTCTAATCATATCATGATATTTTTTGGGATATCCGGATAGACGAAATACATGTTTTACAGAAAAACATATATTTTGTAAAACTTCAATGGAGACTTGCTCGCGCAACTCGAGCACTGAGGTATAATAAGAACTGGAAACTGCATCCAAGATGTCTGACCATTGTTTTCAAGGTTATCTACTCACGTTCGCATACGCCGATTCATGGACCGTCTATATCTGGATTGTTTCCGGTTTATACAGACCAACATCACTCAGTGCGCACAGGGAGCAGAGCGAGCAGAGACGACGTCATCCAAAAACATGGCTGACATTGGATGAATATAAAATGTTAATGTCTTCGGCTGTGAGTGATAGGAAAAAAATCTGCCTCAGCGACAATTATTTGAATAATTCAATGAATGTTTTGTCCACAAAAGTGATGACTAAAATGTCTTATTAGGAATTTCAAATCTGACTTCTCTATGTAGCCATCAATGGAAATTATTTTTCTGGGCCGGGCATCAGTTAAACTGCAGTACTGAATCAAAACTGTAGGAGCAGTCGAAACCGAGGTTCTAGACTAGAACCCTGGCCCAAGCTTCTAGACTAGAACCCTGGCCCCTTGCTCGAGAGAGCCGTGGTGATGGGTGAGAGAGGAGCAGGGGTTGGAGTGTGTGAGTTTCTATGTGTGTGGCACAGAGGGAGACAGAGAGGGAGAAAGTAGCCAAACTGACTCTCGCTAGTTAGACAAACTTGTTGCTGTCATAGGTTATCTATCATACCATCAGGTAGTGCCCTTCTTGACTGCATCAAATTGTTGTAAAGAAGCTACAGTAGCCAGCTAAGCTAGCCAGCTAGCTAGCTAAAGTAGCAAGGCTAATTGACGCTATTTTGCTGCGCTCTCCGTCTAAAACAACTCCATTCTTATGAAACAACAGCCTACCTATTGGTTGATGTTTGTATCCTACTCCTTCTCATTTAGCCAACTTAATTCTGTCATTTTTATTCCATTTTGCATTGATTAGAAATCTCCCACTTCACTTGCTACACATGGAGCCTCTGACTGTAGTGCCGCTTTGATTGACCGACAATAACAACAAGCTACACGTATGAAACGTGTTTAGGCTACCGGTGCGTCTTTTTTATGGGCTGCACTCATAAAAACTGTCGTAAAACGGGCCTCCCGAGTGATGCAGCGGTCTAAGGCACTGCGTCGCAGTGCTTGATGCATCACTACAGACCCGGGTTCGATCCCAGACTGTGTCATAACCGGCCGTGACCGGGAGTCCCATAGGGCGGCGCACAATTGGCCCAGCGTCATCTGGGTTAGGGCAGGGTTTGGCCGGGGGGGCTTTACTTGGCTCATCGCGCTCAAGCGACTCCTTGTGGCGGGCCCAGGTCCTGCAGGCTGACTTCGGTTGTCAGTTGAGCGGTGTTTCCTCCGACACATTGGTGCAGCTGGCTTCCGGGTTAAGCAGGCGGGTGTTAAAAAGGGCGGTTTGGAGGGTCATGTTTCAGAGGACGCATGACTCGACCTTCGCCTCTCCCGAGCCCATTGGGGAGTTGTAGCGATGAGACAAGATCGTAATTGGATTGCAATTGGATATCACGAAATTGGGGAGAAAAAGGGGTTGTAAAGAAAATATATAACAGTCATAAAACTGTTGTTTTATAAAAATGTAAAATGTAATGGTCTATCCTTGTAGGCTATGTAACAATGTCACATACATAATTGTATTTCATTTTAGACCAAGCCATTTCAAAAACAAAAATAGGCTTATGTTTTTTTTTCTTCTCAAAAATGAATACTGTCCCAAGTAATCAAATACTAATATCCGTTCGGATCTTCGAATATTCAAATAACCATACCCATCCCTAGCGTGTACGTGTGTCTTCAAGATGTTTCTCCCTCTATCCTTCCATTCCCCTTTATCATGATGCCTCTTTTTCCACTTTGACTGCCTGCCCTGTGGGGTTTGACAGGGTGCGTTGTATTGCCATGGTGAAGGTGTTCATTTAGGTAGTCAGGGGATCCTGGTAACTGATTGGTTGAAGAGCCCCCATGAGTGATTGGGTTGGCAGGTCTGTGATAATGACAGGCTCTGAGACCTAACAAACAAATACGCACACACAAGCAGACACACACACATGGAAGGCATGTACTTACAGTACACTCGCTGTGAAAGGCACATTTGGTAATATGATAGGAAATAAATTATCAGTGTGAACTTGTCTCTCCAGTCACAGAGGCAGACAGACCGACAGTGATGGAGATGGATGGAAGAAGATAGACAGACGGAGAGAGGGAGAGAAGGGCTGAACAGAGATGGAGGGAGAGAGGGAAGGGTTGAGGAGAGATGGGGGAGATGGAGGGAGAGAGGGAAGGGCTGAGGAGAGATGGAAGGAGAGAGGGAAGGGCTGAGGAGAGATGGGGGAGATTGAGGGAGAGAGGGAAGGGCTGAGGAGAGATGGGGGAGATGGAGAGAGAGAGAGGAGAGTTATTGTCTAACATAGTTATGGGCTGAGGCTGCTAAAATTCGCATAAAAACAATATGCACATTTTCACACCAGAGAGGTGTTTCCATCAAATTGACTTGTTGAGGATAAAAGGCTGTGCGTGATGACGTAGTGCACATACAAATAGCTTTTGCGGTTATATTTCCATGCACCGAATAAAAAATATTCAATGGGTTTCCATCGCATTTTCAACTCTACTGATGGTTTTCTCATTTTAAAAAAATGCATTATATAGCATGTGCGCTCTAGCCAACAGCTGGCAGATACAGTGCAGGTGTAGCCTACATGATGAGATTATTATGGACAAAATAGCAAGATTATTTTTATTTGTAAAATGGCAGCCAAGAATCGATCATCATGTCACCAGAATAAGACACTCGATATTTATTGGAAAGGAGCATCAAGATCATCACCGTGCACATTCACCACCCTGTGAAGTTCATCATAACTTATACTGAACAAAAATATAAATTTCACTGAAGTACAGTTTATATAAGGAAATCAGTCAACTGATTGCGTGACTCTAAGTTTACGTTGAAATTATGGTTATTATATCAATATTTGCACATAAAAGCATTTCCACCAACATTTCTTGCATAATTCATTTTACAGACACAAAAAGATCCCACCTTGTCTAGCGTATTTTGTTTTGTCGACATTTGGAATGAAGGATATTACAGAGGGATATCTGATGGAGGAGTGAAGTACCGGGGAATCTCTCCCTCCTCTTTCTCTTCGCTCTAAGAGGTGTGGTGTAGGTCTATGTTGACCCTATTATCTGAACCAGGATGACTGTTGTTATCTTAATGAGGAAAGTTTGGATTGGCTAGAGGAGCAAGCAGATCGAACATCAGCTCTTACAGCAAATCTCTACCTGGAGCCTTCTCTGGTGGTGCATCACCAATGGTTTTCAGCTCTGCTCTTACACACACTCACACACACACACGCAGACAAACACACACACACACGCAAACACACACACACTCCCTTTGCTGGTCTTTGGCCGCCCCGGGGAGTCATGAGAAATCGATCTGTGCTCCGTCAGCACAGGCTCTGGAACTAAGCCCCTGTGCTCCCTGGGTAAGTGTTGTCAGTGTTAATCTCAGCAGGAGAATCCTCCCCCCACCCACCCACCATGAGAGAGAGAGGACCTGTGTGTTAGCATTAACCCTATAAATTCAGTACATCATCTACAAACACACATTTATACAACCTCTCCATAATGTTGTGTTTCAGAGGACAGTGAATGGATTCTAACGGCTAACTTGTTGATCAAAGGCAAGTTATTCAACTCTCCCTGAATGCAACTCAGTCTTGCAATCCCTACTCCTTCACTCCCCTTTTGTCTGTGTATTAAAGTAGAGGGTTGCTCCAACACAGTCTGTCAGCACCATGACCTCTGTTATGCTGCCTGGCCTGCCACACTGCTTACCTCTCCAATCCTTTCACATCTACATCAAGTGGGTGGCGGGTAGCCTAGCAGTTAAGAGCATTGGGCCAGTAACCAAAAGGCTGCTGGTTGGAATCCCAGAGCCGACTAGGTGAAACATCTGTCGGTGCCCTTGAGCAAGGCACTTAACCCTAATTGCTGTTGTAAGTCTGCTAAATGACTAAAATGTAAAACATTAAATAATAAGTAAGGTGCCTAGGGAATAGGAGTTAGGGAATACGAGCTAGGGAATAGGAGCTAGGGGTTGGTTTGGAATAACGGATCTCTTCCTGTTTTCCCAGAATCCTCCTTTGTGGTGTCGGCGTCGTCGCGGACGCCCAGCGTGACCTTTGGCGACTCGTTTGACCTCCAGTGCCTGGTGAAGCCCCGCCATAACCCTCGTGTGCCTGCCTCCGTCACCTGGCGCTTCATGCCCGCTGGCTCGGGCTCTTCTGGGGAGGGTGGCACGGCAGGCGAGTTCCGAGACCTGGTGACATTTACCCGTGAGGGCACGCTGCAGTGGGGCGAGCAGCTGCTGGGCCTGGGCACCCGCACCACCGTGGACCGTTCCCATTCCAACACTAACTTCAGGTTGTCTGTGACGCGCGCCGGGCGCAGGGAGGCGGGGACCTATCAGTGCTCTGCCCTCCTGTGGAGGAGGAACTACGACAACACCTGGAACAAAGTGGCCAACAGGACGTCCAACCTGCTGGGGATCAGCGTGTTACAACCAGGTAGGACACACACACCTGGAGCCGTATGGCCAACCAACCATACTACTAACATTCTGGGCATCAATTAACACACAAAACGGAGACACACACAGAGAATGACTGCGGTAGGCCTGAGGTCAGGTAATGTTTAGAGGTGAACATATGCTGCACAGGGGGTTTTCCTCCCTGTCTCCCTGCCCTGCTGTGTTCTGTCTGAGTGCTGTTCAGTCTGAGGAGTGTGTCCTGTATGAGCAGTTAGGTCTGTGGTGCCAAGGATCTATAGACATTAGAAACACCCCCCCACCTCTCTCTCTCTCTCTCTCTCTCTCTCTCTCTCTCTCTCTCTCTCTCTCTCTCTCTCTCTCTCTCTCTCTCTCTCTCTCTCTCTCTCTCTCTCTCTCTCTCTCTCTCTCTCTCTCTCTCTCTCTCTCTCTCTCTCTCTCTCTCTCTCTCTCTCTCTCTCTCTCTCTCTCTCTCTGCTCTAATTGCTCTCACTCTCTGGGTTACAGACTGTGTGTGTATGTGTAGAGTAGCACTGGGCAGGGCGGAACCTCCTAATGGAGCAAAGTGGAGTAACGATGGATCGTTAATATCCCCCACTAGAGAGAGTGATTAGAGAGAGACGAAAATGGGTGGAAGAGAGAGAGAGGGGGAGACCGAGGAAGAGAAAAAAGAGGGGGAATAGAAAGAGAGATGTTTTTGAACTCTTTCCCTCATCAACAATTCACTAACTACACCGCCAGTGGCCTCACACACTGTTGCAATAATAGGCCTTTACACACACACACACACACACACACACTGAACAACCCACTAATGACGTTGAGGCAAAGTTTGTGTTGTGTGTTGAGGATGTTAATGTCAGTGTTTGTGTTGGCTTCCCAGGCTGTTCTGTATTCTCTCTGTGAGGAGACTGAAGTCATTCAGACTGGCACTCTGACCTTGCTGTGTCTGAGCTGAGGAGTGTTTGTGTTTGTGCACTGCCTCATTATAGTGTGTGCATGCCCTGGGTTGCTCTCTGTTTTCACACACACAGACACACACACATACCCTTCACCCTGGAGCACAGAGTATTGCGTTATAGCTGTGGAGGTAGACCTGGGATGTTTATTTCATGCTACCTGTGAGGCCAATGGTGGGTTCTACCACTTTACTATCACTGAGACTGGCTGTGTGGGGTTCTACCGCTTTACTATCACTGAGACTGGCTGTGTGGGGTTCTACCACTTTACTATCACTGAGACTGGCTGTGTGGGGTTCTACCACTTTACTATCACTGAGACTGGCTCACTCACTCACACACCTTCTCACACACACACACCTTCTCACACAGACACACCTTCTTACACACACACACACACACACACACACACGCAGCAGCACAGGGACAGACAGTGTTCTGCTCAACTGGCTGGCTGGCTGGCTTTCTGACGTTAGCCACTCAAGCTGAACACACAGTCTCACCAGAACGTTCAGGAGCCATTTGGCAATCGACTTAGCATCCTGAACGCTTGTTTAGTTTCCCTGAAGTGCACTTTACTCTGTTTACCCCTAGTGAAGGGAACCAACGACACACGCACACACACACAGACACACACACACACACACACACACACACGCTATCAGTTACCATGACGACATGATCAGTTACCTTGGCAAAGCTATCAGTTACCTTGGCAACGCTATCAGTTACCATGACGAAGTGATCAGTTACGATGTCTATATGATAAGTCCGTGTTTAGGCTTGGCTCACGGGAGTGTTTAATTGGCTGTGAGGTGGACTAATCCAGCTCCCCTATTGGCTCCTCCGTATTCCATCCTTTCTTTCTATTGTTTTAGTCAAATCCTGTTTTCCTCCTTAACTAGTCCTGACACACACATAGACACACGTACACGTCACAGGGCTCCATTTAGAGCTGTGATTCATCTGTCAGAATGTAGGCCATCCCTGTTTTCCCCTCTCTGTTTTCCTAAATGTTAACCACTCCTGGCTAAAAGGCATTTGCCATTTCCACTTTCTCTCTCAAAGAAGCAGAATTGAGCTGAACAGGAGAGTTGGGGTAATGAGGTGTGAGAGCATCACACAGCATCTGACCAAATACATTATTAAGAGACTTTAAATCATGCTTCCAGATGTGCCTGTACGCCGACCCACCGGCCTGCTCAATATGTATGGGCTTCCTCACCACCACCACTGTGTGTGTGTGTGTGTGTGTGTGTCTCCATCTGCATGTGTGACTGCATAATGCTACTCATACATACTCTGCATTCATACATACAGTTTGCAGCTCCCTCTCTGTGATGGGACAGTGCCTCTGGAACATGTGCGGCTCCAGGGCCAGCCTTGGACCAGTATAACCCAGCACCATTCTCAGCTCCAGACCCATCTCTCTGCACAGCCCCAACCTCAGCCCCTGTGGCTGTTGTGTTCTGGTGTGTTCTGTTCTTCTTCTACTGGAACATGAAGAGCCTTGCTGCTGCGCGAGGAGGCAGAGTCTGATGCCTTGAACACTTTGACTCAGATTATCCCCTAGACTAGAGGCTGCATGCAGGAGATTTCCGTCACACACACACACACACACACACACACACACACACACAGGGCTCACGGCGCACAATGACAGGAGGAATATTAGATTCCTCCTGATTTGCGTTTTCTTTTTGTCTCTGTAAAATGTAATAAAAGCAAACACATTGTCCTGCACATCACTAAGGAAGCTTCAGTCTCAGCACTACACAATCTAATATATCAGCTAATCATAACTCTCCCCCACCACACACACACACCATCTCATTATGCTGATTCTACGTAATGGAGCCGGAGCTCAGATTAATGATGGTTTGGGGAATTTAATAGATTTTCTCATCTGTGTGTGTGCGCGTGCGTGCGTGAACGAGCGCGCCGTGTGTGTGTGTGTCTGGATGGTTTGAGGAATGTGATATTAACATTCTCTGGTTCTAGGCTGTGCTGGAATAGGAAGGGAGATGATCGAGGGATAGGGAGGTGTCCTACTTACTGTAGAGAGAGAGAGAGATCTGGGGTGTCCACACCTCCACTCTACCCTACATACAGTACAGTATGCTGATCATTACTGGAACTAGCCCACATAGGCTGAGTCTAAAATGGCACCCTATTCCCTATACAGTGCACTGCTTTTGACCAGAGCCCTGCTCAAAAGTAGTGCACTGCACTATAGTCAAAAGAAGGGCACTTTATAGGGAATGTGGTGCCATTTGCAGACATTTGGGACGCAGACATACAGTATGTAAGGAAGAGCTGGTCTTAGTAGCTGATGGGATGTACATAAAAGCTCTGTCAGTAAAGGATAGCCTCCTGCTCTTTCTTCTTCGACACTCCTTTCTTTTTCTGGTCTCTCTCTCTCTCTCTCTCTCTCTCTCTCTCTCTCTCTCTCTCTCTCTCTCTCATATTGTCTTCCTATTAGTCCTCCCTTCATTTTTCTCTCCTCTCTTGTTTCTCCAGATGTAGCCGTGCTGCCCTCAACATGGTGGTGTGACGTGGCTGATGGGGTTGTTATTGTTGTGACTGGGATATGAAGTGTAGTCATGTTTGGGTTGTGCTGGGTACAGTACAGTTTGGATCTAACCCCCAATGTTGCCCTGGCAGTGCTGTGTCTTCTATTGTCTGCTCTCCCTCACACACACGCACACACAAACTCACACAAGCACACGTGTGCACGCACACACACACTTTCTTGCAAGCGCGCACACACAGACACACACACACACACACACACACACACACACACACACACACACACACACACACACACACACACATACACACACACACAGTAGGTGATAAATGAAGAGCATTTGTCTGAGAAACTCTGATCTCTCTGTGCCTTCCTCACAGACTGCACCACCAGACACACTCCCACTGCACCACCACCACACACACTCCCACTGCTGCTGACACACACACACACACACACACACACACACTCAAACACAATCTTTAACCCCCCCCACACACACATACACCTCCGTCTTCTCCAAATCTGCAGACATAATTATATTTTCTTTATCTCCTTGTCCTGTCCTCTGTCTCCATCCCTCACCTCTGTGTAGGGTTACTCTGTCTGCCACTCTCTCTAGCTATGGTCGTTCATCTGGAGTGTGTGTGTGTGTGTGTGTGTATGTATGTGTGTACCTGTGTGTGTAACTGCGTACGTGTGTGTGTGTGTTGCAGCTGTAATTGAAGTTGTAACTCAAGGGAGTTGCAGCACGGGTGAAAGGGCTGTATTGGCATGGGAAACGTGTGTTAACATTGCCAAAGCAAGTGAAGTAGATAGTAAACAAAAGTGAAATAAACAATAAATATTAACAGTAAACATTACACTCAGAAGTTCCAAAAGAATAAAGACATTTTAAATGTCATATTATGTATATATTGTGATGTCACGAGAGGCTACACAGCTTTCAGCGGGATTGCTCAAGTAGTGCAAGGAGACCAGGTTCAATCAAAACAAGGATTTTATTAAAGGTCTTGGGAAACTAACGAAAGTATAACACAATTCTGTTCTCTTGTGGCTCTTTAAGGGTTAACAGTTCAGGGATGTCTCTTCCACATCCAAAATCATAACTCTCACTCGCTCAAATAACTTTTCCCCAGTCTTACTGTATTCCACGTTGCAGCTAGTGGCCAACCCAGCAAAACGTCCTTCCAAATGTCCCACACGTATTTCCACAGGTGCATATATCCAAAGGTGAGTATTTCCCAAAGGTAAGTATCTCCAAATCCTTATATTCCTCATGGAAGTGGACGTGCAGCACTCTTGTCCTCCAGAGAGCCCAGGTTGGAGACCGTGTCTCTTCACCCCCACACACTCACCCCCAGTGTGTCTCTTCCCTTCAACAAACCTTCAGCTCATCAGCTCCTGATTGGTTTCAGCTGCGTGGGAAGATTGGCCATAGAGGGTTGGAGTTCCCGACCATACCAGCAGATGGAGCCATAGCTGTCTGGGTTTGCAGCCACCTCAGGGGGATGTAACGTCCCTCAGGACACAGCCTCTCGTGACATCACACATCCCCCCTCCTCGGGACCGACGTCCTCGTCGGGTAAAGGCAGCGAAGAAGGCATCACGCCGGGAGAGGGCGTCCGCATTGCCGTGGTGCTTGCCAGACTGCTCTCTCTTCAACTCCTCCAACTCTAGGACCAGGGACTCAGCCTCCTGTTGTCTCTCCTTGAGTTTCTTACTGAACGCATCAGCCTTGGTTTTAGCAGAGTTTAGCTTCTGTTGAGCAGCTTTCAGTTCCTTCTCTCTCTCTGCCTCCGCATTCTTCATCTTGTTCTCCAACACCTTGTACTTCTCCTCTGCCTTCTTCTGGACCTCCTTACTACTGCACAGGGTCTCCTCACACTCCTCGATGGTCCTGCGCAGCCTCTCCAGCTCCTCCTGTTGCTTAGGGAAGGAGCTCTGTTGGAGTTTAGCCTGGAGGATATCTAACTCTTCTGTCTTCATGTCTAACTGTTGCTTTAACAAACGATACCTCTCAGCGGTCCCCTTCAGACCAGACAGTTCTTTGTCCAGATTCTGTAGCTCCGTCTCTGTGTCGGTCTGGGCACCTGCCATCCCTATCAGAGCGGGGCGGGAGCGAGTAACTCGGAGGATTGCACGGAGCCTTCCCAGGATGAGTCTTGCCTCTCCGTTTCCGAGGTACTCGGGTTATCCTCTCCTGAGACTCTCTCCAGAGTGGGTAAAAGGCTGGGCAGTCTCGTCCAATTAGGACAGGGGACGGGGAGGAATCAACCACCCCCGCCGTCGTGTGTATGGTTCCCCGTGTGCTGGTCATTGTAAGTTCAGTAATGGGGTATTCTCTGGTGTCCCCATGGACACAGGAAACTGGGAGGACTTTCCCCGGGGTCAGACACGTTGGGCCCACCAAATCCTTACGCACCAGGGTGGCCCGGCTACCAGAATCCAGTAAGGCCTCCACATCATGGTGATTCACAGTTACCGGGCAGGTGGGGGGTCGATCTGGGCCGCCATCTACGACTCCCAAGAGCGAGGCAAAACGGTGTGTGGGTGCTGAGCTGGAGGACTCCGCGGTGGGCATAGGTTCATCGGCTGGTTTCCCACACTGCCAGGGAGATATGTCCCATCTCCCCACACCGGTAACACTGTCGAGTTTCCCCCTCCTGGTGTACTCTTCTTGGACCCGCCTGGTTTCTGGCTCCCCCTGGAGCCGGGATAAGTCCTGACGTGGCTGGGTTCGAGACCTTGGGTCCTTTGGACGGGGTTCTTCCCATTTGTGGTGGGGCCGCCCTCCTGGGGTCTTTTCGGGAAGCATTCAGCATCTCCGCTGTGGCCTGGTACTTTTCCACAGCTTCCACGGTCAGATCAGCCGTGGTCAAGGCCTGTTGACTGATGAACCGTTTTGCCTCATAAGGCAGGGCGCGTGGGTAACGATCCACCACAACGGCCTCCACCACCGCCGCTGCTGTATTCCTCTGCGGATCCAGCCATTTCCTTGCGATTCGGACAAGTTCATGCATCTGCGCCCGAGGAGGTTGGTCTGGTTGGAAGGTCCAGCTGTGAAAGCGCTGGGCCATACCAAACTTTGTGAGTCCATATCTGCTGAGGATCTCAGACTTCAGGGCATCATAGTCAGTAACCTGGTCAGGGCCCAGGTCCCGGACAGCATTCAGCGATTCCCCGGTTAGAAAGGGGGCTAACAGACCAACCCACTGTTGCTTGGGCCAGGCTTCCCTAGTGGCCGTGGCCTCAAATGCATGCAGGTATGCCTCAATGTCATCGGTAGCTCCCATCTTAGATATAAAGTCACTTGCCTTTATTGGGCGGGTATTTTGGACCACCCTCTGTCTCTGCAACTGCAATTCCTCTGCCTTCAGAAGGTTGGCTTTCTTTTGCTCCTCCAAGAGAGCCACGTTTGCTTGCATCTGGGCTTGCTGGCCAGCAACAAGGGCTTTTCAATATGTCCTCCATTTCAGTCGGCGGGGGAGCCTACGGCCAACTTGGAAAACTGGGTGATCAAACCTCGGTATCCTCCTCTGACATGCACTATTAACGCTAGAGCGTGCCTGTATTCTCCACCATCTGTGATGTCACGAGAGGCTACACAGCTTTCAGCGGGATTGCTCAAGTAGTGCAAGGAGACCAGGTTCAATCAAAACAAGGATTTTATTAAAGGTCTTGGGAAACTAACGAAAGTATAACACAATTCTGTTCTCTTGTGGCTCTTTAAGGGTTAACAGTTCAGGGATGTCTCTTCCACATCCAAAATCATAACTCTCACTCGCTCAAATAACTTTTCCCCAGTCTTACTGTATTCCACGTTGCAGCTAGTGGCCAACCCAGCAAAACGTCCTTCCAAATGTCCCACACGTATTTCCACAGGTGCATATATCCAAAGGTGAGTATTTCCCAAAGGTAAGTATCTCCAAATCCTTATATTCCTCATGGAAGTGGACGTGCAGCACTCTTGTCCTCCAGAGAGCCCAGGTTGGAGACCGTGTCTCTTCACCCCCACACACTCACCCCCAGTGTGTCTCTTCCCTTCAACAAACCTTCAGCTCATCAGCTCCTGATTGGTTTCAGCTGCGTGGGAAGATTGGCCATAGAGGGTTGGAGTTCCCGACCATACCAGCAGATGGAGCCATAGCTGTCTGGGTTTGCAGCCACCTCAGGGGGATGTAACGTCCCTCCAGGACACAGCCTCTCGTGACATCACAATATACAGTGTTGTAACAATGTGCAAATAGTTAAAGTACAAATGGGAAAATAAATAAACAAATATGGGTTGTATTTACAATGGTGTTTGTTCTTCACTGGTTGCCCTTTTCTTGTGGCAACAGGTCACAAATCTTGCTGCTGTGATGGCACACTGTGGTTTTTCACCCAGTAGATAAGGGAGTTTATCAAAATGTGGTTTGTTTTCGAATTCTTTGTGGTTCTCTGTAATCTGAGGAAAATATGTGTCTCTAATATGGTCATACATTTGGCAGGAGGTTAGGAAATACAGCTCAGTTTCCACCTAATTTTGTGGGCAGTGTGCACATAGCCTGTCTTCTCTTGAGAGCCAGGTCTGCCTACGGCGGCCTTTCTCAATAGCAAGGCTATTCTCACTGAGTCTGTACATAGTCAAAGCTTTCCTTAAGTTTGGATCAGTCACAGTGGTCAGGTATTCTGCCACTGTGTACTCTCTGTTTAGAGCCAAATAGCATTCTAGTTTGCTCTGTTGTTTTGTTAATTCTTTCCAATGTGTCAAGTAATTCTCTTTTTGTTTTCTCATGATTTGGTTGGGTCTAATTGTGTTGTTGTTGTTGTCCTGGGGCTGTGTGGGGTCTGTTTGTGTTTGTGAACAGAGCCCCAGGACCAGCTTACTTAGGGGACTCTTTTCCAAGTTCATCTCTTTGTAGGTGATGGCTTTGTTATGGAAGGTTTGGGAATCGCTTTCTCTCTCTCTCTCTCTCTCTCTCTCTCTCTCTCTCTCTCTCTCTCTCTCTCTCTCTCTCTCTCTCTCTCTCTCTCTCTCTCTCTCTCTCTCTCTCTCTCTCTCTCTCTCTCTCTCTCTCTCTCTCTCTCTCTCTCTCTCTCTCTCTCTCTCTCTCTCTCTCTCTCTCTCTCTCTCTCTCTCTCTCTCTCTCTCTCTCTCTCTCTCTCTCTCTCAATTCAATTTCAATTGAAGGGCTTTATTGGCATGGGAAACATATGTTTACATTGCCAAAGCAAGTGAAATAGATAATAAACAAAAGTGAAATAAACAATAAAAAATTAACACACACACAGTATATATATATATATATTGTTGAGGGAAGCCAGTGCTGACTGCAGACCAGTCTCTGGCGATGGATGGATGGATGGATGGATACAGTAGATAGATGGATACGGTAGATAGATTGATACTGTAGATAGATGGATAGATACTGTAGATAGATGGATAGAGTAGATGGATACAGTAGCTAGATACATGGATACAGTAGATAGATAGATGGATACAGTAGATGGATAGATGGATACAGTAGATAGATAGATGGATACAGTAGCTAGATACATGGATACAGTAGATAGATAGATGGATACAGTAGATGGATAGATGGATACAGTAGATAGATACATGGATACAGTAGATAGATAGATGGATACAGTAGATGGATACATGGATACAGTAGATAGATACAGTAGATGGATACAGTAGATAGATAAATAGATACAGTGGATGGATGGATGGATACATGGATACAGTAGATGGATATAGTAGATAGATAGATGGATACAGTAGATGGATATAGTAGATAGATAGATGGATACAGTAGATGGATACATGGATACAGTAGATAGATACAGTAGATGGATACAGTAGTATATATATATATATATATATATATATATATATATATATATATATATAGATACAGTGGATGGATGGATGGATACAGTAGATAGATACAGTAGATGGATAGAGACAGTAGATGGATAGATATATGCAGTAGATAGATAGATGGATAGATAGATGCAGTAGATAGATAGATACAGTAGATAGATGCATAGATAGATACAGTAGATATATATATATATATCGGAAAGTTTTCAGACCCCTTGACTTTTTCCACATTTTGTTAAATGGATTAAATAAAACATTTTCCTCATCAATCTACACACAATACCACATAATGACAAAGTGAAAACAGGTTTTTAGAACAAAAACAGAAATAACTTATTTACATAAGTATTCAGACCCTTTGCTATGAGACTTGAAATTTAGCTCCGGTGCATCCTGTTTCCATTGATCATCCTTGAGATGTTTTTACAACTTGATTGGAGTCCACCTGTGGTAAATTAAATTGATTGGACATGATTTGGAAAGGCACACACCTGTCTAGATAGCTCTAGGAAGAGTATTGGTGGTTCCAAACTTCTTCCATTTAAGAATGATGGAGGCCACTGTGTTCTTGGGGATCTTCAATGCTGCAGAATTTTTTTGGGACCTTCCCCAGATCTGTGCCTCAACACAATCCTGTCTCGGAGCTCAACGGACATTCCTTCAACCTCATGGCTTGGTTTTTGCTCTGACATGCACTGTCAACTGTGGGACCTTATATAGACAGGTGTGTGTCTTTCCAAATCATGTCCAACCAATTGAATTTAACACAGGTGGACTCCAATCAAGTTGTAGAAACATCTCAAGGATGCACCTGAGCTCAATTTTGAGTCTCATAGCAAAGGGTCTGAATACTTATGTAAATAAGATATTTCTGTTTTTTATTTGTAATACATTTGCTAAAATTTCTAAAAAGCTGTTTTTACTTTGTCATTATGGGGTATTGTGTGTAGATTGATCATTATAATTGTTTTAATTTTTAGAATAAGGCTGTAATGTAACAAAATGTGGAAAAAGTCAAGGGGTCTGAATACTTTCTGAAGGCACTGTGTATATATATATATAGAGGGAGGTCTGTAGTCAGCACTGAGAGGTCTGCAGTCAGCACTGGATTCCCTGAACAATATCTACAACCACAGTCCACCACTGATTTAATGGACATAATTTATGTTTACTAGCAGACCCCCTTTCTCCACACACACGCATACACAGTGTACGCATGCAAGGACGCACACACACACACACACACACACACACACACACACACACACACACACACACTCACGCAGGCCTGTCTGGTATGACTTCATTCTCCCATTTCCCTGTCTGCTTCTGGGGGGTCATTAAACACTACCCAGAGTTCCCCTGCCCTGCCCTGACCCTCCTCACCTTCCCTCTACCCCTCCTTCCCTCCCTCCCTCAACTCCTCCCTTTCCCGTTAGGCCAGGCAGAGTCCAGTGATCCGCCTCTGAGACAGCGAGCAGGAGGCAGAGGAGAAAGGCAGCCAGGCGTGTGTGTTCGCATATGTACGTGTGTGTGTGAGGGGGCCGTTGGGTGTGTGCAGATCCCCATAATTACCCCAATCTTAATGACATCGGGGGGAGTGTGAGATGGGACAAGAGGGGTGGTGGGCTGGTGGGGGGGGGGGACTCTCCCTTCGACACAAAAGGATCAGAGATACATCAGCATTATTAGCATAGCAATAAGGCTCCCCATTATAGCAGTGGAACAGAGGAGCAGCTGCTCCACAGCCAGGGGATAGCCCCATCCCTCATCCCTCCCCGAAGGGAACCCACTCTGACCTCTCCCCAGAGATAGGGCTCCGGGCCAGGGAGGAGTGGCCCAGCCGGAGTGAGCCATCCTGGAGGATGAGAGTGTGTCTGAGCTCTTTACCCTCTACATCCCTCTGGGGCTCAGCCTGTGGCTAGACTAATGCTAACGGAGAAGCGGGCTGGGTTTATAACGTTAAGCCTCCCTGAGTGGAGACCCAAGAGAACCACCCCCCCGCTGGTCCCAATTCCTCCCATGAGAACTCTCTATTTTTTCCTTCTTTTTTTTAGCTCCCCTACATCCTCTATTTCCTCATGCTCCCTCTTGCCTCCTCTCTTTTCTCTTTGCTGCTCCTCTCTCCTGTTCTCACTCCTCTCTCTTCACCCCGCCGCTGCTTCTCTCTCCTGTTCTCACTCCTCTCTCTTCACCCCGCCGCTGCTCCTCTCTCCTGTTCTCACTCCTCTCTCTTCACCCCGCCGCTGCTCCTCTCTCCTGTTCTCACTCCTCTCTCTTCACCCCGCCGCTGCTCCTCTCTCCTGTTCTCACTCCTCTCTCTTCACCCGCCGCTGCTCATCTCTCTTCACCCGCCGCTGTCTCATCTCTCCTGTTCTCACTCCTCTCTCTTCACCCCGCCGCTGCTCCTCTCTCCTGTTCTCACTCCTCTCTCTTCACCCCGCCGCTGCTCCTCTCTCCTGTTCTCACTCCTCTCTCTTCACCCCGCCGCTGCTCCTCTCTCCTGTTCTCACTCCTCTCTCTTCACCCCGCCGCTGCTCCTCTCTCTTCACCCCGCCGCTGCTCCTCTCTCTTCACCCCGCCGCTGCTTCTCTCTCCTCTTTTTTTCATTCATCTACCTTTTTTCATTCATTTTCTAATCCTCATCTTCATGTCCTCTGTCTCCTTTCTCTGACTTGGTTCTTCCCCACTGCCCCAATGGCATGAGGACTTGTAGGCCTGAAATAGTGAAGCAAAGACAGCACAGTATGAAGATAGGCAGAAACTGCTTCTCCAATAGAAATCCCAGATCACGCTTGTAGGTCATGTCATGGCGACGTTGGCTAGCTATGCTGATGTGCTGAAACACGTCATCTGGTCTAACTGTGTTTTTGACGAAAATGAAAACGTGTCAGTTTGTCACTGTCACAAGGTTGGAGTAATAATATGTTCAACTACTTAAGACATTGGCTCGACTCTAGGTTGATTTCGAGAAAATGAACAACTAAGGAATAATTTGTCACTTCTCTCGATAACTTCTCAAACCCCAAATCACGGCCTGATCTGATTGGTCTATTTCGCAAGCGTTCCCGGAATTCTCACGATGTTGCACCTCTTGAGTTTAGAAACTGTGACTGAAGCATATTTTGTCAAAAGGCCTGAGTAGGTAGAGAGATGATAGCAGGCCCCTAGGCTGAGTGGGGAGTAATCATATTGTCTTTGTTCCAAATGGCACCCTATTTCTGATATAGTAGTGCAATATTGGTAAAGGGGATACCTAGTCAGTTGCACAACTGAATGCATTCAACCAAAATGCATCTTCCGCATTTAACCCAAACCCTCTGAATTATGCATCCGATGTATCCAATGTCTCCAGCTGTCAAGTCTTTTCAGATGAATGATCATAAAGCACAGAAAACACTCTATTTAAGACTGAGCAGCAAAATATGAACCAGGGACTGACAACACCTCCTGTCTGAGCTCTTCATCAAAGCCTCATGAATATGCATGAACCCGTAGGTGAGCCTGCTGAATATGCATGTCCTGGCAGGTGATGAGACTGGCTGTGATTGGCAGGGGCACGGAGTCTGGGACAGACAGCAGCAGGGGTTAGAGAGAGAGAGAGCGAGAGAGAGAAGGGGGTGAGAGATGGAGATGAGGAGGGTGAGAGATTGAGAGAGAGGAGGTGAGGAAGAGAGATGGAGGGATGAGATGGAGACAACAGAGGGAGGTGTAGAGCACGAGAGCAAGAGGAGTGAGAGGAAGGGGTTAGAGAGAGAGAGTTAGACAGACCGACAGAGAAGGAGATGGAGAGCGAGAGAAAGCGATTGAGATAAGATATCAACCTAGGGAGTGCCACAGTCTGCATCTGAACAGAGTGATGTATTGCGTAATGGGCAATTCCAAGGTAACAGTAATCCGATTTTTCACTTTAAAATGTATGTCAAACAAAAACCAATGATTGCAAAGTTAAACAAACCATACAACTCTATGCACAATGACTACTTTTAACACTTTCCACAGAAATTTTACAAAAACACATTTACTTGAAGAACAGTGCAGATTTCAGTGGAAATTGTTAAAAGTAGTCCTTGTGCATAGAGTTGTATGGTTTGTTTGACATTGCAATCATTGGTTTTTGTTTGACATACATTTTAAAGTGAAATATCAGAGTCTCTGTGTCACTCTGTTACTGTGACATTGCCCTAATCACAACAGACACTGGTTGAGATGGCCATCTGGATGAATGCTGGAAGGTTTCTTTCCTGCATAGTATTTAATACCACACATCCCTATAGTTGGGCTGTTTTGGACCGGTCTGTGAACTGTAGTTGATGCCGTGTCATTGAGTTCAGGCAGACAGACAGACAGATAGGTGGTGTTCTGATTAGACTGCTAGTGAGTGATGGTGAGAGGTTTGAGAGATACTGCAGAGCACAGCCTTAACTGTCCACTTTCCTCCCCACCCCCTGGACCGTAAAATACCTCCCCAAGACGTTTTCATCTGTTCCTACACGTGGCTCAGCAAATAAAAACCGCTTGGCCGCGCTGTGGCATATAGCTATAAGGAGCGTGAAGAGGGAACGCGGCGTCATAAAGCTTGTTTTCCTGCTTTTCTTCTTGCCGTGAATGATGCTGTATGTAAGGTCATTGTGTGCTTTACGCCACTGATAAATAAGGGGGAATAAAAGCAAGCTTTATCTGGGCTCTGCAGCAACACGCCACAATTAACGCCTTCTGACGACAAACTGGACACACTCAGGGAGGGAGTAGGCTTTTCACACATTTGTTGACTTGCTCGTTTCATTTTCCAACAAATAGAGAACACTCGTTCTGTTTTTGGAGAGTCAGGGGCTGAATGTTAATTAACTGTTTGTTTAATCGTGCCTGGCGATGGCAGTGCAGGGCTCTCTGGCAGCGTTTAATTGGGTCTGCTCCCTGACTGGGAGACCCAGCGGGACTCCTTCAGGTATTCTGGCCACGCCCTTGGTCGCCCTGGGAGATGGGGTTGCCCTGGAAACCAGCATGGAGGGAAGTGCGATGGCAGCATTAATGTTCAAGGTTAACTTCTAATATGATAATCTCTTCCTCATCTACACGATCTAGCATCTGATTGGCTCACAATTCCAAGAATCCGCCCCTACACTGACAGTAGTAAAGAGTAAGGAGGTCTCGGAGGGACATAATCATACACGAGATCTCAGCAGCACTCACTATCTCTTGCACTGGGGAGAGATCACACAGAGCTGAGAGGGAGAGTAGAACAAATCTCAGAGCCTGTTGTGCACAAAAACACATAAAGACATAGGGGTTTGAGTGACACACCAGCTAATGCAGAAAGGAGATGACAAGTGTTTCCAATTATGGATTTGTCTTACTTTGGTTTGGTACCCACGAGACTCATTAAAGAAACACACTCGCACAGAACACGCAAACACACTTAACATAGACATTGGCAGACTGTCTGAAACACACACAAACACGGAGAGATAAATGTAAGAATCCAGCTGTAAAGGGAATTGGTAGTACCCATGCATGATGTATGGCCTTGTTACAGATGCATGATTGAACAGGCCTCTATATATGCATGCTCTATTCCCAAAGCATTCACAAACACACCCTACACACACACACACACACCCACCCACCCTAACCTTAACCCCAAAACCCTAAACCTAACCCTTAAGCTTAAAATAGCATTTTAACAAATTCCGGACCTGAAAAAAGTTTTTCTTTCCTACCTTGTCAGGACATTCGGGTGAATTGTCAGGACATTGGGTTCCTGATAAGGTAGGAAAACAGGTACACACACACACTGCTTTCCAACTGGCTACCTCTACCCCGGCCACCAGCTCTGCCCCCCGCAACTTGCCCATGCCCCCCCTGCTTCTCCTTCACCCAAATTCAGATAGCTGATGTTCTGAAAGAGCTGCAAAATCTGGACACCTAA
Organism: Coregonus clupeaformis; assembly: GCF_020615455.1. Lineage (NCBI taxonomy): Eukaryota > Metazoa > Chordata > Actinopteri > Salmoniformes > Salmonidae > Coregonus > Coregonus clupeaformis. Next base: position 31,059,601 of record NC_059214.1, read on the forward strand.
AATTAGCTGCCGAAATTGTAGCAACCCCTATTTACTAGCCTGTTCAACCTCTCTTTCGTAATGTCTGAGATCCCCAGAGATTGGAAAGCTGCCGCGGTCATCCCCCTCTTCAAAGGGGGTGACACTCTAGATCCAAACTGTTACAGACCTATATCCATCCAGCCCTGCCTTTCGAAAGTATTTGAAAGGCAAGTTAACAAACAGATCACCGTCCACTTCGAATCCCACCGTACCTTCTCCGCTCTGCAATCTGGTTTCCGAGCTGGTCATGGGTGCACCTCAGCCACGCTAAAGGTCCTAAACGATATTATAACCGCGATCGATAAAAGACAGTACTGTGCAGCTGTCTTCTTCGACCTGGCCAAGGCTTTCGACTCTGTCAATCACCGCATTCTTATTGGCAGACTAAATAGCCTTTGTTTCTCAAATGACTGCCTCGCCTGGTTCACCAACTACTTCTCAGATAGAGTTCAATGTGTCAAATCGGAGGGCCTGTTGTCTGGACCTCTGGCAGTCTCTATGGGGGTGCCACAGGGTTCAATTCTCGAGCCGACTCTATTCTCTGTGTATATCAGAGATGTCGCTCTTGCTGCTGGTGAAGCTCAGATCCACCTCTATGCAGACGACACCATTTTGTATACATCTGGCCCTTCATTGGACACTGTGTTAACAAACCTCCAAACGAGCTTCAATGCCATACAACACTCCTTCCGTAGCCTCCAACTGCTCTTAAACGCTAGTAAAACTAAATGTATGCTCTTCAATCGAACGCTGCTTGCACCCGCCCGCCCGACTAGAATCACTACTCTCGGCGGGTCTGACTTAGAATATGTGGACAACTACAAATACCTAGGTGTCTGGTTAGACAGTAAACTCTCCTTCCAGACTCACATTAAGCATCTCCAATCCAAAGTTAGATCTAGAATTGGCTTCCTATTTCGCAACAAAGCCTTCTTCACTCATGCTGCCAAACATGCCCTCGTAAAACTGACTATCCTACCGATCCTTGACTTCGGCGATGTCATTTACAAAATAGCCTCCAACACTCTACTCAGCAAATTGGATGTAGTCTATCACAGTGCCATCCGTTTTGTCACCAAAGCCCCATATACTACCCACCATTGTGACCTGTACGCTCTCGTTGGCTGGCCCTCACTACATATTCGTCGCCAAACCCACTGGCTCCAGGTCATCTATAAATATATTCTAGGCAAATCCCGCCTTATCTTAGCTCATTGGTCACCATAGCAACACCCACCCGTAGTATGCGCTCCAGCAGGTATATTTCATTGGTCATCCCCAAAGCCAACACCTCCTTTGGCCGCCATTCCTTGTGGTCCTATGTAGCTCAATTGGTAGAGCACAGCGCTTGTAACGCCAGGGTAGTGGGTTCGATCCCCGGGACCACCCATACGTAAAAGAAATATATGCACGCATGCCTGTAAGTCGCTTTGGACAAAAGCGTCTGCTAAATGGCATATTATTATATTATTATTCTCTGCTGCTAATGACTGGAACGAACTGCAAAAATCTCTGAAGCTGGAGACTATCTCCCTCACTAACTTTAAGCATCAGTTGTCAGAGCAGCTTACCGATCACTGCACCTGTACACATCCCATCTGTAATTAGCCCACCCAACTACCTCATCCCCATATTGTTATTTATTTTGCTAATTTGCACCCCAGTATCTCTATTTGCACATCATCTTCTGCACATCTATCATTCCAGTGTTAATACTAAATTGTAATTATTTTGCACTATGGCCTATTTATTGCCTTACCTCCATAACTTACTACATTTGCACACACTGTATATAGATTTTCTATTGTGTTATTGACTGTATGTTTTGTTTTATCCCATGTGTAACTCTGTGTTGTTGTTGTTTTTATCGCACTGCTTTGCTTTATCTTGGCCAGGTGGCAGTTGTAAATGAGAACTTGTTCTCAACTGGTTTACCTGGTTAAATAAAGGTGAAATAAAAATAAATAAAAAATAAAAACACACACACACACAGAGAGAAGGAAGGATTACTTTATCCTATCCCAGGTATTCCTTAAAGAGGTGGGGTTTCAAGTGTCTCCGGAAGGTGGTGAGTGACTCCGCTGTCCTAGCGTCGTGAGGGAGCTTGTTCCATCATTGGGGTGCCAGAGCAGCGAACAGTTTTGACTGGGCTGAGCGGGAACTGTGCTTCCGCAGAGGTAGGGGGGCCAGCAGGCCAGATGTGGATGAACGCAATGCCCTCGTTTGGGTGTAGGGACTGATCAGAGCCTGAAGGTACGGAGGTGCCGTTCCCCTCACAGCTACGTAGGCAAGCACCATGGTCTTGTAGCAGATGCGAGCTTCAACTGGAAGCTAGTGGAGTGTGCGGAGGAGCGGGGTGACATGAGAGAACTTGGGAAGGTTGAACACCACACGGGCTGCGGCATTCTGGATGAGTTGTAGGGGTTTAATGGCACAGGCAGGGAGCCCAGCCAACAGCGAGTTGCAGTAATCCAGACGGGAGATGACAAGTGCCTGGATTAGGACCTGTGCCGCTTCCTGTGTAAGGCAGGGTCGTACTCTCCGATTGTTGTAGAGCATGAACCTACAGGATCGGGTCACCGCCTTGATGTTAGCGGAGAACGACAGGGTGTTGTTCAGGGTCACGCCAAGGCTCTTCCCACTCTGGGAGGAGGACACAACGGAGTTGTCAACCGTGATGGCGAGATCATGGAACGGGCAGTCCCTCCCCTGGAGGAAGTGCAGCTCCGTCTTGCCGAGGTTCAGCTTGAGGTGGTGATCCGTCATCCACACTGATATGTCTGCCAGACATGCAGAGATGCGATTCGCCACCTGGTTATCAGAAGGGGGAAAGGAGAAGATTAGTTGTGTGTCGTCTGCGTAGCAATGATAGGAGAGGCCATGTGAGGATATGACAGAGCCAAGTGACTTGGTGTATAGTGAGAATAGGAGAGGGCCTAGAACTGAGCCCTGGTGGACACCAGTGGTGAGAGCACGTGGTGCGGAGACAGATTCTCGCTATGCCACTTGGTAGGAGCGACCGGTCAGGTAGGACGCAATCCAAGAGTGAGCCGCGCCGGAGATGCCCAACTCGGAGAGGGTGGAGAGGAGTATCTGATGGTTCACAGTATCAAAGGCAGCAAACAGGTCTAGAAGGACAAGAGCAGAGGAGAGAGAGTTAGCTTTAGCAGTGCAGAGAGCCTCCGTGACACAGAGAAGAGCAGTCTCAGTTGAATGACCAGTCTTGAAACCTGACTGGTTTGGATCAAGAAGGTCATTCTGAGAGAGATAGCAAGAGAGTTGGCTAGAGACGGCACGCTCAAGAGTTTTGGAGAGAAAAGAAAGAAGGGATACTGGTCTGTAGTTGTTGACATCAGAGGGATCGAGTGTTGGTTTTTTGAGAAGGGGTGCAACTCTCGCTCTCTTGAAGACAGAAGGGACATAGCCAGCGGTCAAGGATGAGTTGATGAGCGAGGTGAGGTAAGGCAGAAGGTCACCGGAGATGGTCTGGAGAAGAGAGGAGGGGATAGGGTCAAGCGGGCAGGTTGTTGGGCGGCCGGCCGTCACAAGTCACAAGATTTTATCTGGAGAGAGAGGGGAGAAAGAAGTCAAAGCATAGGGTAGGGCAGTGTGAGCAGGACCAGCAGTGTCATTTGACTTAACAAACGAGGATCGGATGTCGTCAACCTTTTCAAAATGGTTGACGAAGTCATCCACAGAGAGGGAGGGGAGGATTCAGCAGGGAGGAGAAGGTGGCAAAGAGCTTCCTAGGGTTAGAGGCAGATGCTTGGAATTTAGAGTGGTATAAAGTGGCTTTAGCAGCAGAAACCGATGAAGAAAATGTAGAGAGGAGGGAGTGAAAAGATGCCAGGTCCGCAGGGAGTCTAGTTTTCCTCCATTTCCGCTCGGCTGCCCGGAGCCCTGTTCTGTGAGCTCGCAATGAGTCGTCAAGCCACGGAGCAGGAAGGGAGGACCGAGCCGGCCGGGAGGATAGTGGACATAGAGAGTCAAAGGATGCAGAAAGGGAGGAGAGGAGGGTTGAGGAGGCAGAATCGGGAGATTGGAGGGAGAAGGATTGATTAGAGGGAAGAGATGATAGGATGGAAGAGGAGAGAGTAGCAGGAGAGAGAGAGCGAAGGTTGCGACGGCGCATTACCATCTGAGTAGGGGCAGAGACAGTAGTGTTGGAGGAGAGCGAGAGAGAAAAGGATACAAAGTAGTGGTCGGAGACATGGAGGGGAGTTGCAGTGAGATTAGTAGAAGAACAGCATCTAGTAAAGATGAGGTCAAGCGTATTGCCTGCCTTGTGAGTAGGGGGGGACGGTGAGAGGGTGAGGTCAAAAGAGGAGAGGAGTGGAAAGAAGGAGGCAGAGAGAAATTAGTCAAAGGTAGACGTAGGGAGGTTGAAGTCACCCAGAACTGTGAGGGGTGAGCCATCCTCAGGAAAGGAACTTATCAAGGCGTCAAGCTCATTGATGAACTCTCCAAGGGAACCTGGAGGGCGATAAATGACAAGGATGTTAAGCTTGAATGGGCTAGTGACTGTGACAGCATGGAATTCATGGGTCAGGGGAAAAAGAGAGAATGTCCACTTGGGAGAGATGAGGATTCCTGTGCCACCACCCCACTGACCAGATGCTCTCGGGGTATGCGAGAACACATGGTCAGACGAGGAGAGAGCAGTAGGAGTAGCAGTGTTTTCAGTGGTAATCCATGTTTCCGTCAGCGGCAAGAGGTCGAGGGACTGGAGGGTAGCATAGGCTGAGATGAACTCTGCCTTTTTGGCCGCAGAACGGCAGTTCCAGAGGCTGCCGGAGACCTGGAACTCCACGTGGGTCGTGCGTGCAGGGACCACCAGGTTAGAGAGGCAGCAGCCACGCGGTGTGAGGTGTTAGTATAGCCTGTGCGGAGAGGAGAGAACAGGGATAGACAGAGGTATAGTTGACAGGCTACAGAAAATGGCTACAATAATGCAAAGGAGATCGGAATGAAATGAACTAAACATCTGGGAAAGCGAGAGAGCGGGGCCTCCCTCACTTACGTTTCACTGAAACACCCAAATATAACTCTCCCAACTTCCACCTCAGAAACTATAATTGTTGTAAACTACAGCGGATCAATGTTTTCTAGGAATAGACTAACTTAGTTTATTCAGCTAGCTAAGTATTCTTCTGTGAAAACCGTCCAGGGCACCTAGTCATATGACGCCACAGCCAACTAGCATGCCGGACTCCAACAACACGGTTTAGCACCAATACTCGGCCACAACAAACCACCAGTGTGTCAACACGCCAAGCAGATCATTCGTGTCCGTGTCTAACGTTGTGGGTTAGTCCCAACAGCTTGAGCGAGTCCGTCGTCAACTTATTCAGCCAGTTAGTTAGCTAGAATAGTTACCATACTAGCTAGCCATTGCTTTCTGCCTATGAAGAAACCCGTCCTCCCACGGCACGAACACACAGAGAGAGCCAAGCTAACGTTAACTAGTCACCCATGTCCTGAATTCCCTTGAACGACTCTGGTTACCAGTATGTAAAAACAAAACACAAATGTAGGTTATAACTTACCCCTAGCAGCTACTGTTAGCTAGCCAAGTGCAAAGCTAGCCACTGAATTGACTCAGCCAGTTCGCGTCTGTTCGGTAGGTCGTTCCAGCTATTGTTTAGTAGTATCCAGGTAGCAACAAGCTAGCTACATTTCGAGCACAGTAGCTACTTACTACCTAACGTTAACGCTTCAGACAATGAGGTTAGAAAAACAGCTGAATGGTAGACATTATTGTATGTAATTATTGTAGGCAGCTAGCTGGCGTAATTACAGGTACTCTCAGGCGTGAAACAACTATCCACAGTTGCTAATAGTTACCAATAGCTACCCGCTAGCTAGTCCAGGTAGTGGGTTAGCTAGCTTCGTGCTTCACCGGGCTCAGACGAATACAATACCTACAATAATGACATACAACAACCCACGATAACTACCTACAATACCTAACTACAATCTAAATACATAGTTTAAGCTTTACTCGACAAAGCTTAAACTATGTATATAAGCCATATAAGCCAAGCTTACCTCCCGCCAGAGAGAGACACAACCTCACCCGACGACGACTCTGAATGCAATGCAATGCATTTTCCTAATGGAGTCTAACTTCAAATGGGGGAAAACAGCGCTGTGCTTTGTCCTATGCCAATCAAAACCAGCAAAGTTACACTCCAGGAGATACAGAGGTTATTCTCTCCCGGAGAATGATTGCCAGGATTCCGGGGGGTTCGGTGGTAATTCTGGCTGGAGTGATTGTCGCTGTTCCGAGCGTTCAGAGAGCGAGCCTCTCCCGTGTGTAGCCAGCTGATGATGACTAATTTCAGAACTCACTGGAGAGGCCACTGCGGAGAGGGGAGAGGGCCCGGGATGCCTTTTAGCTGTGAAAATACGCCTAAGAGTGCGGCCAAATGCTAGCTCACACACACACACTGACCATCCGAGCGCATTCACCAATCTGTGAGTAAGGGTGAAATTCTGTAGGCAGATGGTTGTGACTCCAGGCAGTCAGTCCTATCAAGGCTTAGCACAGGCAATAGAGAGAAGTGTGTGTGTGTCATACTCACAAGCCTCTGTCTGTGTTAGTGGTGGATTTGTCCTATTTCATGCCCTAGTGTTCAAGTGAGGTTGGTTTTATTTTACATTGATAACGTACCTTTTCATGTGTGACTTGTCAGTTATTAATGTGCTAGTTATGTTTCAATGGTTTCAAGTCTTAATGTGTTTCAAGTACAGCGAAATGCATTTCTTGCAAGCTCTAAAACCAACAATGCATTAATCAATAACAATGTAATATTAAAAATAACAAGGTAGAACAAAAACACACAATAAATAAAAATAAGAAGAATATGAGAAAGTAAGTAAGCATACTAAATACAGGGTCAGTTCCAGTACCATATTAACAATGTGCAGGGATACTGGAGTGATAGAGGTAGATATGTATAGGGGTAAGGTGACTAGGCATCAGGATATATGATAAACAGTGTAGCAGCAGCGTATATGATTGTTTGTGAGTGGGTGTGTGTGTGTGTGTAGAGTCAGTATTAATGTATGTGCATATTATGTGTGTGAGCAAATGATGGAGTGAGTGTTTGTGTGTGTTGGAGGGTCAGTGTGCTTGAGTGTGTGCTGGCCTGCGAGTGTGCATAGATACAGTGAAAAAATACAAGGGTCAACTCAGTCTGTGTAGCCATTTTGTTAGCTATCTAGTTAGCTATTTAGCAGTCTTAGAAGCTGTTCAGGAGCCTGTTGGTGTCAGACTTGATGCACCGGTACCGCTTGCCGTGCGGAAACGGAGAGAACAGTCAATGGCTTGGATGGAAGGAGTCTTTAACGATTTTCCGAGACATCCTTTCACACCGCCTGATATAGTGGTCCTGGATGGCAGGGAGTTTGGCCCCAGTGATGTACTGGGCTGTCCACACCACCCTATGTAGCGCCATGTGATCGAGGGCGGTGCTATTTCCATACCAAGCGGTGATGCAGCCAGTCAAGATGCTCTCAATGGTGCAGCTGTAGAACTTTTTGAGGATTTGAGGGCCCATGTAGTGATGGAATGGGGCTCAGTCGAGGTGTGTGTGCACGTGCACAGGCTGTGTTTCCCCTCCTAAAGACTCTCCCACTCTGAGACACACCCGGTCGGTCATACCTTTTGTACCTGTAGCTAATCAAATCAAATGTTATTTGTCACATGCGCCAAATACAACAGGTGTAGACCTTACAGTGAAATGCTTACTTACAAGCCCTTAACCAACAATGCAGTTTTAAGAAAATAAGTGTTAAGAAAGTATTTAATAAAATAAACTGAAGTAGAAAATAGAAAAATAACAAATAATTACAAATAATTAAAGTAGTACAATAAAATAACAGTAGCTAATGTAATCTAATGTCACACCTGATGTCCCGGTAACCAATCCACTACTGTACCTCCCTGACATATTATTCTAGCACTCCATATCTCCCCCTCTTCCTCCCTCTAACTCTCACAGGTCTATTACCCCTCCTTCCTTCCTCTCTCCATCTCTTCTTCTCTTGCTCCCACAGCCTGGATTCCTTCATCTCTCCCTATATCCACCTTTCCCTCTCTCACTATTAAACTGAATCTTCCCTACTCCTCCTCCCTTCATCTTTCCCTCTCTACAGTGAGGGAAAAAAGTATTTGATCCCCTGCTGATTTTGTACGTTTGCCCACTGACAAAGACATGATCAGTGTATAATTTTAATGGTAGGTTTATTTGAACAGTGAGAGACAGAATAACAACAAAAAAATCCAGAAAAACACATGTAAAAAATTTTATGAATTGATTTGCATTTTAATGAGGGAAATAAGTATTTGACCCCTCTGCAAAACATGACTTAGTACTTGGTGGCAAAACCCTTGTTGGCAATCACAGAGGTTTGACGTTTCTTGTAGTTGGCCACCAGGTTTGCGTACATCTCAGGAGGGATTTTGTCCCACTCCTCTTTGCAGATCTTCTCCAAGTCATTAAGGTTTCGAGGCTGATGTTTGGCAACTCGAACTTTCAGCTCCCTCCACAGATTTTTTATGGGATTAAGGTCTGGAGACTGGCTAGTCCACTCCAGGACCTTAATGTGCTTCTTCTTGAGCCACTCCTTTGTTGCCTTGGCCGTGTGTTTTGGGTCATTGTCATGCTGGAATACCCATCCACGACCCATTTTCAATGCCCTGGCTGAGGGAAGGTGGTTCTCATCCAAGATTTGACGGTACATGGCCCCGCCCACCGTCCCTTTGATGCGGTGAAGTTGTCCTGTCCCCTTAGCAGAAAAACACCCCCAAAGCATAATGTTTCCACCTCCATGTTTGACGGTGGGGATGGTGTTCTTGAGGTCATAGGCAGCATTCCTCCTCCTCCAAACACGGCGAGTTGAGTTGATGCCAAAGAGCTCGATTTTGGTCTCATCTGACCACAACACTTTCACCCAGTTCTCCTCTGAATCATTCAGATGTTCATTGGCAAACTTCAGACGGGCCTGTATATGTGCTTTCTTGAGCAGGGGAACCTTGCGGGCGCTGCAGGATTTCAGTCCTTCACGGCGTAGTTTGTTACCAATTGTTTTCTTGGTGACTATGGTCCCAGCTGCCTTGAGATCATTGACAAGATCCTCCCGTGTAGTTCTGGGCTGATTCCTCACCGTTCTCATGATCATTGCAACTCCACGAGGTGAGATCTTGCATGGAGCCCCAGGCCGAGGGAGATTGACAGTTCTTTTGTGTTTCTTCCATTTGCGAATAATCACACCAACTGTTGTCACCTTCTCACCAAGCTGCTTGGCTATGACCTTGTAGCCCATTCCAGCCTTGTGTAGGTCTACAATCTTGTCCCTGACATCCTTGGAGAGCTCTTTGGTCTTGGCCATGGTGGAGAGTTTGGAATCTGATTGATTGCGTCTGTGGACAGGTGTCTTTTATACAGGTAACAAGCTGAGATTAGGAGCACTCCCTTTAAGCTCGTTACCTGTATCAAAGACACCTGGGAGCCAGAAATATTTCTGATTGAGAGGGGGTCAAATACTTATTTCCCTCATTAAAATGCAAATCAATTCATACCATTTTTGACATGCGTTTTTCTGGATTTCTTTGTTGTTATTCTGTCTCTCACTGTTCAAATAAACCTACCATAAAAATTATAGACTGATCATTTCTTTGTCAGTGGGCAAACGTACAAAATCAGCAGGGGATCAAATACTTTTTTCCCTCACTGTACATCATTTCTTGTCACCCGCCCAACTTATTCAAGGCCTCCTCTCTTTTCCTCCCTCTCTCTGTCGTACACTGACAGCCATCCTTTCCTTCTCTCTGTCCTCTGCCCACACACTAATATCCTCTCCTGTTCAGCAGGAAATGAAGACAGCCTCGACACATCTGTCAAACAGAAATTGCATTGTATACCTGTCACCAGCATTCACTTGTTTCTCTAAATACTGAAATTATTGTTGAAATAACTGTTCTCTCTCTCTCTCCTCTCTACCCCCACTCCCTTCCTCTTCTCACTCCCTTCCCCTCTCACCACTTCACTCCCTCTCTCTCCCCCTCTCTACCCCCTCCCCCTCCATTCCTCTCTACCTGTCCCTTTCCCTCCCTCCCTCTCTCACCCCCTCCCTCCCTCCCCCACTCCTCCACAGTGTCTAAGCTGCGTGTGCAGAAGACCAACCAGTCCCTGGTCTACCTGGAGGACAGCCGTGTGCGCGTCAACTGCTCCGTGGCCTCCCAGACCAGCACCGACTCACAGCACGCCGTGCTTTGGTACGTGCGCCGCGCGATGGGTGCCGAGGCCGACGAGCTCCTGCTGAGGATCGAGCGCTCAGGCGCATTTGAGTATGGTGCGTACGCAGACGAGGAGAGGTTGAGGCGGCGGGTACAGGCGGAGAGGATGTCGCCACGTCTGTATGCGCTGACACTAAACAGGGCAGAGAGCAGCGACTCTGGGACATACTACTGCCTGGTGGAGGAGTGGCTCACAGACCCAGACGGAGCCTGGTACAGACTGGCACGGGACTCCTCAGGCTTCACACAGGTCCTCGTCAGACAGCCAGGTGAGGAAGAAGAGGAGGGAAGGAGGGATCAGGGGAGGGAGCCTGGTACAAACTGGCACGGGACTCCTCAGCCTTCACACACATATCTTCCCAAAAGATATAGCAAGAGCCCAGTCTCTCTCTCTATTTGTCTCTGTGTCTCTCTCTCTCTGTCTCTCTCCATTTGTCTATGTGTCTCTCTCTCTCTGTCTCTCTCTATTTGTCTCTGTGTCTCTCTCTCTCTGTCTCTCTCTCTCTCTCTGTCTCTCTCTCTCTCTCTCTCTCTGTCTCTCTCTCTATCTGTCTCTCGCTATGTCTCTCTTGCTCTGTGTCTTTCTCTGTGGTTAACAGTAGCTGTTCTTGGCCCATGTGGTTCAGTCACCTCCTAACAGTGACCAGTTGTGCATAATAACCCCCCCCTTCTCTACTTTCCCCCTCATCCTCTCCCCCTGCCCTCAAGGCCGTCTCGCTCTGATGACCACATCACCTGCCCTGGGCAGAGCTCAGGTGGCAGAGCGGACGTTGTGGCTCTGGTGCCAGCTGGCACAGATGGGCATAGCCTGGCACTAGAGCCGAGGGGCATAACCCACCTGTCCACCCCTCCAACCCCTAATTTATTTATTTTATTTTATTTTATTTTATTTAACCTTTATTTAACCAGGAAGGGCTCATTGAGATTTAAAATCTCTTTTTCAAGAGCGTCCTGGCCAAGATAGGCAGCACCAAGTCATTACAAAAAATTACAGACAGACAACATGAAAAACTACAAGCAATCTAGTAAAAACCATTCATGAATTCACAAGAGTATAACAATATCAAAAACAGCAAATTAAAGACATTGACAGGTCAGGGAATCAGCCTCAAAATCCTTCATCAGAGATTTAAAAACACCAATCGGGACAAGTTCTTCCAGTTTAAAATTATTTTGTAAGGTGTTCCAAGACGATGGCGCAGAGTACATAAAAGACCTTTTACCAAATTCAGTTCGGACATTTGGAACAGTTAGCAGGATAAAGTCCAGTGAACGAAGAGAGTACCCACCACATTTCTGAACAATAAAAATGCCCAAATAAAAAGGTAGTAAACCCAAAATGGCTTTGTAAATAAAAGTATACCAGTGACTGAGCCTACGAGTGACTAGAGAAGGCCAGCCAACCCTGGTATACAAAGTACAGTGGTGCGTAAGGGTTTTGCAGTTTAAAATAAATCTCAAAGTACCATGATAAAGAGTGTCAATTGATCTCAAACACTGAGCGGAAGCATTCATATATAAAATATCCCCATAGTCTAGTAAAGGCATAAATGTAGCTGATACTAGCCTCCTTCTGGCTTCAAAAGAAAAACAGGCCTTATTCCTAAAATAAAATCCCAATTTCAGCTTCAATTTTTTTGTAAGTTGTTGAATATGCAATTTAAAAGAGAGGCCGTCATCAATTAGAATTCCAAGATATTTATATGAGGTTACAACCTCAATCTCCTTGCCCTGACAGGTAGTAACAGGTGAAAGGTTCAGAGGTCTATTTCTTGCATTAGAAAACACCATTAGTTTCGTTTTGTCAGTATTGAGGATAAGCTTCAATTGACACAAGGTATGTTGAACAATATAAAAAGCAGTTTGCAAGTTCTGGAAAGCTTTTGTAAGAGATGAGGCACAACAGTAAATAACAGTATCATCAGCATAAAAATGAAGTTGTGCATTTTGGACATTTTTGTCTAAATCATTAATATAAATAGTGAATAAGAGAGGACCAAGTACAGAGCCCTGGGGCACACCATTCAGGACAGACAATTTAACAGACATAAGCCCATCAAATTGAGTGCACTGAGTTCTATCAGACAGATAGTTAGCAAACCATGCAACTGCATGCTCCGAAAGACCTACACTCAACAATCTCTGCCTTAGTATAGCATGATCAACTGTATCAAAAGCCTTAGAGAGATCAATAAAAAGTGAGACACAGTGCTGTTTTTTGTCAAGGGCTTCAGTGATATCATTTAAAACCTTCATGGCTGCTGTAATTGTGCTATGCTTCTTCCTGAAGCCCGATTGATACATTGATAAAATAGAGTTAGTAAATCAAAACTCTTTTAGCTGTTCACTTACAAGGGTTTCAAGTATTTTCACCAGGGGTGACAGCTTTGAGATTGGCCTATAATTATTTAAAAGAGTTGGATCTCCCCCTTTTAAAAGTGGTAGGACAAATGCTGATTTCCAGATCTTTGGAATTTCATTACATTCCAGGGTTAGATTGAACAGATATGTAAGTGGTTCAGCTATGAAATCAGCTGCCAGATTTAAAAAGCAGGGATCCAAAAGATCAGGACCTGCAGGCTTTCTTTGATCTAAGGATTTCAGGGCTTTATGTACCACCTGCACTGAGAATGGCAGAAAACTAAAAGTTTGACCAGCTCTCACTGGTTCATCCACACAGGGTTGTACAGAGACAGAGGACACTGGTTCATCCACACAGGGTTGTACAGAGACAGAGGACACTGAATCAAACAGCCTACCAGATGATACAAAGTGCTCATTGAAACAATTCAGCATTTCGGTTTTGTCATATATAGCAACAGAGTCCTTCAAAACACATGACGGTAATTCATTAACATTACTGTTACCAGACATAGACTTAATAGCATTCCAAAACTTTCTAGGGTCATTCAGGTTATCAGTGGTAACAGACATAAAATATTCAGACTTGGCCTTCCTGAGAAGAAAAGAACACTTGTTTCTTAACTGCCTAAAAATAAGCCAATCAGCATCAGAACAAGATTTCCTTGCTTTAGCCCAGGCTAGATTACGGTCGTGAATAATACAAGACAGCTCAGAAGAAAACCATGGATTATCCCGCCCTTTAACCCTGAACCTGCGGAATGGTGCATGTTTGTTTACTATTTGGGAAAAAACCATCATGAAAGAATATCCAGGCAGTTTCCACATCAGGGATAAGCTCAATCTTGCTCCAGTCAAAATAAAACAAATCATGAAAGAAAGCCTGCTCATTAAAACACTTCAAATTTCTCTTACGAATAAAACGTGGATTTGTCTTTGGAACCTTAGTATTTCTAACAGCAACAACAGCACAATGGTCACTTAAATCATTACAAAAACACCAACCGCAGAATATTTATGTGGAACATTTGTCAATATCAAATCAATCAGGGTAGATTTATCAGGGCATTTAAGATTTGGGCGAGTGGGTGAATTAATCAACTGGGTAAGATTCATAGAATTACAAAACATTTTTAAATCATCAGACACCGGCTTTAACCAACACCAGTTGAGATCACCAATCAAGATCATTTCACTGTAAAGAAGTTTAGACATAAGGTGCGTCAAAGAAGAAAATGCATCACCAAGAGCAGAGGGGGGTGCCCCTGACTACCCAACAGAACTACAACCCCACACACCCTCACTCAGCTCAAACCCAATAACCTCGACCCTACAATGTCCTCTACACACCTTCAAGTCCCCCTCCTACTGTCTACACCCCATGCCCCCCCAATCTTCTCCCCTCACACTCCGGACTATCTGCGCTACATTTTGACTGTTTACAGACAAACATGGGTAACCCCCACCCCCCCTTTCCCCTCCCCGTAACATCTCTGAAAGCATCTGTTATGCCAGGGGTCCTGTGAGCAGGGCATTATAAATGCAGGGTGAAATGTGCGGGTGTCCGTGGCATCTGCCCGACTGCAACATGAAGGTCAGACAGAAGGGCTGAAGCTGGGCAGAGAGCAACAGTACTCATCTTTTATTTAAGCAGCAAAGTGGACACTGCTCCCCCAATTACATTAATGCTGAAAAACACACACACACACACACACACACATACCCTGTGACACATACATGGCAGAAACATATCTATTTGTCGCTTTCAACTCAAAGCGACCCAAGTGTGTGTTTGTGCATGTGTGTGACTGTGTGTGTGTATATGCATGATTTCGTGTGTGTGTATATCAGTGAATCACTTTCATGTTTTTTCTTTGAGTGTCTCACTTCTGTATTTCTCAGAGGTAAGATGTGCCTTCGGGATCCCGAGGCTCACCAGGGGATTGGGTTATTATTATCAAACACCATATCAGGGAGCTCTTATTCCATTTATAGTTATACATCTACAACTATATAAATATATAAAGATGGGTGGCAAACTTCCAGGCCTGATTTCCCAGGGGGCCGATAGGAGTGTCTCATTAAGGTGCTAAAGAATGCAGACACCCAGTAAGTCAGACGGAAATGGTTCTGTCGTGTCAGAGGAACAGGGAGATAAGACCAGATCGAGATGCCAGCTCTCTCCTTGCCTGTCTGCCTGTCTGCCTGCCTGCCTGCTTGCCTGCTTCCTCTCTTCTTTTAACCAGAGGAAACATTACAGTCTGTGAACAGCCTGATCTATCAGTCTTTTTAAGTTCAGTTCTTTTTTACTCGTTATAACTGGGTCAGTGTACAGGCCCTGTAGGAGTGTAGCCATCCCACACAGACACTCTCCCCCCTGGGCTAGAAGCCTCTAAGAGGCAGGGCTGGCCCTGGAGGGGAACCAAGGACTGGAAAGGCCATGGACAGCTGGTGTAACCCTGTTAGCCAAATTTTCGAGGGTTTTGGCATTTGGGGGTAGTTGGGCACGTAAAAATTCACAGTGAAAGAGATTTTGCTATCTACTGAGTTTATGATTGTGTTTTGGATTATGTGTGTTGAAGTTTTAAAGTACATAATGATTTGAAGCACATCGAAATCTATCGGTCAGTGTGAAGTTTTCTGTTTCAAGGCAGGACAATTCTTATAAAATTGTTATTTTCTTCTATTTCTCTCCCCCCCTCTCCCCCTCTCCCCCTCCCCCTCCCCCTCTCCCTCTCCCCCTCTCCCCTCCCCCTCTCTCTCTCTCTCCCCCTCCCCCTCTCTATCTCCCCCTCCCCCTCTCTCTCTCTCTCTCTCTGTGCAGAGGTGCGGTTACAGGTGGAGGAGTCAGAGTCTAATATCACCGTGTCCCAGTCCAGTTCCATCCGGTTGGGCTGTAGCATTCCCTCCCAGTCCTCCAGAGACTCTCGCTTCTCCGTTTCCTGGTACGTGGAACGCGCCTCCACACGCTCCGAAGAGGAAGTGGAGGAAGAACAGGGGGATGTTGAAGAGGGAAACCGGGACTGTGTGTTCTCCATCGGACACGACGCCGTGTTCGGGAACGGGAACTGTAGCCCAATCGAGGAGGCGGGGCCTAACTCACGCCTGCAGTTTGAGAGGACGACCTCTGACCTCTACAGTCTGACCATCCAGGGGGCGCGACCCGCTGACGCTGGGCGCTACTACTGTCACGTGGAGGAGTGGCTGCTCAACCCCCGCAACGCCTGGTATCGCCTGGCAACCAACAACTCTGACGTCACCATCGTCAACGTGATCCAGCAGGGTAAATCAATTAATACATTTCTGTAGTCCTTTTAGAAATAAAACAGATGGTGCCACATGGTGAATGACAATGTCCTGGGGCTAGAAAAACAAAGGCAATGCGATAGAATGGAGACTTATTATTGTTGTTGACATTTCAGCTGCAAAGTGTTTTTCCAAGAGAAGTGTTTTTTTTCACTAATACATTTGTTACAAAGTGTTTAACAGCAACCCTGGCCAACCAACTCCTCCTATTTGTATCATTATTATTCTAGAGACATTGACATTGGCTTGTGCTGATCTTACTGATGATTCTGGTGTTTGAGTTAGTACTGTCAGCTACAGTATAGGCTGCTATTAGCATGCCAAACAAACATCAAACTACACCATAATGGAATGCTCTCCATTGATGTCATCTTTTCATCCATATCACACTCCCATCCAATTTTCTGTTTTCTCTACCTTGCCCTTCTCCTTATTTTTCTCCCTTTCTCTCGCTCTCTCTGCCCTCCCTATCTCTCTTTCTCTTCCCCCATTCTCTCTCTGTCTCTCTCGCTCTCTCTCTCTCTCTCTCTCTCGCTCTCTCTCGCCCCACAGTCTCCACCCTGCAGTCGGTGGTGTGCTCCAACGACTCTCTCTTCTACTTTGTCTTCTTCTACCCGTTCCCCATCTTCGGCATCCTCCTCATCGCCGTGCTCCTGGTACGCTACAAGAGCCGCAGACACAGCAAATCCCAGGAGGGCAAGAACGGTGCCCCCTTACTGTGGATCAAAGAACCCCACCTCAGCTACTCCCCCACCTGCCTGGACCCCCCCGCCCTCAGCCTGCACCCCGGCTCAGTGGACTAAGGGACAGATCCATAGCCCTCATCCCATAGTCCTCATCGCGGACCCAACCAAGACCACGCCAGGGAGGGGCTACTCCGGACCTCCACCTGTCTAATCACTGCTGTGTCCAAGCTCTCAATCAATCTGTCCATCCATGTATAATCCCACCCCCCTGGTTGCCCTGGCTGCCTGTCTGTGAGATGCCCTGCAGCAGCTCTGTCGTGTGTGGGTGGGTGGGTGTGTGCGTGTGTGAGCATGTGGAAAAGTGTGTGAGCATGTGGAAAAGTGTGTGTGCTTCGAATGTGCGGACGTGTGTGTATGCGTGTGGAAGTATGAGTGTATGTATCTCTTGCTCTCTTTTTTCCCTTTCTCTCTCCTTCTCTTTTCTCCCTGTCCATTGGAAAACTGTATTTCATAGCTATAGTTTATTTAGTTTTTTTTCTCAGAAACAGTAGTCTGTTTTTCAAAAGACGTGAAGATCACTCTGCTAGAATGGAACAATCTGGGAACAGGAAAATGACAAGTCAAGGACCCTAAAGTTTAGGGGTGTACTGTACTGTACTGTTCTGTACTGTGGACCTGGTGAGGATGATAAGGAATGTCTCTCTCTGTGCTCGGTGGACTGATCTCAGAGCAGTTACTGCCTGGCCTTATACGTTAGTTACCATAGTGAAGGCCCTCCTCCCACTGACTCCAGAGCTGTGGACTGCCACAGAAACACTGAAACACAAAGACAATCCCTGTGGCTTGGAAGAGGTCTGTGTATGTGAGACAATGTGTGAGAGTGTGTGTGTTCACCCATCTGTTTCCTCGGTGTGTTTGCCTTTGCAGACAGAGACAGACCTGGCCAACCCATTGAACACTGCCAGACACCAGGCATCAGGGTGAATGCACTACTCCTCTCCAAACAGAGAGAGAGAACGAGGGAATGAGGGAGAGAGGGAATGAGGTAATGAGGGAGGGAGGGAATTACGTAATGAGGGAGGGAGGGAGGGAAAGAAAGAGAGAGAAGGGAGGAGGATAAATGAACTTCTCTGTCCTGCTGAGGGCATACTTTTGACATGAAGGATATTTTAGTGCCAATAACTTCTTATTACACGCTGCCCTCTGCATCAAATGTTTGAAGTTTAAAGCGGGCAAGCAAAACCGATTGGCTCTGAGGCACTCTGTAAATATGGCTACCGACCCCCTGCTGGGGGATTATGGGCCTTGTAGGCATAAAGGGCGATTTTTACGCTTATGTTAAACCAGTTGAGCCGTTATGGCATAAATGTTTTGACACAGTGGGAATTATTGACTGAAATGAAATTCTCTGCCATTTTAAACGTTGTCTGCTATTACTACCCCATGCCGTCTTTAATAGACATGAATTAATGGAAACAAGC